>NC_133408.1:112395000-113020000 GCF_049350105.2 Macaca mulatta
ATTATCTCAAAATTCTGGAGGTCACAAGTCTAAAATTCAAGGTGTCATCACAGTTTGTATTTTCTGAAGACTCTGAGAGGGAATCTATCCCTTGCCTCTCTCCTAGCTTCTGACGGTGGTTACATCCTTGGCCCTCCTTGACTTGTGTGTATATAACTTTAATCTCTTGTCTCTGTCTTTACATGGCTTACCCCAATGTGTCTGTGTCTCAAATCTTTCTTTTCTTTTTCTTATAAGGGCACCAGTCATTGGATACAGGATCCCCCTTAAAGCTAGGACGATCTTATCTCAAAATTCCTAATTACAGCAGCAAAGGGCCTATTTTCAAATAAGATCTCATTCACAAGTGTTGGAATCTGAACATAGCATTTTCGGGGACATAGTTCAACCCACTACCACCCCATCTCCATAATTCAGAAACTTAGTAAGTCTCCCAACTTTTCATGGAAATATTTACATAGGGACAAATAGAATCTATCCTCTAATGTTTTGCCTGAGGTGTTATAGTTGAAAATTATGCTTTTTAAATCAGGTATGACAAGTCTTTATTTAAGAAAAAAAAGGGGGGACTTTGTTTAGGAGCCAATGCCTCCAAACTTCTCCCAAGGAAACTGACCCAGTGATACCTGGCATATAGGGGGACAGGCTTACCCTTAAGAACCGTAAGAAACATTTTTGGCAGGCAAGGAACATTAAAAAATTTGGGAGACTTCCAGAAGATGGTATAATTCATTCCAATGTACCAATACTGCTGGTGAAATCTGATGGGGAGAGGTTCTTACGCTTAGCTTCCTGACCTTGAGATAGAAAAATAGAGTCTCTTAAAAGGTACAATCTGAGATTCCTTATGACATATTCAGGCAAAGGTTAATTTATGGACTTTGTAGCTGTTCAGTACTGTATGACTCAGGAATTGCAAAGCAAACTCAAGGAGCTTGTATGGTAAATTAATACTGTTCCTGTACCTATGTAAATAATCAGGTCCAATATAATAGGCCTTTTATAATCAAGAATAACTTTTGAGATTATGATCACAGGGGGATAGACTGTCAGAAAAAATGTGAAAGATTTTGAACAGGCAAAGATTATTTGGTGTCCTGTCTAGCATACTCTTTTGGGTTATATGTGCCTTCCATTGTTTGTGAGCTATTTTCTTACTGTAATTTGTAGAGAAATAGTAGCAATAAAAATATTCTTATTCATAAAAACATAAATGAGTTTTATCTAATGCACCTCCAAGAAATCAGTTTTGTACCTACTTACAAAGTAATTTCAGCATCCCTGAGTGCTCATATTGTACTCATTTAGTTTTCTTTTAAACATGTTCTAATATTGTCCTGCTTGGCTCATTTATTAATAATAGTTTTAATAACAGTTATTAATGATCCCTTGTTTATTAATTGGTAAACAATTAAAATAAAATAAAATATCTTGTGTTAAAAAATGAATAAGATATAAAATTTGTATCTGTTGGATTTATTTACCATTCAGAAAAATTAAAATCTTGAGAAACTTTGGGATAATGTGAGAAAACTGCATATATTGATCTTTTTAATTGTTTATATCTTCCTCTAGAATGGAAGCCTCATAAGGGCAATGACTTGGTTTTAGTCAATACTATTATCTCCAGAAATTAGAATAGTGCCCGGCACATACAAAGTACTCAATGTTTATTGAATGAAAAAAAAATGATTAAATGAACACGTTCTCAGAGAGTGGATTATAATTTTTTTACATGATTATGTTTGAGTCAGCATTTCAACTCATATCCATGGAAGGAATTAAAAGATAAATGCCTTGATAAATTTAACAACTTGAATAACCATTTAATACAGTTTAAGCCAATAATATCATTTATGCATGTGTGCACTGTAAAATATATGTTAAAAATCATTTATGCCAGTATTTTTATAAAAATACTAATTCAATAAAATCCAAATGTTTTGTAAAAACAAATTACCTGTTTTTAGCACTATCCTGTCTAAAATAAAATAGTATATAGTAGGTTTTTCATTTTCTTCTATAGGCCTTATTTCCTTTTTCAATGCCTCTCCCTCTCTTTCTCGTCTGTCCCTCTGTCCCTTTGGCACACAGGGCCATAAGGCTGTTTGACCTACAAGATTCACCTGTGGAAACATCCCTGCTTCCTCCCTGTGGGAGAACTAATGGTACCTGAGAGTTCTAGGAATTCTCGTCACAGGTGATATTATGGTACACAAGGTTCGATGGCAATCAATTGCAATATCCTTCAATTTCATATGCACCTTTCCTAAAACTAATCTGTCTTGAGAATATGCCTGAGGTCATGTGAAGATGACTCTTCTTTCCTATCTTCCTTATTGCAATCATCATAATCACACTTTTTAAATAAGTATAGCTCTTATTTCATATCAAATCTTACTGTAATATATTGTTTCAATATGTAAAACCTCAGGGCACTAAATAAGGAAACATTAATTTCCACTTCATGAAGAGACAAAATAAATAAATAAATTTTATGTTCTGGTGATGAATTATTATTTGTAATAATTCAAAATATGATCATTTTCATATCAGTAATCATCATAATAAAAATTAAATCCAGAAGAAAAGTATTAAGCCTTAAGAACTCATTGTCACAGGAAATTAAAAACATTTCAATTTCAATGTAAATATACATGAATATATATTGTAGTTACAGCAAAGGGTGAAAAAAAGGATGGTTAATATAAAGACTTTCAAATATAAAAATATGTTACTTAGAGATGAATTTGGGGAGAAAGAGAACAGAAATAGTATTTCAAGGAAAAAAATAAACTGAAGTGAAATTCCCAAATACTAAAGAAGAGCTTGCCATGAGTATTTTGATAGATGTTGAATGTCAAATGGCTATTGTATTTCCATTACAATTTAAATTGTACAAATTGAAAGAGGATATTCTAAAAATGTACACCTAAATGTGTCTAAAGCATTAAACTTGCCTTTCAAAACATTCTTTTAGAGGCACACTTGCAAAAATTTTGATTATTGATTTATTCTATTTTAAGTCTCTAGGTACTCATTAAAGTAATGACTAATAATGAGTAACGAACCTGTGCTATTGTATTAGCTAGGGCTGAGGAAACCTCATCTCTTAGTACATTTAAAAGTCTAGAAAATCTTCACAAATATTCTAATGATGGAACTTTAAATGATACGCCTATGGGAACAGACGTTCTTAATGGTAAAAGACTTTGTATCGTACTATTAGCCTTGTAAAATTTACTTGCACATAGCACAGTACAGAGTATTGATTAAGACCCTGGCATACCAAATTACTGTTATTTTCACCAAATTGCTTAAATTTCCAAATCCCAATCTCCATTGTTTAAAATGGGGCTCTGCTGTGAAATAGTCCTATCCCTTAGAATCCTTCTGAGGAATTAATTACATATCGTGTTAAGTACAATGTCTGAAACATGAAAAACTATTAAATAATTGTTTAGTAGTATAATTACCTATAAAAATGCTGATTAACATATTGTCTACAATATGTGATTATTATGACTATTTAGCTCATTCAGTGTCACTGAGGATCTTTCAAATTTTTAGTCACAGAAATTCACTAATGCCAACATAATGCAAACTAACACATCTGTGAATCATGCATTAGGAAAGAAAAATAATCTTTCAGCAAAAAGTAGGACTAAGAACCAAAAATTTCAAATGGGCAGTTCTTCCTTTTTAATCCTATTATATAAAAATAACCAAGAAAAAGCTTAAGGGTAAAAGCTACCTATTATTTAAATAACAACGTGGCCTTCATTTTATTGCACCGCACTGCATTAGTTTCTTTCAGCCTACAAACAAATTTTAAATGACAAAAATAAAGCCCAAAACATTTTCTTTGACTATTTCATTATCAAGATGAAGGAATACACAGAAGAGAGGCTCAAGTCTGGGTATAACATGAATTTGGGAAGTCTGCATTGTTCATTATTACACCATTTAGAACCTAATTAAATTTTTAAGTACATAGACTTACAAACTTACATATATTCAGGTATTTCACAGATGTATAAATGTTTTGGTTTGGAAGACTAACTCTATCTTATTGGCATAAGGTCTCTGATAATTTAACACCTATATATAATGACAGTTAAATAAAAATTTTCAAAAGGTTTGCCAAACATTCAGTCAAATCATGCATCTACCTATGTCTGCAAAGAGCATTGCTCTCTACTCTTCTTGTCCTTTGACTATTGGTATAACCAATCAGGTTGGTTTTAAACTTATTTCATGTTGGTTTTGTCGATGTGTGTACTGATGTTTAATGAAAGATGTAATGCATCTGCTGGTTTATTTGCAAATTCTCAAGTGTCTCCTGTTGTCCCTCAGAGTACTCCTAATTCACTCATATAGTTGGAGTCTAGCTAGCACCATTGCGGAGTTTTCAGCTTGTTAATCATACTAAATATTACACCATTTATTGACTCTCATTTTAAGCTAGGATAAGAAGTCAAATATAATCTCAAACATAAATAGTCTAATTAGTCTGCATTCCAAATGCTGAGGAAATATGATAAGGCAGTACCTGCAGAAAAGAAAAGCCAAGCAGCTTGAATTTGGTCTTTTTCTCATAAAACTGTGGTCGTTTTTCAGTTCTCATCTTACTGTACCAATCAGTGGCATTAAACACGCTCGTTCATTCCTTCCTCATTTAAACACGTTCTTTACTTGGCCTCTGGAACACCCCTGGCTTGATTCATTTTTTTTTTTAACTCACTGGCCTCCACTTCTGTTCTCCTTCCCTAGTTTATGTACTTATTGCCTAACTGCTAAACCCTGGTGTGCCCAGGAGTCAGTCTTAAGCCTCTGCTTGGTCTGCACACAACTCCAAATAATGTTTTCTTATCCCATAACTTTTAATACATCTACATGCTGGTAACTTTTACATATAAATCCTTAATCTCAACCTCTTTCCTGAACTCTAGAGTTGTATACCCAACCATTTCAACACTTCTCAATGAATACCTATAAAAATCGTATTTTTCCCCACTAATTCCAAATGTTAAAATTGCTAATTCCAATATTGAACTCGTATTTCTCTCTCCCTCCAAAATAGCCTATCTGCAGGTGCGAGAATCTTAGAAAAAGAGTACTCTGTTTATTCAGGGCAAAACCATAGAGTCATTCCTGACGCCTTTCTTTCTCTCACAGTCTTTAGCCAGTCTTTCAGCAACATTCAGAATATATTCAGAATCTTGCAACTTCCCTCACCTCCACTGTTGTCTCCTGAGTTCAAGCCACCATTGTTTCCTTTTTGGACTATTGCATTTGCCTCCTAACACGTCTTCCTGCTTCTAACCTTGCCTCCTTACACAGTCTGTTTCCTCACTTCATCAAGAATGTCACACCTTGCCAGGGGGCAGTGGCTTACCGTGTAATTTCAGCACTTTGGGAGGCCAAGACAGGCAGATCACTTGAGGTCAGGAGATCGAGACCAGTCTGGCCAACATGGTGAAATCCCATCTCTACTAAAAATACAATAATTAGCCAGGCATGGTGGCAGATGCCTGTAATCCTAGCTACTTGGGAGGCTGAGGCAGAAGAATCGCTTGAACCTGGGAGGCAGAGGTTGCAGTAATCCAAGATCGTGCCACTGCACTCCAGTTTGGGTGACAGAGTGAGACTCCATCCCCCCCCCAACAACAACAAAAAAAGTCACACCTTTGCCCAAAGTTCTTGAGAAGAGGAAAGTCTGAAGCCTTTATCGTGGTCTACGAAAACCTACAGTCCTTACCTCTATGTCTGCTCCAAGGTCTGTGTCCTCTTCTCCATGTCCTTATTTTTCATCACTCTGCTAATCACTCTACTCCAGCCACACTGGTCTTTTTGGTTTGCTTATAACACATCAGGTGTTCTTCCACCTCAGGACCTTTGCATGGCCTATTCCTACTGCCTGAAGACGTTTCCTCCAGACATCTGCATGAAGGCTTCTCTCTGTTTTTTTGAGTTACTGCTTGAATCTCTCCCCCTTCTGTTTTTTAAGTACTTTTCTCACCACCTTCCTTAAAATAGCACACTCTCTTACTATCTATCATCTCTACCACTTACTCTCATTCTTGCTCTCCTTCCTAGCACTTATTCCCGTATGACAGGTTATAGACCTGTCTATTTGTTTATTGCCTTTCTGCTCCTTTGAAACAGTAAACTCCTTGTCATTGGAAATCTTGTTGGATTGTCTACTGTTTCTCTCCAGCCTAGAAGAGTGATTGACACGGCTCAACTAACTTCCTATTGTGTGATTCAATTCCGGGACATAGGTTCACTGAAATGCTTTCCTTCATTCTTATTTCCTTCAATATGACACCTTCTGGAAGGCAAAAATGGACTAGTAGAGATTCTAATCCATGGTCCTGGATAACCAGCAGAGCCAACATAGGGGCAGGGATCCTCTCAGCCTTTTTCCACTTGTCTTAAAGCTCCTATATCAGTTTGCAAGATTTTGGAGCCATAAGTGCAATAGAAAATCCAATTCAGCCTGGCTTAAACAATGAAAGGACAGAGGTAGGGCATGCTTTAGGATTGATGGAGCCCTGGCCCCACCAAACCTTTATGAGTTTACAAGTTCTGTCCATCTGCTTTGCCCTACCCAGTGCTGGCTTCATCCTGAAGCTATTTCTTATTAGGTTTAGGGAGTAGTTGTCTGAGCCATTAAAGTCACAAACGATCTAGTCCATTTCTAACGTGAAAGAGAAGCTCCCTCTATCCCTCTCAGCAGATCCATAAAGAACTTCTCTTGAACCTCCAGAACACTTTATGTCTATTTGGCTAAAGTGAAGTCCATACTCACACTTGACTCAGTTGCCAGTAAAAGACGGAGGCTACCTTAGACGAATCATGCCCACCCATAAGCAGAGACTGATACAGTCACCCTTCTTTTGAGGCACATGGTTTGCATGAAGGATGTTTGGAAACCTGACCAAACTGACTCAGGCTTCTCTGGAAGGCAAACAAAAAGAGTGTCTGCTAGTCAGGTTGCCAAGAACATTTACTGTATTCTCAAACCAAAGGCCTGAAGGGACAGTGACTTGAAAGCCAAAAAAGCCAACAGACTGCATTAACCATGACGGGTGAGGCAGGCCGTCTGGTTTCCCCAGGGAACAAGGATATGTAGAGAAGGCTGCAGACACATTGGTTGTTTCTTTGCTTCTTTGCTTGGGCCTTGGTCAGTTCAGTGCTCCAAATGAGTCTCGCCGAATGAATGAAGTGTGAATGAAGCCAAATCTCTTCCATTTATTTATGTTTTTACTCCCTTGGTGTTAAGTACAGTTTAAAAATTGTGTTTAGTTGCTTTCCATTTCTCGCTTGTCAGTGAAGTAAATAAAATATGCATTTGTGAATAAGAATGATTTGGCCCAAAATCCAACTTCACTTTCAACAGCATGCCCTTGGTGATGTTATTTTCTCTTTTGGAGATTCATGTTTTTATTCACTAAATGGATAACTATAATGCTACCCTTAATGGCATTTAATTCAGATTGAGTTAGTGTGCAGAAAGCATTTGGCATAAAGGAGATATCTCTAAATACTGGCCTCAGACTTTCCTTCTTTTACAGTAAGACATACAGCTGTGAGTTTATAAAAGTCTACAGATTTTCATCAAATAATGGTAAGAGAAAAATAGATAAGCTTTCTTTCTTCTAGATGATGGATCACAAGACTCATTGGATTCATAAATTTTTATCGACAAAATAGTTAAATAAATGTTTTCAGTTGATTGGTTTGATTATTTTCTTTCCTTGACCTTATTGGAAATAAGATAACTCAGTCATTATTTGGCAATAATACTGCATTTAATTCCAAATTTCAAATATGTTAATATTTCCTTCTTGTGTATATATGAGATTTTTGTATTTCTTGTGTTACATTTTTGAAACTCAAAATTACTATGAAATTTTTTTTTTTTCTTTCTGTGACAGAGTCTCACTCTGTCATCCAGGCCGGAGTGCAGTGGCATGATGAAGACTCACTGCAGCCTTGATCTCCCAGGCTCAAGTGATCCTCCCACCTCAGCCTCCTGAGTAGCTGGGACTACAAGTTCATGCCACCATGCCAGGCTAATTTTTATATTTTTTTGTAGAGGTGGGGTTGCTTCATGTTGCCCAAGCTAGTCTCAAACTCCTGGGCTCAAGTGATCCGCCCAACTCAGCCTCCCAAAGCATTGAGATTATAAGTGTGAGCCATTGTGCCTATGTTAATTTACATGTGTTACTTCTTTCCTCACACTGGGTTTGAGAGTTTAAATACTTTGTAACTATATTGATTGAAAAAAAATAAGATGGGTCATATCTTGTGCTATTTACAAGAATATCTCTGTGCCCATTACCTCTTCCCAGAGTCTTCCTGTTTACTCACTATGGACCCAACCTCTCGGTGACCATTCTGACCCACAAATATAAACAACTGTCATGTCAGCAGTGTTTCCACAACCACTTTGTGAAATTAGAGCATTGTCTGACAAATAAATGAAATGTAGAGAAATGGAAAAACCAAAACTTTGACACGATTCATCCAGGTAAGAACTAAATATGTTTCCAAGTCATTCCTTTTTCTTCCTGGTACCAAAGCAAAGGCCAATAATGCCAGAAGCCTCACAATTCCCTTCAGTACTACCTACTGGCTTTCATTGTCAGGGCATGAGAAGAGAACATTTTCCGTTTTTTTAGGCACCCCAGACTCTGGAACTAGCTTTGACCTCCTGCCAGTATAAATGAATTGCTTTAAGATAGTAGCTATTTCACAAAAATAATTAATTGGATTTCCCAGGCCAGATGACACTAGTGCCAGAAAATTCAAATAAGTGAACCTAACTCTAGGTCAACCACCGAAGTAGAGGAAAAGGGAAAAGAAAATAAACAAAAAAAGCAGGTCCAAAGACTAAAGGCAACACTTTTTATTTGATAATTCTTCATATTTTCTAATCCTGTCTAACGTCTAATGATTTCTTTACTCATGCCTCGGTCTGCCCCAGCAGCACCAACTGTGCTTTTCTTGGCATCTTTTACAAACCACTATAATCTCAGTGCAAGTTTGCTCGTGGAATCCTGTCTAGCACCCGGTTACACTTCAGTGGAGCCAAGGTTCTCAATTCCTCAATCACTTACACCAGCCAGGGGCTCTTCTGATGGGCACACATGCTTTTCCCACCAAAGCCATGACTCTCTGCTGATTTGTGCTGATTCTACACACTCCTTGGTTGCAAGCTCATATTTGGATCTAAGCAGTGAGATCTGTTCAGACTCCAGGGCCCATTAAACTTCATCGTCTTGAAGTTCACTGGCATAGTTATTATTTTCAAGAACACTTAAAGTATGAAGCCCACATTCCACATTTGCTAAGTATAGCTTTCATCACTAAGAAAATTCCCATATTCAAAGTATGAGCTTAGATTTGATGTACGCTTTATGAAAGAAATCATTAGAAAGTCTCCATTACAGTTGAATACATGCTCTTTAATTTGTGTTTTTTCAAGAGATTATTTCCAAAAAGAAGAAACATTATACTGAGAAATCAGAAGATTCGCCTATGAGATAACTTTAAACATAAGCATCATTACATCTTATTCTGACCTCACATCAATTCCAGCTGATGCTCTGGAGAACAGGAAGGCCTTCATAACAATGCCTTTTGTAAGGGTTTTTTAAATTATTATTTTCGTTGTTTTTAACATATTTAGAGGAATCAATTGAAGAACACAGCCAGCAATTAAAAATTAAGCGAATGTTTATATTTGAGGCATTACCTCTGTAGGGATTGCTTTCATTACAAATATGAATCTTAATGTTTACACCTTCAAAGTGGGCATATTAACCAAAAGAAAAATCAGTTTCTATTTACCTTTTCTAGACAATTCTCTGAGTAGTGCTAAAGTGTTTGAGCAAGTAGGATGGCAAATTCCAAGGTGGTTTTTAAAAATGCAATTATTTCCATTTTTGTGAGCTTTTTTCTTTTAATATATCAATGCCTGACATCTCTCCACTGTCAGATCTATACCCACTGAGGTCCAAAAAATGTCACAAGTAGAGTGTGAAAGGAAAAGTTGGCATAATCTTTCTGGAGCTAATAAAAAAGTGCATAATATACGTATTCTAAAGAAACCTTCATTCATAGATGAAATTGAAAAATCTTGCACTGGCAGTGAGGGGTCAATGATCCCCCTTCCACTTCCTCCGTGTCTTTGAAAGAGAACATGGTTGTCAAGTGCCCTAGAATTAATGACACTTTTTGATGGAAGCATGAGAAGGTCTACACTTCAGAGCCCCCAGCCACAGAACAGGAAATGGAGCTGTTTCCAAGAGAAATGAAGTTGCCTTCTCTGGGGGAAACACAGAGGAGCATTTCAGCAGGCAATTGATCAGCAGGAAGACTGTAAGGTGATAAAAGAACTGGAAGTCACAAAAGCCCTTGGCATAATAGTTTTAATAAAAAGGATTCTGTTCCAGGTATGCTTTATGCAATAAAATCCTTGACATATATTTCTAAATTTTATCTTTAACAATACAGGTGTTGTCATTGAAAGCCAGTCCCTTTCATTACCAAAGTTAAAAGGATCCATTTGGACTATTTATCTGACCAATCAGGATGTGCATTTATTTGGTTACTGATTTACTTTGCTCTTCTCCATTGTCCTAGGAAGGAGAACTGCAGTTTTGGATCAGTGACTTTTCACTGATTATATCTAGAAATAATTTTGAAACCATTAAAAAAAATAAGCACCCTTTTTTCCCTTTTTTAAATTAAGTTGCTTCTTGGCAAAAGTCCCAATAATTCTGAATAAAATATTAAATGGCCCAAATTGATTAGTATGTAAAATATATTCTAAAACATTAAAAGAAGTTAATATTTAACATGAAGACTCTTATAATATGCTGACTTGTATAATTTATATTGTGATAATTAGATTAGGATCTCACAAACAAGAACTAGATCATTATAAAGGTAGTATAAAAATCACAAATGCATTCCATATTCATATCTCCTCTTTGTGAATATATCATTAGATGGCACAGAGCCAAACTAGCTATTAAAATGATTTTCAGTTCAAACTGGTATATCTTGAGTTTCTAATTGGGATTTTCAGATTTGAAAATAAATTTACATAAATAAACAGTGGTGGTCCTGGCTCCAAATGATACATTCTAGTGAAGAAATTGTCTTTGCCTGTGCAGAAATTGATTTGTAGCATACTGAGATGATCATGGTGAAGTTTTCTCTAGTTTTCTCCTCAATACTTTCAGAACAAGCATTCAGCTGGCATTACCTGGGTAGTTTAAGATATCAGTACCACTGCAAGACATCCACTTTTGTTTTTTAAGTTTTATTTTAAGCTCAGGGGTATATGTGCAATGTGTGACATATGTAAACTTGTGTAATGGGGGTCTGTTGTACAGATTATATTCTCAGGTATTAAGCCTAATATCCATTAGTTATTTTTCCTAATCCTCTCCTTCCTACTATCCTCCACCCTCTGATGGCCCCTAGTGTGTATTGTCCCCCTCTTTGTGTCCATGTGTTGTCATTATTTTGCTCCTACTTATAAATGAGAATAGGTGGCATTTGGTTTTCTGAGGATAATGCATTACTTTGCTAAGGATAATGGCCTTCAGCTCCATCTACATCCCTGTAAAGGACACAATCTTGTTCTTTTTTATGGCTGCATAGTATTCTATGTACCATATATATACCACATTTTATTTATCCAGTCTATCACTGATGGGCATTTAGGTTGATTCCATGTCTTTGCTATTGTGAATAGTGCTTCAATTAACGTACACATGTATGTAAGACATCCACTTTTCAAAATTGGTGTGAATAATAAACTCCAAATCATATGCTCTAGATATTTCTTTTTTCTGGGATCTGTTAAAAGACAATTTGTTTAAAAGACCCCAGAAAAAGTCAGCAACGCATCAGAATCTGTTGTCCATAAGATCCACTAGAATTTTCTGAATATCTTTTCTAGTGGTTTGAGAGTTGGGGAGAGAAAAACTTGGAGGGTAGGCAGCAGTCTTTTGACTTTGTGTATTAAGAGAAGACAGAACAGATTTTGTACATCATTTCTATTCACAATTCTTTGGAAATACTGCCTAGAACACAGAGAAAGATTAGAGAGAATCTCTCATGAAATCTCTGGCTGTCTATCAATATTTGTAATATCAGATTCATCTGGAGGTTACACCAATCCACCAAATATCCTACCAAGTACAGAAGAATGCATTGGGATTGGAGATGTTAAGGGATGGTTTCTTACAAACATAGAACATCAAAGCCATAATGTGTCCTTGGCCTAAGTCAAACCATTACTTCATAAGTCCTTTGTATATATGCTTTTAAAGAACCCAACTAAATAATAATAGTTGAAAGTAGTTAAAATTTTAAATATAGACTAATATAATCTCATGTTAAAAGTTTCTACGTCCAACTCTTTACTTATTTATGTATTTATCTGTTGTAATTAAAGAAGACATTTGTGTCAGCTACAGCCCAAGAGATACATGTTGACTCTTCTTTATGGCCATACTTTCTAATATTAGGTGCAAAGAATGTAGGTATCAGAACCCATCACAGCTGAATCAAGTACCAGCTCTGCCTCAGTGAGCTGTGCAAGTTCGAGTAAACTTCTTAACTTCTTTGAGTCGCATTTTCAATGAAGTATAAAAGATAAGTTTTCCTTGAGATTGTTTACTTTGTCTCACTTTTCATAGAACCACTTATATGGCAGTGTCTTAGTCCATTTTCATGCTTCTGATACATACCTGAGACTGGGAAGAAAAAGAGGTTTAATTGGACTTACAGTTCCACGTGGCTGGGGCAGCCTCAGAATCATGGTGGGAGGTGAAAGGCACTTCTTACGTGGCAGTGGCAAGAGGAAAAATGAGGAAGATTCAAAAGCAGAAACCCCTGATAAAACCATCAGATCTTATGAGACTTATTCACTACCATGAGAACAGTATGGGGAAAACTGCCCCCATGATTCAAATTATCTCCCACTGGGTCTCTCCCACAACATGTGGGAATTATGGGAGTACAATTCAAGATGAGATTTGGGTGGGGACACAGAGCCAAACCATATCAAACAGTAAAGTCCCAATTAGGGAAATGCTGTATTACCGAACAAATATATAATTTAGTGTCATAGCCAGTGTGACAATGTTTTAAAATTATGATTTCCCTATAACTAGGGATTTATATAGTTGATCACCCAAATTTTAACACTTTTGCAAATGAATGTGGGCATGAGTAATCACCTTAACTATATCCACATGAAGTGAGGGGTTGGCAGTGCAATTTAGGAGAGTCTGGGGGTAAAAATGTCAGAATAAAAATAATGACTAATTATGTGCTTATAATCCCCTTAGGACATAATTACAATATAAAATAGTTTTTACACTCAGAGTAGGCTTTTTAAGAGTTTGAGTACTCTATCAAAGGTTAAAAATGGTTTTTCTTAACTACTTTCATTGTCTACTCAATGTTAAGTATGGTTCCATAAATCAGGGACATGCTGGTTAAACAACTTGAAGTGGGTTTCTATTCTGCAGAACTCTTCAGCTTCTTAACTACATTTATGACTACATTGACCTCCAAGGAAAGCTGCCTTAAGTATGGTCCCTCACAAGCAGATCCTGAGACGAACATTTATGTGCAAGGGATTTGCCAAGAAAGGGCTCCCAGTCCTTCCTTGCTTCTTTCCTCCTTTTCCTTCTTTTTCTTTTTTTCCTTCCATTCCTTTTACATGCTCAAAGATGGAATGGAGTCAACGATATAAGTAATGGAAGGCACAATGTATTATGAAAGTTCAGGGGAAGGAATTAGCTGGGCGTGGTGGTCGTGCCTGTAATCCCAGCTACTCGGGAGGCTAAGACACTAGAATCACTTGAACTTGGGAGGCAGAGATTGTAGTGAGCCGAGATCGTGCCACTGCACTCCAGCTGAGCAAT
This sequence comes from Macaca mulatta, assembly GCF_049350105.2. Classification (NCBI taxonomy): domain Eukaryota; kingdom Metazoa; phylum Chordata; class Mammalia; order Primates; family Cercopithecidae; genus Macaca; species Macaca mulatta. The sequence continues at coordinate 112,408,965 of NC_133408.1, forward strand.
AGAGCAAGACTCTGTCTCAAAAAAAAAGAGAGTTCACAGGAAACGATTTAATGCAGTGGTGGATGTGACAGGGAAGCATGAAGCAGAGGACCTATGCCAGAATGAAAGTGCACAGCTACACAGCTGGAGATGGAAGAAAAATCACACTATAACGTTCTTCTATGTACAAGGTCCCAATCAAGAGTCCAGTAGTGTTTTTTATATTGAATTTGGAATGGAAGCCAAACTTCTCTCCACAAAATAAAAGGTTATGCAAGATCAGGCCCCACCTGCCTATCTGACCTCTTTTCATGTCATTCTTCTATGCCTCCTCACTATGCCACAGCGACACTAGCTTTCTGTCAGTTTCCTTAACCTGCCAAGCTCAGTCCCACCTTAGAAATTTTGCACTGTTTGTGCTTTCTGGAAGAGGCATAAGGGAATTTTTTAGGGGAATGAAGATATTCTATATCGTGATTGAATTGGTTGTTACATGGATAGATATAAATGTATTTGTGAAAATGCAAACTGTATATTTTAAGTCCATTTTATTGTATATTGTATTGTTGAGGTACATTGTAATACACCTCAACAAAGTTGGCTAAACAACAACAAAAATAGATTCACTAGTTCAGTTGTAGAACTCAACAATAAAGTAGAATTGATTTTACAGTATTTATTTTAAAAAAGAATTTTGCAGGAATGTGTTATCAATTCTTTAAAGTCACTAGTAAAATTCCACTTCTCTGGAATTTAGAAGCTGATTTTCCCAGACATTAAACATAAATGAATGGACATAGATTCAGCCTAAAGGAAGTGGAATTTGGCAAGGGACAGATTGCATGAACTGAAAATGGGTGGTGGACTAAGAATTCAATAGGGAGATATTACAGACTTCATCTATGATTTCCATCCAGGAACAGATCCAGACAGCTGTAGACTGTGTAGGGGGCCTTTAAAATACAGTTGCAAAACTCTATTTTAACTTGGTTTGTGTTAAAATCTTAAATCAGATCCCAGTTCATCACAGCAAAAACAAAACAAAACAAACAAAATTCTTTGGCTCCTTCTCTTTTAATATGGGGAGGTATACTTAAGACAGTTTCAAGGATACTCTTGAAGTAAGCCTCTTACAACCCACTTTGTATACAAGTAAAAGAGATCCTAAAAAATAAGCCAAGAGGGAACAAAGAAAGCATATACTACTGAGAAAAGCAGTATATTGTAAGAAAAATAAAATTACTTGTGATTATGAGCAGTATTTTTTTATTATTATTATTTTTTTGCTATAGCCTTGATTAAAAGGAAAGGGAAGGATTTATGCAGTTGGTTTACTACCCCCCAGATTTTTAGAATTATGTAAGGATAATAGTATTTCCCCACCCATCCCCTGAGGAGCTTTTAAGACTAGCATCTGTGAGGTGCATTTCCTAGATAAATGCAAACTGCCCTTTGACTCTCTTCAAGATAAGAAAACATTGACCCTTTCAACCAAGTTATTTATGACATTCACATAATGTGAAACAGCGCTTAGACCTGATGGGAACGCCCAGAAGTATATACACTGAAGGCAGTTAAGATTCCCCTCTGCTACTATCCAGGAGAGGCCACCACACAAGTCGAACAATGCCCAAGGCTCATTAAAGAGTTTGATGAATTTAATACAATTCAAATTAAAGAAGATCTCAGGGGAACACGGTTAGAAAAGAAAACCAGATGGGGCTCCAGGGTAGAGCATCCCGGGAGCAAGTGTTGGATGCCGTAAAATCCTAGAGATTCTGGAAACATGAGAAAATGCAATTTATCTTCTCGGTGAATTAACATGCAAAATGCGTTGGTGGCATGATATTGAGTTTCACATTTTATAATGTAATTTCCAAGATTGTGAGGGGAAAAAAGACCACTAGATATTGGAAGGAGTCACCTCCCCTTTCCATGAGACTTGCCAAAGTAAAGGGGAATAAGAGAAAAATGCATGCAATATACCCACACTAGTTATCAAGTGTGAAATGGCAGAATGTGAGCCACCAAGTAAATAGAGATCATAGATTAAAATGTCAGTGGGCCCAGGAACTGTCCTTTCTTTTTCTTAGTATAGGAATAACGATGCTAAATGCTGCTGTTGGTCACTGGACTGAAGGGTGATGGGGTGCAGATTCTTTCAAAAGAAAGAGTATAGAAAAAGGGAAAAACACTGTTTGCTATTTTATAAAATAGACATAAAGTTTCAAAATAAACCTTGAAATAGGAAATAAGAAAGTTTTATTGATTAAGCATATTCACAGTATGTTACCTCCATTTACTCTGGAGTTGTCAATTCGATTTAGTCATCATGGCATTACTACTTGTGAAATAAACCCTGACTAGGCTCAGGCACAGGTGAGGCCTAGTATCTCTCTTTGGTCAGACAGGGGCTCCAAACTATGAGGAAATGATGAATGGAAGTCTTTTGGTTTACTTTTGCTTTGTTTTGCAATATGTCTTGAAAACATTCTTAAAATAGAATGTTGGTCATTTGCATGACTAATATCTTGTTGAAAGTGTTAGCAGAGCTTGAACCCAGGATAAGTATTCCCAAATAAACAGAGAAAGGATTCTGAATTTTCAAGGAGCAGCTTTCTTTGCCAGAAGGTAAGACATTGTAAACATTAAAGTCATCTGAAATTCTATTACCCAAATAGAATTATGGACAAAACCTATCACAATGTAAGTTCATAGCTTATATCTAATTATGTAACATGCTTTTCTTTTATTACATATAATGAATAGCTTTTCATTTCAAAATAATAAAATAATTTTTAATAGCTGCTTAGCACATTATCTATGTACACTATGACTGTCACTAAGAATACCATCTTAGAGAATTTAGGTTATTTTTAAATATTTTCTGTGCTTAAAAACAATGCTAGAGTTAATATACGGAATTATTGGAACAAGTGCAAAGTACTTTAATTATATTTCTGGTTCTTAATAAATAACAACATTACAAAATTAAGGGTAGACTCAACAGTTTTAATTTTATGGTATATAAATTACAATGTATCAGAATTCCATTTTGCCCATAATTCTTTATCTTCACTTATTGACATAAACTGGTAAAAGGAAACAGGAATCATTTAGAGAGGAATTAGAACACAGGAAGCCTGGAATCTCCTACAATGACCTTATCAGAAACCTAAGGAAAAATATGTGTCACATATAAAAAATAACTTGACTGTAGCTCACGTTGGCAAGCTAAAATGGGAAATGAGGAATGATCAGAGATGGTCGAGAGAAGGGATAAGAGCATCTTTAAAGGAAATCAAGAGATACACAAACTATGGCAGGTTAAATAGTAAAACAAAGTTGTACTTGGTAAATAAAGAGTTATGCTCTATATTTAATTGACAGACTAGTATAAATAAGTCATCAGGGATTCTGGTGAAACTTTTGGCTAGAATGTGCAAGCTGTCATGCTAAGCTGACTTGTGGTAGCAAAGACTAATGGTTTTCAGTACACAGTGTCCTTTGGGAGGAAACTGGAAGCAAACCTGGGAACTTCAGAGTGGTGATTCGTATCCCCATACTTGTCAGGAGGGCAGCAGCTGGAAAGAATGATGGCATCATGGATTCCTAGAAAAATACAACTTTTGGGGAGATATGTAACGTAGCTTCTATAAGGGGAAAATAGTGTCCCACTAATTAACTCAATCACAATTGGATATTCCTATTAAATCTTCTAAAAACACATCTTCTCCCTTCCTTTCCTTACTGTTGCTACTCTTTAATGGTTCAGAGCATTGGACTAGATTTTTCAGATAACTTGCAAACATGCCTGCCTGCTTCCAGCCTTGTGTTCCATAGTATATTCTTTATTCCACCATCAGAGTAAACGCTCTAGCACATCTCTTATTGGTACCCACCCCTGCCTGCAAATATTTAATTGCCCAGACTGTAGGAACTCTCCACCATAGCTCAGAAGGCCTTCTGCAATAGGGCCTCTTCCCATCTCATCTTCCTCCATAGCTCCTCTCCTGAAACACCTGCTAGCCTGCATGCCCTCCACCACATCATGATGCTGGTGCCTGCCTTCATGCCTCAATATGTGCTCTTCCTTTTTCTCAGAATGCACCTCCTGTCCCTTGGGTATCAAGTGAGTTGTCTTTGAAGACTTAAGTGTTCACCTCAGTTAAATCTCCGTAGACATCCATGAAAGTAGAGTTAGAGGTTTGCCTCTCTATCTCATTATAGCTCTTAGCAGATTGCAGACAGCAAAGCTTTTTGAAAGCAAAATGGGCTTTTCTTGTATGTATCCTTAGAGTCTCTTACAGTACCTGGCACATAGAAGGTTATCAGTACCGATTTATTAAATAAACGAGTGTAGATTTTTCAGAGGTGATATGGACAAAAGAGAAGGTAATTTTATTTCCACTTTCAAAGAGATTGAAAGTGTATATCCTATAGGTGGTCAAACACAATTTTCAAAAACCGATTTCCTTGTTATTATGGAAAGTGTTTTGTCTTTAAGCGTGGAAATGGCTTAATAACAGGAAGTAATGTGTAGGAATAAATGAGCATTTCTCTACTTAGAGAAGGGTTAGTGTCAAGGTTCCCTAGGGACTGAGGCTGGAACACAATCTCAACTAATACGTTAAATATATTGCTTAGAATAAAGACAAAAAAAATTTAAGTTTTTTCTCTCTTATTACAAGGTCTTCTGTGTAGTGAAATATTGAGTTGGTAGACATAGCAGGGAAGAATTTAATGAAAGCAATGAAAATAAAGAATAATGACATTTGAGTTTGATGTAGGAAAATTAATAGAGTTAAAGAAGACCCATTAATTCAACTCATTTTGAGTACTTATTATATATAATACAAAGTCCTATGTTAAAAACTGCAGGGTTATAGAAGTGAATAAACCTGAGTCATTGTGTCTTGAAATATGAATGCAAATTTTCCCCAAAATAAAAGGCATTAAGCCTCAAAGTTACAAAGTTATATAGACGTTTCAACATAGTAAGAGATACATTTTAGTTGGAAGAATTAGAGCTTCATAAAAACCATGTTATTTGAGTAGCTATTGATGTGTGAATATGATTTTTAAAGGTAAAACTAGAGGAAGTGACTTAAAATAAATGATAAGAAAGGATTGAATATGATTTCCTAAGTAAAATTTAGTGTGACTGAAAGGAGATAGTTACCAATAAAAAAAAAAAAACTCAGAAAGTGGATTGAAGGGAGAAAAAAGGATCAGTTAGGATGGGGCAAAGTAAATGTATAAGTTACTACACTCTGAATTATAAATCATGACCTAGGAAAAATTCATGGAGTCTAGAAAACACCTTAGAATATTGTTGCAATGGTAACAGCAGCAACAACAAAACCATGCAATTATGCATTCTAAATGTTATTGAAAATAAAGAGTTTTATTGGCAATAAAGCATTTTATTAGAAATAAAGCATTCAGAGAGACCCAACTGTTCTGTAAAGCCACGGTGCTCCTCCACTTGAATAAGACTTAACTTTTTTTATTCTATTATTTTTTAATTTTTTTATTACACTTTAAGTTCTAGGGTACATGTGCACAATGTTCAGGTTTGTTACATATGTATACATGTGCCATGCTGGTGTGCTGCACTCATTAAATCATCATTTGCATTATGTATATCTCCTAATGCTATCCCTCTCCCCTCCCCACACCCAAAGACAGGCCCCAGTGTGTGATGTTCCCCACCCTGTGTCCTGCAGGCATCCCACTACCTGACTTCAAACTATACTACAAGGCTACAGTAACCAAAACAGCATGGTACTGGTACCAAAACAGAGATATAGACCAATGGAACAGAACAGAGCCCTCAGAAATAATACCACACATCTACAGCCATCTGATGTTTGACAAACCTGACAAAAACAAGAAATGAGGAAAGGATTCCCTATTTAATAAATGGTGCTGGGAAAACTGGCTAGCCATATGTAGAAAGCTGAAACTGGATCCCTTCCTTACACGTTATACGAAAATTAATTCAATATGGATTAGAGACTTAAATGTTAGACCGAAAACCATAAAAACCCTAGAAGAAAATCTAGGCAATACCATTCAGAACATAGGCATGGGCAAGACTTAACATTTAAAGCTTTTTATTGTTTGCAAATTCTTTCATGTATGTGACTTCACATCAGGTGAAAAAGAACAGGGCTCTTACGTTCATTTTACAAGTAGAATTACATAGATCTAAGTGGTTTAAATAGCTTATGTCAAACTTGCATAGCTAGTGAGAGATAGATCAGTCCAGGGATAGTCTAGGTTTTCTGTAGGCAAATTCTGTTTTTTTGTTTGTTTGTTTGTTTGTTTTTTAATCCGTGCTACTTAGCACTCAAGGAAGATATGGATATAAAGAACTAGAAAAATCCTAAAGAGCATGCTAAAATAATCAAGAGAGCAAAGGGGATTCTATAGAAAGAAAACTTAAAAAAAAAAAGTATATGTATTAGAAATCTAGTTTGAAAAGCAGTAGATTTTGTTAGTAATTGTATAAAGGTCACAAATAAAGTGAAGATGGCTTAGAACAGCAGTCCCCAGCCTTTTTGGCACCAGAGATTAATTTCAAGGAAAACAATTTTTTCACAGATGGTGACCAGGGACAACGGTTTCAGCATGAAATGGTTCCACCTCAGACTCAGATAATCAGGCATTAATTAGATTCTCTTAAGGAGTGCACAACCTAGATCCCTCACATGAGCAGTTCACAATTGTTTGTGCTCCTACGAGAATCTAATGCCACTGCTGAGTGGACAGGAGGCTCAGATATACTCAGATAATTAGAATTGGAAGCTAGACCAGAAATTATAAATACATGGTCTGTCAGTCACACCAGTCTGCTAGATACACTTTGTATGACCTTTGCAGTATATTTTAATTCAATATTTTAAGTGGTTGATATAATTTTGAAATTGAGAAGTTTTATAAAAAGATCCATATATGCAGCTTCTTTTTAAAATAAGAAGCTCTGAACAACATTCATGTTCTTTGACCCAATAGAACACTCAGCCAAAATGGAATAGGAGTTTTGCTCTTTCAAAGAGGAATTTTTTTTTTTTCTACTTCAATACATTCTCACCAGGGTACACTACCAGGGTACACTTCTCCCACTGGATTACACCTAGACTGCCTCACATCTTTATATGAACGTGGTAAGTAGACATTTCAGTCACTGTTCCAGAATCTAAGCACAGAAATGTTTGAGGTGCTATTTAATGATGATGACAGGCAAGTTAGTTGTATCTTCCTCCAAACTAACTGTTTGGGTATGCTAACAGAGAATGAACATCGAATGGGACTTTAGACACATTCTATCCATAAAAATGGGCTTCCATGTTAATGGTAGGTCTCCAGGGGAAAAATCTAAATAGTCTTCTTTTGAAATGACATGACCCAGATTCTTTCTGAAGTCACAACTTATTTTTTCTCAGATTTTATAAAATTCAGTTTCAGTCCTTTATTCAACAAATATTTGAATGCTCATTGTATGCCATTTGTTTTAGTTGCTGAGGCCAAAGCAATTGGTCTATATATAAATCTTAAAATTGTATAAAATCTCTGCCCTCATGGATCTTATATTTAGTGAGAGTAGATGGAAAATAAACAATATAAATAAGTCAATATGCAATATGTCAAGTAAAAGGAGTTGAGAATCTATAGGGGATTATAATTTTATTAAAAGAGGTCATGTAAAACCTCAGAAAGTTACACTTGAATAACGATTTTAAGGAAAAACAAGAAAAACTGAGACGTATCTGAGGGAAGAGGACTCTAAGCAAAGACTCTCAAAACCATTCCTATATTTTGCCCTTTATGCTTGTTAGTTCAAGTTGTTTCCTGCTACTGGTAAATAAGAGACTTAATAATTTTGATCCCCTGAATGTGAACGGTCTGATGATTCTTATGTCATTAGATAATTTTTTAAAGGATATAATTTTAATTTATTAGGGGAAGGGTAAATGGAGTACTGAAGGATCTAATAAGCTCAGTATCTAACATTCTTTCAGTTGCTCTTATCAACTCTATACTAGATGTAAGATTTTCTTTTCATCTCCTCTTTTAAAAAAGAAATATCAAGGAGCTATGCATTCAAAAGCAAACCATTATTGCCAGAAAAGTGTAGAATTAATTTGGGCTTTTTTTAAAGTGACACTGGGGAGAAAAACAACATTTATTTCTGATGTTTAGGATTCTTCCAAGGCTCTCAAATTAATTGTCATTTTTGAAAGGGGAAGAAAGAAACTATTATTCATTTTGCATTGAGCATGGGTCAGATATTTTAACATTAGTTTTGCCTTGTAAAAAAATCACAGCACAAATGTGTACATTGAGACTCAGGGTAAATAATCTATACAAATTTATAGAGTTAATACAACAAGCCAGCCAGGATTCCACCTCACCTGATTTTAAAGTATGTTTCTATATTGTGATAAAACTGAAGGTCGTTCTTGACTACAATATAACCATAACCAGGTAAACACAATGGCGCTTACTTAAGATGGCTCTTGAATATAACACTAAGGAAGAAACTGGTGTCATTTTTTGGAAGCATTGCATGATGCTGATGAAAATATATGAATGGGGAGATTCATAAATAAATTGCTAATAAAACAAGTGTCTGTTACTGGCCGATGGCCTCCTGCAATTCTATCTATGTACTGTTGGACAACACTCCCACTTCCAAGAGCCTTCTGGAAAAGTCACCAAAACAGCAGTTCCTATATGTAGAAACCTAGAGCAATTTTTTGAAAAAGAAAAAAAAAAAAAAAACGAAAGAAAAAGCTGAGCTCCCAATGGGCTCCATTGTGCTCAGGACACAGCAACAAAACACTGTTCTCTGCAAAAGAAATGTCAAGCCCATGGTGCTTGGAGAACCATCCAGCACTCTCACATAACTGTTCTGATGAGGTGTCGCCTATTTCCATCCAAAAGCTGTTGTAATATGATAACACCTTTGGGATAAGGCACTTTTCTGTCTATGAAATTATTGAATGCAGGCCTTATTCACCTCTCTACGTTAGACTTGGATGCTCAAAATCTGACTTCAGGCCCTGCAGAAATGAGAGGAGGCATCCAACATACAAAAATCTTCCATCTGGAAAACTCTTTAATAGGAAATAGATGAACTAGATGATCCAATGAGGTCTTCCACATCTTTAATTTCCATGATTCTGCCTAGGAAGTATTTTGGAACTTTCCTAAACCAAGGCAGATTCCATTGATTTCTAAGCGGGGTGGGGGACTGGCACTGAAAAAAGGAAAGGAACTGTTCTTGATTTCTAGAGAAAGATGGAAAGCTTAGGGAGGGAGAAATTGGGGAAATTGATCTCATACCACCTTATCTTGGTGAAATACCAAGAAGAGAGAAGGAGAGAACAAGCTGCCAATTTGCTGACTCTTCTGGCAGTGGAGTGGTCACTGAAACTATCCTCCCAGTAATTAACTGTTAAGAAACAGACTCACTTTCCTCTTTAGGGCCTAAGGCCTGTTTTTACATAAAATAGGCAATTAAGTAAATCCTTTTTGGTTTTCAGTCACTTCTTTAACTTCAGTTTTTAATCTGGTTGTGGTTAAATGTCCATAAGAGATAACAACCGGCTGTGGAAGATCTCAGTGTAAGGAAACCAGAAAGGGATTTGCAGTGTTTGGTGAAATATGCATCTTACTGGACTAAAGGAGACATGTGATATGATCTGTACACATTTCTGAAATGTTGCTTGGAATACTAAATAAAAAATTTTCAATTTCAAATATTTTTGGACATAAGAAAATAAAATATAATGCTCTGCTACTTTATCTTAATAGTCATCAATGTTACGGAATCTTACTGAAACTATTGTGACAGAGCCAGTATTTCAAACTGGATCTGTCTTTCCCAGGGTCAAGGCTCTTAATCAATACACTTTTAGAATTAGAAATTATAGTCTCTCTATTTGCTAGTGAACTAGTTGTATCATGAGTAATACAATTTCCTATTTGAAATTAACCATATTTTCTCTTTCTTTTCTTTTTTGTTTTGAGACATGATCTCCCTCTGTCTCCCAGGCTGGAGTGGCAGGATCTCAGCTCACTGCAACCTCCACTTCTCAGGTTCAAGAGATTCTCCTGTCTCAGCCTCCCGAGTAGCTGGGATTACAGGCGCCCACACCATATCCAGCTAATTTTTGTAGTTTTTGGGTAGAGACGGAGTTTCACCATGTTTGCCAGGCTGGTCTCAAACTACTGACCTCAAGGAATCTGCCTGCCTCAGCCTCCCAAAGTGCTGGGATTACAGGCGTGAGCCACCGCACCTGACCAATTTTCTATTAGTTTTTAACTTTAGGATTAGGATTTGGGATCCTTCCTGTGAGATTTGTCAAAAGTCTCTGAGGGTTCACTATTTTTCAGTGGTCTCTTGTGACCTGTATATACAAGGATATCCTAGGTGCTTATTTCTGATTCTAAATATTCACTCCTAGGATATGTTTCTATTTAAAAATACTTCAATGATACATATATACTTTCTATAAAAATATGTTGTGCCACATTTTCTTAATCCAATCTGTCACTGATGGACATTTGAGTTGATTCCAAGTCTTTGCTATTGTGAATAGTGCTGCAATAAACATACGTGTGCATGTGTCTTTATAGCAGCATAATTTATAATCCTTTGGGTATATACCCAGTAATGGGATGGCTGGGTCATATGGTACATCTAGTTCTAGATCTTTGAGGAATTGCCATACTGTTTTCCATAATGGTTGAACTAGTTTACAATCCCACCAACAGTGTAAAAGTGTTCCTATTTTTCCACATCCTCTCCAGCACCTGTTGTTTCCTGACTTTTTAATGATTGCCATTCTAACTGGTGTGAGATGGTATCTCATTGTGGTTTTGATTTGCATTTCTCTGATGGCCAGTGATGATGAGCATTTTTTCATGTGTCTGTTGGCTGTATGAATGTCTTCTTTTGAGAAATGTCTGTTCATATCCTTTGCCCACTTTTTGATGGGGTTGTTTGTTTTTTTCTTGTAAATTTGTTTGAGTTCTTTGTAGGTTCTGGATATTAGCCCTTTGTCAGATGAGTAGATTGCAAAAATTTTCTCCCATTCTGTAGGTTGCCTGTTCACTCTGATGGTAGTTTCTTTTGCTGTGCAGAAGCTCTTTAGTTTAATGAGATCCCATTTGTCAATTTTGGCTTTTGCTGCCGTTGCTTTTGGTGTTTTAGACATGAAGTCTTTGCCCATGCCTATGTCCTGAATGGTACTACCTGGCACATATACACCATGGAATACTATGCAGCCATCAAAAAGGATGAGTTTGTGTCCTTTGTAGGGACATGGATGCAGCTGGAAACCATCATTCTTAGCAAACTATCACAAGAACAGAAAACCAAACACCGCATGTTCTCACTCATAGGTGGGAACTGAACAATGAGATCACTTGGACTCAGGAAGGGGAACATCACACACCGGGGCCTATCATGGGGAGGGGGGAGGGGGGAGGGATTGCATTGGGAGTTATACCTGATGTAAATGACGAGTTGATGGGTGCAGCACACCAACATGGCACAAGTATACATATGTAACAAACCGCACGTTATGCACATGTACCCTACAACTTAAAGTATAATATTAATAAATAAATTAAAAAAATATAAGTTGTGAAGCATTTACTGAAATATAATTGTTCTCTAAAAGGAACACTGACATTTATCTAACCTGATATTCTTAAATAACTGCAATGTAGTTTCGTTTTTTAACACCTTGAGAGTATCTACCTGATGGAAAAGTCCTCTAATCTCCTGACCCTTATTCCTGAACCTAAAGAATACATTTTTGACTGGACACGGTGGCTCACACCTGTAATCCCAGCACCTTAGGAGGCCGAGGCAGGTAGATCACGAGGTCAGGAGTTCAAGACCAGCCTGGCCAAGATGGTGAATCCCCTCTCTACTAAAAATACAAAAAATTAGCCAGGTGCGGTGGATAATCCCAGCTACTCTGGAGGCTGAGGCAGAGAAATACTTAAACCTAGAGGGACGGAGGTTGCAGTGAGCTGAGATCACGCCACTGCACTCCAGCTTGGGTGACAGAGCGAGACTCCATCTCAAAAAAAAATTATAATAGGCCGGGCGCGGTGGCTCAAGCCTGTAATCCCAGCACTTTGGGAGGCAGAGGCGGGCGGATCACAAGGTCAGGAGATCGAGACCACAGTGAAACCCCGTCTCTACTAAAAATACAAAAAATTAGCCAGGCGCGGTGGCGGGCGCCTGTAGTCCCAGCTACTCAGGAGGCTGAGGCAGGAGAATGGCGGGAACCCGGGAGGCGGAGCTTGCAGTGAGCCGAGATCGCGCCACTGCACTCCAGCCTGGGCAACAGCGTGAGACTCCGTCTCAAAAAAAAAAAAAAAAAAAAAAAAAAAAATAATAATAATAATAAATAATAAATAAATGAATAAATAAATAATTTTTAAAGTAATGTTTTTAGAGAGTAGGAAGAATAAGGAAAACTGCAATTCAAAAATCAGTGAAGGGTGCGAATCAATGTCCTAGCATAACCTCCGTTCTCGCTACTTACATGCTGCCTTTCATGATTGTGGTACTAACAGTCAGTGGCACCTGTGACTGATTTTGAATTTTTTTTTTTTTTTTTTGAGAAGGAGTCTTGCACTGTCACCCAGGCTGGAGTGCAGTGGTGCGATCTCAGCTCACTGCAAGTTCCACCTCCGGAGTTGACACCATTCTCCTGCCTCAGCCTCCTGAGTAGCTGGGACTACAGGCACCCGCTACCACGCCCGACTAATCTTTTTTTGTATTTTTAGTAGAGACGGGGTTTCACCGTGTTAGCCAGGATGGTCTTGATCTCATGACCTGGTGACCCGCCCGCCTTGGCCTCCCAAAGTGCTGGGATTACAGGCACGAGCCACCGTGCCCGGCCTGATTTTGAAAATATTAAGGTAGGACCCTTTGATTTTTTTTCACTCCATGTAGCAGGAGACATTATCTTGGTGCCATGTCCATAGGCCATGAAGAGTCCTCAATGGCCTTTGCTTGTTAAGGACCAGCTCATTCTGATTGTTGCCTGTGGAAGCAGAGAGCAACTCTTTCCTGCTGGGATTCCACCTAATATATCCAACTCTGGGTCCCCAACTTTTAGCACACTGCCTTGCCTAGAGGAAGGCTCAATACATGTTTGTTAAATGTTGACTGACTAAATTGATTGAATAAATGAATGTTTATTCATTCACTATTCATACAGAAACAGTAATATACTTTTTTTTTTTTTTTTTTCCTGTTGTAGGGCCACCAGCTGTTTGGAGAACAGTGAAGGTAGAATCGTATTAATACAGACAAACATGGTCTCCCACTAATTATACATGTGACCTTGTTCAGGGGACTTCCCTCTCTAGACCCTGGTTTCCTCATCTATAAAGTGGGTAAATTAAACCAGATAATCTTTGAAGTCCCTTCCTGTTATTCCTTACAATGATTCCTGTGTGATGACATAGCACATGCTTTAGCGTTATTTAAAGTGTTGGGGCCGACGGACTTGCATGACACTCACTGCTCTTTAAAAAGGACATGAGTTGAGTTTAACAGGCAAGCGAGGAAGAATGCAAAAGTAAGGGATTTATTCCATTCCACAGCCTGGTAGTTTTTTGTTGTTGTTGTTGTTTATGTTTCCAGAAGCAAAGAAGATAAAAAATGGAGTTAGAGCACAGAAATTATTTTTAATGCAGGGAAATATTTTATTTAGATTAACTGGATAATGGTTTTACTCAAAGGATAGTGCTTTTCATATTCGTAAAATATTAATGATTCCAGACCCATTTAATTTCCACACATCTGTTAAGCACAGAAAAAAAAAAAAAGAAACCTAATGATCTAAGAGAAAAACACACTTAAGGATAACATTTGGTTTGCAGATCTATCATTCTGTTGCCAAAATGAAGTTACTGAAGCTTTTGTAGTAATTGCTGTGACCGGGCAGAGCAAAGGCACTTATGTACATCATGCTGGTATGTATACACATGTATTTACGCCTCTGGAGCCCGTATTAGAACCTGCTGTTTATTTCCTGAATGAAGCTTAAATTAGATAGTTGTATTCATTGATGCTGTTGAGAAATGGATGTTCAATGTGTTCTTATTTAAAAGAGAGACAATGAGTAGACAGCAATACAGGAGCATCAAATTACTATGTCCCAATTTATTTTTTAGTGCAATTCCTGCTGAAAGGTCTTTCAGGAAAACAACGACATTCAGGGAAGTCATCCTCAGTCTCTGTTGCTGAATGTGTTTATTGAGAGCATGCTTGGTAAGCCTTGAACATTCTCTACTTTTTGAAAGTTTTTAATGACTGCTTTTATTAATAACTAATTGCCCTCTTTTTTTCCCCCTCCACAAACTACTCGCTGCTACCTTTTACCAAACACATGTGCCCAGAAGCCCATGCTGTGAATCTCAAAGTGGGTGAATCCTGCTATTTAGGTTCTCGGCCTTCTCTGCTTTATGCTTCCTTGGTATCAAAAGTATCTTCTGCTGTTACCTGTTGAACTTCTGTATTGAAAAGGGTTCCTCCAGATACCATAATGATTACCTGTCTGTGTCTTGGAGTTCCTGGCTACTTGGTTTGTGTGCGAAATTTAACTACTTCAGTTCATTCACCTCAAGTTTCCCTTTGGAAGCCAAGTGGTTTCAAATCACCTAAAGAAGGCTGCTGGCATTGACACCCTCCTGAATAAAGGAAGGGAGCACACCACATGGCCTTCTTTTACCTAACTCTTTTAATAGCATGTAACAATGTGTCCTGTGGCCAAAAGCGTATTTGTTGACTTGAATCAATATTGAGAGTCCTTTCTGCGTATCTCTACTTCCTTAATGGTTCTTCTAGTTGAATTCTTAAATATTTGAGTGTTTATAATTGGCCACAAAAGATAAAATTAGGCATTAGAGAAATAATATAGTGTACAGTACATCATTCTTGATCTTATTAAACAGGACAGAAACAAAAATCATTAAAGGGCTTCTTAACCATAAGCGTACGAATTTAACCACCACTCTTTGTAAACTCTAATAGAAAGATATGATGTTTAAAACTTTTCCAATCAATTATAGGGCTATATTTTAGCCATTCTAATTCAATGTTGGAAATTTGAGTTATATACACTTTTAAAACAAAAATGTATAATATACAGTAATTATTTCTATTTAAGAATTGTTTCTTTACAGAAAAACACATTTTAATATGTCCATGTCAACCATATTTATTGTATTTTTCCTACTCAGGGCTAGAGTGTGTGATCAATAATATTTGCTAGTTTTTTTTAAAAAATACATATTTTAATTAATTGCTGACTAAAAAAACATATGGCCCACAGGTACATCTTTGATCAGAAGCTAGAATTGACAAATCAATTCATAGAATTCATAGAGTGTGGAACAGGAAACAATTCTAATTAGCTGTTGCTATCTCTTTATGTCTAGGTCTTAATAAATTATATTTTGTTGCTAACAAGTAATTCATACTATGGTGGTATTGGTGATAATGTTTATTTTAAAATCCTGAATTTTCTTATAACTCTTGATTTTCTTAAGACTTTCCAGCAATATTTCCTATGATGTCTAAGAATGGGCTTTTCAGGAATCTCTGGGATCAAAGAGGTTATTTCAACTTGAAAGATGTTAAGTTCACTTAAGTAATTAACCAGCATCCACAGATCATTATGTTCTCCTTCATAATAAAAAGAACAATTGGATGATTATAAATTATATTAAAGTAACAAACCAAATATTGGGAGAGGGGGCAATGCTGAATAGGGTCCAAAAAGGAACTTATATGTGTGGACCAATGTATTTTTCTCTGATTATATATATTTTTAATTGTGTAGATATGAAACTGTTTTCCCTGCCATTTGACAATTCTAAGAAAAAAGAGCTAAATAAAAAGAAAATTCCAATGTTGTATGAATTTAAATAGTACAAGTGTATATATTTTAAATGATTAGTATACATTTAAAAGAAACAGTTTAATGAAATACAAGTCAGTTTATTTTACATTCAACCCACAGCTTTCCAAAGCAGCAGTTGAATGTTTTGTTGAGTTTATACCATTCATTCATTCATTTTTTTTTTCCTTTCTTTCATTCAGAAAATACTGGATGTTTCATATTTATTTCACTGTGCTAGTTTCTGGGACTGTGTAAGTCATATGCCATAGTTCCTATTCTCTATTTATCTCTAATTTAGGAGGCATTATTTTTATTTAGTGAAATATGAATCAACATAGAGAAGAGTCAGGTGGTCATACTGAGTAGTCAGAGAGGTCTAATTCAAATACCTTCTCTGTCTTTATCAGATGAATGACTAGAAAATCTTATGTAAGTTGAATTTTCTTACCAGAAAAATAGGGGTAATTTTTCTTATCCTAGGGTTTTGTAGATTAACCAGATTGGCAGTTTAATGTGGTTAACTGAGTTTAGACATCCTGTAATAAATTTCAAGGCCTTTTATTGGCACATATATAGCTAAGAGTTCATGAATATCTTGCTTTAGGCTGGAAAAATGGAGGCTTCCTTCCATTAATTTGGAGTTTGTCACAATAACCATTTCTCTTGAATAGTCATTGAAAAAAGTCAATAAATATAAGTAAACTCTGCTGTCAATACTTAGAAATTGAGTAAAACAAAAAGCACCTGAAAAAATGTAAACAATGGAGGATAAAATTGTTTACGGATACTTTTACTTTAGAATTCTATATCATCTAACATATTTACATTTTCCTAAAAAAGTCAAAATGGATCCCAGACCCTCCTATCTGGACTGTAACATTCTTCAATGTATTAAGTTTTTAAGGAAAGAATATGTACCCTCATGGAGAAATCATGTGGGTCATAGAATTTGGACCATTCTCATCATGCACAGAAGTTCTCACAGCAAAATAATAAACTGGTTGAAATATAATTTGGTTTCCTTTGTGACTTGACTACAGGTAAGGAAGAGGCTGGCTGTGTGGATGAGGGCAACTTGCTTTTTACAATAATCATTTGTCATTGTAAATTAACAATTTGCTCTTCTGGTATTATATGGAAGTCCTTGATCCTGTTGATGGCACTGCCTTCGCTTTTGCAAGATTAAAATGAAATGAAGTTTCTGAGATGTTAACTCAAATCTTGACCCCAAACATGACACCAAGATGACTGGATACAAGAAGAAAATTAATGTCACCTCAGGAAGTATCTCCCCCATACTCCATCAAGAGCACTTATAACCCCATAAGCACTGGCCACATCCCCATGCACCTGGGAACAATCCATTTATTTTCTAAAACTTTAAAACTTCCTACAAACCTGATTTTTCAATTTTCAATATGTTTCTTAAAGTATTTTACCAAGATTTTTTATTTATTTCCAAATACTGGCTTGGATTTTTTTTCTCATCTGAACACTGAGTAATTCCAGGAAAAAAAGAGTTATATTTGGTACTTCGTGTCTTCAGATTTTGATGCAACGACTTTATAAATTAGTCTATACTGATAGTGTAAAACTGGGTTAAAAAATAAAAAAAGGAAAAAACTTAGACACATGTGGAATATTTACCAATATTTACTTTAAGGTATAAAAATGTGAATAAATGAAAGTAGAAAAACTGGGCTGAAATGTATCCACCACTCTTTTGGTAATACAGTAGTAGGTATTCATTATGATTTATTTTCCCTTGAAGCATATTTTGTCTTTAAGTTATTTCGGTGTATAAGACCAGAGTACATTCACATTTGTGCTTTTTTTTTTTTTTTCTTCAATAAAACTGTTGCTGCATTGTTCGTTCTAATATGTATCTCTGCATTGAATTGCTTCTTGAATTTTTCTTTTTTATTTTTAAGTTTCATATTCTACATGAGAATGTGTTTACTTCTCTACTCCGCTGCCAGGAAGTTAAATGTAACTGTAAAACTTTATTGAAAAGTAGAAAATAGAAAATTTTTGGAAATTGAAATTCTATGTCTTTCTTCTTTTGGAGAAAAGATTTTTGTACCTATGTGCTTTGGGGATTTGACATTAGTCATTTGATTGACCCTAGGAAAGGATGTGAACTGAATCCTCTTGAATGAGATCATTTTTGTTGTAAAATTTTTTGGTATTCTTTGTATAAAACTGATCTAAAAGATTCTATCTATTCTGATTGTTTTTCCCTCTATAAGGAAGTATATATATTTTTTAATGTTATCAATCCCTGTACCTATTTGTTAACATTTCCTTAAATGTGTTTTCTCCAGATGTTGGAAGTTAAAAAAAAGTGCTTGTTATTTTTTCCATTGTCACTCTTTACTACTTTCCATAGGCAGCATATTGTGCAAGCCAAGAACTGGAGGAAATAACAGACGTGTGAGCCCCAAAATTATAGGCACAAAAATAACTTTCATAAAATAGGTTTTAAATGACACCACTTTCCAAAAAGCCAGCTCTAATTGACTCAAGCCTAGAAAGCAGTAACTTAAGGGAACATTAGACACACGTCCACTGATCCCAGAAAGCGGTCCACAGTGTGACAGTGTGACATTAGCGGGGATGATGACATTCCCAGCTTGCTGCCAGCACATTCCAGATGGCAGGCCCGGCATTTTGGTACCAGTTGGGCCAGTTCTCAATAGTACTGTTCTGATATCATTGAGATGATAGTTTACGTATGTAAGCAACTTCCGAGATCCCCAACTACCTTGCTCACCCTCAAGAGATAGTAGAAAAGGAAGAAAAAAAAATGATAGAACGCAGAAATAAGAGGGGAGACTCCTCTGTTTTTTTTCTTTGAATGCAGACAGAATCCTCACCCGGGTTTACGGACTGGAGCAGCCCGGGTTCCTGCTGTTCATAGAATGTTACAGATGGCTGCCTGGGCAGGAAGCCCTCCCCCTTCCTTAACGGGGCTCTGGGGAATGCAAGGGGCCTGGAACCAGCCCTCTCCTTCCCTTCCAAACCTCTTCTCCAAACCCCTACTGAGTAAAAAAAAGAGAGAGAGAGAAAAGAAAAAAAAATACGCACGTCCCTGGAAACATTTCTGCCAGTCTGTTTTTAGTGGAATCTTGAATTAACCTCTTCACTCCCGATTAGAATAGCGATTTATAATTTTGCCGACATCTCTTTAATGTCCTGAATCAGTTTCACCAGCTCGTTGAAGTACCGTACCATTTGGGCTGAATTATAATAGTACTTTTGAGTTATGCAACAATTTCAAGTGAGAGAAAGCAATTTTGAATTCGAAAATAATTAAAAGTATTTTTAGCACATCAAATATAGTATTAATAGTGTTCTCTCCATTTTTTTTTTTTAAATCACATTTTGAATATTTTGTTTTTTTCATAGATTTTCCCTGGTGGTATAAATTTTATAAATACATTATCTCTTTGGGCACCAATAACAAGGGCTTAATTTCACAATCATACTATTTTATTTATATTTTTAAGGCAATTTCATTATCATAGTCTTCCATTTATAAACTTTTACAGCATACTAGTATACTAAATCAAGATGTTTCTTAAAGATAACTTTTATTTTGGGCTTTTTTAAATTTTTATTTTAGGTTCGGGGGTACATGTGAAGGTAAACTCTTATCACACATTATATGATGATAATCTCATAATAAGGTAAACTCTTATGTACAGATTATTTCCTCACCCAGAAATTAAGAGGAAACAAACCAAATAGGTTATGCTAAAGTATAAAATGAACTGTTATTTTTAACCTCATCATTGCCCTCATAGGAGAAGCAAAATATGCCACATAAAGAGTATATTTTTGTAGAACATTTATATTACATTTATTTAATTCAAAGCTATAGACTATGCAAACTCTATAATGCCTATGATAAAACGGTTAGGTATTTTGTCACATGAAGAATAACATGTTCCGACCAACTATATCTATACTGCACAAAAAGAAAAAAGCATAGAGAAAGAAAACTATTGAACAAGTAATTAGAGAATGTAACAGATGGAAGAGTTTAAAAAAAACAAACCCTTAATTTCATATTAAGCTACATCCAGATATTTTGTGATTGGTTACATCTATTCATTGATTAATTAACTGAATAGAAATTGCCTTCCATGTTTTAAGCATCATGCTATACATTAAGGATTCAATCATGAGTAAAACACACAGTTCGGGGGAAGACATGCCAGTCTGGGTTTCCGTCACCGTCCATGTTCTGTCTAAATGAACACATGTCATTCCTCCCGTTCTGACGCCTCCTTGGTCTTCACACCTGTCATCCATTCTGACTAGTCCCTGCATACGCTCTGGTTATTTCCCAAGTTGCACCATTTACAAACATTTTTAGTTGCATGACTTTTTAGATCCAATAGAATTTGGTATTCTCTCAAATATTTTTAACAATGTATTTACCTTATATATGCTTCACTTCTGGCTGAAAACAAACATACAAATAAACAAATAAAAACGTAACTGGAAATCCATTGAGGAGTTCTTTAGAAATGTCTTTTCTTTGGGGACAAAAAAGAGAAATGTGAAAAGAAAGCCTTCACTACTTTTGTCCTCATCTTGAAGATTCTGGTGTAGGGAAGTGAGGGAGGTGGTGCTACAACAGTCTGTCAATTGTGAGGGAAAGCAAATGGCAGAGGTGCTGACCCAGGGCCCTGCAAACTTGAGTTGCTCAATTAACCCACCTGGAAAGGAACCTCTGAATTTCTTACGTGAGCTATATTGATAATTTTCTTTTTAAAAACCACTTTTGTTTTGAAAATCGGTTACTTGCAGTGAAAAGCATCTGAACTGAAATAATACCTTTAGAGGAAGTGGGATGACTTTTATTTCCTAGGAATAAAAATGGAATATCTTTACTTATATTCCAAGTAAGGGATTTTGTAATATGTATATAGTTCATGCAGGTTTCCAAATCATAAAACTTCTTGAGAGGCATATTAAACTCCATAAAATCTAGATTCTAGAATTAAGTATTATTTCTTTGATAACCAGCCTTCCTCCAGGCATTCTTAAATTTCAGTTTGTCTGACTCTGATAGCTAACTTCAGGTGACTCTCAGCTTGCCAGTTTCAGAATCAGTGGTAGGGCCTGTAGTTATACCCCACAATTTGATCAACCACATCATAAAACACTCAATAGAAATATTGGCCAACACATTCAAGTGAGAGCCCAGGCCAAAAGCCAAAGTTTCCATCTCTAGATTTAATTGTCATTGACTCTGAATATGTATTTGAGGAAAAAGAAGGCCTATTGGGCAAATTAGAGCCTGTCGACATCAGCTCACTAACTATATCACAATCATTTTCACATCATGTATATCAAATTCAGCCAAATCAAGGGGTCCAGAAAAAAGACGCATGCTGTTTACACAGCACCTTTTGTCTCCAAGACTACAGACTTCTTTTGCTATAGTACAGTTGATTCCAGTTTGCATGGAGACAAGGGTTTTTGAAAATATATATATTTGAGGAATCTGAACAACTGATGTCACGCAGTTTATTGCTAAGTCGTTGAAGCCCAGGGGTTTTAAAAAGATGCATTGATTTCCTAAGCACAGAGAAAAATTTCATAGATATCCTCAATAAAAAACAAAAAAGCAAAAGTTCTCTGTGTGTATGTGTGTGTGAGTGTGAATGATTTCATTTATTGTGGTTTTTACTGAACAGCTGAATAGAAAGAATCATAATAAAGATACATGAAAGTGGAAAAAGAACCTCTGTTGTTTAAGTGTAATAGATAAAACATGAAGTGTGCTTCAGGGAAAACAATCAAATCACACTGGAAATGCCTTAAGTGTCTACATGTGTAATGATTCAGCAAGGCCCAATGCGCTAATGACAGGCCATTGCCACATGCCACAATGCTGCAAAGCAAAGCCATTCCTTTACGTTGCCCTTATCCAAGTCCATTAAGAAATAATGGTTCTAAGATGAAAGTCTTGTTAGGGTTTCAATGAAAATGTTTGGCACACCACGATGAAAAGTCAACAATCTGCTTTTAACGAGAGACACTGGAAAAATGTTGGTTAACATACCACTGAAAATATTAATTCTCCTTAATGGCAGGATGCAACGTAGCTTTTTATAGTTTTTGATCCATGCCATAAATTTGACTATGACAAAGGGGATATTCCGGCTTTAACTCTCTGGCAAGAACATTAGCTATTTTCCAGGCCTAAAAAGTTTGGTCCTTAGTATTCTTTGTAATGCACCAAAGGGCCAGATTTCTGTCTTCAGAAGGACGGGCTGTGTTTGGGTATATGGACATACATTCACCTGTATTTGTGAGTGTGTAGTTAATGTGTGTGGGTTGACTGGGAGTAGTTTTCTTTGAACTTTTAGAGAAAGAAAAATACTACAAGTCCCAAGTCCCAGATTGTAGCATCATTGTCAGAATTCCAAAAATTGCAAAGCTGAATGAATGAGGACGATAACAGCCTTACAAAACACAATGAGTTGGTTACTAAATGCCCCTTTCCACTGGATGTTGTTAGGAAAAGTATATTTTATCCTATTTTTTTTTTTTTTTGCTTAGCATAATTATAAATTTTCAAATTTTAAGGGTGAGAAGGAATGACCAAGCGGGAGGAAGGGGGGAAAGTAATCCTCTCAGCTCAGAGCAATGAATTTTGGCTTTGAAAACTTACATTTTAAAAGAGGGTTATCCTTGTTAAGAATTTTCATGTAAAGTCTTTTTCTTGTAAAATACCTACATATATGTGTATGTGTATACAGCACCCCCCACATACACACACACATACATATATATGTGACGAGTATTAACATCAGTGCCAGACTTGAACATTTTATCCCTAATGCCTTCTCTCAACTCTGCCAGTGAATGAGTGTTTGTTTTGTTTTTTCTTCAACAGTATTGAAAGGAAAAGGAATTTTTTGAATTAGATAACTATAGGGACATTTACTAAAGGAATATTTTTTATTGCTATAATGGAAGTACATAATTATAACCATAATGTTATAAGTTTATTCCTGATTTTTTGGCATTCTTCAACAACAAAAACTTTTAAATTTAAAATAAGCTAATAGATTTATGTTTCTTCTATTTTAAATTTCAGCGTGTATCCAATGTTTTAGAGCAGTGATTGAAAAGAAAGAAGTGTAAATACAGAAAAAATAATTCATCACTGGAACACGTTAAATTTTTTTTTTTTTTTTGGAAATGGAGTCTTGCTCTGTTGCCAAGCCAGAGTGCAGTGGTGCGATCTCAGCTCACTGCAACCTCCGCCTCCTGGTTTCAAGTGATCCTCCTGCCTCAGCCTCCTGAGTAGCTGGGACTACAAGCGTGTGCCACCACACCCAGCTAATTTTTGTATTTTTAGTAACTAGTAGTTCTTTAACTTTCATGAACCCAAGCATCACTTAGTAGTGGTGAGTGACTTGTTAAATATCCAAGTTTCTTGATGCAGAGAGTCTAATTCAGTAGGTCTGGAATGGGGCCCAGGAATGTAAATTTAAAATATAACTTTCTCCTTTTCCCACTGATGCCATTGGTCCTTTTCTCAATTTTGAGAAAACACTGCTTTAGATCTTATGAAAAAATGCCTTGGACAAAGGGAGTTAGACTTATTCATGCCCCAGTTGGTTTCCTTGTTAGGGAATATCTTCATACACTCATTGAAAATGTGTACTCCTTTTGAAGACCATGGAGGCCTCTTCAATGCAAGTGTTCCTGTGTTGACTTGACAAGCACCTGGAGAAAATGTTATAAAAAAATTTGAATATCAGAGGGATGATTAAATTAAGTTAGCTTCAAGGTCACCTCTAACTTTGACCTTTATTCCATCAGTACTGTGTATATTCAGTATTAATTCTTTTTTTTTTTTTTAATTAAACGTCAGAAAAGGGAAAGGGGATGATAAAGCAGTGAGTTGTCTGTTTTGTGTCTTTGATTTTCTTAAACAACATATGGTTGAGGACTAACATTACACACCTGTGTGTAGTGGCCTCTGATTATGTAGAGTTGAAATAATCTGTCTCTTCAGTCATTGCATGCATTTTTTAGTTTATAGGTACTCTAGCAAAATATGTGTTCTTTTAGAATGCACACATTTTTAGTTTACATACATGGAATGGTATTATATATCACATTCTCTTCTGTACTTTCCATTGACCATCATGACTTTAAAATCAATTTACATTGCAATGCATAATCGAATCTGCAGCATCTACCTGCTCCATAATCTCCATAGAGTCAATCCTTTACATTGTACCTATATGTTCTCCAAGAGATGAAGGAGTTTCCAGGTTCCCTCCAATTCCTCACCACCAAAAAAGATGCTAGAGTTAACATCCTCTTACATACCTTTTGATGGACCTGCACACATCAATTTCAAAGCATATAAAAACAAACTTTAACAAAGAGAAATCTATTGGGGTTTCAAATTTTCTGTGTCTCTTAGGAACACTGAAAAGTCGATTTATGATAACCTCATGGAAAATGTAGCTTACTCCTTGAAATAATTGTATTAATATAATTCACCCATTCTCCCCCGTAGCGCTCTCTAGAGTCAGAACCTGATTTAAACAAAAAGGAAAGAAAAAGAAAAAGAAAAAATAAAAATATTCTCTCTTCTTTGCTTTTTCTAAAACAAACGAGAAATAAATCGTACCTACCCCTCTAACCTACTTAGGTGAACTTGACCAAAAACACAGTATTTTTTCCCCTGTGATCATTTTAAAAATCAGTCCAAATGTATACAATGGTCTGACTCAAATTTAGAGAATAATTGAATGTTTTTTAAAAAATTATTTCATAGGATTAGCACATTTTGAATTTTATATTTAAGAAATAGTATTTGAGATTCACATACCTTTTAATAAGGTACATACTTAACCCATTAATTCCATTAATAGGTCGGTCTGTTGTATTCATATTTATTGAATGAACTCTCACATCCTTGCATTTAATGAAGTGTTACTGTAATTTAATTCGTTTATCTGGTGCCTATTTCTTTATATTTGAAGTCATCCTGCCAGCCGACACACAAAGCTGCTGTGCAGAATCAGCAAATATCTTTAAAAACTTAGCAATTTAAAGGAACCTTTTGAGCACATGTTAGAGATCCTTGTACAGCCCCTGAAAGCATCTCCATGTGGCCATTTCTGTTCTTGATTTAATTTCTGCACATTTTAAACAGTTGGATGCCCAGAATGATGGCTCGACTAGCATGTCCCAATAAAATTAGATTAAAATATATGGATTTTAACCAACTTGGCAAAAGCATTTTTATTGATTAAACCTTTCAATGAGACAGCAGGAAACAACTTTTTAAATGAAAACAAAGATCTGAAAGCACATAGAAAGTCAAGGTGGAAATGAAATTTGACATAAAAATTGCCACTTAGCATACCACTTCAAAGGAATATTAAATGAGTTTGTAGGAAGATGTAAGGTCATTTAAACATTTATTATTTTGACGATTGAGGACTGATATAAGTTGTAGGCTGTGCTTCATTGCTTGTGGTTCTTTAAAGCAATTGTTATCACTCTTACATTAGCTATAAAACCCTTTTCCACCATAGAAACCTTATTCCAAAGCAGAAGTATAAGTGAGTAGGCATAAAGCTGTTCTGGTGGCAGTGGAGGCACAGCCTCACCTGTTTGAACTCATGTCTCACAACCTAACCCCTCCAAGGAGTTTTTAGGCTCCATGAGTACCCATTTGGAAAACACTGATTCTAAAATGTAAAGACCATCAAGGAAATGTGAATGCAACCAACCCTTGTGCCTGCTTGCGCTGATTAAAAGCAAAATGAGTATCACTGAGTTTGAGAGTAGGAGATGAGAGGTTATCTCTGTGTCTTTGATTTGGATGCAGACTCTAGAAGTTTCCTGAGTTAACCCGACTTGCATGACACTTTTTTTTTTTTTTTCAGTATGCTACCGCCCCCACCACTGGGTCAGGCACAAAATGAACGCACAAGAGTCTTAATTTGCATTTGTTATGCATCATGTAAGTAACCCTTGACAGAGAAACCATTAGCACTATTAAATACAGTGAATATTTTCTCACTTAATCTTCATTATCCTCTCAGGTAGATGGATTTCACCCTCTTCTACAGATGAGGAAACTGAAGTTTGAGAAGGGGAAAATATTTGTGGTAGCATTTCTTATCACAACACTCTTGAATAGTCAACAATACAGAATATCCCTCTTTGTGTTTGTACTCTAATTCATGAGCAAAACACTACATGTTTTTAAATTTTGGGAACCTTTAAAAGTAGATTTTATAGGTGGAATTTGTATGAAAAATAAAACATAGGAATCACAAAGAAAAACAATATTTTATTGGCTTATTCAAAAAACACAATAGTTATTTTCAAAGGGAAACAACAGATAAACATTGTTTACATAAGGGTAATTCAGCATTACTTGGCTGCACTCATGTTTGTTGATAAAGTTGAAATGAACTTTCACTGAAATATACTTTGAAGCCCAGCTCTGGCCTGGTTCCAAGGGTGGAGTGAAGGAGAATTTGGCCAGCAGCTGGTCCCGATTGTATTCAAGATCCTATGCTGAGCACAGAAGACACCACATTTCCTTTGGAAGGCAAGGCCTCTTCCCTACTGTTTGTAACACCTTTTAAATTTTCTTCTCCTCTCAGATAAGCAGCAGGAGGAACAAGCGCTAGGATAGACCTATTTAAAGATCTTACAATTAATGTGTTATTAGAGTGTACTTCCTTGATACTAACTTGATATCCATGTTCTTAATTAGGCCAGAGAGACTCTCTGTCACTGGTGTTATTCTCACAGTGATCTCTAGGGACCAGTTGGTTTTGGATGGGGCTGGCTTTAGACACACTACACAGATGTGTAATATCTACAGAATGTCTGCCCAAAGTTCATTTTCAATTAGCTGGATGACAGAGCTCCAGAGCTCTGACTTTCCTCTCATATTCAACAGAAATTCTGATAATCTATATATACACCTTGAACGTATGTATTGTGAATCTCTAAGGAAAGGATAAGAAATGTATATATACAGAATATGTATTCTGTATACAGAAATAGACAATCACTCTATATTTGATCTCTGAGTTCTAGAGGCCATTGGTGACTTATTTAATGTTTTACTTGGGTGTCATAAGGAAGCTAATCAATGAATAAACCAGACTGGAAAGACATTCATTAATCTCATCTTTCTTCTGCAGTGGTTCTCAATCTTGGTTGCATGGTAGAATTATACAGCAAGCTTTAAAAAATACGGATTCTCAGCCCTGCACCAGATCAATTGCATCAAATCTCTATAGATGAGGTATGGCAGTTTTCAAAGTTCTGTGGTGCTGCCAGGGTTAAGAATTATTGAGCTAAGTGAATATTTCTATTTTTAAAAAATGTAAAAGTATATTGTATCTTTAGAATTTCAAAATATAGGAGTTTATTCACCTAAAAATAGATAGGACTGCTCATCCATATTGAGTTTAAACTCACCAGATGACATTAAGGTCTTCACGTACAGAGAGTGCAGTGTATCTTAAGCTAACCCTTTACCAGATGACATTAAGGTCTTCATGTGCAGACAATGCAGTATATCTTAAGCTAACCCTTATAACCTTACTAAACAACGTGTGGTTCAAAGATCTGGGAGCTTGTTAGAAATGCAGAATTTCAGGCCGCATGACAGAATCATCGAATTTAAAATGTGCCTTTTAACAAGACTCTCTAGGGAGGTTTACATGCACTTTCAAGTTTGGAAAAGATCGATATACAATTTCAGCTATTGGAAAATCTTTTGAAGTTAGTAGATGGTTGTTTTTTGATAGTACATTAAAAAATGAATGAAACATGGACTTAAGAAACGGATGGAGGACATTTCCCCAACGTGTGGAGGTCATCCAAATGGAAGCTTTCCCAAGATGATTCATAGGTCTTCATTTCAGTCGTTAATTCTTTTCATCTGACACCTAGTTTCATTTCCTAATGAACGTGCTATCTTTTCACATATGCTTTCTTTCTTTGGCACTACACTGAATTTTTCATCCTATGTAAGAAAATTGTAACCAAAGGCAGTAGAGGCAAATATTGAGGGATGAGGGAATTTGGTGATTGACAACTGGTGACTGAGAGTCTTAGGCAACAGAATATTGAGTTTCCAACATGCTTCATAGTGCAGCAACCAGGGTCACATTGAGTCTAAGCAAAACATCTTTAACTTATATGTGTATGTGTGATTCGTCTGCCTCTCTGCGGGGCTTGGTTTAATTCCTCTTGTGTTTCTCTTCAATCTCACCTTACCCTTCTTCGTAACTGGGGATAGGCTGGAGAGAAGCAGGCAGATAAACTTTCCCTAGAAGACCTAAGGATACTTGTTAACCTTAAAAAGCACATTTCTGGTAAGACTTTAGGTGCACAAACCTTTGGTGCATAGAAAGGCAGGGACTCTAGTTTGACTACCAATCCATTGCCACTTGGAGTACATTCTCAATAAATGAGAGTTTCTTTCTTTCTCAAACCCTCTCCTCTTTCCAAACATCCTCCAAAATAGCTAATACTTTAAAAATAGCTAACAATTATTGCACATTTTACATTTATCAGAAACTAAGTACTGCATAACTATTAATTAATTCATTCAGTTTTAACAAGAAAACTGTGAGAGCACTGAAACACAGTGTTTTTGTTTTAAATAAATTTTTAGAGCAATTTTAAATTTACAGAAAATTGCGAAGATAGTACAGAGAGTTTGCATATGCCACATATCCAAGGGTATTAGTAACATTATTATTAACACCTTACATTACTATGGTAACAAATAAGAAACCAATAAAAATATATTATTATTAACTGCACTCCATACTTTTTTAGATTTCATTAATTCTTAATGTCTTCTTAGTGTTCCTAGCATAAGATGTTTAAAGTAACTTCCAGTAGTAGTTGACAGATCTTGGATTCCAGCTCTAACTCCAGAGGCCCAAACTTTAAGTGTTACTTTATAATGCCTTGTGAGAGGAAGGTATAGCCATTAAATCAGATATCTCAATAAGAAACTATACCAATTAAAATCAGGAAAAGGGGTTTTTGCTTTGGTTCTGGAAAAGCTAGTACAATCTGAAGAATCATCCTGACGTTGTGGAAAACTCATATGTGGGGTTGTGGTCAAACAGATCAAGTCCATCTTCATCATTTATAAGTAGTTAGGACTCGGTGTCTGAAAAATGGGAGTGATATCATTTAAGGGCTATTGAGAGGATTTTTATAAAGGGAAAGGAACTAAGATTTCTGTAAAACTGATTTTTGTAAAGGGGAAGATACTTGTTCAGTATATTCAATATGTTTGATGCTAACCTACTTAAGCAACATTGTTTTCATTTTCTTTCTTTCTTGCATATCCCACACCTGTAGTCATCTACATTTACTATCTGTAAAGAGACATTTAATTACTGTAAGGTGATGAGATGTAGGGATGGCCTCATAAGCGAAAACTGTGATATTTTTCTTTGTGCTAAGGAAGTTCGATGGCTCATCTTCTCGCATGACTGCATGTCACTGATTTTATGACAGCATCACAAGACTAGATCCACATGAGCATTTAAGGCCAGCCCCCTTCTATTTTTATAATGTGCCATTTCCCTATCTCGGTTTCAGGATATTTAAATAACTTGATACAAAACCCCAAAAGAATTATTTTGTACACAAGGATGAACTCAATATTTAGAGGCATTTTTCCAAGAGTTTGTCTGGTTTTCCAAAAGCGTTGGCTCCAGGATGTTCCTGCTGCTTCCTGGTGTATGTGATGGCATCAGGAACAGGGAGTTCATCTTTTCGACACAGAAGATGGCTTTGGCAAAATGGCAAAATATCTGTCCAGCCAGGAAAAAACATTCACACACTTGTTCATGTTCACTCCACCCACATCCAAGTTTGATCCTGGGAGCTGCCTTTAGAGTTGTCATCATATTCCAATGTGGATACTGGAGATCAGATAATACATATTGAGCAGTGCCTCAAGCCTAGTAATTTGTTCCTCCTTTGCTGACCTGTAATTTTCTTTCCTTTTTTTTTTTCCTGTCATGCTTTAATATTGCTCAATATGTCTATGCTATGAGTATGTTAGGATAGACATTTAATTACTTTTACCAAAATTTGCAGAATGTGTTAAAGCCACAGAAAGGACTTTAAAAATGAGATATTTCGAACTTTGTTCCAGCACAGCTCCCTCATTAACTATAAAAGGCATAGTCTCATTTAAATGCATATAGAATACATTTTTAAAACCTTTTTCAAAATATATGAATATAAATAGAAGCCTAATTTAGAAATTCTGAGTTCTTTCCCACTTAGGATACCAGCTATTTCATTTTTCGCACGGAGGGAAACACATCTGAATCATACATCAAAGAATTAAAAAATCAAATTTTGTACTATAGGCCTCAAAGGGCACCATGAGAAGTTGTAACATTCATTCAGAAATTGCTAAACCATTTCAAATAATATTGTTGAAAATCTCCAGAAAAGAGATTTTATGACTGTTTGAGAAGTGATCTATTTTCTTAAATCCTTCCTGTCTCCTGTTCATACCTCAAGGGAAATGGAGGATTATCATTTCCCATTAACATCCCAACAGGCTTACACCGGCTCCACAAGAGGATGGGTAACTCCCACAAGGTCTGACTGCCAGTGTGAGTCAAGATGAATAAGAATAGGCCAAGAATACCTGTGGCTCTGGGTAGCAGGATAGCCTCAAGGTCAGGAATGTGTGCTCTAGATGCACACAAAATCAATTGTTTGGTTCTGCTACTTGTTTGTTGGTTTTTTTTTTTAACTATCTGGCTTTAGAAAAGTACTTATTTTATCTGTCAGTCTCATCATCTTTAACTGAAGTGATACTACTACCCAGCTCATCAAGCTGTGAAAGATGAATGAATGCATTTTAAGGGGTTAAAGATATGTTTGCTAGATGTGATTATTATTCTCTGCTCTACTAGACCCTGTGCTTCCAGAGATATTTTAAATATTTAGTCTGACACATCGTTCATATGCCATTATTATTCCCATTTTACGGATGAAGGAACAGGACAAAGTGGGATTAGAAACTTGTCCAAGAAGATATCATTAAACAGTCACAGAACTCAGGACTGAGAGTTGAACTCAAAGCGACCTCACTTCAAAGCTCATTTCACCATTCTGCCTGTATAATGAGGCAATTATCTGCTCATCCTAGAAAGGATACCTTGAAGGTCATTTCAAGTACCCTGTGAACGTGGTATAATTTTCATTTATAATAATTTGGACTTTTTTTTTTTTTTTTTTGAAAGTGAGTCTCACTCTGTGGCCCAGGCTAGAGTGCAGTGGCACCATCTCGGCTCACTGCAACTTCCGTCTCCCGGGTTTAAGCGATTCTCCTGCCTCAGCCTCCCGAGTAGCTGAGACTACAGGTGCCCGCCACCATGCTCGGCTAATTTTTGTATTTTTAATAGAGTCAGGGTTTCACCATGTTGGCCAGGTCTTGAACTCCTGAACCTCAGGTGATCCATCCTCCTTTGGCTCCCAAAGTGCTGGGATTACAGGCGTGAGCCACCATGCCAGGCTCAGTTTAACTCAACTGAATTTTTCAGTGAGAAATTTAGACTTTTTTCAAGAACATATAAAGTGCCTTAAAGTGAAAACCAATTTTTAGGTCTGTTTGTTTTGTTTTCTCTGTTTATTCACACATTTATTTATTCAGCAGGTACTTATTGAAAGCTATCATGTATACAATGTTGAAGGTAAAATGCAGATCAAAAACTGTTACTGCTAACTGCCACTTACCTTAAGGTATTATCTAAGTAGAAGAGATGAGACAACTCCTCATTCAATGTATGAAAACAAATATACGACATCATACAATTAATTACTAATCTGAGTGTCACAGGAAAGAAAATACTGTGTAAACTGGGATAACTTTACATAGCTCAGTGAAAAAAGTAGTTCTTGAGCTAGGAATAAAATAATGGAGAGAATTTGCCTATAGCATAGAAACCATTCCAGACCAATGATACAGCGTGAGGAAAAGAGAGCAAGTACAATTAAACATGGCTTATTTGGAAAACAATGAGGAAACAGTCTCATTTGAACAAAAAACTGTGTTCAGAAGACTTGGGAGCTGGAACAAGAAAGACTATTTAAAGATTATACTGTGCCCAACCATGGAAAATAAATTGAAATATTTGGATTTTATCATATAGGCATTTTAACTGCTAGAAAACAAAGGAGTCATGTTGTCAGTGAGCGGCAAAATTCTATGACCAGCCAAATCTATTTATGTGCGAGAGGAACGGATTGACATTATCAGGCATGCAAGGGCATAGGAAGGATGTCACCCACATACTTCCCTGGTAAAGATGACACAAATATATGCTAGGGTAGATTGGAGAATAATGGCATGAAAGAAACTGTGGTGTATCATGAAACCAGTAGATGCAGAATTAAGTCTAAATAATTGACTTCACAGGATATACAATAATATCTGTATTCAAAAGATTCTTACCACATTGTGTAGTTTAAAAAATAATAAGGCATATATCAACAAAAACAGAAAAATAGGAAGAAAATGAGCTGGAGTTATTTTTACAAGAGATATTACATAGATTCTTTTTCATCACTGGAACTGGTAATTTGAAGAAACAGTGATTTAAATATATTTTAGACAAAGATAATAAATGGCACAGCTGTAGCCAAGCCTTACTTGAATCTGCATAA
Source organism: Macaca mulatta (assembly GCF_049350105.2). NCBI lineage: Eukaryota > Metazoa > Chordata > Mammalia > Primates > Cercopithecidae > Macaca > Macaca mulatta. The sequence goes on from NC_133408.1 coordinate 112,441,637, forward strand.
TGTGTACATGGAGTTTCATTGAACTCTTTTTGAGTATGTTAAATTATCCTATTAAAATAACAAAAATTGTCACAAAAAAATCACCCAAAGGGTTCTTCCCCTGTAGAATTCAACCCCTGGATCAGTAATGAGACACAGAAATAATTCAAGTGATATTATTCTAATTACAAAACAGATGCTAAGTATTTTTTTTTTTGCTGTGGTTATGATGTATTTTAATAACTAAAAAGTAATGACAACTTTTATAAGAAGGATGCAAAGTATCCAAATTACTAACAAAAATTGCAAGGAAAACATGATCTAAAAGCAAAAGATAGAAGAAGAAAGCAACACTAAAAAACACAACAAACAAAATCCCAGAAAGCAATGAGGATGACAGCATTGAAACTAAACTTCGATATTAGTTTTAAAAATATATGAATATGGGCCGGCGTAGTGGCTCACGCCTAGGATCACAGCACTTTAGGGAGGCCGAGGCAGGCGAATCACGAGATTAGGGGATTGAGACCATCCTGGCTAACACGGTGAAACCCTATCTCTACTAAAAAAAATACAAAAAATGAGCCAAGTGTGGTGGAGGGCACCTGTAGTCCCAGCTACACGGGAGGCTGAGGTAGGAGAATGGTGTGAACCCGGGAGGCAGAGCTTGCAGTCAGCCGAGATCGTGCCATTGCACTCCAGCCTGGGCAACAGAGTGAGACTCCGTCTCAAAAAAAATAATAATAATAAAATAAAATAAAATAAAATAAAAATATATGAATATGTTAAATTTCTCTATATAAATTTGACAAAACACAAAAACCTAGCATTTTCTATTTTTTTTATTATTTATTTATTTATATTTTTAGAGACAGCGTCTCACTCTGTTGCCAAGGCTGGAGTGCAGATGTGTGATCGCAGTTCATTGCAGCCTCAAATTCCTAGGTTCAAGAGAGCTTCCTGCCTCAGCTTCTGGAGTAGCTGGGACTACAGGCATGCACAACCACCACATGTGGTCAATTATTTTATTTTATTTTTTTTGTAGAGACGCAGCCTCATTGTATTGTTCCAGGTGGTCTGAACCCCTGGGCCCAAGTGATCCTCCCACCTGGTCTCTCAAAGTACTGGGATTATAGGCATCAGCCACAGCACCAGGCACATTTGCTTTTTAAAAGAATATATTCATAACAGAATGATAGACATGGTTTAAAAATAAAAGGATAGACAAGTAAAACAACCAAAAGAAAGAATAGGCTGGTATCATTAAGATCACTCAAAGAATTATTGTACAAATAATTAAATCAATAAGAAAAGGCCCAACATACAAACAATAAAATGGACAATAAATATAAATAGAATGATCACAAAAAATATTGAAACAGCCATTTCATATCTGAAATAATGTTCACTCTACTAAATTAAGTATATTTATACGGTTCTCGGTGAATTCTAAATTGTACAACTGTTCTAGAGAATAATCTTGAAAAAAACCTCTCAAATCTTTAATAATATATAGAACTTTTGACCCAATAATTTTTTTTGCTAGGAATTTGTCTTAATGAAATAATCATGAATGAATACAGAGATTTGGGTGAAGAGATGAACAGCTGTTTTAAGCTCATTGTTGATAATAATGATGAATTGGAAACATGTAAATGAAATTTCTTAGATGAAGTATGTCATTAGGATAAAATATGATGCAACATTTATAAATTATAATTTAGAGGAATATGTAATAAGAAGATAAAATGTCCCCGATATATTGTTTATAAAGCAGATGTAACAAGAAAACAAGAAAAGATGAACTATGTATATATATTTTAAGACAAGGTCTCACCATATTGTCCACCTTGGCCTTGAACTCCTGGGCTCAAGCTGTCTCCCCACCCCAGCCTCCTGAGTAGCTGGGACTACAGGTGCTAGCCATTGTACCCAGCTCTCTCTATATTTATCAACATGGTAATGATAATATTTCAAATTTCTAGTCAATATGCTTTTCATCCCTCTTCTCACATCAGGTTACTTAACTTGTTCTCTAGTACCCATTGTGCAACATTGCAAAATTCCTGAGTTCCAGCAATGTAGAGAACCGGATGACAAATTACTCCATATATGGTACACGAAGTGATCTGAGATCAAGGTTGAGAAGTTAACACTCCCTTACTCCATTGAGATTCATAGCACCTGCAAAATCCCGTCTCAAATTATCCTCCTTTCACCAAATTAGGTGGGAAGAAAGCGATTAAAAGGATTTGCATCAAACATAAAATAATTAAGAAATCCTTAAATTTAAATGAGATTAGATATATTTTTTCTTTAGGCAAATAATTTGCTTGGATTCAAAAAATAAATGCAACTAAATTTTATAAAACTTAAGAAAATAAAATGAGCTAGAGTTTATATAAAGTTGCATTTCCTTGGAAATATTTTTCATGGATAAATTTATACTGGCACTTTAAATTGTCCTTAATATTAGTCATTTTGAAAAATAACCAATATATTCAAAAAATTTGGCCAGAAGAGTGGTATTATTTTACATTTTTGGAAATCTCTTTGAAGTCTTAATCAAAGACAATTGGGTTCTTATATTTTTCCTGCAATCACTCTGTAGCAATATATTTCTTTCTACTTGAAGTATATGAAGAAAATCTTCTTTTACACAGATATATAATTGAAAAGAGGAGGAGATTGGAGATAATTGCAGATACTCTTCTTTGGTATTAAATTAACAACTGACAAGTAGTATTTTCTTACAAGTTAGTTGAAATGTAAGAATCTGAAATTATATCAACAAACTTTTCTTACCTTGTATAGCAAAATCTACTGGTTTATCTTATACTTTAGATGGCTTTTTTCTCATATATGATTTTGTAACTTAATACATTACTAATTTGTAATATAACAGATTATTGGCTTATGTAGATCTCCAAAGGTTGATATACATTATTGAAAAGTCATATTTTTAAGTATCAGGAAACTACCAAATTCATGAAGGTAGATAAACACTTTCCAAAATTTTTATTTTCTTTTGACAGCTCGAATTTTATCATAATTATTGTCACTTGTGTTTCTCAAAGTGCCAGGCTCATTTTATTCATTTTTAAGGAAATGTCTGCCCAATATCCAAGTCTGCAGAATGATAGTTTGTCTTTCAATCATTATTTTTAGTAAAATAATACTTCATGGTGTCATTTGAAGTCATTCTGAAAGTAATAATAGGATTATAATCAGCCTTGAAGAAGGAAAAGAGAACTTTCTAAGAAAAAACATGAATGCATTGATGTGAGTGTTATCCTATGGCCCTTGTAACTAAATTAGTTAATCTGGAGCAGGACAGAAAATAAGAGCAAGGCTGGTGGAGGAAATTTTGTGTTATTCAGAACCTTAAATTTATGTTAAAGTTCATGTTAAAAAATGATCTATTGGGAGGCCAAGGCTGGCAGATCACTTGAGGCCAGGAGTTTAGACCAGCCTGGCCAATATGGAAAATTTTGTCTCTACTAAAATGAAAATACAAAAATTAGCTGGGTGCAGTGGCACACACCTCTAGCCCCAGCTACTCAGGAGGCTGAACCATTAGAATTGCCTCAGCCTGGGAGGCAGAGGCTGCAGTGAGCCAAGATCACACCACTGCACCCCAGCCTTGGCGACAGAATGAGACATTTCCCCCCCCCACCAAAAAAAAAATTGATCTGCTAAATATTCCACTTATTGAAGCACAATTAATGTACTGAAATTTGGATTAGAGGTTATAAGAAGAAAATAACATTTTAAAAAATATATTAGCAGCATATTTCACTAGATCTTTTTTTCAGGATTATGATAGATATTTTCTTTAAAAAGCTTGCACAGCTATATAATATGAGGCATCATATTGTTCTGGAAATCACTGTTTATATTTTCACTTAGAATCCAAGGAGCTTTCTCAGTGGTTGTTCAACTTTCATGTTTAGCTCTAACAATGCCTTCACAAGATGAGTTGAAGATGAAGAAAGTATCAAAGTGTGCAAAAATGTCTTTGCTGTTTAAAGAATTTCTAACTCATTCTAAACTTGCCCAATAGCTAATGCTTTCTTCTTGTGATTTTTGGATCATATAGGAGTTTTATCCAAACTATTTACCCTAATCAGCAGTTGGAGCTGAAGAATGTTAAATAAACAATCTTATTTTGATTCTTTCTCTGGATGTTTACCAGGCTGTTGACAAAATCCAGAGAATGTTTAATGACTTGTTGGGGGAACTTGAAACAGAAATGGGAACGGCTCTCAAGGAGACTCTTTGCCATTTTTTTTTTTTTTCCCCAGTACAACAAAAGGAAAACGATGACAGGCCACCTCTTGGTACCCAGTTTGAATTAGAAAATTCATCATGATCCTTGTTGAGAATTCAATTGTCTCACATTGAATTGAATAAACATCTTCAATGAAAGCCAGAAAGACACAGGGAAAATTCAGATGTCTTTAAAAAGAAGCTACACAGGGTATCAAAGGATATAGGCTCTCCAAAGTCTCACACATGGACTTATGCAAGGTTGCTCATGTGCCAAGAAATAAGGCAGGCCGCCTCAGCACTGCATTATGACTGAAACCCTATGGGCACTAAATTAAGAGAGTTATCTCTTAGGAATGCAGTGATAAACAAGCAGTTATAATACTGACCAAGGAAATAATTTGGATGCACATCCATTAAAGGAATTACTGGAGTTATTCAATTTTAAATCCTTATTAATCTTTTTATATCTTGGGTAATACTAATTCCCTAGGGCATGCTATTTAAAGCTTAGGGAACATGCATCCTCAAGGACCTACTGCCAGCAAAGAAGCTGTTTTCAACATCTGGGAATAAAAATCACCACCAAATATAGATCATTGGGTCAACTTGCTTTGGGAAATGGTGAAATTCAGAAACGTGAGTTCTGACATTTGCATGAGCTCGTTGGCTTCATGGTAACTAATTTAGAGTCTATTCCTGGATCTGTATGCTGACTGAAAAAGTACAGATGTGGTTGGTTTATTATTTTCTTAACTGCTAAGAGACATGTAAAAACATATTAGTGGACCAATTAATATGGTAACATTGTTCTCACTCTTCTCCTGATTTATTTTATTTTTTCCTATTGATATCAAAATTCAAACTATTTATAATTTTCTGTCTCTATTACCTTATCCATAACTACACAGAACTTGGAATTTGTATTGAGTTGCTCCTCTCTCTTTAGAATATTTAAAACTGAAACCATATTTCTCTAAACCTAGGATGAGGGGCATCATTTTGATACAGGTGTTATTCCAAAAGTTATCAATCAAATAGTATTTAATAATGACAACTTCAAAATTCTTATTTTTAAATTAGTTGTCATTTAATCATCTTCTAATCTAGATTTTGCTCTGCCTATTACTGAATATTTCTTTTTACTTTTCATCTAAACTTCTCCAAAGAATGGTCAACCATCTTCATTTATCATTACCCCCTAACTTACTATAGTATTTTCCCAACTCAACAACTCAACAGAAATTTTTCTCATTAACAATAATGACTTCTTCATTGCCCAATCCAAGGGTGATCTTGCATTGAGCACATTTTATTTTGTCACTTGAGATGACATTTATTGAAACAATTCTTGAACACCTTTGTTCCTCAATCACTCTTTCTTCTCTGTCTCCTTTTTGAACATCTGTCTTTCTCCACCAACCCCCAAATTTAAGGTTCCCCGAGACTTCATCTTGAATTTATGAATTTTTCCACTCTTCATTCCCTCTCTGGTTGATTAATTTTTATTCTGATAAAACACACACACACACACACAGACACACATACACACACACACACACACATTCTGTAAGTAGAATTCAGAATTTCTCTGGTAAACAACAGCAAGAGTCTTCTTTTATCCAGCTGCATTCTGCATATATCCATTTGGCTTTCCCATAAATAACTCAAATTCACCATGTGCAAAGTTGAACTTTCCCACTGACGCTTCTCTCAATATTCACTAACACTATTGGTTGCACCACAGAGTTTTGGAAACTCAAGAGTTTCTAGAATGTCTCCACTCTCTCTCTCATCTTAGTTCCATCTACTCTTGACAGTTTTAGATCCGAAGTATTTATTTATTCTTTATTTCCCCTACCCTACCCTAAGTATAGCTTTTCTAGATTGGGCTTTCATCATCTTCTTATTGAATCACTGTAACAACCTCCTAAATGGTTTTCTGCTCCAATATTGAGTTTTCAAAAAATGTATCAAATATATTTTAGTCAGAAATACCTGAAACAAAAATTCTGATCACACTCTGATTTCTGTTTAATAATCGTTAATGTCTCTGCAAAGCTTATGATGGAATAAAGTGCAAGCACCTAAATATATAGCATAGTTAAGTACTTGTAGTTAGGAGCTTTGGGTTTACTTTGATTTAATAGAAAAATCCAAAATGATACTAGAGTAGCCTATAAATGAGAAAATTATATTTCTGTGTCATATATAAAAAGTGTGGAGGCAGGATGACTTAGGCTGTTATGGAGGTTTCACAAAGTCATCAAAAAACTCAGTCTCCTTTGCTCTGCCATGCTTAGCACAAGATTTCTATTCTCAAAGTCACTTTTTGGTCCCAGTTAATCACTGGAGCTCCAGCCATCCTATCTGTTACAGGTAGCAGAAAAAGAAGACACAAGGTGAAGTTGAAGAAAGGAGAACATCTGAAGCAACTTCTTAATTTTTTTTTCTCCAAATGACACTCAATAGTATGAGAAAAGAAGCATGATTTCAAAAGAATGGCCCCAAATAAAGAGATATTATTATGTGAGTATCACGTTATTTTCTTTATATTTAAGTATTTGGTATTTTATTATATTTATATTCTATTATCATTATATTCTAGTATATAATATTTATATTCTGGTCATAGATTTTTCAATAATATTTTTTTCTCAGTCATTAGTTACACAGAGGATTGTTTTGAAGATTAAATTGTGTTATGTATAAAGTGGCTGAGCGATGCATGCTACATAGAAGATGCTAAATCAACTTTTTAAAATTGTAAATTGTGTCACTTATAGATGAGGAGGGAAAAGGAAGATCTTAACATTGAAGTTATACTTAGAATGGTTTTACCCTGGACTATCTAAGAGATCGAATTTTTTTTTTTTTGGTAGATATTTGGCTCTCTGTTGCTTTTATTCTCCTAGGTCATCAAGGTCCAAAGTCTTTCATAGATATGACTAAGAAAATAAAAAGGGTAGAAGGGAATGGAAAGGAACATTGAGACATCAGGAGAAAAGTGAACAAGTAGTCAACTCCAAGAATCAAGAACAAAGAACTACTGGACTACCCATTGAAAAAGGGTGAAGTAAAGCCTGTACAAAATTAAACTAACCAAGCTCGCTGTCTAAAGCAAACACATTCACTATATCTTGGGTGCAATTTTCTAGAATTAGTGAATATTCCTAACCACTTAATGATGTTTTGTATTAATAGAACATGATATTCATCCCCTCTGATGTAAAGGCACATACATTAGTAATTAATACAACATTAACTAGTAATACTTTTTAGGTTTCCTTACTTAGTGAACTAATATTTTATGGCTAATTTGTTCAAATAAGGCTTCCATCATGAATTTATTGTAAAGAATAGCATGATTAGAAAAATATGATGAGAACAATAAATAGTATGTAAAACTACAAATACATTGCCTGGTATATCTTAAAACCTGAATAAGTAGTTGATATATAATAATAAATTTCTGTCAGACTACTGTTTATCAATTTTCTTTTTAGGAAAATTATACTTTATAGAATGTTTTTATAATAGTATGGCTGAGTTAGACTCTTAGTTGCTCTGGGTTTTGTCACTAGATTCAAAAGCTAGGGACAAATTTCTGATTCTGTCACATTCTAAAAAGAACTGGATACCTAAGAAAATACACAGTGCAGTATTTAAAGAGGCTAACTGTCTCCAACGTTCAGAAAATAGGTAGGTAGGTAGGTAGGTAGATAGATAGATATGTGGGTAGGATGATAAAATAAAATATACAACATTGACGAATCTAGGTAAATGAGTTTATTTGCAATATTATTTAAAATCTTCAGGAAATATGGAATTATATCTAAATAAATAGTATTGAAAATAAAATACTTTAAAAATGTGGGGATCAGACCTCCTTAGAATCTTCTTAGGAAGATACCAAATTAACTGTGCTATTCCCAAACATCCTTTCATTACTGCCTCCCAATCAGTCTTTGTAAGTGGAAAGATAAGAGAATGAGTCAATGAAGTACGACTCCTTGGGTCAGTGGGAAATTTTCAACACTTTTTTTCCTTTCCCTGCAGTGTGAATCGTGAATGTAGTGCTCCCTACTTCCAATCTTGTGAGTGATTCCTTAAGAGTCACTTAGAAAAATTGAGAACAAAGTGGAGACTGGTATCTCTCATCCAGTTAGATATATGGGAAAGGGAATTGCAGAGTAGGAGAGAGTAGGAGGGAGTGCGAGAGCAGGAGAGAGAGAGAGAAAGAGAGAGAAAGAGGAAGAAACCTCCATGTTTAGCAAGTCAAATGGACACTGAAGAAAACAGTCAGTCTTGCATGATTTTGCCAGGACAACCTTTCCTTTGACCTTATGATTCTCTCATGGGACTTAATAGATAAATTCTTTCCAAACCCTGCTGAAAGTCTCCCTGCACTTTTCATGACATGGGAGATTCACTTCCAATTATCTGTTTTCAGTGCTCCCTTCAGCTCCAGCTCCTGGTCGTAGAAACTCTTATCAAGCAGCCAGTTGTCTTGGGTGGTGTTTTGGTGAAGTTGGGAATAGCAGCCATTGATCGCACAAGCTTTACTGTCTGGAGAGGGTAGCTGAGCCCAAATTGTTTACATCTTCTTTGTCCCCTGATAGAAAACAATTCCAGAGCAATCCAAAAGTCTCACTAACCATTTCCTTACACTTTCTTTTAAATATACAATGGCAGAAACAAGCTAATCTGGCTGAGATCAAATATGACAAATAAACAACTTTATATTACTCTTTGAGGAAAGGAGTTTCTAATTTATGGAATTGAGACTTTAGATTCCTGGGTTTTTGAATTATATTTTAACTTCATTGCTGTAGAATGAGATAAAAATATTTATTTCACTATGAATAGTCTTCAAACACTCTTCCTCTTATGCTCAAAACTTTTTTTGGCTCCTTACTATCTAAAATACACAGGCCCTGAACTTGCATTAAAGGCTCTGTGTAATCCAAGGTAGTCTCTCTTGCCTAATATTTCACCATTCCCCACATGCATTATTTAACCCAGGCTGCGATTTCCTTCTTACTGTCTCTGGTATTTGTCTTCTCCTTTATATTCCCACAGCTCACACTCTAGTCTATTCCATTATAACCTCACATCTGGATTATTACAGCAGCCTACTTAGGTAGTCTTGTCAAAGCCGTTTTCAAACCATACTTCAGGCTGCTACCGGATAATTCTTCGTAAAACATGACTTTTACCATGTCCCCTGTTCAAAACCCATCAATGCCTCCTAATTCTCAAGAAAATCATTTTCATTTTAAGATTTTCCATGCTTGACTCCACAACAACTTGCCAACTTTCTCTGCTTTCCAAATAAACTCCATCTCCGAATGTTTTTGTTTTCCCTTTCTTCTACAATGTGCCTTACACATTCCCAAATTCTTTACACTATGCCTCAACCTAACTGGCTCTTTGTTTCTATCTACAGAAATCTTCCCCATTCCTCAAGACCAAGTTATTTTTTTTCCTCTCTCTTCATGTAAACTTCCAAATAATACATATTCATATGATAACTTCCATTTATGAAGTTAGTCAAATTATACTATTTTTTCTGGCCATTTAGAAGATGGTATTAGGAAAAAGCATGGACTTTCAATTAACAGAGCCAAGGTTTGAGCTCCAAGGTCATCAATTACTGCCTGTGAAACTGGACATGCTCTCTCATCTTCCTGAGCTCCATTTGCCTCGTCTATAGAAATAGAGTAACACAGTATAAGTGTGCAGTCTTCTGTTTCCCAATAAAGTGTAGTCTTTTTTTTTTTTTTTTTTTTGATACAGAGTCTTGCTCTTGTCGCCCAGGCTGGAGTGCAGTGCTGCCATCTCAGGTCACTGCAACCTCCGCCTCCATGTTCAAGTGATTCTCCTGCCTCAGCCTCCTAAGTAGCTGGGATTACAGGCACCCACAACCATGCCCAGCTAATTTTTGTATTTTTAGTAGAGATGGGTGTTTGCCATGTTGGTCAGGCTGGTCTCAAACTCCTGACCTCAGATAATCCGCCTGCCTCAGCATCCCAATGTGCTTAGGATTACAGGCATGAGCCACTGCACCTGGTCAAAGTGTAGTCTTTTTTTTTTTTTTTTTTTTTTTTTTTTTTGAGACGGAGTCTCGCTCTGTCGCCCAGGCTGGAGTGCAGTGGCGCGATCTCGGCTCACTGCAAGCTCCGCCTCCCGGGTTCACGCCATTCTCCTGCCTCAGCCTCCCGAGTAGCTGGGACTACAGGCGCCCACAACCGCGCCCGGCTAATTTTTTTTTTGTATTTTTAGTAGAGACGGGGTTTCACCGTGGTCTCGATCTCCTGACCTTGTGATCCGCCCGCCTCGGCCTCCCAAAGTGCTGGGATTACAGGCGTGAGCCACCGCGCCCGGCCAAAATGTAGTCTTATAGAAAGCAGAATCCACGTCTTTTATTCTAGATTGCACAATCCCTAGAGGTATTCAGAATGGAGCATACACACACACACACACACACACGCACACACATGCACTCGCACAGTCTTCTAGTTCTATGATCTTCCAACTGAGATCTGTGGGGGTACATAAAGATTTTCCAAGTAATGCATGGACATGAATAGCTTAAAATGCAGGGCAAATTTCTACATCCTCAACTTACATCTATGTACAGGCATACCTCAGAGATATTGCAGGTTTGGTTTAAACCACTGCAACAAAGTGATTGTTGAAATAAACTGGGTCACACAAATGTTTTGCTTCCCAGTGGATATAAAAGTTATGTTTACTTTTAAAAGTTAAAAGTTACTGTAATCTATTAAGTGTACATTGGCATTGTGTCTAAAAAATAATGTAAATATGTTAATTAAAACAATTTATTGTTAAAAATGCTAATGATCATCTGAGGCTTCAGTGAGTTGTCACTTTTTTGTTGGTAAAGGTCTTGCATTGATGTTGATGGCTGGTGACTGATACGGCTGGTAGGTGCTGAAGGTTAGGGTGGCTGTGGCACTTTTAAAAAATAAGACACCAGTGAAGTTTGTCACATTGAATGACTCTTCCTTTTAAGAAAAACTTTTCTGTACCATGCAATGCTGTTTGATAGCATTTTACCCACAGTAGAACATCTTTCAAAAATGGGGTCAGTCCTCTCAAACTCTGCCACTGCTTTATCAACTACATTTATAGAATATTCTAAATGCTTTATTGTCTTTTTAATAGTGTTCATAGCATATTTACTAGGAGCAGTTTCTATCTACAAGATAGAAACAACTCCTCATCCATTTGAGTTCCTTAAGAAGCAACTCTGCATCCATTGGAGTTTGTTGTTGTTGTTGTTGTTTGAGACAGAGTCTTGCTTTGTTGCCCAGTCTGGAGTGCAGTGGTGTGATCTTGACTCACTGCAACCTCCGCCTCCTGGGTTCAAGCAATCCTCCTGCCTCAGCCTCCTGAGTAGCTGGGATTACAGGCGTGCGCCACCACTCCTGGCTAATTTTTGTATTTTTAGTAGAGATGGGGTTTCACCATGTTGGCCAGACTGTTCTTGAAGTCCTGACCTCAGGTGATCTGTTCACCTCAGCCTCCCTGTGGCTCATGCCTGCTGGGATTACAGGCATGAGCCACTGTGCCCAACCTCCATTTCAGTTTTATTGTAAGACTGCAGCAGTTACATCTTTAGGTTCTACTTCTAATTTTAGTTCTCTTGCTATTTCTACCATATCTGCAATTACTTTCTCTACTGAAGTCTCAGACTCCTCAAGGTCATCCGTTAAGACTAAAATCAACTTCTTTCAAACTCCCCTTAGTATTGATATTTTGACCTAATCTCATGAATCAAAAATGTGATTAATGACACCTAGAATACTGAATCCTTTCCAGAAGGTTTTCTATTTACTTTTCCCAGATCTATCAGAGAAATCACTATCTATAGCTGCTATAGACTTATGAAATGTATGTCGGAAACAATAAGACTTGAAAATTGAAATGACTCCTTGATCCATGGGCTACAGGATAGATGTTGTGTTAGCAGGCATGAAAACAAAATTAATCTCCCTGTACACATCCATCATATCTCTTGGGTGACTGGGTGCATTGTTATTGAGCAGTAATACTTTGAAGAAAAAAAATTTTGAGTAGTGGGTTTCAACAGTGAGCTCAAGATATTCAGTAAACCCTACTGTAACAGATGTGCTGTCATGTAGGCTTTGTTGTTCCATATGTAAAGCGTAGGGAGAGAAGATTTAGCATAATTCTTCAGGGCCCTAGGATTTTTGAAATGGTACATGAGCATTGCTTTCAAGTGAAAGTCACCATCTGCATTAGCCCTCTAAGAAGAGTCAGCCTGTTCTTTGAAGTTTTCAAGCCAGGCATTGTCTTTCTTCTAGGTATGAAAGTCCTAGATGCCATCTTCTCCCAATAAAAAGCTATTTCATTTACATTGAAAATCTCTTGTTTAGTGTAGCCACCTTTATAAATGATCATAGCTAGATCTTCTGAATAATTTCGTGCAGCTTCTACATCAGCACTTGCTGCTTCACTTTGCACTTTTCTGTCATGGAGATGACTTCTTTCTTTAAGCCTCATGAACCAAATTCTGCTAGTTTCACACTTTCCTTTTGCAGCTTCCTCATCTCTTTCAGCCTTCACAGAATTGAATAGAGTTGAGGCCTTGCTTTAGATCAGGGTTTAGCTTAATAAGGAAGTGTGGCTTTTTTGATCTTCTATACAGACCATTATAATAGTCTCCCTGTCAGCAATAAGGCTGTTTTGTTTTAATATCATTCATGTGTTCACTGGAGTAGCACCTCTAATTTCCTTCTATATATATATATATATATATATATATATATATTTTGTATTTACAACTTGGTTAACTGGTACAAGAGTTTAGCCTTTAGCTGGCTTTTGACATGCCTACTTCACCGAGCCTCGTGATTTCTAGCTTTTAACTGAAAGTGAAAGATGTGTAGCTCTTTCTTTCACTCGAATATTTAGAGACCATTGTGAGGTTATTAATTGACTTAAGTCTAATAGTATTTTATATTAGTGAATAGGGAGGCCTGAGGACAAAATGATGAGGAAATATCTAGTTAGTGGAGCAGTCAAAACACACACATTTATTGATTAACTTCACTGTCTTATATATGGGCATCCTTTGTGGTGCCCCAAAGCAATTACAATAATGACATCGAAGATCATTGATCACAGATTTCTATAACTGATATAATAATAGGAAAGAGTTTAAAATATTGTGAGAATTACCAGAATGTGACGCTGAGACATGAAGTGAGCACATGCTGTTGGAAAAATTGTCCCATAGGCTTGCTTGATGCAGGGCTGCCATAACCTTCAATTGGTTATAAAACACAGTATCTATGAAAGACAATAAAGTGAAGCATAATAAAATAAGGTGTGCCTGTACTTTCCTAAGAGTCATCTACCTAACAAAGTGCCTATAGTCAAGAAATTAATGGCCCTCTTTTCTGCTTTACAACAGAAATGTTGAATCTTATTTTATTTGTGACTCATGGTGTTCAAACCTGCAGCCAGCTGAGAAAAGGGACAATTCAAAAATATCGAGACACACACACTCATATTTTAATCATAGCACTGCTCAACATAAAAAAGACATGGAATCAAACCGTGTGCCTATTAACAGTAGATTGGATAAAGAAAATATGGTACGTATATGCCATGGAATACTATGAATAATATGCAGTCATAAAAAAGAACAAAATTGTGTCCTTTGCAGCAACATGGAAGCAGCGAGAGACTATTATCCTAAGCAAATTAATGCCGAAACAGAAAACCAAATACTGCATGTTCTCACTTATAAGTGGAAGATAAACATTGGATACTGATGGACATAAAGATGGCAACAATAGATATTGGGGACTACCAGAGCAGGTGAGGGAGGAAGGGGGAAAGGTCGAAAATCTAACTGTTGAGTACTATGCTCAGTACTTGGGTGAGGGGATCATTTGTACCCCAAACGTTAGCATCACCTAATATACCTAGGTAACATTATGACACCAATGATAATGAAGGGCACTAATTTCTAATTACTGATTAATGAAATTTTTCTTTGCACATCAGATGGCTTCAAATTCTTTACAATCAGAAATACCAGATTAGACTGTAATCTAGTTATCTACATACTGATTATAAAAAATCATTTTAAACAATAAATTGGCCGGGCGCGGTGGCTCAAGCCTGTAATCCCAGCACTTTGGGAGGCCGAGATGGGCGGATCACGAGGTCAGGAGATCGAGACCATCCTGGCTAACACAGTGAAACCCCGTCTCTACTAAAAAATACAAAAAACTAGCTGGGCGTGGTGGCGGGCGCCTGTAGTCCCAGCTACACGGGAGGCTGAGGCAGGAGAATGGCGTGAACCCGGGAGGCGGAGCTTGCAGTGAGCTGAGATCTGGCCACTGCACTCCAGCCCGGGCGACAGAGCAAGACTCCGTCTCAAAAAAAAAAAAAAAAAAAAAAAAAAAAAAAATAATAATAATAATAATATATTACACTGTCATATAAATCAGAAATTGTTCAAAGAATTGAATGAAATAGCTAAAACAATACTGCCTCCATTCAATTTTTTAAGTTTATGACTACATGGTTCCTCAGGGCTTAGATCTATAAAAATGAAAAATGAGTAGCAAATTGATGTCGGAACCCTTACTTCTTATTTCATCCAAGGATTTAAAACCTAACTTGACCAAAAAAATGCCTATCTATCTCATTAAGAAATGCATTTCTTTAAAAAAAAAAAAAAAAAAAACTTCCCTTTGAATGTTTAATAATTACTTAACAAAATGTGAATTATATCTTACTTGGATCAATTTTATGGCAATAGAAATAATTAGAATAAAATGCAGAAAAAAGCACTTTTTAATATTCAGAGAATTGTAATTTCAGGAAATGAGAAAAAAATATTAACTTTCCATTTCAGTCCTCATTATTGTGGCAGAGAAGTGTAACACATAAGCAATAAGATAATTTAAGACTAAAAATATATTACATTTTGTCAAAATAGTCTTTGCTGGAAATGAGGTTAAAAAGGAGCCAACACATACATTAAAAAAAGATTATAGATGATATCAAGTTGCTATGATGTTTATTAAAACAATAAACAATAAAAATAAACATTGAACAAATAAACAGTAAACAAACAACAAATAGTGAGGAGGTTGGTTTAATGCTAATTTGTATAATATTCTGGAAATCTTCCAAAAATATGTAAAAATTTAATAAAATATGTATATTTTACTTGAAAATATGCATAGAGGAAAATAATTTTTAAAAATTCCTTTTGGGAATTAAAGCAAAAATGATTAAGGCACACCATTTGAATTCCAATTATTTTTTTCTTACAAATTAATCCTTGTAATTAGGTGACAATCTAGTATACATGAAGGAACACACAGGAAAGAAAAAAATCTTTTTTTCTTTGGTAAGTCATACTGATAATCTTTCAACATATAAATTTTCAATAAAAACTAAAGAAAACAATTACACTTCCTTACTTGCTAGAGAAATTGATATAAGACTTACCCTCCTGCAATAAACAACTGGAAAATTGGACAAAATATATTGATATTATTTGGCCCTGTGTCCCCACCCAAATCACATCTTGTAGCTCCCATAATTCCTGCATGTTGTGGGAGGGACCTGGTGGGAGAAGATCAAATCATGGGGGCGGGTCTTTATTGTGCTCTTCTCATGATAGTGAATAGGTCTGACATGCCCTATTCTGATCGGATGGTTTTAAAAATGGGAATTTCTTCCACAAGCTCTCTTTGCATGCTGCCATACACGTAAGATGTGACTTGCTTCTCCTCGCCTTCCACCATGATTGTGATGCCTTCCCAGCCATGTGGAACTGTAAGTCCAATAAACCTCTTTCTTTTGTAAATTTCCCAGTCTCAGTTATGTCTTTATCAGCAGTGTGAAAATGGACTAATATGGTAAATTAGTACCAGTAGAGTGGGACATTGCTGAAAAGATACCCGAAAATATGGAAGCCTCTTTGGAACTGAGTGTAAGGCAGAGTTTGGAAGAGTTTGGAGGGCTCAGAAGAAGACAGGAAAATGTGGGAAAATTTGGAACTTCCTAGAGACTTGTTGAGTGGTTTTGACAAAAATGCTGATACTGATATAAACAATAAGGTCCAGACTGAGGTGGAGATGAGGAACCTATTGGGAACTGGGGCAAGGGTGACTCTTGTTACATTTAGCAAAGAGACTGGCAGCGTTTTGCCCCTGCCCTAGAGATTTGTGGAACTTTGAACTTGAAAGAGATGATTTAGGGTATCTGGTGGAAGAAATTTCTAAGCAACAAAGCATTCAAGAGGTGACTTGGGTGCTGTTTAAGCATTCAGTTTTAAAAGGGGAACAGAGCATAAAAGTTTGGAAAATTTGCAGCCTGACAATGCAATAGAAAAGAAAATCTCATTTTCTGAGGAGAAATCCAAGCCCAAGCTGGCTGTAAAAATTTGCATAAGTCACAAGGAGCTAAATGTGAATCACCAAGACAATGGGGAAAATGTTTCCAGGGCGTGTCAGAAACTTTGCAACAGCCCCTCACATCACAGGCCAGAGGCCTAGGAGGAAAAAGTGGTTTTGTGGGCCAGGCCTAGGCTCCCCATGCTGCTTGGTGCCCTGCATGCCAGCCGCTCCAGCCATGGCTGAAAGGGGTCAATGTAGAGTTATGGCCATGGCTTCAGAGGGTGCAAGTCTCAAGCCTTGGCAGCTTCCATGTGGTATCGAGCCTGCAAATGCACAGAAGTTAAGAACTGAGGTTTTGGAACCTCGGCTAGATTTCAGAAGATGCATGGAAATGCCTGGATGCCCAGGCAGTAGGGACAGGGTCCTCATGGGGAACCTCTGCTAGGGCAGTACAGAAGGGAAATGTGGGGTGGGCACACCCACACAGAGTCCCTACTGGGGCACTGCCTAGTGGAGCTGTGAGAAGAGGGCCACTGTCCTCCAGACCCCAGAATGGTAGTTGCTGGGGTGACCACTTGCACTGTGTGCCTGGAAAAGCTGCAGACACTCAATGCCAACCCCTGAAGCCAGCTGGAAGGGAAGTTGTACTCTGCAAAGCCACAGGGAAGGAGCTACCCAAGACCATGGGAACCCGCCTCTTACATCAGCATGACCTAAATATGAGAGATGCAGTCAAAGGAGATCATTTTGGAGCTTTAAGATTTGACTGCCCCAGTGGATTTCGGACTTGCATGGGCCTGGTAGCCCCTTTGTTTTGTCCAATTTCTCTCATTTGGAATGGCTGTATTTACCCAATGCCTGTATCCGCATTGTATCTAAGAAGTAACTAACTTGTTTTTGATTTCACAGGCTCATAGGCAGAAGGGACTTGCCTTGTCTCAGATGAGACATTGGATTGTGGACTTTTGAGTTAATGCTGAAATGAACTGAGACTTTGGTGGACTGTTGGCAAGGCGTGATTGGTTTTGAAATGTGAAAATGTGAGATTTGGAAGGAGCCGGGGCAGAATGATATGGTTTGGTTCTGTGTCCTCACCCAAATTTCATCCTGTAGCTCCCATATTTCCCACATGTTATGGGAGGGACCCAGTGGGAGATGATTGAAACATGGGAGCAGATCTTTCCTGTGCTGTTCTCATGATAGTGAATGGGTCTCATGAGATCTGATGGTTTTAAAAATGGGAGTTTCTCTGCACAAGCTCTCTCTTTGCCCGCTGCCATCCATGTAAGATGTGACTTGCTCTGCCTTGCCTTCCCCCATGATTGTGAGGCCTCCCCAGCCATGTGGAACTATAAGTCCAAAAACCTCTTTATTTTGTAAATTGCCCAATCTCGGGTATGTCTGTATCAGCAGTGTGAAAATGGACTAATACATATATGAAGCAATGGTTTGCAGACATTGGACAACTGTCGTTATAGGCCATGAAGATATTAATAATCCTGATATTAAGAAAAGATAACCAAGTGTGATGAGCTCTATGATTTTTGTGACTTTTTCTCTAGAGGCATTCTCCAGTCCATGGTGTATGTAGGGTGGGAATCCCAAATATAGAATAGTGATCTCTCTGAAGAGGTAGAGACTAGATTTCAGGGAGGTGGAGACAGCTGAAAATTGAAGAGTAGAGTGCCAGAAAAGAGGGAGCTGGAGAGTGAAAGTCTCAGAAATCTGCATAGGGTACCCTTGAGTCTGTTTCTAAATTTGAAATTGTCCATGCATAGGAAACAATTCACTAGTCTAGGAAAAGAAAGACTTGAGACCTGAAAGCTAAAGAAGTGCAGAGTTTACAAGGTTAGGAGACTTTATAGTTTTGACCAGCTAGAATGGAGAGTTTAGAATGCACACAGCTAAAATGCACACTCAGTACATTCAATATACATAGCAGAGTTAGTAGTAGGACTGGAAAAAAAAAATTCCTAGTGCAAAACTACTCCAAACGTGCTCTACTAAAACTTAAAAACAAGCCTCAAAAATTTAGTTTATCTACAAATAACTATCTGACAGACCAAAGTTTAATAGCCTTTAAACAATTTTTTAAATTAGTATTAAAAAATATAGAATTCACAAGTGCCCAGCACTAAATAAGAATGATTAGAAATAAGAAGAAACGGCCGGACGCGGTGGCTCAAGCCTGTAATCCCAGCACTTTGGGAGGCCGAGACGGGCGGATCACAAGGTCAGGAGATCGAGACCATCCTGGCTAACACAGTGAAACCCCGTCTCTACTAAAAAATACAAAAAACTAGCCGGGCGAGGTGGCGGGCGCCTGTAGTCCCAGCTACTCAGGAGGCTGAGGCAGGAGAATGGCGTAGACCCGGGAGGCGGAGCTTGCAGTGAGCTGAGATCCGGCCACTGCACTCCAGCCTGGGCGACAGAGCGAGACTCCGTCTCCAGAAAAAAAAAAAAAAAAAAAAAAGAGAGAAATAAGAAGAAACAGGAAATTGTTACCTATAAGCAGAAATAGAAGAAAACCCAAAAAATGACAGAAGGCCGGGTGTGGTGGTTCACGCCTATAATCCTAGCACTTTGGGAGGCTGAGGCAGGCAGATCACGAGGTCAGGAGATTGAGACTTTGCTGGCTAATATGGTGAAACCCCATCTCAACTAAAAATACAAAAAATTAGCCAGGCGTGGTGGCAGGTGCCTGTAGTCCCAGCTACTTGGGAGGCTGAGGCAGGAGAATGGTGTGAACCTGGGAGGCGGAGCTTGCAGTGAGCCGAGATTGAGCCACTGCACTCCAACCTGGGCGACAGAATGAGACTCCGTCTCAAAAAAATAATGAAAAAAAAAAAAAAAAAGACAGAAAAGGTGAAATAAACAGATAATGATTTTAAAGGGGCTATCACTGATATCTTCAAGTATTTAAAACAAAATGTGAGGAAAGAAATATAAGCAATGAAAAAGAACCAAACAGAACTAAAATAAAAGTTTTACTGGATGAGATTAACAGATTAAACACAATGTTAAAAAAGATCAGTAAACTTGAATATGCAGTAGCTCAAACTACAAAGTGAAGTCCAAAGAGAGAGAAAAAGAAAAAGAATGAAAAAAATATATAAATAGACACTCAGGGGCTTGTGATAAATATCAGATAGTGTTATACAAATCCTGAAGTGAGAATCATTAAAAATATTAGAAGAGGGGCTGGATGCGGTGGCTCACACCTATAATCCTAGCACTTTGGAAGGGCGGATCACCTGAGGTCAGGAGTTTGAGTCCAGCCTGGCCAACATGGTAAAACCCACAAAAATTATCCAGGTGTAGTGACGGTCACTTGTAATCCCAGCTACTTGGAAGGTTGAGGCAGGAGAATTGCTTGAACCCAGAAGGTGGAGGTTGCAGTGAGCCAAGACGGTGCCACTACACTCCAGTCTGGGCGACAGAGTAACACTCCGTCTAAAAAATATATATATATGTATATATGCTCGCACACACACACATATATACACACACACATGAAGAAATAATAGCTGAACATTTTCCAAATTTAATAAAAATATGACTCCACTGATACATAAGGATTAATAACCCACAAATAGTATGAATTCAAGACCTTTCCAGCTTCTAGAACCACCCACATAATCCCATTTCTGCATCTCCAAGGATCGCAACATTGCACCTCATTGTGAACTTCTTACATAGACATATCTTCTTCTGACTTTCTGAGTCTCTCTTCTAGTTTTAAGACTCCCTGTGAATACACTGAATCTACCTACATAATTAAGACTCTATTTTAACGTCAGTTAATTAGCAAGCTTAATTCCATCTACAACCTTAATCTCCCTTTGCCACAAAAAATAGTGTATTCACAAGTTCCAAGTATTAGAGTGTGTTTATCTTTGGAGTACCATTATTCTACCTACCACAAATACCTAGGCACATCATAATTAAATTGCAGAAAACTAACAATACAGAAAAAAAAATCTCAAAAGTAGAGAGAAAAAAGTGCACATTATATACAAAGGAATAAAATAAATGTGACAGCAGAATTATTTTAAGAAGCTTTGTAAGATCATATACAATGAAATGGCATTAAAGCACTGAAAAAATTAATGTGAACGCAATAGAAACATCTTTCAAAAATGAAGACAAATTAAAAGGGAATATAAAGGGAGATCATGTTTAACAAGTGTACCAAGATAATTAAATGAGGAAAATATTTATTTCCAAAAACGGTTCTGGTATAAGTAGACATATACTTGAAGAACATGTTCCTCAACGCTTACCTTAACCTATACATGCAAAATTAGTTTCATGTGGATCAGATATAAACATAAAAGTTAAAACTTATAAAATGTCTAAACCTTTGTAACTTTGGGGGTGGGCAAAGGTATCTTGGGACACAAAGAGTGTAAATCATAAAATTTTAAAAATCAACATTTGAGTTATATTAGCAACTTCTGCTCTACAAAAATATATTACTGAAAATGAAAAGAAAATGTATAGAGTGAGAGCAAATGTTCACAGTACATATTAACATTTCTGACAAAGGTCTGGTTTCTAGAATACATAAGAATTCCTACAAATGTAAAGAAACCAAAAAAATCAAAATAAGCAAAAATTGATAAATCTTTCATAAAGGAAAATACGTGAAAGACTAATAAGCACATGCAGGATTCTCAATATCATGAGTCATTCAGAAAATGCAAATTAAAATCACAATAACATGCACTACACCTCCACTGGAAGGGCTAATATTAAAATGTCTGGCAGGCATTCTGCTTCTGTCCATAAAGGATTTACTGTTGCAGAGAATGTCTCCTCAATGTAAACAGAAAACTGGACAAAATAATGGAAACAACTGTTTCCAGATATCGAACAACAGACACCAGAGGATTATAATCTCTAAGAGAAGGAAAACAAATGGGGTCAGCACTCTAAATGCTCCAATGCTTCCTGGAAGCAATTTCCAGGCCTCAGGGTAGGATGGATGAGCCCAAATGGAGCCTGGTGTCCTTGTAGATTCAGAGTTTAAAAAGATAGAGTTTGAAGAGGACAACATGCTGGAATTTGTGAGTCAGAATACTTAAGAGGAGGAGGAAGCTACAGAGGGAGAGGCTTTTCTTTAGAAAATAGGCAGACTGATTCTAAAAATCAATATGGAAATTCAAAGGACATAGACTATGCTTATTAACACTGAAATTAATGGCAAAAACTGCAATTGCTTTTGCACCAACGTAAAAGCAGTAGAAGTAAAAGTCAAAGTTAGCACATTCTCTGAATTAAGAATTTAACAAAACTACAGTAATCAAGACATGGTCATAATAGTCTTAAATATACAAATCAAACAGAATAGGGAGTTTACAAATATAACCAGTCCATAAATAAATATGAACAATGATTTTGTTAAAAGTGTGAAGATAAGTATGCATAAAGTATAGCCATCTCAACAAAGGTCATGGAAGAACTGAATACCTACACAAGAAAGGAAAAAAGAACCTCAGCATAACTGCAAACTTCCAAAAGACTAGAGACCTAACTGGGAAAGCTAAAACAATACAACTAGAACAAAGCAGAGAAAATCATTATAATCTTGGCATAAGCAAAGACTGATCAGGATATATAAAGCTAAATTCACTTAAAATATTAAAAAATGAGCTTCATTAAATTAAAAACATTTACTTTTCAAAAGAAATTATTTAAAAATTAGAAGACAAGCCACAAACTGGGAAAAATATTTACAAAACAACGATCTGATAACTGTCTTGTATCTAGAATATACAGAAAACACACAAGTCAATAAGAGGAAGAAATATAAAAATAGGCTGAAGATTTGAGCACACGTTTCATCAAAGAAGATATAAAAATTACAACACAAGAAAAAAAATTCAACATCATAAGTAATTAGGTATATGCAAATTGAAATCACAGTAAAATTTCTATTTCTCATCCATTGTAATAGTGCAATATTTAAGAAATCACTGCCTGACCCAATATGATGAAATTTTTCTTCTCTGTTTTATTCTCAAAGTTTTATATTTTAAGGTTTACATTTAGGTCTATGCTTCATATTGAGTTAATTTTTATATATGGCGTGGAGTATAGATTGAAGCTTTTATTTTTCACAGTAGCCAATTGTTCCAGCACCATCTCTTATCTCCTTTTGCCATTGAATTGATTGTGCATTTTTTTTTTTTTTGCTAAAAATCAGTTGTTTATATATGTGTAGTTCTATTTCTGGAATTTCTATTGTATTCCATAGATCTATTTTTTTTTGATGCCATTAGCAGACAATCTTGACTATTATAGCTTCATAATCATTCTTGAGAACAAATGTTAGTTTTTTTCAATTATTTTACTATTTTCAATAGTTGCTTTGATTACTGTTGGTCATTTCTACCTAAATTTTAAAATCAGTTTACTTTTCCCAAAAAATAGCTTGCTGAGATCTGATTGTAATTAATGTGACATAGAAATTAAGTTGGGGTGATTTACATATTAAAATACTGAGTTCTCTCACCTGTATGCAAGTTTACCAATTTATTTAGGTTTTTAAAATTTCTACCAACATTGTTTTGTGAATTTGTTTGATATAGGTCCAGTATATCTGTTTTAGGATTTGTCCCTATCCTCTTCACACCCTTTTGGTTTGCATGGGATATCATCAATCTAGACATCCAAACCAAATTTTATTGGGGGTCCATCCTGTTTCTGTGGAGTGGTCACAACTGCAGGGAACATGACCATTGCCTTGAGGCAAAATATTGAAAAGAGTGTTACCCTTCTCACTCAGTCAGAAAGATCTTGAGTAAGAATGTCAATTGGCCTGGCTTGTTTTGTATGCCCAACTCTGGCTGTCAGGAGTGCTTTTGGCAATAAAACAGAAGAGAACCTCACAATAGTGGCTTAAACAATTGGATAATATTTTTTCCTATGACAAAACCAAAGGTAGACAGTTTGCGGCCAGAAAAGTGACTGAAGGACCCAGGCGCTTTCCATCTTCTTGAACCAACATCTTTAGTGTTGACTTATGCCCTCGGGCTTATTACTTCATGGTTATAGAATGGGTGCTGTGCCTCTAGGTATTACATCTGAATTTCAGGCTGGAGAGAGAACAAATGGGCAAAAGGACAAGCCAACTGAGTCCGTTCTTTATTATCAGGGAAATAAAATCTTTCCCAGAAATCCTATTCAGCAAACTTTCACTTACATCTTATAGACTAGAAATGGACCACATGGCTACTCTTATCCACGGAAGAGTCTGAGACATCAATTATTTTGTCTTTTTCAGTCTCTGTGATAGAGTCAAGTAGGGGAAAATGTGATTATATTTGAGTATTGGGTGAGCCAAACTACAAAGGCTGCCACACTGACTGATATTATGACAGGAGAATAGGAAAGTGTTATTGTCCCAGCCTGAGTTATGGGTCTGTCTCTGTGGTCAGGGAGGAGCTCCTATTTTCACAAAAGAAGGTTAGGGCATGACTAAATTGATAGAAAAAGTTATCAAGACACACAGAATTAAGACAAATCTCTGGAATCTCTCTCTTATTATAATGATATAGCCTGGGCAACATAGTGAGGTCCTTATTGCTACAAAAAAGAAAAAAAGTTAGCTGGATTGGGTGGTACATGCTTGTAGTCCCAGCTACTCGGAAGGCTGAGGTGGGAGAATCACTTGAGCCCAGGAGGTTGAGGATGCAGTGAGCTGTGACTGCACTACTGCACTCTAGCCTGAGCTACAAAGTGAGACCCTGTCTCAGAAAACACACAACCAACCAACCAAAAGATAATGACAATCAGTTTGAATTTTCAGGACTGTTTTCCTATATTTAAATTGAATTAGCTATAGAGTTAAAAATGACATCTCTTATCCACTCCTAAGGCCTACTGATGTTTCTCTAGAGAAAATGTACTGTGTATGGAAAACTGAAGAGCAAAGTAAGAAGTCAAAGCAAGTCCTGTGTTCAAATCCTAGCATTCCTAGTAGCTGAATTTGTCATCATTGGTAAGCTACTTAAATCTTAGGAGCCTCAGTTTCAACTAGTATAAAATGGGGACAACTATACCCAATGCCTGTAGTATTTGGGGAGATTCAGTGAGGTAATTGATATACAGCATCAAGTTTCTGCTTGACACTTAAAAATGTCAATTTTCTTCCCTGTTGCTTCTTTATTTTTATCCTTTTATTTCTGCTGACTAGATTTAAAGCATCTCTCAAGCTCCTATTTGTGCTCTTCCCCAAAGGACTCCTTAAATGTCAAGTTAAGTCCAGATTTTCAGAAGTTTGCATAATGTTTGTGAAGGAGCCATGGAAACATATATGTCTGGCCAAATGACCTTAACCTTCCCAGGTCTAACCAAACTATAGTTTAGAACTTCTCAGCATGGCTGTGTTCAGGAGACAAACTGCTTCATGATTTTGAGACTTACTTGCTCATATTATAGGTCAGCTTCATGATATTTCTTCAGAAAAGCCTCCCCTAGTCAATTTATACATTTTATACTCATATTAACAGGTACCTCTCTTTTCTAGCACTCAGGACAATTCTAATTTTGCATCTGTGGGACTGTTTTTAAATTTTGATCTGTATTCCTTAAAGAAGGAGCAGTATTTTCTTCTGCTTACCACTGTGTCCTAAGTGCCATGGCCAGAGAAAAGAGATAGACAACATTCCAGAAGAAATAAAATACCTTTCTTGAGTTTTCCCTGAAACCTGTCTGTACCCCGCCCCTTTCCACAGTTTGTGTTATCAACATTCACTTGCCTTCTAGGAGTTAGGAAGCTGCATTTGTGTCCAAGATAACAAAATTAGGTTTCTCTACCACTATCAACTTAAGGACTTCCTTCCAAACATTTACTCCTTTAAATTTTTCATTCACTTGCTGAAATAATTTACTCCTTTATTTTTTCATTCACTTGCTGAAATAATTTTAAGGAAGAAAATATCTCATGCAGCTCTCATTTTTGTTTTTATAAATGACAGGTTCCGTTTTACAAAAGTGGGGATTGGGTTAAGAGGCTCTAAAAATGCATTTCCACTTAAGCTGATGCACTCTAGAACAATGTGCAGCTGAATGGACATTTCCTGTCCTACAACCACAGAAGAATGGGAAAGCAAGCTAATGATTGCCTGTTGGGGCCTGGGATTCAGAGTTTAGCCTTGTAAGAGCTGTGCTAAGAGGTTTCTGTACTGTCTACCACCTCCTATTTGGAAACCCATTTGACTTTTTCCATTAGTGTTTTTCTTCTTTTTGAAGTGTTGTAATTCAGCCTCAGTGTGTGGTCTGGCTTCGTTCTCACTAGAGCAGAGACTGGAAGAATTGAGCCAAACTGTGGTGGGCCAATGATAAAAATTGCTTCTATTTTCCATTTTAACAATTGTTTTGACTTTAACAAGTTTGAGGCTGGAACTTTTTGGTTGGGAGAATGGAGTTTTGAATATCAATGAATAAAAAATAAATAAAAGTAAAGGGATGCATCTGTAGGACATGGTGCACAAGAGGAAAAATAATTTTCTATCACAATATTACCCCAATTTGTTTAATTTTAATTTTTTAAAGAAACTACTTCTATGTGATTTGTCAAGAGTCATCAAGTTGGTATGCACTACCACTGTGCCACCACAAACCCACTTTCTCTGCTTTATAGTACCATACTTCCTTTAAGATTCTAATTTGGGTTTCAATTCATGTCTTTCCATAAGTCAGCTCACTTTTGAACCTGAACCAACTCCCTGACAACACATTTTGAATGAGTTAATGGGGGAAATGTCCACATTTAAGACCTCATGTTATATTCATTGCCTTTCTGGTTACCCATAATTGAATGATTATAGAAGAGGAATCTATTCTAGAGCACAGAGTGTGATGCTTCTCTCACTCTGTTGAAAGTTATGTTCATAATATAAATTATGTCATAAATGATGTCACAAATTCAGGAACAAACATGTGGCTACAAATTGATATTCAACATGACACTATCAAATTAATGTTGAAACGTTAGACAAACCATTTACTTTTTACTGTCTCAACTTTTTTCTTTTTCTTTTTTTTTTTTTTTTTGAGACAGAGCTTCGCTCTTGTTGCTCAGGCAGGAGCACAATGGCGAGATCTCGGCTCACCGCAACGTCTGCCTCCCGGGTTCAAGCGATTCTCCTGCCTCAGTCCCCCGAGTACCTGGGATTACAGGCATGCACCACCACGCCCGGCTATTTTTTTTTTTTTTTTTTTTTTTTGTATTTTTAGTAGAGACGGGGTTTCTCCATTTTGGTCAGGCTGGTTTTGAACTCCTGACCTCAGGTGATCCTCCTGTCTTGGTCTCCCAAAGTGCTGGGATTACAATCGTGAGCTATCTCTGCTAAATGAGATAATGAAGCCTGTCTCCACTTATGTTGAAGAATTAAGGAGTTATTTTTACTTATTTTTTCTTTTTTTGTTTCTTTTGTTTGAGACGGAGTCTCGCTCTGTTGGCAGGCTGGCGGGCAGTGGCGCGATCTCGGTTCACTGCAACCTCCGCCTCCCGGATTCAAGCAATTCTCCTGCCTCAGCCTCCTGAGTAGCTGGGACTACAGGTGCGTGCCATCATGGCTGCCTAATTTTTTATTTTCAGTAGATACGGGGTTTCAGCATGTTGGCCTGGACGGTCTCGATTTCCTGACCTTGTGATCCGCCCACCTCGGCCTCCCAAAGTGCTGGGATTACAGGGGTGAGCCTCCGCGCCCGGCCAGGAGTTATTTTTAATAAAGTGATTCTAAAGTCATCTGGCCCCCAGATGCACTGCTTTTTAGAATAAGGTTAGACATAGATAAATAATGAGCTTTATTGATTATTTACCATATAGCTCAGTATTCAATGTCGGCTGAATTTAGAAGTTATAAAGCACTAGCACATCTTATCGTTTTGTAAAAGTAATTTGCCCACAACTCACATTCACCCTATTTTTAAAATTAATTATAACCACAGATTCTGAGGTTGTGCCTTCTTCCTGTATCATTGCTATATTACTCTGTCTCTCAGGATTTTGTTTTCATTCACTCTGAACTAATGCTATGAATTAGAAGTTTTTCTTTTTGTCAAACATTATTGCAAGTGTCTACACAATTTGTTCATTTATTTATATATTCAATACATATTTACTGAACACACTGTATGTGCAAAACTTGGAGATACACCAAAAATAAGAAACACAAAATCCCTGCCCTTGGGCAGCTTATTTTTAGGTAAGAGTGGGTGAAGCTATGAAGAAAAACAAAAGTGAATATTGGACAGGGAGTGACAAGATGGATAATGACCTCTCTATGGAGGCAACATTTGAAGAAAGACTGAAAATATATGAAGAGTCAAGCACTGTGAAGACCTGGGAGAGCATTCCAGGCAGAGAGAAGAATAAGACTAGACTGAGAGGGAGGGAGGGGAGAGAGGTAAAGAATAGAACCCCAGGGAACTGGGACAGAGCTAGATCCCTAAGACCTGTGGCACATGGCGAGTCATTAGGATTTTTTTGCTGAGTGTGATGCCCTTAGAATTAAAGTAAACTTTTGTGGTGTTAGTCTCTAGCATTATAAAGGCCTAATTCTTGGAAAATTCAATCCATAAGTATATATTGGAGGTTTTCATTGTGCAAGGCATTGGGCTCAATGTTTGAGAAAATAAAGAATACAGTTAGAAGCTTGACTTCCTGAATCTAACAGAGTATTTGAGTAGATGAATCACATACAGATAACGAAGCATTTTACATCGGGGAGCTGTGCCTGTCAAATTAATGATATGGACAACAAACCCATATTTCTTCTCTTTAAAGAGCTTATACGTTATGGGGTAGATAAAATGGTCATGGGTAAAGAAAATGTATAACAGCATAATGTGATACAATTTCTACCTAAAAGTATTTAGAAAATAAGCACATAAGTGACTGTTAGAGCAGTAAGGTAAGGTGATGCCTGTTGGAGGAAAGAAGGCTTGAGGTGGAGCCTTGAGCAATAAGCATTTACATTAACATTCCATTGCAACTGAATTTCATGTGTGGGGTGTGAAGAAGAAATAAATTATCACCTCTTTAATAAAAATTCGATTGACCTAGCACCATTTACTGAAAAGATAACCCTTTCCTTGTTGCATCTTCTCAGTTTTGTTGAGGTACAGTTGAAAATTAAAAATTGTGTATGTATTTGCACACTGTGAAATACTCACAATCAAGCCAAGTAATATATAGTTTCTCAAAAGCAATTTTGGAATTGTTCGAATCTCACAGTTGTCTTTTTTCAAAAACAATTTTGTTGTAAATCAGAGATTAGAGGATTCAATATTATTAAGATATCTGTTCTTCCTGTATTTCTTACCATGATATTTTCCTCCCTTTGATATATTTTCTTTGATTTCACTTGTAGTATTTTCTTGATTTCTATGTAGCAGTATTACAATTTTTATTAGACTTATTCCTAGGTATGTGGTGACTTTCAAACTATTGTAAATTGATTTAGCTTTCAACTTCCATTTATAAATGCTTGTTGCTAAGATAGGAATGTAATTAACTCATATAGAAATTATACTTGGCAACACTGCTATTTTTATTAATTCTATTAATTTATCTATATATATGTCATTTTCAGTCCTTTCTTTGTGCTTCATTACAAATTATTTTCTACTAATCTATAGGCCACTAATCCCGTCTTCTGCAGTTTCTAAGGTGCCATTAGATTAATCCTTTAATTCTTAATTTCTTTTTTAAGAGTTGATGTTTAGGAAATTTTCAAATTGTACTCTATCTTATTATATATATTAAACTCAGTTATTTTAAATCTATGTGTATCTCCAACAAAATTTAGATTACTTGGACACCTGTTCCTATATGTTTTCTCTTTGGGTTTGGTTAATGACTGTGTTTATTGACATGTTTTGTGAGTTTTCATTAAATGCTGGACAGTATGTGGGATAAAATGTAGAATATTTAGATGACATCTTCCTCCAAAGACAATTTCATGTGTTTTGTTTTTTCCAGTCCCAAGTACAGACAAATCATTTTCATCTAGGCAAAACTGGCCTATTTTTAGTTTGTTCTCAGTCATTTCTATGCAATGTTTGTAGAAATCTCAACTAAAAAAGAGCTTTGGTGCTTAGGATCATTCTTATTTGGGGTATCTGAATACTACTTTTTGTCTTTCTAGCACAATAAAAGTTTCAAAATCATTGCTAAGCTATTTTTTAGTTTCTAATCTCAGTGTTTTAGAGTTGGTAAATGCCAAGAGTAGAAACTGTGTAGAATGTCAAAGTCACTTTTCTGAAGTTTGCTGATTTGGGCCCCTCACATTTTTAGACTCTTGCTGCATGATCAGTTTCTATGCTTAGAGCTAATAATTGGTTGCTAATGCAAAAAAGTGAATGCAAATGAACATTCATCCTAATGTACTTCCATTCTCTTCAGGAACTCAGTTCCTCAATTTCTTGTTGACTTAGTTAATCTCCAATAATTTTAAGTAGTTGTTACTGCTTCATTTGTTTTATGCAACTTTTATAGCTGATCTCATTGAAAGTATTTGTATTGTGCCAAATACTGCACTGCAGAAAGGAATCCAGAGTAATAAATACAGTTTGAAGTAAATGAAACAATGCCGAAGAGAAAAATTGAAAAACGAAAATCTATACATTATTATGCAATTTTTGCCTATTTAATGTAATTTTACAGTTCAAATGCATGACATATAAGAAATTTTATGATCTGACTCTAAACTCTTCTCCGGTACTATTTCCCACCATATTTCCTAAACCAAACTGAACTTTTCAAGGTTTCAAAAATAGTTTATGCATTTCCTCAAATCTTCATTTTTGCATGCTGTTTTATATGCATACAACTAAGCTTCTCAGCTGGTAAATCCTCAATATTTGCATGCAACCAGTGGACTAAATGTGTGATATTGATTCCACAGTTCATAGGGTAGCTGGTCAGAGCCAGGGTGGCCAGATAACACAAGAAAGTTGCTTCCAGTTGAGAATCATTTTATTTCCAAAAGTGTGCCATAAAAATATTAATATATGTGCCATGATATGAACAAATTTGGAAGCAGTGGCCAAGAATATCTGATCCCCATATACAATCAACTTTTGTTCCATGAAAGATTTTGCTCATTATTTAAGACACTCCTCAGGTGTAATCTTCTTTTAACTCACTTTATTCATTTCTATAACAATTTAATTTTGTAATTTTGTAGTTTTTGATATTGTACCAAATATATGGGTCTTGAAGTTAGAAAAACTAAATTTGAATCCTACATAAGGACCTGTGGTCCTTGGTAAGTTTTCTCTGAGTGTCAATTGTCACATCAGGAAAATGAGGGAAATACTAACTATACTATTTTACAAATATTTACTGAATGCATATTTTATACTAACCACTGAAGTGGGTATTAGATTAAAAGAGAAAATTTCTATGAATGTGTAGCAACAGCACAGGAAATGACATATTATAGTAACTTAATTTTTATTTTTTTATTTATTATTTTTTATTACTTTATTTTATTATTTTTTATTTATTACTTTTATTATTTTAAGATTAATACATTAGATTAATAACAGTTGATGAAGGAGTAGGACCAATTCATGGAAATTCTGAATGTTAGAGCCTGAGTAAATACACAAATTGTATCTTGCAACATTAGGCCCTCTAAGCTCTTATTGTTGTGTAGGTGAGTTGTAAAGAATCTTCTTTGACATCCTTTGCTCATAAGATTTATTAATATAAGTAGAGTATCATATTCGTATTGTTTGCTTGTTAATTCATGATTATATTTATTGCAGTGGTTCATTCATTCTATAGTGTAGGTTGTAAAGAATATAGGCCCTGAGTCAGGCAGACCTGGAGGTTGAATCCTGTCTCTACCATTAACTATTATAGCTCTTCATTACATGTTTATAATATATTCATTGGCTAATGAACCAACCTAGGCTCAGGCTTCCTCATCTATAAATCCTGGTGTGATGTTACATGCTTCATAGGATTTTTGTGACAATAGAAGGAGATTCTACATGTAAAACAACATGGCATGGAGCAGTCAGTGTTCAATAACTGCTGTCTATTGTTATCATTTGAACCTTAGGCTCTTTTTTTCAGGGTCCTAATATATTAGCCAAGGAGCAATTTAATATATTTCCATCTTCCATTTCCATTTTCTAAAACCCTCAATCCCAGGTGAGGGTGCTGGAAAAGGTTTTCTTTCTTAAACGAATTTATGCAGACCAGTTATTCCACATAAATCAAGTACCCCCTTGAGGTTCCCCGGTTTTAAAAGCATGGGAATGTGGGTAGTCTTGGCTTCACTGTCTTTGTCCAGTGTGTAGGATGTCCTGGCAGTCCATCCACTTGAGCTGAAATTTGGCCTTGGGGCTGGGTTCTGTTCACTTCCTCCTAACTAGGCTTTCAGGCCAGGAAAATGTTGTAATAGAGTTTCTTCTCTCCAGAAAATCCCTAGAGATTCTTCCTCTTGGACTTGAGGGTAGACATTCAAATACTGCCTTCCTTGGATGTTTTTTAGTTTAGCTGAGGATTAAATTTTTCAAATTGTCTGCCTTAATAAGTATGTCCAACCCTTCTATTCATTCCTTATTTGAACCCAAGGTCAGGGGGCTGTTTATGTTTTAGCCTCTTCCAGAAACCCATATTCTTTTCCTTTGTAACCTTTTAACCCACTTTCTTTCTTTTTTTTAAGTGGTAGGATTTTTAGTTGCTTGCTGACTTTTCGGTTTATACCTTTAATCTTCTTTTATTTTATATTTTAATATGTGCACTAGGGCACAATGAGGTTACTTTTATAATAACATTAAAGGCAGAGAAAAAAATAGTTTGGATCAATAACAAAATATTCAGGAAATGGACATGGAAAAGACCCATTTTTAAGTTTAGCTGGTAAAAACATAAGCTCTTTAGGGAAGGAGAAAGTGCTTCCAAAGGACAACCCTTGTAAAAGAAGAGACTCCCATGGCCCTGATTCACAGTCTATTTATTTTAGACTTGTGTTTCTGAGTGCAGTGTGAAAAATAGAAGAAGTCATATAGCTCAATTTATTGTTGAGGCCCACAGGTCATGGAGCAGAAATTTATTAACATACCGAGGGATATATGTAATGGCACAAATGACTGCACTGCTTTTCAGAGAGTAACCCACACAAAGCACCATTGCTTATAAATACTTCACTCATTGATATGATTTGGTTCTATATCCCCTCCTAAATCTCACCTTGAATTGTAATAATCTCCATGTGTCAAGGGTGGGACCAGGTGGAGATAATTGAGACATGGGGACAGTTTCCCGCATGCTATTCTCATGATAGTGAGGGAGTTCTTAGGAGATCTGATGGTTTTATAAGGGGCTTCCCCCTTCACTTGGCACTCATTCTCTCTCCTGCCACTCCGTGAAGAGGTACCTTCCACCATGATTGTAAGTGTCCTGAGGCTTTCCCAGCCATGTGGAACTGTGAGTCAATTAAACTTCTTTTCTTTAGGAATTACCCAGTCTCGGGTATTTCTTCATAGCAGTGTGAGAATGGACTAAGACACTCAACTATCTAGAATTTGTTGTTTTCCGATTGAAGGCACAGGGAAGGGTGAGGTATGTGCAAAGGATTACCCCAGAAACACAGAGATGACCCTGTAAGATCTTCATAGTATTCCTAAGAAACTTCATTAAAAGCACTACAGTTGATGACTGCAGAGGAGAGTATGTCTCTCTTTAGCTAAGAGTTGCATGCTAAAATTCAATCTATATAACCTAACGGTATTTTTTTTCTCCCTTTTATAGAAAAAAAATCTAATATGCTATTTCAGTCATCTACACAGACACTGGTTCTGATGAATAATGCAGTGAGACCTGAATTCCCTAAAGAGTAGTCAGTGCCTTCTGGAATTAGGGTTTCTGAAGGGTCTTGGATGGACATCCACATCACCTTAGAGTATGAAATTGGCAAGTTTCACTGTCAATTCCTCTCTCTGTATTTCCATCCACCCTTCCAATTACTACATCCTATAACAGATGTAGCAAATAGTCCATTCTTACAGAACATATGAAAATAATTAGTTAATTAAATTAGACTGACCCCTGTCCAGGGAAGTGGAGGATACATCTGCAGGAAGCTGTAGATCTAGCTTTGCCCTCCACCCCTATGCTCCCCTTCCACCTTCTCTTCTCCCTGTAATGTACATAAAGGAAGGCCTGATTTGTCACTTAGGATGGTTACTGGACCCTTCTAAAATGTTCTTAGGTGAGGTTTTATATTCTCTGAAGTTTGACATTTCCTGAATTTTTATTAATTCTGATGACTGGGAAATTATCACCTAGTGAAATTTGTAAAATCAAAGTAGTCATGGGCCTCTCTTAAATACCATCTTTAAAACGCTGGTGGAGCCTGGCAAGCTAATTGGCTTTTCTATGTATTCCTTCTTACAGAACAATTACAATTCAATACTGAGAGGATTTCCAGAAGAATTTCATCAAATAACAAGTGTGTTATTCAGAGATCCATAATGATATGTTCAGACCCAAGTACAGACACTTCTTTGGAATGATTGTAGCAGAAGAGAAATTCAAAACAGACAGTAAGAATTTTTATAATTTTTAGTAATAGTACTATAAATAGTTTGTTGGGTGGTAAATAGTACTTTCTTTATTGTTTCCAACATTTTGACTAATAAAATTTAAGAATGCCATATTTAAACGTATTATAAATGCTGTTACTACTGAAATATATTTATATTGACCATGTTGTTGACAGACAGCAATGTTTACTTTGATCTGGGTAAAGAAAGCTAAGCTCATATATTTTTAAATTTTCTATATTTTTGTGGGTATATAGTAGGTGTATATATTTATGTGTTACATAAGATATTTTGATAGAAGCATGCAATGCATGATAATAACATAAGGGTAAATGGGGTATCCATCACCTGAAGGATTTATCCTTTGTGTTACAAACAATTCAATTATACTCCTTTTGTTATTTTAAAATGTACAATTAAATCACTTTTGACTGTAGTCACCCTGTTGTGCTAGCAAATAATACATCCTATTCATTCTTTCTAACTATTTTTTGTATTAATTAACCATCTGTGCTTCCTCCAGTCCCCCACTACCCTGCCCAGCCTCTGGTAATCATCCTTCTGCTCTCTATGTTCATGAGTTGAATTATTTTCATTATTAGCTTCCACAAATAAGTGAGAATGTGTGGAGCTTGTCTTTCTGTGCTGGACTTATATTACCTAATATAATGACCTCCAGTTCCATTCATGTTGTTGCAAATAACAGGATCTCATTCATTTTTATGACTGAAAAGTACTCTATTGTGTATATGTACACATTTCCTTTATCAATTCATCTGGTGATTGACATGTAGCTTGCTTTCAACTTTTGGCTATTATGAATAGTACTGCAATAATCATTGCAGTGCAGATAGCTCTTTGATATACTGAATTTCTTTACTTGGAGCATATAGCTAAAGTGGGATTGCTAGATCAAATGGTAGCTCTATTTTCAGTTTTTTGAGGAACTTCCAAAGTGTTTTCCATAGTGGTTATACCGATTTGCATTCCCACCAACAGTGTAGGAGGGTTCCCCTTTCACCATATCCTTGTCAACATTTGTTAGTGCCTGAAATTGAGATCAAAGCCATTATAAATGGGGTGAGATGATGCATCTCAATGTAGTTTTGAATTGTATTTCTCTGATGATTAATGATATTGAGCACCTTTTTATATACCTGTTTGCCATTTGTATGTCTTCTTTTGAGAAGTATCTATTTAGATTTTTGCCCATTTTTAAAATCAAATAATTAGATTTTTTTTCCTATAGTGTTATTTGAGTTCCTTGTATATTCTGGTTATTAATTTGTTAGATGGGTAGTTTGAATATATTTTCTCCCATTCTGTGGACTGCCTGTTCACTTTGTCAATTGGTTCCTTTCCTGTGCAGAAGCTTTTAAGTTGATGTGATTATATTTGTCCATTTTTGCTTTGATTGTCTGTGTTTGTGGGGTATTACTCAAGAAATATTTACCCAGTCCAATGCCCTGCACAGTTTCCCTTATGTTTGCTTTTAGTAGTTTTATAATTTGAGGTCTTGCATTTAGATCTTTAATCCGCTTTGATTTTTTTTTTGTATATGGTGAGAGGTAGAGTTCTAGTTTCATTCTTTTGCATATGGATATTCAGTTTTCCCAGAACAATGTATTGAAGAGACTTCTCTTTCTCCAGTGTAGATTCTTGCACCTTTGTCAAAAATGAGTTTACTGTCTATGCATTTATCTCCGGGTTCCCTTTTTCTGTTCCACTTATCTATGTGTCTGTTTTTATGCCATTAGTATGTCGTTTTGGCTACTATGGCTCCATAGTATAAAGTCAGGTAATGTGATTCCTCCAGTTTCATTCTTTTTGCTTAAGAGAGCTTTGGCTGTTCTGGGTCTTTTGTGTTTCTATGTAAATTTTAGGGCTACTTTTTATATTTCTGTGAGGAATGTCATTGATATTTTGACAAGGATTGCAATAAATCTGTAGCTTGCTTTTGGTAGTGTGGAGATTTTGGTAGTATTGATTCTTTCTATCCATGAATATAGATTGTCTTTCCATTTTTGTGTGTCCTCTTTAATTTCTTGCATGAGTATTTTATAGTTTTCGTTGTACAGATCCCTCACCCCTTTGGTTAAGTTAATTCCTAGGTATTTCATTTTATCTGTAGCTATTGTAGATGGGATTACTTTCTTAATTCCTTTCTGAGAGTGTTCGGTGTTGGCATACAGAAATGATACTGATTTTTGTATGTTAATTTTATATCCTGCAACTTTACAGAATTTGTTTATCAGTTCTAATAGTCTCTTTGTGAAGTCTTCAGGTTTTTCCAAATACAAAATCATATTATCTGCAAACAAATATAGTTTGAATTCTTTCATTCCAATATGGATGCCCTTTAATTCTTTCTCTTTTCTGATTGCTCTAGCTAGGATTTCCAGTACTATGTTGAATAACAGGAATGAAATTAGGCATCCTTGTTGCATTGCAGATCTTAGAGAAAAGGGTTTCAGTTTTTTCCCATTCAGTATGATATTAGCTGTGGTTCTGTTGTATACAGCTTTTATTGTGTTGAGTTATTTTCCTTCTATACACAGTTTTTTGAGGGTTTTTATTGTGAAGCGATGTTAAATTTTATCAAATGGGTTTTCAGAATCAATTGATATGATCATGTGGCTTTTATCCTTCATTCTGTTAATATGATGTATCACATTGATTGATTTGCTTATGTTGAACCATCCTTTCTTCCCAGGAATAAACTGCACTTTGTAATGATGAGTAATCTTTCTAATATATTGCTAAATTTGATTTGCCAGTGTTTTGTTGAGGATTTTGTATCAATATTCATAAGAGATTTTGTCCTATAATTTTCTTTTTGATGTATCTTTATCTGGGTTTGGTATCAGGGTAATACTGGCCTCATAGAATGGGTTTGGAAGTATTCTCTTCTCCTCTGTCTTTTTTGAAATAGTTTGAGTTGTTATTAGTATTAGTTCTTCCTTAAATGTTTGGCAGAATTCAGCAGTGAAGGCATTGGGTCCTGAGATTTTTTCCCTGGAAGAATTTTTATTATGGCTTTTATCTCATTACCTGTTATTGGTATGTTCAAGTTTTGAATTTATTTGTGGTTCAATCTTGGTAGTTTTAAGTCTAGGAATTTGCCCAGTTGTAGATTTTTCAATTAATTGGCATATAGTTGCTTATAATAGCCACTAATGATCCTTTGAATTTTAGTGGTATCGGTTATAATTTCTCATTTTTAATCATTGATTTTATTTATTTAGGTATTTATTTTTTTCCTTAATCTGGCTAAAAGTTTCACAATTGTTTATCTTTTCAAAATAACAACTTTTTGGTTCATTGTTCTTTTGTATTGTTTTCTTCACTTCAAGTTCATTTATTTTTGCTCTGATATTTATTATTCATTTTCTTCTACTAATTTTGGGTTTTGTTTGTGCTTGCTTTTTTAAATTCTTTAAAGTACATAGATTGTTTGTTTGAAGTTTTACTTCTTTTTTTAAATCTAGGCACTTGGAGCTATAAACTTCCCTCTTAGGTTCTGCTTTTGCTGTGTCCTATAGATTTTGGTATGTTGTGTTTCCATTATTATTTGTTTCCAAAAATTTTTAATTTCCTTCTTAATTTCCTCATGGACCCAGTGGTCTTTCAGGGGCATATTGTTTAATTTCCATGTGTTTCTATAGTTTCCAAAATTTCTCTTGTTATTTATTTCTAGTTTTATTCCATTGTTTTCAGAGAAGAAGATTCTTGATATTATTTCAATTATTTTGAATGTTTTAAGACTTGTTTTGTGACTTAACATATCATCTATCCTTGAGAATGGTCCGTGTGCTGAGGAAAAAATGTATAATCTGCAGTCATTAGATAAAATGTTCTGCTAACATGTATCAGGCCCATTTGTTCTATAGTGTGATTAAGTCCCATTTTTCTTTGTTGATTTTCTGTCTGAATGGTCTGTCCAATGCTGAAAGCGGGTTGTTAAAGTC
The DNA here is from genome assembly GCF_049350105.2 of Macaca mulatta. Lineage (NCBI taxonomy): Eukaryota > Metazoa > Chordata > Mammalia > Primates > Cercopithecidae > Macaca > Macaca mulatta. Next base: position 112,479,852 of record NC_133408.1, read on the forward strand.
TCCAGTTGTTATCATATTGGAGTCTATTGCTCTCCTTATCTTTAATAATATTTGCTTTGTAAATCTGGGTGCTCCAGTGTTCAGTGGATGTATATTTAACCCTTTTCCTATCTGCCTCAAGAATACTTGCCAGCAGAGTTTGTGGTTCCCAAGTTTATCCCAAGATAACTTGGACATGAAATTATCTCGCTTTTGCTATTTTTGTATTGCTCTAGTAGATCAACATTGGACACAAGACATCATTTTATTTGTAGCATTCTGTTTTTAGTAGCGTGATATGGTGTGGCTTTGTGTCCCCACCCAAATCTCATCTTGAATTGTTATCCCCATATTCCCCATCTGTTAAGGGAAGGACCCAGTGGGAGGCAATTGGATCATGGGGGCAGTTTCCTCCATGCTGTTCTGGTGAAAGTGAGTGAGTTCTCATTAGATCTGATGGTTTTATAAGTGTCTGGCATTTCTCCTGCTCACTCTTCTCTCTCCTGCTGCCATATGAAGAAAGCCTTGCTTCCCTTTAACCTTCTGCCATGATTGTAAGTCTCCCGAGACCTCCCAATACATGTGGAGCTGTGAGTCAACTAAACTTCTTTCCTTTATAAATTACCCAGTCTCAGGTATTTCTTTATAGCAGTGTGAGAATGTAATAATACATAGTGGTATTTCCATTTACAAAATATAGTAATTCTTGATTACTGACAATGTCAGACCTTGGAAAATGTGACATTTCATGTAATGTTAACATCATTCTTGAACAGTTGTTGACAAAGATTCATTTGATAAATCTTATTTTTTCCAAAAGGAATGATTCTGATGATTCTGATGTTAGTTCTGTTTAGAAATAACTCCAAAAGTAATTTTTATATTTTATTTTTACATTGAAAATCAGTCAGATTTGCTTCAGCCTCAAAGAGTGTATTTATGTAAAATTACATGAGTGCTGGCAATGAGCTGCACTTTTTTTTCTAAATAGGAATAGGGTTAAAATTATTATATCTTCTTGCTGAATTAATTCTTTTTTTTTTTTTTTTTTTTTTGAGATGGAGTCTCGCTCTGTCACCCGGGCTGGAGTGCAGTGGCCGGATCTCAGCTCACTGCAAGCTCCGCCTCCCGGGTTCACGCCATTCTCCTGCCTCAGCTTCCCGAGTAGCTGGGACTACAGGCGCCCGCCACCTCGCCCGGCTAGCTTTTTTTGTATTTTTTAGTAGAGACGGGGTTTCGCCGTGTTAGCCAGGATGGTCTCGATCTCCTGAGCTTGTGATCCGCCCGTCTCAGCCTCCCAAAGTGCTGGGATTACAGGCTTGAGCCACCGCGCCCGGCTAATTAATTCTTTTATCATTATATAGTGACCTTCTTTGTATCTTCTTATAGTCTTTGTCTTGGAATCTATTTTGTCTGATATAATTATAGCTACTTCTACTCTATTTTGGTTTCCACTGGGATGAAATATCTTCTTCCATTTCTTTCTTTTCAGTCTATGTGTGTTTCTATAGGTCAAGTATATTTCTTATTGGCCCGAGATCATTGGGTCTTGGTTGTTGTTGTTGTTGTTTAATCCATTCAGCCACTCTATGTCTTTTGACAGGACAGTTAGTTCTTGTTTTCTGGTTGTTTTGTGGTCTTCTCTTCCTTCTCTTTCTTTCCTTCCTGTGTTTTTTTTTTTTTTTTTTTTTTTTTTTTCAGTGAAGGCGATTTTCTCTGGTGATATTTCATTTCTTGTTTTTTACATTTTGTGTATCCATTGTATGGTTTTTGACTTGAGGATACCATGAGGTTTGCAAATACTATCCTATAACTCATTATCTTAAGCTGATAACGATTTAACATTGATTGCATAATCATATAAACAAACTACGAAAAAATAAAATTAATAGAAATTCTACACCTTAACTTCATCTCCCTGCTTTGTAACCTTTTGTTGTTTCCATTTATAACTTGTTGTACTGTCTTAGGTCTCAAAAAGTTGTTTTAGTTTTTATTTCTGATTGCTTTATTTTTTAGCCTTTCTATTTAAGATAAGAACAGTTTACACCCCATAGCTACAGTATTATAGTATTCTAAATTTCTCTGTGTGCTTATCATTAGCAGTGAGTTTTGTACCTTCAGATGATTTCTTATTGCTCATTAATGTCCTTTTCTTTCTAACTGAAGTACACCCTTTAGCATTTATTATACGTAAGGTCTGGTGTCAATAAAACTCTTAAGCTTTTGTTTTCCTGAGAAAGTTTTTATTTCTCTTTCATGTTTGAAGAATATTTTCAACAGATATACTATTCTAGGGTCAAAAAAATTTTTTTCGGCTGGATGCGGTGATTCACAACTGTAACACTAGCACTTTGGGAGGCTGAAGCTGGTGGATCACCTGAGGTCAGGAATTCGAGACTAGCCTGACCAACATGGTGAAACTCCACCTCTACTAGAAATACAAAAATTAGCTGGGCATGGTTGTAGGTGCCTATAATCCTAGCTACTCAGGAGGTTGAGGCAGAAGAATCGTTTGAACCCAGGAGGCAGAGATTGCAGTGAGCCGAGATCATGCATTGTACTCCAGCCTGGGCAACAAGAGTGAAACTTGCCTCAAAAAAAAAAAAAAAAAAAAAAAAAAGAAAGAAAGAAAAAGAAAAAAAGAAAAAAAAATTCCCAGCACTTTAAATATGTCACAACACTCTCTCCTGGCCTGGTGTTTTCCACTGAAAAGTCTGCTGCCAGAGGTATTGGCATTCCATTGTATGTTATCTATTCCTTTTTCTTGCTGCTTTTAGGATACTTTCTTCATCCTTGACCTTTGAGTGTTTGATTATTAGAATTTCTTGAGATAATCGTGTTTGGGTTAAATCTACTGGGTGTTCTATAACCTTCATGTACATGGATATTGATGTCTTTCTCTAGGTTTAGGAAGTTCTGAGTTATTATCCCTTTGAAAAATTGTTCTACCCCTATCTTTCTCTCTATGTCTTTAAGGCCGATAACTCTTAGATTTGCCCCTTGGAGACTATCTTCTAGATCCTGTAGACATGCTTCATTGTCTTTACTTTTTTTTTTTTGTCTCCTCTGACTATGTATTTTCAAAAAACCTACCTCCAAGCTCACTAATTATTTTTTCTAGTTGATTAATTGTGCTATAAAAGACTCTGATGCATTCTTCAGTATCTCAATTGCATGTTTTAACTCCAGAATTTCTACTCGATTCTTTTGAACAATTTCAATTTCTTTATTAAATGTATTATGAATTCCTCCTCTGTATTATCATGAATGTCTTTGAGTTTCCTCAAAACAGCTATTTTGTATTCACTGTCTGGAAGATCACATATCTCTGTTTCTCCATGATTGATCCCTGGTGCCTCATTTAGTTCATTTGGTTAGGTCATGTTTTCCTGGCTAGTCTTGATGCTTGTGGATGTTCATCTTTGTCTTGGCCTTGAAGAGTTAGGTATTTTTTGTAGTCTTTGCTGTCTGTACTTATTTGTAGTCATCCTTTTTGGTGAGGCTTTCAGGTATTCCAAAGGACTTGGGTGTTGTAATCCAAACTTTATCTGCATTAGGAGGCATCTCAAACCCAGTAACACTGTGGTTCTTTCAGACTTGTAGAGGTACTGCTTGATGGTCTTTGATAAGTTCTGGAATAATTCTCTGGATTACCAAGCAGAGTCTTTTAGTGTCTTCCCTTACTTTCTCCCAAACAAATGGATTCTCTCTCTCTCTGTTCTGAGCCACCTGAAGCTAAGGGTGGAGTGATACAAGTACCCCTGTGGCCACCATCAATGGGACTGCTGGGTCAGACCTGAAGCCAGCACAGCACTGACTCTTACCCAAGGCTCACTGTAACCACTACTTGGCTAGCTGCTATGTTCACTCAAGGTCATGGGGCTCTACAATCAGCAGGGGGGTGAAGCCAGCCAGGCTAGTGTCCTTCCCTTTAGGGTGGTAAGTTCCCTCTGGCCTCAGATGATCCAGAGGTGCCATCTGGGAGCCAGGGACTGGAGTCAAAAATCTTAGAAGTCTACCTAGTGTTCTATTTTACTGCAGCTGAGCTGGCACTCAAATAATGAGTCACAGCTCTTCTCACACTTCTCTCCCTTTCCACAGGCAGAAAAGAACCCCATGGCCACCCCCACCACAGGTCCACGGAGACTACTTCCAGGGTACCACCGACGTTTCCTTATGTCTCAAGGCAGCTTGCGTTGAATGCTGTGTGGCCTCAGACTCACTCTTCAGGGAAGTGGGGTGCCCTCTGTCTCAGGAGAGGTCCAGAAATGCTGTCCAGGAGGGAAAGCCTGGAATCAGGAACCCCAGGAGTCTGTTTGATGTGCTATCCTCCTATAGCCAAGCTAGTACCTAAGGTGCAAGACAAAGTCCCCTTTACTTTTTCCCATGCTTTTCTCAAGCAGAATTAGTCTCGCTCCATAGCCACCACAAGTGGGAATGTGCTGAGTCTCACCTGAAGTCAGCAAGCCTCAGAGGCTCACCCAAGGCCCACGGTATACTACCTGGGTATTGCTGCTGAATATTTAGGACTTAAGGGCTCTATAGACATCATGTGATAGATGCTGCCAGGACTGGGTTCTTCCCTTCAAGGCAATGGGTTCCCTTCTGGCTCAAGGTATCTCTAGAAATGTCATCTGGGAGCTAAGGGGGCCTGGAAAGGGGAACTCCTACTGGTTCCCTATCCTACTGTGGCTGAGCTGGTATCTAAGAAGCAAGAGAAAGTCCTCTTTATTCTTCCCTCTCTTCTCCCAAGCAGAAGGAAGGGGTCATTTTTGGAGCTGCGAGCTATGACACCTGGGGTTGAGGGAGGTGTGGTGCAAGCACTCCCTCAGCCACTCTGGCTGGTATCTCAGTAGGTCACAAGCCTCCCAAGTTCACTGGCTCTGAGCAGTAAGACTCACCTACAAGTTGCAGTCCTTGTGGCCTAGACAGCCTTTTAAGCTTATTTAGAGCCCCAGAACACTTTAGCTTGTGGTGGTAAGACTTGCTGAAACTCAAATTTCAACCGCTTGCAAGGATGATTCCCCTCTGGCTAGGGCTGTTTTAAATACACGTGTCAGCTGAGTTCAGCCCAGTTTTGCTTTCTTCTGTGACAGAGGATAAATTCAATGAAGTGTCTCACAATTGCTGCACTCTCCCTCTCCCAAGGGAACAGAAACACTCTCTGTACTACATGGCCACTGCTGGGGGATGGGGGAGAAGTAGTGCCAGCTATTCAAGACTCAGTGATATAAAGTTAAAGCAAGTACTATGAGTGCTAACTGCTTTTTGCTTCTTATGAAGGTGCTTTTGTTGTGTAGATAGCTGTTAAATTGGTGTCTTTGCCAGAGGAACAATCATTGGAACCTTCTATTCAGCCTTCTTGCTCCCTTGCTCCACTCCTCCCTAAGCTCCCCTTTTTTTTTTTTTTTTTTTTACTCCTTGAGTTATCTCTCTTACTGAAGAGCCTGGAAACTTTATAAAACCAAACTACAAGCTTAACTGTTTTCAAGTAACAAAAAACATTAATGCAGCTTTTTGTAGTGCAATGGGTATAGCACAAGCTAATGTTTTCTGTTATATGCCATAATTGGTATTAAAAATTAATAAATATGTAATTTAAAAGTATTTTTATCTTTTAAAATATATAAAGTAAATCACATATTTTACTAGACTTAATATTTTACATCTTCTGGTGTTCCATGGAAACAGTCATAAAATATTTCCTTCAAAGCACAATTTTAAGAGGTGTGAATCCCTATGTATCTTTTCAACTTTTTAAACTAGAGTGGGAATCTCTCTTTTTCCTATTTATTTTTTTTAAATTCATGCTCCTATTAAAGTCAACAAATAAACATTGTATTGAAACTATGTACTCAGCACTCTGCTCATAGGAAAATTATCAGCAATAACAAAAATTATGGCTTTCACTAGGCATACAGAATTTTGTTGGAGGGAAAATAAAAACATAAATAGACAACAACATAAAACTTCATGCCAAACTGAGTGGAAGGAAGCAGATATAGTACATTATTTCAGGTAGTATTAGAGAAATTTTGCAGAACAATTGAGGTGATAGAGGACAGTGGACAGAAAAATGCCATATTTTAAAAGGAATAATTAAAACACACAATTTGGTAAGTTTGACAAAAAGTACTGACTAAATTCTTGTGCAGATTATTACAATTTTTTTGATTATTTAGAATAATTTTAATTGTTAGGCATTGGCAAGGCTCGTTTTAAAAATAGGGCAATGTCTCTATTCTCTGCTGGGTGAGTATCTTTAGAGTAGAACATAACTGATATTCATATTTGTAACTTTTCTTTGTGCTTCAGAAGTGCCAAACTCTATGCACAGCACATCACACATATAACCCTTGTAATGCCTTCTCACAACAATTCTGTAATTTTGGAACTCTGTTATTTCTATTTTACATATAAGGAAACTAAGGCCTAGAGTGAGTAACTACTTTGCTTACATTCAGGCATCGTAAAAGCAGTAAATTTGTTTTCAAAGCACAATAATCTGACTCATAAACCTGCAATCCAATTTCTAAATTATAATATAAAAAAGATATTTGACAGACTTCTGCTTCTAGCTATGTCAAAGTAACCAGAGATATGTATCATACTCATGTTGCTGATTAGTTCAACTACTGTAAAAAAGCTGAGTAAATGCAAAACACAAAAACAGAAACAGCCAGTTGAAGGGATTAGAAAGCAACCAATGAGATCAAGAAGAGAAGAAGATGCATCAAAATAAGTCATACATCTATCACTGCAATTACACGTTGGGACATTTGATAATTCAAAGCACTGAGCATAGAGGTTACCAGAAAAATAAGGTTAAAGGTTTTTGTGATCAATCTGTATTTGGGAGGTAAAATATTGCAATTTAAGACCATTGAGCCAGCCAGAATTTGAGGGGCTGATGTCCCAGATAATAAAGAAAATCACAGAGAAATGGACCTAACATTCTGTGTACAATTTCCTCTTGAGGGATTTCCTAACTCCTAAACTACTCTTGTATGGGCCATATTTAAAATATTTTTTTAAGAATAGAGATTAGCTGATAATGAAACCACCTTTGCAAAAATTGTATCAGTGAGAAAATTATGGCAGTGAAGGATTCTGATTTAACCCTTTCCTTATCTCACCTTCTCCTTAATTATTCCTGGGCTTTTGGACCAAGCTAACTTTGAGAGGCTTTTGGGTTATAGTTTAAATGATAATGGCCATTCTCCAAACATCAACTGCCTTTCTAAAGCTAATGAAAGGTCATCAAATTAGGGAGAGGAGCTAATGTCTAGACTAGTCATTAGATACACAACTTTTTTGCATGTGTGACACTCATAGCTATACGTGGACACAGAGACTCCATCTGTACTTGCTGACCCCCATTCCTGTGGGCCCACCCAGAAACCACTACGCTCAAGAGAACAGCTTCGACCACTTATGATTTTGTCTCCATCCCAACCTATCAGCAGTAAGCGCTGAAAAACCACTAACTACATGCCTTCAAGGAGACTGATTTGAGGTGGCATGGCTGGCTTCATGTCTATTAAATGCTTTCTTTACTGCAATGTTGTTGTTTTTCTTTGTGCAACAGGGAGGTAGAACTCCTCAGATGGTTACAATAAGGAGCTAAAAAATGAAACATACATTTTATCTGTCCCACAATATGAGACCTAGAAAAAATAGAATTTAGTGCTCATGAAGAAGAGAGAACACTTATAAATTGAGGTCCTACAAAAAGATCTTTCCTACATTTAAGAACATACCAGATATAATCCAGATGGCTCAATGACATTGAAATCTAAACTAAAATTATTTCAAATTTTAATTGAAATAACCTAACTCACCCATGTTATGATTCATTGCCAGAAAAAAAATTAAGTCTCTGACACATAAAAAGTCCATACATTTTTATATATACAATGTTTAGCATGCAATAAAAAAATTACCAGGCATGCTAGAAAATAGAACCAAATTATTGAAAACCAGGACAACAACAACAACAAACGGAAAATAGAAACAGTCACATAGGTAATTTAGACATTGAATTTATCAAATGTGAATTTTAAAATATGATTAAAATGTTCAAAAATGGGTACAAATGGAGAATTTCACTATACAAGAGAAATCTACAAAATAGAATCAAGTGAAAATTTGACAACTGAAAACTCCGATAATTAGAATTAGGCACTAAATAATAGAAACTCTAAACAGAAAAATGCAATAAAAGTCACATCTCATTATGAGTTAGAAAAACTTTTCAGAACCAAGATCTAAGAGATCTTTTTCAAATGAGACAGATAAAACAATCATATTACTATCATAGGTGCAGTGTAAGACTGAGACTCACTGTTCAGCTGACAAAAGATAGTAGAATGACATCTTTAAAATGCGTAAACAGTAGCAGCAACCAAACAGTCTATAAGCAAAAGTAATCTTTGCAAACAAAGGCAAAATATATAGATTTTTTTTAGACAAATATGCATTGGCAAGAAAGTACATAAAGCTAGTATTTCTGAGAAAGTGACAAATGTACTAATTTGAAATATAGTTTAATAAATGGTAAATATTGCAATCTCTGGGGTAACCACAAAAAATGAGGAATGCATAACAAACAGAGGGGAAGTAAAATAAGAACATATATAGATTAAAGAGAAATAAAGAGTCTCAAGAAAAGAACAAAACTACTAGTAAAATTTAAAAGCTATAGTAAAATGCTAGATTGAAATACCAATATATAAACAAAACTTTAAACGTAAATTAACTAGGCTGGGGACAGTGGCTCATGTCTGTAATCTCAGTACTTCAGGAGACTGAGGTGGGAGGATTGCATAAGCCCGTGAGTTTGAGATCAGCCTGGGCAACATGGCAAAACCCAGTCTCTACAAAAACAAAACAAAACAAAACAAAACAAAAAAACCCCACAAGCCGGGCATGGTGGCTCACACCTGTAATCCCAGCACTTTGGGAGACCGAGGAAGGCAGATCAATCACAATGTCAGGAGATCGAGATCATTCTGGCTAACATGGTGAAACACTGTCTCTACTAAAAAAATACAAAAAATTAGCCGGGTGTGGTGGTGGGCGCCTGTAGTCCCAGCTACTCAGGAGGCTGAGGCAGGAGAATGGCATGAACCTGGGAGGTGGAGCTTGCAGTGAGCCGAGATTGTGCGACTGCACTCCAGCCTGGGCAGCACAGCGAGACTCTGTATCAAAAAAAAAAAAAAAAAACCCGCAAAAATTAGCCAGGCATGTTGACACATACCTGTAGTCCCAGCTACTCAGGAGGCTGAGGCAGGAGGATCACCGAGGAGCAGAAAGCGGAGGCTGCAGTGAGCTGAGATTGTGCCACTGAACTTTAGCCTAGGTGACAAAGCAAGATTCTGTCACAAATAATTTAAAAAAAAGTGTAAATTAACTGAATCTTCCAGCTAAAATTCAACATTGTCAGACTGTATAAAACCACAGAAGTCAACTATATGCTGTCTAAGATACAGTCCTTGAATGTTTAAAAGTAAAATTATTGGGCCAGGCATGGTGGCTCACTCCTCTAATACCAGCACTTTGGGAGGCAGAAGCGGGTGGATCACTCGAGGTCAGGAGTTCAAGACCATCCTGACCAACATGGTGAAACCGCATCTCTACTAAAAAAATACAGAATTAGCCAGGTGTTGTGGTAGGCACCTGTAATCCCAGCTACTTAGGAGGTTTAGGGAGGAGAATCACTTGAACACAGGAGATGGAGGTTGCAGTGTGCCGAGATAGTGCCATTGCACTCCAGCCTGGGCAACAAGAGTGAAAAATCCATCTCAAAAAAAAAAAAATGTAAAATTATTGGACATGTACTACACGTACTCTAAACAAAATAAACTAGTATGGTTCTACTGATATCTGATAAAACAACTTTAAAGGAGAAACATTACTAGATACAGAGACAGTCATTTTCTGATGAAGTTATCAATCCAACAGGAAGATACACAATTCTAAATTCTGCATAATTTTAAAAATAAATTATGCCCATTTATTTTGGTAGATTCTTGATACCTACCTTTAGAAACTCATAGAAAAATGCAGGTAAACATTATGATGTTAAGGAAGATTAAGAACATGATTTTCCCACAGTCAGAATTCTTCAGTTGTGCTACAACCTTACTGTATGTACAGAATCCATCTGGTCCCATCTGCATAATTCCTATGGGGTGGTGGGGGAGTCTGCATAATGACTAAGCAAAATTGCTAATAATCTGCCCACTGTGCTGAGAGTAAAAGATAACCTTGTCCCTGGCTGAGGAGTCTCATGTCTGCTGCCAGCAACTATCAAACAGTAACAGGTTAACAGTGTCTAATTTATTAACTCACAAGTAAGTAAAATTCCAGATTACCTCATCACATTTCATTATTGATTTAATTATGATGTTTATTACTTATTACTTTAAAAATTATTATGTTGATCACTTATAAATATTGCTTGTTATTTTCCCACTAAAATGTAACTTCCTTGAAAGTGCAGAACCATATTTTATTCCTGGATTTATGCCCAGCCACTAGATTAAATTTGGGGCATAATAAAACACTCAATAAGTATTTATTGAATAAATAAATGAACAATAAACAAACTTCCTCACAAAATAGTAAGCACCTAAAATTAGATACATTTAAATTCCATGCTGGGAACAAAAAGCTATATTACATGATTTCTATATTCCCTTCTATTAAAATTCTATACTTCTATGATTGCCACAGGCAACCAGTAATGTAATACATTATAAAAAGAGGATTTTAAAAATATGTATATGAGAAATACCTAGTAATTCCACTTCCAAATAACTGAGGAGCAAGATGGTATAATTACTTTTCATGAGTTAATATTTAAAAATGAGTTTTTAGATACTATATTTCATTAATGTCATGTGTGTGCACTTGTGCATTTACTGGAGAAATTATAAGAATAAAATAAAATGATTTCTTACATCTAGATTGATGTATCTAGTAGACTGGTGATATGTTTTAAGGGGGCGTATAATTTTTCCCTTTGATATGTACTTTTTTACACTTGAGAAAGAAATATGAAAATTCATTTTCACCTTAGTGAATGGTTGGCAGAGAAGCAAGATTGTTGCAGATATTTTACCTCCAGGGAGTAGGTGGGTTTGACAGCTGGAAGGAAGAGGTTAGAGCTCATCACTAGGGTAGAGTGGGAGGAAATTAAAACTCAGAGGTGGGTCAGAACATCTTTAAGAAGGAGGAGGATTTTGGCAAGTGACTAGATAAAGTTCCAGCTGGGTTAGTTAGTGAGTGAAGTGGTGTGGAATAACGGGCGGTGCCTGGGAGGAAGTTCAGTTCAGTCATTCATTGTGCGGAGTTAGCTTAGGTAAAATCGAACAATTCTAAAGGCTTTTTCTCTGTGATGGGAAGTGTAGGGGCTACGAAGAGACAACTCTTATTTCCTGCAAGATTTTTTTTTTCCTAATTATCTAGAAGTCATGTTTGTGCTTCCTAAAACAATGTAGTCAGAACCCAACCATCTCTAGTACCTAAACCAGATAAATCTTTGATGTTAAACTCATTGTTTCAGACATCAGTTTGACAAACCATAGCTCTATTGAAAAAACAGTGAAAGAATGAATTCATTTTCTTTTCTGCCTTCTCTTGAATCATTAGCTGCCATAATTTTAATTCTAAATTTTTAGAGAGAGCTAAAAGAACATAACTATTTTCTTAGAGCCAACAAACTCCAAATTTCCTCAGAAACAGTGAACTGCCATGACATACCAAGAAAAAAACAAACATGGAAATTTATATTATATGATTTCTTATACTAATAGTCTTATTTTTATGTTATGGCAAGATCTTTCTATATCCTTTTCTTTAAAAAAACGGAATTTTTGATTATATGAACAGATTGCTGTGACAGACAATAAGAAGACTGGTCACTAGGCAGGGCGCGGTGGCTCACGCCTGTAATCCCAGCACTTTGGGAGGCTGAGGTGGGAGGATCATGAGGTCAGGAGATCGAGACCATCCTGGATAACCCAGTGAAACCCCATCTCTAATAAAAATAAAATAAAAAAAAATTAGCTGGGTGTGGTGGCAGACGCCTGCAGTCTCAGCTATTCGGGAGGCTGAGGCAGGAGAATGGTGTGAACCAGGGAGGCAGAGCTTGCAGTGAGCCAAGATTATGCCACTGCACTCCAGCCTGGGCAACAGAGCAAGACTCCATCTCAAAAAATAAATAAATAAACAAAAACAAACAAACAAAGATTGATCACCAAATGTCATGTTAATAAAATATTTCTGGCTTGACTCCCAATTAAATCTATTTAAAAAGAAGAAAAACTATTTTTAAATTGAAAATTATTCTCAATAGTATTTGAAAATGAACAGAAGTGCCTTTAATTCCTGCCTGACCTGACACAAACAGAAACAACTATGCAGGACATGACTCAAAAGGTAACACATAATATAGCATCCTGCACTTGTAGATGAGAGAGGAATTTCTGCAAGATACAAAGGAGATATAATCAGATTGACAAGAAAATGCACATAACATGGCATAAAACATTTTAAGATAGCATATCTATAATGGAAGATAAAGCAAAGTAATTAAATATAAGGAGCAGCCTGATAACCCTGGGATCTGCTGAGATAATTAATTGTAAACTTCGCAGGAATTGCTGACTGACTAGACCCTCTCCTGTCTCTTAGATTGGCCAAGTTAGAGGAAACAAAGATATTTGGACAAAGTCTGAGGTAGGTAGCAACTCTTTAAAAGGAGATTGAGCTTCCATATGCAGAAGACAAACTACAGTTGCACCTCATCCAATAATATTATATTCATTTCCCATAATCAACCATGCAAATTCCTATAATCAGAAACAGTTCTAATAAAACTTGAACAGGTGTTTTCAAATACAACAATGATCATATGATAATAAATCACTAAATACAGAAAAAAAAAGCCATAGTGATCATAACATAGAAGGAAATTTCCATAATAAAAATTGGCATCATACATGAATACACATGAATAAGTCCTAAGACAAATAAATAAAGAAAGAACTACATATTGAAATGCCATGGTAAAATGCAGAACTCTGAGGATAAAGAGTAAAGTTAAATCTTCTAAAGAGACAAAAATGAGTTACTACAATAGAACAAGAATTATATTTGAATAAGGCTTCCTTGTCAGCAGCAGATGCTAGAGCATATAAAGTAGTATTTAACAAATTGAGGAAATATGATTGTGAGTTTAAATCTTAGTCTTCTATCTAGTCAAACCATCAATAAATGAAAAGGGCAAAATAAAGACATCATAAAACATATAAATACTCATAAATTTCCCTAAACACAGACATTCCAGAAAAGAACAACTAGGGGATTATTTCTAGCAAAATTCAAAATAAGTCCAATAAACTAGGCTAAAAGTGGTAATAGACACATGGTAAGGAAAAAACACTAAATTTTAACTGCATGTAGCAGTTATTTCTAATGTAAAATATAACATATGGATATAAAATCCAGATTAATGGAACCTGGGAGTGAAGAGAAATGCAGAAATGGAGAAATAAAAATATGTAAAATTTTGAGAAAGAGAAAATTGGTTTGAGGGAGAGGATATTGCTTAATCCTAGACTTTGGTAGAATAATTTAAGGGCAGATCTACAGAATAAAAAGCATAATGTTCATTAGCACACAAGATATAGATGGAAGCCCTCAAAATAACTTGAAAAAAAAATGAGGAAAAATAAAACAACAAAAGGAAGAATGGACTAAAATCTATCAAGAGCACAGTAAATAGGAAATACAATATACAATTACAGAAATATTCCCAAACATATAAATAGTTAAAACTTGCATTGGTGAAATAAAACCTATTAAAAGTTTTAGATTCACAAATTGTCTGAGTATTATCCTAATAATATATACTTACACAACATCTACCTACTGATATTACAAAGTTTTGAAATAAGAAGTAAATTTGCAGGTAAGTACAAAATAAAGTAGGCAGAGCAATAAAAATAAATTTATTTTAATGTGAAATTATTAAATTGAAAAAGGGAAATTATTTCTGATAAAAGATATACCTCACCAAGATGTCCCAGGAATTAACCTAACAGTTTTGAAAAATTCAAGGAGATTTAACAAACAAAAATGTCTAGGGAAATGTAAGGCAAATGACAAATATCATTCTACAAATATATACACTTGTATATACCCATACACATAAACACTCTGTATTCTTAAAATAAAACTCTGCTTTAGAAAATGTGAGGAATTCACCAATTAGTCACTAAATCGTAGACCAAATAAATCTCCATAGATTTTTAAAAACGGGAACCATGCAGCCTAAATTATTTTTCTTTAATCACAAATTATCTACTCATTAATCTTAAAATGTTATTTTATAAATTAGGATAAAGAAGAAATAAAAATAAAAATAAGAAACTCTTTGGAAATGACCAAAGATGGACTACTATGTCTTAGCATCTTTGGGAAGTGACTTAAATAATGCTCATGACAAAATGCGTTTATCTACGAATGAGTTTATTAAAAAATGCGAAAATGTAGGCCAGTCAAGGTGGCTCATCCTGTTATCCCAAAACTTCAGGAGGCCAAGGCAGGAGGATTACTTGAGCCCAGGAATTTGAGACTAACCAGGACAACATATTTATACACCATCTCTGCAAAACTAAAAAAATTATCTGGATGTGGTGGTGCATGCGTGTAGTTCTAGCTGCTCTAGGGGGCTGAGGTGGAAGGATAGCTTGAGCCCAGGAGGTTGAGGCTGCAGTGAGCCATGATCTTGCCACTGCATCCCAGATTGGGTAACAGAGCAAGACTATCTCAACAACAACAACAACAACAACAAAAAACAAACAAACAAACAAAAAAAGAGGACAAAATACTCTCAAAACAACAACAAAAGCAAATGTAAAAATGAGTTATCCAAGTTTCATATTGATGCAGGATTTTTTTCTTAACCCCTTCAATGGACATGCGACAGGGGTGCCCCATTTACTCAGTCCATCATGCTCAACCTCTTGCAGGAGGGAGCACATGAGCAATCAAGTGCAGGATCCAGCCAGCTGCTTTGGGCACCTACAGGAGCAGGCTCTTTGCGGTCTCTACTGCGGCGAACAGGTGGGGGTGTCTGTGACCCTGCAGCCCCAGAGGGCATGTTGCAATGCTCTCTAGCTCTGCCATCCATGAACAGTGCTGTGTTATCTGCTCAGTGGGCCCCTTGCCTCCTCACATGGGGGAGCTGCCCTCCACTAGTGAGGGCAAAGAGCCAGTGTGACAACCTTTTTTGGGCACGTGCACTCAGTGAGTGCTGAGCTCTTGTCCAGCGTCCAAGAAGAATGAGGTTGCACAGACACTTGAAGGATGGTGGAGGTGGAGAATTTTAGTGATGAAAATGGCTCTCAGTGGAGAGAAAAGCTGGAGAGGGGACAGGATGGGCAGATAATTTTCCCTGAAGTCTGGTTGACTCTAGCCGCCTCTTCACAGTTAAGCTGTCTCTCCTCTGAAGTCCAGCTGTCCCTCTGAAGTGAAGTCAAACCTCTCTCCAGTCAAGCCAGGTCTCTCTCCCTACTGGCTGAGTCCGGGTTCTTTATAGGAACAGGGTGGGGGCCAGAGTGGGCCATAGGTAATTTTGGAAAAGGCAATATTTAATTGGTAAAAAGACATTATTCAAAGAACCAATTGGGAGAAAGCAGGCAAACAGAGATAGAAGTTCTCACTTTGGACCATGGGTTTCCAGCTTCTCAGCTTGAAGGTAGGGTTATGCCAGGGACCTGCCCCTGTCTGCCCAGAATTTCTTTGCCTCCTGCCTCTATCAGTATCGAGAAAGTAGAATAAAAAACATATAAAGCGGAAGAAAGGAATACATAAATAAGAACACAATTTTCAATAATACTAAATACACTGCGGCAAGACTAACAAAATAAAATAGAAGAAAAGAAGCACTAAGTAATATTAGAAATGAGAAGTTAAGCATAATTACAGATATTAAGTGATATTAAATTTTTAAAAAATGATGACATGTACTATGGATTAAATTGTGTATCCCCGAAATTAATATGTTAATGTCCAAACCTCAGTACCTAATCTAATGTGACCTTATTTGGAGATAGGGTCTTTACAGAGGTAATCAAGTTAGAAATAAGGTGATTAGACTTAAATCTGATATGGCTGGTATCCATACAAAAAGAGGAAATTAGAGACAGACACATGTAAAAGGAAAATGATATGAAGAAACACGTGTAGAAGATTGCTATCTACATACAAGGAAAGAGGCCTACAACAGACTCTTTCCTTAGAGCCTTCAGAAGAAGAAATTCCTGCCACCATCTTGAATTTGGACTTCCAGACTCCAGAACTGGGAATTTATAAATTTCTGTTATTTAAGCCACTTCATTTATGGTACTTTGTTATGCCAACCCTAGCAAATGAATATACCCTGTATGTATGCCAATATATTTGAAAATATATGCAAAATAGATGATATCTGTGAATACTTAAGTGTTATCTAAATCGTCCTTATTATTGGCTCAAGAATTAGAGAAGAAATAGAGTAGAAAATTTCAACATACCAATAACCATTGCAGAAATACAAGACTGCTGAAAGTCAGTTTATATTAAAGATACCCAGATCAGATAATTTTATGAATGAGTTCTATGATCAGATAATTTTATGAATGAGTTCTATTTAAATAGATTATTCTAATCTTTTATACACTGTTTTAAAGAGCAGAAATAGATGTTAGTAGATATAAAGTTTCCCTGTTCATTTTACAATACTAGCATAATCTTGAAACAAACCAAAAAAATCTTGGTTCACAGCAAAAGATACAGAGATTTCCCATATAACTCCTGCCCCTCCTTATGCCTAGCCTCCTTCATTATCAACATTCCCAGTCATAGTGATACATATGTTACAGAGGATGAGCTTACTATGATACATCATTACACCCAAAGTTCAGTTTACATTAGGGTTCATTCTTGGTGTTGCACATTCAATGGCTTTGTTTGTCAGCTTTATGAGGATACAGCTGACAAAAATGGTATATATTTAAGGTATACAATGTGATGTTTTTATATGTATATACATTGTGAAATGATTTCCACAATAGAGCAAAATAACATATCCATCATTTCACTAGTTGCCATAGTTTTTTGTGGTGAGAACATTTACAATCTACTCCGTTAGCAAATTTCAAGTATACAGTACAGTACAGTATTATTAACTATAGTCAACATATTCTACATTAGATTTCCAAAATTTATTCATGGCACATAACTGAAATTCTGTACTGTTTGCCCAACGTCTCTCAATGGCCCTTTCTGCCCACCTTCTCCTGACAATCAGCATTCTACCCTATGCTTCTATGAGTTCAACTTTTTAAGATTATACATATAAGTAAAATCATGAAGTATTTTATTTTTTGTGACTGGCTTATTTCACATAGCATAATATTCTATAGGTTCATCCATATTGTCACATATGGCAGGATTTCCTTCTTTTTCTAAGGCTCAGTAATATCAGATTGTGTGTGTGTGTATGTATATATACACACACACATATATGTGTGATTTTAATATTATATCTGTGTATATATACACACAAATATAATTTGTGTGTATTTTAATATTTTATATGTGTTTGTATATATATATATACACACACACACATATATAATATTAAAATCTTCATCAGTCTTAGATTAATTCCAAGTAGATTTAACCAGCTCCATTTGATTCCATATTTTGGCTATTGTGAATAATGCTGTAATGAATATGGAGTGCAAACTTCTTTTTGAGATGCTGGTTTAATTTCCTTTGGATATTTACCCAGAAGAGGAATGACTAGCTTATATGGTACTTCTATTTTTAATTTTTTTTAGAAACTTCTATGCTTTCCATAGTGACTGTGTCAATTCACATTCCCACTAAGTGTACAAGGGTTCCTTAGTCTTCATATCCTCCCCAACATTTGCTATCTTTTTAAAAATAGTAGTAGCCATTTTACCAGGTGTAAGGTGATAACTCATTGTGGTTTTGATTTGCATTTCCCTGATGCTTAGTGATACTGAACATTTCTTCATATGCCTGTTGGCCATTTGGATATCTTCTCTTGAGAAGTGTCTATTGAGGTTCTTCACTCATTTTGTAATGAGTTATTGGGGAGGGTATTTTGCTATTGAGCTGTTTGAGTTCACTATATATTTTGGATATTCACTCCTTATCAGACCTGTGGTTTACAAATATTTTTTCTCTCATCTTTTAGGTTGTCTGTTACTCTGTTGATTATATCCTTTGTAGTGCAGAGTTTTTTGGTTGATGCAATCCCATTTGCCTATTTTTTTTTTTTTTTGCTTTTGTTGTTTGTGGTTTTGGGGTCCTCTCCAAAAAAACCATTACCCAGACCAATGTCAAGGAACTTTCTCCCTACATTTTCTTTCAGTAATTTGAACAATTTCAGCCATTACTTTTAAGTCTTCAAACCATTTTGAGTTGATTTTTTTTTAAATATCGTATGAGATAAGGGTCTTATTTCATTCTTCTGCATATGGATATCCAGATTTTCTAACACTATTTATGGAAGAGTCTTTTTTTCCCCTATTGTGTATTATTGATACCCTTGACAAAAATTAGTTGACTTTTTAAGTTTGGGTTTATTTCTGGGCTGTCTATTCTTTTCCATTGGTCTATATACTTGCTTTAATGCCGACACTATACTGTTTTTATTTCTGTAGATTTGTAGTTTATTTTGAATTCAGATGCCTTCAGATTTGTCCTTCTGAAGGCTTCTTTAGGTATTATGGATGCTTTATGATTCCACATGAATTGTAGGATTGTTTATCCTATATCTGCAAAATAATATCGTTGGGATTTTGATGGCAATTCTATTAAGTCTAGATCACTTTGAGTAGTATCAACATTTTAACAATAAGAATTTTTCCAATCCAGAAATATGAGATAGCCTTTCATTTATTTATGTTTTTTAAAATTTCTTTAGAATTGATTTAACCACTTTATGTCTTTTGATTGAAGAATTTAGGCCGGGTATGGTGGCTCATGCCTGTAATCCCAGCACTTTGGGAGACTGAGACGAGCAGATCACTTGAGGTCAGGAGTTCTAGACCAGCCTAGCCAGCATGGTGAAAGCCCATCTCTACTAAAACTACAAAAATTAACCAGTCATGGTGGAGGGTGCATGTGATCTCAGGTACTCAGGAGGCTGAGGCAGGAAAATTTCTTGAACCCGGGAGGCGGAGGTTGCAGTGAGCCCAGATCGTGCCACTGTACTCCAGCCTGGGTGACAAGAGCAAGACTCAATCTCAAAAAAAGAAAAAAAAAAAAAAAAAAACTAAAAAAGGAAGAATAACATTACATTTAAAATAATTCTTCATAGGTGAGTACCTTCAACTGCCATTTTGTTAATTCTTTTCTGAATGTTTTGAAGTTTCCCTTCTCTCTCTCTCTCCCTCCCTCCCTCCCTCCCTCCCTCCCTCCCTTCCTTCCTTCCTTCCTTCCTTCCTTCCTTCCTTCCTTCCTTCCTTCCTTCCTTCCTTCCTTCCTTTCTTCTTTCTTTCTTTCTTTCTCTTTCTTTCTTTCTCTTTCTTTCTTTCTTTCTTTCTTTCTTTCTTTCTTTCTTTCTTTCTTTCTTTCTTTCTTTCTTTCTTTCTTTCTTTCTTTCTTTCTTTCTTTCTTTCTTTTTCTCCCTCTCTTTCTTTCTTATCTTTCTTTCTTTTCTCTTTCTTTTCATCTTTCTTCTTTCTTTTCTTTTTTCTTTTGTTTCTTCTTTCTCTCTTTCTTTTCTTTCTTCTTTCTCTTTTTGTCTTCCTTTGTGATTTCTAGACTTTTGTAGTCGTATGTTGTGATTTTTTTCTCTTTATCTTTTGTGTATCTGATACATATTTTTTTATTTGTGTTTGCCATATGGTGTACATGAAGCATCTTATAACAGTCTATTTTAATAACAACTTAACTTGACACACAAAAATTCTACAATTTATCTTCTCTTCCCCCAAGATTTTATTTTATTTGTGTCGATTTACATATTTTTATATTTCATATCAACTAACAAATTATTGTAGCTGTAGTTTGTTTTATTACTTTTGTCTTTTAAGTTTAAAATAGAGTTAAAATTGATTTGCACACCACCATTACACAGTATCAGATATTGTAAATCTGACTATATTCCAACCTTTACAGTGAGCTTTACACTTTCATGTAGTTAATTAGTGTCCTTTTTCAACTCGAATAATTTCCTTCAGCTCTTCTTTTAAGGTAGGTCTAGTGGTCATGAACTCCTCAACTTTTACTTGTCTGGAAAAGTCTGTATCTCTTCCTCATTTTTGAAGAAAAGCTTGGCTAGATATACTACTTTTGTGTGGTAGTTTTATTCTTTCAGCATTGTGAATAAGCCGTCCCACTTTCTCCTACTCTTCAGTTTCTACTGAGAAGTCCTCTGATGACCATTTTAAGATTTTCTTGCAGTCAACAAGGTACTCTTCACTTTTCTTTCTGCTTTCAAAATTCTCTCTTCCTTTGAGTTTTGAGAATTTCATTATAATGTATCTAACTGAAAATTTCTTTACATTTAATCTAAATACTAATTTCCCTCTCCAGATTTGGAAACTTTTCTGTTATTATTTATTTAAATAAGTCTTCTGCCCTTTTGTCTTTCTCTCTTACTTCTTAGAACTCCCATAATGAGAATATTCATTTGTTTGATGGTGCCCCATAAGTTTTATAGTCTTTTTCACTGTTTTTCATTCATTTTTCTTTTTGTTTCTCTATGTGGGTAATTGCAAATAACATGTCTGCGAGCTCACTGATTCTTCTAGTTGAATGAAACTCTATGGAATTTTTTACTTCAATCATTGTGTGCTTCAGCTCCAGAATTTGTTTCATTCTTTTTTATGGTTTCTCTCTCTTTGTTGAGCTCATCATTTTGTTCATGTTTTGTTTTCCTAATTTGTATCTATATATGTTCTCTTGTAGCTCACTGAGCTGTTTTAAGATGATTATTTTGAATTCTTTGTCAGATATTTTTTAGGTTCGGTTATTGGTGCTTTATTTTGTTTCTTTGTTGGTGTTATGTTTTCCTGATTATTTGTGATCCTTGTGCTCACCCCGGGGTGAGCCTAGCACCAGATCCATGGAAACAAACCTGATCCTGAGTCCATGGGGGCCAGTCTGGGATCCTGTTAGGTGGACTTACAGCCTTGGGTCATGGGGGAAGGTTACAGGGTCTTGCTCCCATAAAGGCTGGCCTAGAATCTGGGACTTTAGGGGCAGGATGTGTAGCCTAGATCCATGGTGGCTGGCAAGTGCCAACGTTTACTGAGACAGACCTGGATCACAGGTTTGTTAATCTAGGGCCGTGATCAGCCTGGTGCTGAGATTGGCCTGGAGCCTGGAACCATGAGGGCTGGTCTGGTGCTGCAGTGGGTCTGGAACCTGGGTGTGCTGGGCAGTCCTGGAGCCTGGGGCCATAGGGGTGAGCTCAGAGCCTGGGGATAAATCCCAGGGAGTACGATTGCTTGATTGTATGGTAAGAGTAGGTTTAGTTTTGTATGAAATTACCAAACCATCTCCCAAAGTGTCAGTACCATTTTTTATGCCCATTAGTAATGAGTAAGACTTCCTATTATAATTTGTTTATAATCTCCGTTTTTTACAGAAATTGTCTTCTATATTAATTCATTTACTTAAAGTCTAATTCTGTTGCCCCTTAATGGGATGTCTTATTATTGTTTTCCTAGGACAAAAAATAATAACTAGTTTTAGTTACAAGAAGCATCTTTAGTAAATATAACGTAACCAAATAAACCATTCAATGTAACTACCCTGCAGAGACTATATGAAAAGTTCTAGTACAACAAAATATAAAAATAAAAATAACCTAAAATATACAAGTAAAACATACAGATGCATTTAAAAGTGGTTTAAAATAATATAAGTAGTAGTAACATAAGTAGTTTAAAAATGCATTGAAATATGCTCAAATTAGTATCAAGAGAAAGGCAAATAAAAGAGCAAGAAAATATTATGTTTTATCTATAATATTTAAAAAATTTGATTTGAAGGATAACATTGCATCTTGTTATAGTTATTGGAAACCAGGGATCTCATATGGTTTCATTGAAATTGTAAATTGGTCATTTGTCATACATTACAAAATAAATATTTGTAGAACACATAGGAGAATAAAAAATATAGAGTCACTGTTTTCAAAAATTTTTGCTACTGGTAATATACATTGCAGAACTAGTGGCCTGGTTGTGTTATGTATTGTATAAATATTATACAACACGTGTATCTTCATGAATCACTTTTGTAATTTGAACAACATGTCTAAATGAGTAGTTAATGATTACAATCTTATACCCAAATATTTATACTTTACCAACTGGACCAGTGAGTGCCTTAATTTTAGGAGGTGAAACAATTTTTTTTTCTATTTTTGGAACTCTTTATTTTTATTTTTTATTTTTATATATTCAAAGGAGTCATGTTAGTCTTCAAAATGCTACAAATTGATCATATTAGTCATTTTTATTTATATCAATGAATTTTATGAAGATATTAGTAATACTTTTTTAATTATACTTTATGTTCTAAGGTACATGTGCACAAGTGCAGGTTTGTTACATATGTATACATGTGCCATGTTGGTGTGCTACACCCATTAACTTGTCATTTACATTAGGTATATCTCCTAATGCTATCCCTCCCCAATCTCCCCTCCCCACAATAGGCCCCAGTATGTGATGTTCCACTTCCTGTGTCCAAGTGATCTCATTGTTCAATTCCCACCTTTGAGTGAGAACATGTGGTGTTAGGTATTCTGTTCTTGTGATAGTTTGCTGAGAATGATGGTTTCCAGCTGCATCCATGTCCCTACAAAGGACGTGAACTCATCCTTTTTTATGGCTGCTTAGTATTTCATGGTGTATATGTGCCACATTTTCTTAATCCAGTCTGTCATTGATGGACATTTGGGTTGGTTCCAAGTCTTTGCTATTGTGAATAGTGCTACAATAAACATACATGTGCATGTGTCTTTATAGCAGCATGATTTATAATCCTTTGGGTATATACCCATAATGGGATGGCTAGGTGAAATGGTATTTCTAATTCTAGATCCTTGAGGAATCCCCACACTGTCTTCCACAATGGTTGAACTAGTTTACAGTCCCACAAACAGTGTAAAAATGTTCCTATTTCTCCACATCCTCTCCAGCACTTGCTGTTTCCTGACTTTTTAATCATTGCCATTCTAACTGTGAGATGGTATCTCATTATGGTTTTGATTTGCATTTCTCTGAGGGCTAGTGATGATGAGCATTTTTTCATATGTCTGTTGGCTGTATAAACATCTTCTTTTGAGAAATGTCTGTTCATTTCCTTTGCCCACTTTTTGATGAGGTTGTTTGTTTTTTTCTTGTAAATTTGATTGAATTATTTGTAGATTCTGGATATTATCCCTTTGTCAGATGAGTAGATTGCAAAATTTTTCTCCCATTCTGTAGGTTGCCTGTTCACTCTGATGGTAGATTCTTTTGCTGTGCAGAAGCTCTTTAGTTTAATTAGATCCCATTTGTCAATTTTGGCTTTTGTTGCCATTGCTTTTGGTGTTTTAGACATGAAGTCCTTGCCCATGCCTAAGTCCTGAATGGTATTGTCTAGGTTTTCTTCTAGGGATTTTATGGTTTTAGGTCTGTTATTTAAGTCTCTAATCCATGTTGAATTAATTTTTGTATAAGGTGTAAGGAAGGGATCCAGTTTCAGCTTTCTACTAACGGCTAGCCAGTTTTCCCAGCACCATTTATTAAATAGGGAATCCTTTCCCCATTTCTTGTTTTTGTCAAGTTTGTCAAAGATCAGATGGTTGTAGATGTGTGGTATTATTTCTGAGGGCTCTGTTCTATTCTATTTGTCTATATCTCTGTTTTGGTAGCAGTACCATGCTGTTTTGGTTACCGTAACGTTGTGGTATAGTTTGAAGTCAGGTAGTGTGATGCCTCTAGCTTTGTTCTTTTGACTTAGGATTGTCTTGGCAATGTGGGCTCTTTTTTGGTTCCATATGAACTTTAAAGTGTTTTTTTCCAATTCTGTGAAGAAACTCATTGGTAGCTTAATGGGGATTGCACTGAATCTATAAATTACCTTGGGTAGTATGGCCATTTGAGTGAAACAAATTTTTAAGTATAAAAGCATTATTTTGCCATTGGAGATATTTTGTGTGTGTGTGTGTGTGTGTGTGTGTTGGTGAGAATTGGCAGCTTTTTAATATCAAATTTTCTAATATATTTATATATTAACATAATTTTACATTAAAAATAAAATAAAATATTTTCTTAATGAAAATTTTCCCTTGTGAAGATCAATTAGAGATTTTAAGAAGAGGCCTAAATCTCATCCTTTGTAAGAAGTATCTAATATTATCTGAATAGAGATATAGTTATATGAGGCCCTACCTTCTCTCTCTCTCTCTCTCTCTCTCTCTCTCAGATATATATTCTCTCTCTCTCTCAGATACATATTCTCTCTCTCTCTTTTTCTCAAATACATATTCTGTCTCTCTCTATCATTCTTGTGAGATATAGAAAATGAAAAATAATACTGAGGATTTCCCTATCATTCTTCCAAATCAAGCTTTTTTAACTTCAAACTGATAGTGCACAGTTTGAAAGTTCCTTGAAAGCCTGCTGTACACATTCATTTCAGTCTCTTGAAGGTGATGTGCTTAACTTAAACAGTGTGGGAAGTTGTTCCCTGATGATGCTAGCAATATAGATTTATTAGTAAATTGCTGACTAATAAAGAAAATACTTTGATCATAATTATTACAAATAAACACTTTGTGTTTCAAAACATTCACAATTAGCTTATATAAATTGGAGGAAAGTAAAAAGGTCTAGCAAACATCTAATATTCAATTGGACATTTCCTTTGCTTCTTATTGGTGAAATAAAAGCAATCCAATGGATTAATAACATGCACATGTTTAAGTAATAAAATGACGTTGTTCTGAATATATGGTATCTTTACTAAGATAAAAGACATTATTATATCTTTTCAGTTATCTAAACAATTCATAACTGCTCAGTTTTGTTATTCAGAGTTGGCTTCATAGCTAAAATAATTTCTGAAATCTGCTTTCTGAGATTAGCAGTGCCCTCTCCTCTAATTTGAACAAAAAAATAATTGGAAAGGCACATGTATCAGCTTCCAGTTTATACAAGTTCATTTATTTGAAATCCCTTGAGCTCCTCCAATTAGAAAACAAGTTTTTGAGTTAATATCCTTCAATTGTTAGAAACTTGCGTCACTGCAAGAGCACAGTGAAACGTAAAGGTCCCAGCACGCTGGCAGTGGATTGTGAGGGGATGTGATTGTTCCACATTTAGACTGGAAAGGGTTAGGAACTCTGCTTCCTAATGTGCTTAATGAATGAAAGGAAAATTGGACCCCTGAGCTAGAGTCAATGACCTAAGAGAGTGAAAAATGTTCACAGGTTAACAAGGGCAACTGTTCCTTGTTGTAATTCCCAGTGGAGGTGAATGACAAAGGGGCCAATGAACCTCTGTCTTGATATTATCTATTAATCCGTTTTATTCCAAGGAAAAATAGCATAGTTCTGGAAGACTCCAGTGTTGAACATCTTAAACTCTTATGTTTGTTCCCTTTTGCTACTGATTCATTCTTTGATTAATATATATTGTTTTAATAATTCGTTTTGATATGTTTTACTTAAACTAACTAAGAGATTTAGTGTATCATCTAATAAAATTTAAAATTTTAAGGATCTAATACACCTTAATGTAATAGACAAAGTCAGAACTGCTCACTTTATGTTCACACAGTAACAGATTCATTGGAATATAATTAGTGCAAGTGACTGTGGAAAATCTTTTTTTTCCTTAAAGTGGGGATTATTTCAAACTTTTGTTTAAAACTATTTGTTACTGTTGAATTGAAGGGAATTTTCATAGCCATAGCCAAGCCACCACCCTGGTCATGTTCACAGATAGAAAATCCCTGATTGGCTCTTGATGAGTCATTCCTGGTGAGGAATCTTATCTAACACCTGCTTTATCTTCAATATCCTTTTCAAATTCTTGTAGTAAAACAATAACCAAGAAGGAAAAAAAGAATTGGGACGACTCCAGTTTTGAAACACCTGCCTTAGAGATAAAGATTGTAATTTTAGGCATTTGTAATGCCTTTACTTTGGGGCTGGAATTTGTTCTGCATGCTGTGACCATCCGCCAATTTTTTTTGAACACGTGCTTGGCCTGGGCCTTACTAGTAAATTGTGAAACGACAAGATCATCTCTGTTTCCATGGAAAAATCTGTGTATCAAAAAAATCTCTGAATCTCTGGCTTCATAGTATATGCATTTTATGAATTGAAAAAACATTACAACATCAGCCCTAATAAATCAGTCAATAATCTTTTATGACTTAATTCCAGCCTGATACTGATAATCTGCAATTTAAAGTTAAAGAGGATGTCCCAGGTTTATGTGACCACTGTGAATGAAAAAGGTCATTTAAAAAAAAAAAATTACAGACAGGAATTACACAGCTGGAAAGCAGAAGCACTAGTTTTACTTGGGCTATTAAGAAAATTCACAGTTAACTGAATAAAAAATATTTATTTTATCTCATTTATTTTTCCATCAGTATTTAGACTTCTACCACATTGGAGAGGTTATTGGAAGGGTGTAAATTTGTTCTAAGATCATGAGTTAATTTGCTATGCAAACATAACTAATTACCAAGAGCATATATAATTTATGCGATTACATTAATTAATTATATTGATTTTTTTAAATTTAGTTTTATCCTCATGTGAAAATGTTCTGCCACTAGACAAGGAAGTCCTTGCCTGAGACTCACTCCAGCTGAACTCCAGGCACCCAGAAACTGTCTGGAAGAAAACTGGAGAAAGGGTATCCAAGCAAAATTAACCGGCTTCAGAGAGCTTGTCTTGCAAAACCAAATTGACTTAGTGATGGCAAATGTCATAGTACTAAAACAAAAGTATTTTAAAAAAAATTCTAAAAAGCCTTACAAGTTCCTTTTTATGTGTTGCATTCTGGGAATGTGCTGGCAGGACTTTGATAAGATGGAGTGATAGAGAAAAGCAAAGGAGTCATCACAGGGCAGAAGAAAGAATGAAAGAAGTTGTGATTAAAACTCTGATGAGGGCCAGGTGCAGTGGCTCACGCCTGCAATCCCAGCACTTGGGAGGCCGAGGTGGGCAGATCATGAGGTCAGGAGTTCAAGACCAGCCTGGCCAATATGGTGAAACCCTGTCTCTACATGAAAAGACACTCAACATTATTAGTTTTAGGAAAACGCAAATCAAAAGCATAATGAGATACCACTTCATACTACTATAATGGCTAAATAAAAAGGATGAACAATAATAAATTGCGGCTCATGCATTTCTCATGGGATGATGAAAAGCTGTAGATACACTTTAGAAAATAGTTTTGTGGTTTCTCAAAAATCGGAATCTGGAGTTACTATATGACCAATAATTCCACTCCTAATTATATTCCCCCTAAAAATAAAAATACATGTCTGATAATAACTTGTACATTAATGTTTATAACAGCATTATTCAAAATAGCCAAAAAAGTAGAAACAACCCAATTGTCCATTAACTGATGAATGGACAAAAGTGATACATTTACTCAATGGAATATGTCAGCAAAAATGGATAAAGTACAGATACATGTTTCAATATGGATGAATCTTGAACACATGATTCTAAATGAGGTCAATCAGAAAATATCATTTATTATATGATGCCATTTACATGAAATGTCTAGAATAGGCAAATCCATAGAGGATTTGAGAGGAGATACAATTCAGTCCATAACATTCTACCCTTTGCCCCCCAAATTTATTTCTTTCACACATGTAAAGTATATTCATCCCAGCCCAACAGCCCCCAAAGCCCTAACTGATTTGAGCATCAGCTCCAAGTCCAAAGTCTCATTTAAACATTGTCTAAATCAGGTATGAGTGAGACTCAAGATACATTGTTCCTGAGATGAATTTTTTCTCCAATTCTGAATCTGCAAAACCAGACAAGTTATGTGCAGTCAAAATGCTTGGTGAAAAAGACAGAATAGAAAAATCATTCCAAAAGGAAGACATTGTAAAGATGAAAGAGGTAGTGAATCCCAAGCAAATGCAAAATTTAGCTAAACAAATTCCATTAGATCTTAAGGCTGGAGAATAATTCTCTTTGTCTAAATGGTGTGCCATCTGGACCAACTTTGCAGGCCCACTAGAGTGGCAACCCCACCTTCAGGGCCAAAAGGGAGTGACAGTTCCACACCCTCAACCCTAGGTAGTAATCTCACCTTCCATAACCTGTGGATTGTCCCCTGAAACCCTGGGCTAGGCAGCCTTGCCTGCAGAAACCAAAGATGTGTTGCAACCTGTAGAGCCAAGGAAGAGATTGCTTTGCTCCTCAGGTTTGTGCACTCTGGCCTCCTGGGGCAGTTAATTATTTGTAACTCACTCCATAACAGGCACATACATAGGATTCGAATTGCTGGGTCATATGGTAACTTTGCTTAACCCTTGCAGGAACTGCCACTGTTTTTCCAAAATATCTGAGCTATTTTATATTCCCAACAATAAATGAGGGTTCCAATTTCTCCACATCTTCAGCAATGTTGTGCTTAGTATTTCTGATGCTTGACATTTTAAAGTAACTCCAGAGCACACTTACCTTCATCATAGTTTTTGTTTGTTTGTTTGAAACAGGGTCTTGCTCTGTTGCTTAGGCTAGAGTCCAGTGGTGTGATCTTGGTTGACTGCAACCTCTGGCTCCCTGGTTCAAGCGATTCTCCTGCCTCAGCCTCCTGAGTAGCAGGGACTACAAGTGCACAGCTAATTTTTTGCATTTTTACTAGAGATGGGGTTTCACCATGTTGTCCAGGCTGGTCTTGAACTCCTGGCCTTAGGTGATCTGCCTGCCTCAGCCTCCCACAGTGTTGGGATTACAGGAGTGAGCCACCACACCCAGCTGATTTTTGTAATTTTGTAGAGACAGGGTTTCACCATGTTGCCCAGGCTGGTCTCAAGCTCCTGAGCTCAAAGCAATCTGCTCATCTTGACCTTCCGAAGTGCTGGGGGTCACAGGCATGAGCCACCGCACCCAGCCTATTGTTATATTTATGAAACTATTGTTTAATTCAAGGTGACAAAGATTTAGTCCTGTGTTATCTTCTAAACGTTCTGTTGTTTTAGCCTTTACCATTAGGTCTACTTTCCATTTCTAGTTAAGTTTTGTATATGATGTGAGGAAGGAGTCTAAATTTACTCTTTTGCAAAAATCTATGCACTTGCAAAAAATGATGGAAAATTTAAAAAGGCTATTTTCCCTCCATACTGGCACCTTTGCCTAAAATAAACTGACAATAAGTGTAAGGGCTTATTTCTGGACTTTTAATTATATTCCATTTATCTACATGTCTAGACTTATGTTAGTACCACATAGTCTTAAATATTGCAGATGTAAGTTTTGAAATCAGGAAGTATGAGTCCCACAACTTTGTTCTTGAATTTCAAGATTGTTTTAGCTCCCTGGGTCCCATGCCTTTTCATAGACATTTTGGGATCAGTTAGTCAATTTATTTCAAAAAAGCAACTGGAATTTGTGTGGGGATTATGTTGAATTTGTAGATTAATTTGAGAAACACTGTCATTTTAGCAATATTAAATGTTTCCAATCCGTAAACTTTTATTTCTATTTACTTAGGAATTCTTTGGTTTCTTTCAGCAACGCTTTGCAGTTTTCAGTGTACAAGAATTGAACTTCTTTTGTTAAATGTTATTACTGCTATGATTTGGATATCGTTTGTCTCAACCAAAACTCATGTTGAAATGCGAATGTGGCAGGTTTAGAGGTGAAGTCTGGTGGGAGGAGTTTGGGTCACGTGGCAGATCCCTCATAAATAGATTAATGACCTCCCACAGAATGCGTTCTCACTCTCTCAGGGATGTGTTAGTTTGTATGAAAGCAGGTTTTAAAAAACAATCTGGCTTCCTCAGTTTCTTTCTTTTGCTTCCTTTCTCACAAGGCATTCTCTTTACAAATGCCTGCATCCCTTCCACTTTCCAGTATGAGTTGAAACGGCCTGAGTCACTCACCAGATATTGAAACCCAATCTTGAACCTTCCAGCCACTAGGATCATGAGCCAAATAAAACTATTTTTTGGGGGGGTGGGGTTGGGAGACACAGTCTTGCTCTGTAGCCCAGGTTGGAGTGCAGTGGCACAATCTCTGCTCATGGCTACCTCCGCCTCCAGGGTCCTGGTTCAAGCAATTCTCCTGCTTCAGCCTCCCAAGTAGCTGGGATTAGAGGCATGCGCCACCGTGCCCAGATACTTTTTGTACTTTTAGTAGAGACGGGGTTTCACCATGTTGGCCAGGCTGGTCTTGAACTCCTGACCTCGTGATCCACCCACCTCAGCCTTCCAAAGTGCTGGGTTTACAGGCATGAGCCACCGCGCCCAGCAAAACTGTTTTTTTAAATAAAGTATGCAGCCTCATTGTTCTGTTATAGTAACACTAAACTGATTCAGGCAATTACCAAGTATTATTATTTTGATACTAAATGTAAATAAAATTGTTTTCTTAATTTCATTTTTGGGTGTCCTTTGGCAGTATATAGGAAAAGAATTGATTCTTTCTATATTGTTCTTATCTCCTGCACACTTGTTGAACTTGTTCATTAGTTCCAAAAGATTTTTTAGGGAGAGACAGGAACCTTCTTATGAGTTTTAACATTCAAAATCATGAGATCTCCAAATAGAGGTAGTTTATTTCTTCCCTTCCAATCAAGATGAATTTTATTTTATTATTTTATTTTATGTATGTATGTTTTTTTTTGTTTTTTTGTTTTTTTGAGACAGAGTCTCACTCTGTCACCCAGACTAAAGTGCAATGACGTGATCTTGGCTTACTGCAACCTCAGCTTCCCAGGTTCAAGCAATTCTCCTTCCTCAGCCTCCCACGTAGCTGGGATTACAGACATCCACCACCATGCCCAGCCCGGCTAATTTTCATGTTTTCAGTTGAGACGGAATTTTACTGTGTTGGTCAGACTGGTCTCAAACTCTTGACCTCAAGTGATTCACCTGCCTCGGCCTCTCAAAGTGCTTGGATTATAGGTGTGAGCCATTGTGCCCAGCCGATTTTATTTTGTTTCCTGCCTAATTTCCCCATGTAGAACCTTCAGTAAAATGTTGAATAGAGGTGGCAAGAATAAATGCATTTTTAATAGATACTTTTTACCACATTGTAGTAGGTCTCTTCTATTCCCTGTGTTTTGTAATGGTTTTTCACCATGAAAGAGTTTTAGATTTTGTGAAATGCCTTTTCTGCTCTGTGTCTATTGAGATGACCATGTAGTTTTTATTCTTTGTCCTTTCAATATGATATATTAAACTGAATTATTTTCATGTGTTAAGTCAACTTTCCATTTTGGGATAAATCCCACTTGGTCATGGTGTATACTCATTTTTATTGTTGATGGATTTGGTTTTAGGATTTTTACATCTTCATGCATAAGAGATAGTAGTATCTAGTTTTCTTTCCTTATTATACCTTTACCTTGTCATTTTGTCTTTTTTGTTTCGTCTTCTTTTGGTTTGTGAGGTCACGAGTGATGTGGACTTTTATTCCTGATTTTAGCAATTTGACTCTTTTTTTTTTTTTTCCTTCATTCATCTAGTTTGTCAATACTTTTTATTTTTTCAAAGAATCAACTTTTGGCATTGTGGATTTTCTCTACTTTTTTCTATTACCAATATCATTTATTTCTGCTCTAATCTATATTATTTTCTTCCTTCTATGGGCATTAAATTCAGTTTGATTCCTTCTTCTATTTTCTTTAGCTGGAAGGTTAGGTTCTTGATTTTAGAATTTTTTTTCTTTTTGGTATAGACTTCTACTGGTGTGAATTGACCTCTATAAACTGTTTTACACACATCTTATAAGTTTTGGTGTACTGTGTTTTCCTTTTCATTAATCTCAAAGTACTTTCTATTTTTGCTTCTGACTTCTATGATTCATGGGTTATTTAGTAGTATGTTGTATAATTTTCCCAACTTTGTACATTTTCAAAAACTCTTTAAATTATTCATACATAATTTTGTTCATTTGTATAGTTTCAAACATTAAGTTTATGAAGAGTTTTTAAGGACCTAACATATTGTCTGTTCTGCATGTACACTAGAGAAAATGTGTATTCTGATGTTACTGATCTGAATATTTAATACATGTCTGTTATGTCTGGTTGATTTATAGTCTTGTTCAAATCTTTTTGTATCAGTATACAATACTTTGGTATGTCTTTGGTAACAATTTATCTTAAATAATATTTTGTCTGATTTTAACATAACTCTTTGAGCTCTTTTGTACTTACTGTTTATGTGGTATATATTTTTTGATCACTTTACTTTCAACCTATTTTTGATCTTTGAATATACAGTGTGTCCTTTGTAGAAAATATTTTAAAAAAATCCATTCTATAAATTTCAATTTTTCTATTGGAGAGCTTAGTCTATATTTAATGTAATTAGTGATGAATTAAATTTACATCTATCATTTTGTTATTTGTTTTCTATATGTCTTAGGTACTTTTTTTGTGTTTTTGTTTTTGTTCCTCTATTTCTGTATTACTTCTTTCTTTTTTGTTAATGAGATATTTTCTAATATATAATTTAAAAAATCTTATTTTATTGTTATTTTTGGACTTATTCCCTGAGTGACTGCCCTAAGGATAAGGATTAACATCTTAAATTTTATAATTCAGATTAATATTAATTTAATTTTAATATTATATAAAAGCTTTGCTCCCATATAGCTATATGTTTTCCCCTGCCTTTGTGCTATAATTGTCTTAAAAATTACATCTTTATACATTATAACCTTATCAATACAGTTTTATAATTATTAATTTATGCCCTTATCTTTTAAATCCAATAGAAGAAAAGATTTACAAACAAAAAAGCATACACTGTCACTTTTATTTCATCTATGTAGTCACCTTCACCAGTGCTTTAATTTATTCATGTTGAAGCACTTTATTGTCTAATGCCCTTTTATTTCAGCCTCACAAACTCTCTTTAGTATTTCCTGTAGGGCAAGTCTACTCATGATGAAGTCTCTTCGTTTTGGTATTTGAGAATGTGTTAATTTTTTCTTTGTTTTTGAAGGATGGTTGTGGTATATAAATAAATCTTGGTTTACAGTGTTTTTACTTTCAGCACCTTAAAGAAGTCATTTCATTGCCTTTTAGTCTTCGTGGTTTCTGATAAAAGGCCAGCCATTAAACTAACTGAGGTTTTCTTTTACATCATGAGTCACTTTCCTTTTGCAGCTTTTGAAAGTCTCTCTTTTGACTACCATGTGTCTACATATACATATTACTTCAAGTTTATTAAGATTATTTAATTGCCGTATTAACATTTTTCTTTAAACTTGGGATGCATACAACCACAATTTTTTCAAATACCCTTTCTGCCCTTTACTTTCTCTGCACTCTTTTAGGAACATTATGTATGAAGTAGACAGCATAATGACTCCTCAAAAAACTTTCATGTTCTACTCCCCAGAGGATGTGTATATGTTAATTAGCATGGCAAAAGGTACTTTACAAATAAGATTAAGTTAAGAGTCTTAAAATGTGGTGGTTATTCTGAATTATTTATGTGGGCACCATATAATCACAAGAGTCTTTGAAAGTGTAAAAGGGAAACAGAAGGGTCAGAGTCAGAGATGTTATGACAGAGGCAGAGGTCAAGCTGATGTTTACCCACTAGCCAGAGATTTCAAGCAGCCTCTAAAATCTGGAAAAGACAAAAAACAGATTCTACCCTAAAGTCTGCACAGGAATACCGTCCAATAGACACCTTGGCTATAGCCCAGTGAGATTTCTGACCCCTACAACTGTAAGATAATAAATTTGTGTGATTTGAAGTCACTAAATTTGACATCATTTATCATAGCTGCAACAGAAAATGAATACAATGAGTACATTCCTTTCCTCAATGGTGTCCCACAGGATGCTAAGGCTCTGTTCATTTTCTTCCTTTTTTTTCTGTCTGTTCCTCACACTGGATAATCTCAACTGACATTCTCCAAGCTTTTTGATTCTTTTTTCTGTAAGTTTAAATTTTAAATTTTCTTTTGAGCTCTAGTGAATTTTCTAGTGAATTTGTTGTACTTTTCAATTGCTTAATTTTTCTTAATTTTTAAAACTGAATTCTAACGCTTTGTTGATATTCTCTTGTTGATGAATTACCATTTTCACATTTCCTTTTAGTTCATTAGACACAGATTTTTCAGTTGTTTAGCATATTTATAACAGCTTATTTAAAGTTCTTGCCTAGTAAGTCTCATGTTTATGGTTTCCTCAGGGACACTTTCTATAGGCTGCTTTTTTTTTTTTTTTTTTTTTTTTTTTTTCCCTATGGGTAGACAATAATTTCCTGCTTCATTGCATGTCTCATTTTCTTTTATATTACTAATTGAATATTGTAGATAATATAATGTGACAACTCTTAAAATCAACCCCTACCCCTGTCCCTTGTTTGTTATTGTTGCTATTTATTTATTGGCTTTCTTGAACTAATCCTGTAAAGCCTGTATTATTTGTCATATGTGGACACTGAAGTCTCTGCTCAGTTAGTTCAGGAGTCAGCTCATGGTTGGACAGGGATTTCATTAAATGCATCAAACAAATGATTCTCTCAGTCTTTGCCAACGGTGTGTGTGTGTATGTGTGTGTGTTGGGACATGCTCTTAATGTGTTGACAGGCATTTTATAACTCTGCCTAAGTCTTTATTTCCTGATTTGTAAAGCCTCAGAATAAAGAGTGAGAGAATAAGGCCTCTAAAGTCTTTTCTGGGCATGCACATAGCCCTGCA
This sequence comes from Macaca mulatta, assembly GCF_049350105.2. Classification (NCBI taxonomy): domain Eukaryota; kingdom Metazoa; phylum Chordata; class Mammalia; order Primates; family Cercopithecidae; genus Macaca; species Macaca mulatta. The sequence continues at coordinate 112,514,812 of NC_133408.1, forward strand.
CATGGACATGGTCTTCTGGATTCCCAGAAATATGTTGGAACTTTCAAAGCTACCATGGACATTTCATTCCAAATTTCTGCTAAGTATTTTCATCAGCCTTTGTTAACCCAACTGATATGACAAGCTCAGAGCAATACAACATTAAACATTTGTCACTGATTGTTTCCAACAGACAACTTGGCGATAAAACTGTTCACACACGGCAATTATTTAGTCATCTCAAGTAAACACAAGACCTAAGATCAAAGCTTTTCTAGGAGGCTGCTAGACTAGTCAAATAGTGACAATTTTTGGTGGTACAGGTTATTTGGGGTACTTCCAACCATTTCTGTTATCTACATTGGCTGGTAGGCTGCTGGTTTTCACAACTACCGTGGTTACAAGGGTATTGGTTTTTAAGGCTGCCCCAGAGTTGTAGAAAGAGGGTTGATAATAGACTAAAATGTCAGCGTTCCTTGTTCTTAATAAGATTCAGCTGTTTTCCTTAAATATGTTCCACTAGTGGTATTGTTGTAAGCCTTTGGTTAATTTCCAGAATTCTGTAAATGTTTATTTTGATTATCTTTGTTGTAATTCTTTTTATGAAAGAAAGACTTTTTAGAGGTACTCTCCTCACCATTTCATAAGTACTTCTCTTTTTCATATTAGATATGGTCACCAATCATGTAGAGTTAATTTAATATTTGAAATTCTACCTTTGCCGAAGATCTGAAACAATAAGATGAATAAACTTTTAGAAATGTAAACTTTATTGAGATTGCATTTATTATTTTAGCTCTCCATAGTTCCAGATTAATTTCTTCTGAATATGAATCAAAGATCTTATGATATTCATTTTATGGCTTAGCACTGCTTGCCAAGCATGTCACACTCACTCACACCATCTAGGTTTTGCATACTGTTTTCATTGGTTTGGCAGCTCCACTGATGAGTTCCTTCTAGTCATTTTTTTCAAGTCATAACTCATGCCAAACCTCAAGCCCTCTTTTACTGCATCCTTTTTATACTCTCAGAGAATTAATGCTTCTTCTTCTTCTTCTTCTCCTTCTCCTTCTTGTTTGCCAGAATCTTGCTGTGTCTCCCAGGCTGGAGTGCAGTGGTACAATCTCAGCTCACTGCAACCTCTGCCTCCCAAGTTCTAAGCGATTCTCCTCCCTCAGTCTTTGGAGTAGCTGGGATTACAGGCACACACCACCACATACAGCAAATTTTGTAATTTTAGTAGAGACGGAGTTTCACCATGTTGGCCAGGCTGATCTCGAACTCCTGACCTCAGGTGATCCACTGACCTTGGCTTCCCAATGTGCTGGAATTACAGTCACCACACCCATCCTTTTCATACTTCCATTGCACCATGTTTATTGTTCTTTAAAATGCTTTTTACATAGTACTTCTTTCTCATTTGTGTCCATATCAACTGTAGGATTGAGATTACAGAATTTTAATTTTGTAAACCCAGCACTTAGAACAATATGCTATATACTATGAACTGCTTGTTCATATACTATACTGCTTGTTTATATACTATGAACTGCTTGTGTATTTGCTAAATAATTGAGAAGTGACAGTCCTTGACAAGGAAATTTGTAGGGAGGTAAAGGGTAATAAGGAGGATCATGGTGCTGGCCATCTTTAAGCAGAGAAGAGGAACACAGTTTGGGTAACTTTCCTTTATCCCCTTTCCAGTAAATGACAAAATATTTTGTTCCTTTTTCTTCCTTGTTGAGGAAAATCCCTTTTAGTTTAGTAATGCTCTCTGCACTAAGAGTTAATAGTTCAGAACTAAGAAGAAAAGACTTGGCATAGGCAGGGATGGGAGGAGAATTATGCAGCCAAAATATTTCTCTTCATTTTTTCCTCCAACTCTGGGAAGGAAGGAAGAAAACATAAAACTGAATATTATATTAAACATTAAGCAAGGCAAATATTCTTACTCTGTGATTAAAGAATAATGATGCTATTGTGGTGATGTCAGGTATAATAAAAAAAACTATAAGTAAATTTTAAGACAGAATCTTGTTTGTACGGTGTTATACTGGTTGACATGTTGTATCTTTTCCATTTGTAGTTTCCCTAACTTTCTGATTTGTTGCCAACAAAAATTGGTGTTGGTTAAGATGAATAAAAACTTAAGCATGGGAAGAAGTTGATGGATAGCTTTATGTGGTGTGCATGGAAAAATCCTCTTCAGGAAAGAATCCAAATTACTAACTGGAAAAGGGTGGGAAGAATAACTCATGTCAGTAAAGAAAAATTTATGAAAAATCAAAAGGTCAGAACTTTGGATATTTGTAAGTTAAGGTGTATTTTGACTTGTTCTGGAAAGATTCGACAACAATTGAACTGTAGTATTTCCAATAAAATTACTTGGCTTAAGTAATATCCCATTTCATTACCTTGCTTGCCATGAGGATAAGAGACCAGTGCAACTTGCAGGCCAAACTACACAATATTTTAGGGAGATCTTGAATCATGAAAATATCAGCTACATTGCATCCATGTTTCTTTTTATGAACCATTATTATAATCAACAACCAGCTCTTCAAAGCAACCAAAACTACTCTCAAAGTTTGTTATATCTTCTATATTTAGTAAAGTAGTATATTTTCTCTTACCAAAAGAAAAATTTATGTGTTTCGTTATCGATATTATTGATTAGTTTAAAATCAAGAATTAAAAAATACAGATAGTAAAAACTACCTTCTTTCACACTTCATTTAAAATACCACTAATTGATTTTAAAATAACATTAAAACAAATATACTACTTTGGACAAGTTTTTATCTATCAGTTATTCCTATTCCGGAAGACAAATGTGCTAAAAACATTGATCTAACACATATTAAATTCCCTTTTTCCTTATATCTATTTGTTTTCAATTTGTGAGTATAATACATATTGATAAATACAAGTATAATTCATATTGATAAATACAAGTATAATACATATTGATAAATACATATTGATAAATATATAATACATGTTGATAAATTTCTTTGTGTTTAACAAAATGTGATAGAACCACAACACAGAAATAATTCATGGTAGCTTTTGTGGAAAAACATACTTTTATTATTTTTTCATTTATAAATTAACATACAAAAATGATGTTATAGAAACTTTTATAACCTTTTATTAACTTAAAAGTATTAATAACATCTCTTCAAGTGACTAAATTTTCTTTATAACATGATTCCTTTTCTATCCCTCTAACATTTAAATAAAACATTCTACCTTGCCCCTAGAGGCAAATATTGGTAATATTTCAAAACTACATAAAAATTACTAGTCCCCTTTTATAATGAGGAAAGTAAATTTCCCAGAGCTTAATTTACTTAACCATGTTCACTCAACTAGCAAGAGCTTAAGCTGAGTTGGAACAGAAAAATGTATGACTTCATGTTCTTCCTGCTCACCATGCAGCATTTATTATTCTTAGTATCAGAGATCTAAGTGTTACTATTAGTTTCTAAATAAAATTATTAGCACCAAAATATTTAAATCTTAATTATTATTATATTTTCGATGACCATTGACCTAAATGTCATCACTAACAGATTAAGTTGCCTGCCAAAATGTAGTATTTTTTTTTTTTTAATTCGGAAACCAGGAATTGTACTAGGACTTTATCTTTCGTTACTACTTCTTGAATGAGTTCTAATTTTTAAAGTTTCACAGCTATCCTGTCTTTCTTCCCTCTTCATTTCCTTCCTTTCATTATTCAACAGATGTTTTTAAGAGTCCACTACATGCCAGTAATTTACCAGTGTGCTGTACAATAAGAATTTAACAAATGATAAGACAAAAATAAAAAAAGAAAGAAAGAAAGAAAGTTAACCTCCCTGCGCCTTTGGAATTTAAAGTTTAGTTCGACTTAAAATAGATTTGGTAACTCTAATGTTACTGTCAAGGAACATGAAGACTATGATACAAATAAATAGCTGCCCTACCATAGAGTAGGGGACATGACAGGATGGTTGGGGAGGGTGGCATCTAACAAGTTATGGATCAGAAGAACTGCAATACAGCAAGGTTATGGGTTTTTAAAAAATAAATGACAATAGGAAGCAAGTAGTGGTTGAAGCAATAGTAAGCATCAGGATATTCTGCCAAGAAGTAAAATGCAAAAAGTTATCAAAATGGAGTTTAGAAGCACAGTTTCTCTGGGGCTCGTCAATGTTTGGGATAGGCAGGAGTTTAAATCCTTAGGTTATAAGACTCAAATTCAAAAGATAGAACCCTGGTTGGTTTTCGTTTCGGGAAAGGGGCAAGCAAGGGAAGACATATGACTTCCCTAGAAGATGGCTACAGCAATGACTAAGCTTGTAAAATCAGACTAAGACTTACGGGCATGTGTCTAGAGTATTATTGCTGGACACCAAAAAGAGAGAAGCCCTAGATTACAGCAGAACTGAGTTAACTTCTCTGATTTGCAACTCCTTATATCATTGCTGACCAGGCTCGGGGTTGGATATAGATACAGGGAACGCCAGAACATTCGGGTGTTTCTTAGCTATGTGATGAAAGGATGGTGCGATCCAAAAAATTCCAACAGGTCATTATAATAAACAGGGACAATAGGAAAAAAAGGAGTAAAATAATATTTGGAGAAACACCCATGGGGCTTTCCTTCCATTCTGAAATTCTGAATGACTAATTTGTCCCTGGGTACCGCAAACATCAATTACTCATTCCAAAACTGCTTAGAACATTTTTTGTGAGTTTTTACAAAACATTTTTCAATCATTACTTTCAAGTTATATGAGTAGAACTTAGATATAGCCCCTTTGAGCATTTTTATGTTATGATATATAGGATGCTGTATTTTTGAATGGGGTAAATTTCCATTGACTTTATGTTCAGGCCTCCCAGGATCCTGTTCTCTGATACTGAAGAAACGAAACTTGATTCCATTGAGGCTACGTGTAAGTTATGGCATTCTCATAAATGTTGACTTGGATTACCCTAGAGAGGAAGCAAAAAGAGATACTCCACAGAATAGTCAGCAATAGTGGGTAAGAAACCTGTGGTTAGAGTCAGGAGGGAGATATGCACATATTAGAGCAAAGTGGCCTCCACGTAGCTGTCACAACGTTATATCATTGTGGTTAAGTGCAGACTCTGAAGATGAGATAACTGGGTTTCAGTCTCAACTCTGCTACTCGCTAGTATGTGATGTGGTGAAGTTACTTAACTTCTCTGCACCTCTGCTTGCTTATTAGTAAAATGAGGCTTTAATCATTGGACCTACCTCAAAGGGTACTATTATTATAATTATAAGAGTTACTATATATAAAGCGCTTTGACCAGAATTATGATGATGATTATTATTTCTGGTTGGTGATACCCTACACAGGTTTTGACAGTAAGTAGTTCTAGCATGGCAAACTCACAAGTATGCCTATTTTTCTGCTTATGTAACTAGAGTCTGAGAGCAACCAAACTGAATCTGATAAAACTCACTCACCATTCCTTACTAAAGATTTGGATTCAAATGACCATGGCAGAAGTCATATAATGGACATTTTGATTAACTAAACTAATTCCAGGCTTATAGCCTTCAATAAGAGAGCTTCTACTAGGCCCTCCGTAACATAAACGTTCTTCTGAGACACCCAACCTTGCCACTATTAGGTCAAGTGTGCAGTTCAGACCAAAAGACATGTCATCAAGTTTGATTTGGGTAGGGTTTGAATTAGATTTTTTGCTCTTCATTTTCGGGCATTGTATTTAATATTAGTTTTCTAGCAGTTTCATTACTTTAACTCGTATTGTTTGAGTTTAGATTTAACTAAAATTCCATGATGCCCCCAAAATTCTGCAAGACTTTGAGTTGATCAGCAAGATGAGCTCCACTTCGTTGCTTCTCTTATTTAACAAACTACCTATTTTAGTTGTATTGTTCCCAGTTAAAAAGTGATCTCATACTTGCTGACACATGTTCAGTGATTACACAAAAAATGTTGATATTTTATCTTTCGTGCATCCAATCTTCTTTTCTCACTCTCTCCTAGAGTTCTGTCCTCCAATTTCTTTGAAGCCACTGTCCATTTGACATGAAAAATGTACTTATAGTCTTGTGGCTAATTATTTCAAGGGGAGGTGAAAAAAAGTCTTGAACATGGCATGATTAACTCCATCTGCTTCAGCTAAAGCAATTGCACACTTCAGAGTTTCTTTGTAATGACAACTTTTCAGCAATTTACTTTTCTTAAACATTGCATTCCATTCTTCCAATGCTGGACTGATTTTTGTATATATCTTCAGAGAATTAACCCTATCTCACAGCATGTTTTAAAGATCATAATTTTTTTTCTGTGAAATTATATATAACTGAATTGCTTTGTTAGTTTTCACCGAACTATTATCACCTCTTGTGTTCTTGTTTAAGTCCTCAGTTTCCTGGCTCTCTAAATCTCTTTGTGAGTGACTGTCCAATTCAAGACCTGAGGTAAAGAACTGCAATCAGGGATTGAGGCTAGACTGGGGAGTGCTCCTCAGATCATTTACATATGACTTTCATCTCTGCTAATCATCCCTTATCAGGAGTGTATCTCCTGTTGCCATCAAACAGGATTCTTGGCAATAAAGCTCTTACAAGTTTTACATCTAATTCCATGGCTGAGACTGGATTCTAGATGGGCAATCTAGTAGCTGTGTAAACTTAGACAGGCCATTTAGGCTGCCTTACCCTCAGGTTCCTCATATGTTAATAAGGATAATTAATCCTGGACTATTCTTGGTAGTGTTGTTATACAGATTTGTTAGAGATAAGTTATCTAGTGTTCCACATAATGCCTGACATGTAGAAATTGCTTAATAAATGTTAGCTATTATTATTTCTGAAGTTATACACTCTTGAAAAGTCTTTGTGATAACAGTGATTTAGCTTAAATTGTCTTGCATTAGAATGTGAATAAATGCTACATAACGAGAATTTGGCAATGACTTGAAGTAAATAGAACTTTAAAAATATGTATATGACTGCAATTTTTCACTTGTACCCTAAAGTAATTGAGAATAAAAAGAGATAGTATACCAATAATATTATGTATATTTTATGAGTCCTAAGAATTAAAGAGATGGCAAATGCCCATGTTGCAATCCATCTATGTTTTGATGATTTCTCCTACTACATTCTTGTTACATTTTTTGGATTTGTGTATTATCTTCTACACCTAATAATTTAGCAATCAGGTATTACACTCCTGTTACTCCCTCATCTGGGTTTGCTATCATGGGGTGTAACCACCTATACATGGAGATTAATAACTAAATCACAGGTAAATAACTCATTCTGATCATTTTATTGTTTGAGAATATTGGAGCACCTGGTGGACTTGGATTTCTCTTTAACAAAAAACATTGCCAGTGTGGCTGGGAGTGCTCTTGGTGAGCCATGTTCAGTTGTCAACCACTGCAGACATTGCCTCACTCAATGGGATGACCGTTCCCAGAGTGTCCCACGTTCTCTTTGACATTTCCTTGACCACCCTAAAATCACAGTGCCTTTCCTGTTTTGCTGCTCATGCCCCTTCCCTATTTATACTTTTTGTAGCATCTCTATGTGACTTAACTTGATATCTATATCTATTTGTTTATTCTTGTTACTCTCTTTCTGTGAGGATACAAGCTCAATGAGGGAAAAAAGTTATAGTCTGTTTTGTTACTGTTATATCCCAAGTGCAAGTACTTAACGCATAATACTTGCTTAATAATTATTAATGAATAGTTGTGAACTGTACAGTGAATATCCTACCCTCTGTTGAAGGAGAAAGATAAACTATGAAGGATTCAATAAAAGAAACAAAACTGTTTTATAATCTGAATTTTCCTCAAGCAAAACTTCAGTGACAAAAGGTTTTTGTCTAGAGTACCAAAGCTCTACTTTGTTCTTCACTTGGTTATTGGTCCTTGAACATTTACATTCTTACTTAAGATCTAAGAGAAGAACTATGCCTGGCAGTCAACATAACACTCTTTTAAAGTGCATGTGGAGCTGTCCAAGGCCACTCAGCTATCTCACTGCTATTTTAAGAATTTGTCCCTGCTCTGCCTCCTAAATTTGGCTTTAAATATTCTTACACATATTTGGCTCTCTGTCATTCAGTAATTTGAGTTTACACCCAGAACTCTGTTTTTAAAGAAAGACCATTTTTAATGGGCTTTTTATTCAAAGACTCCACCAGACACTGATTTATAAATTCTTTCCTCTGTCCATGCCAGGCACAGCACATTATTGGCAACTGAAATCCTGCCTTTTTGCATAATCAGGACTCTAGGCCATTGGTCCCAGAATACACCTAGCAAAGTATCCACTGGTTTATGGGACAGGGAATTAGCTTAAAACCTTTTTTTTGGTTGTTAACTTTATTGAAGTGTATTTTACATACCATAAAATTCACCCTTTTCAAATACACAATTTGATGATCACTGGTAACTTTAATGAGTGGTGTAAACATCACATAAATCAGTTTTATAATTGATTTTTAGCCTTCCAATAGGATCACTCCTTATGTACAGTTAATCCCCCTCCCAATTCCCAGCTCAGGCAATAATTAATCTACGTTCCCTCTCTAACAATTTGCCTTTTATGAATATCTCTTATAAATGGGATCATGCACTGCGTGGTATCTTTTGCTTGGCTTGTTTCATGTAGCATCACTTTTGAAGTTCACCCATGACATAACATGTTTCAATTGTTTTTATTACTGAATGCTATTTTATTGTATGAATATGCCACATTTTGTCTCTCCATCCATTTTTGTCTATCTAGTTGATTAGCAGTTTTTCAGGGTTTGGATATGATGAATAAGGTACTGTAAACATATGTTTTTGTGTGGAAATACCTTCTCTTTGGTAGGTGCTTAGGAGTGGAATTGCTGGGTCAAAAGATAATTTTATGTTTATCTTTCTGAGAAACTGTCAAACTATCGTCCAAAGTGGCTGCACCAATTTACATTCCCACCAGGCTTGTTTGTCCACATCCTCACCAATATTTGCATTGTCTGTCTTAATTAATATCACAAGCATTCTAGTAAGCGTGAATGGTATCTTATTGTGGTTTTAAACTGCATTTCTGTGGACAAGGGGATGGGAGTAAGCCAAGTTAAAACATCACCAAGTTCAGTAGTTTTTCCGGAATATAATTGCTCTTCAGAGTATTGTAAGCCTTTGGTTAATTTCTGGAGTTCCAAAAATGTTGATTTTGCTGATATTTTGTTGTGTTTATTGAAGAGAGGATCTAGCAAGTTCCTCACTCCACCTTTCTAATAGTCTCACCTTGCCTAAAGTATTATTGTTATGAGTTCTTCTGTTACTTTAACCTTCTAAAGTTTGTCCTTATTCAGAAATTTGTTAAGTCTCTCCCTTTATTTTCTTGTTATTTGATATCATGTTGATTTTGCTGATGTTTTGTTGTTTTTATTGAAGAGAGGATCTACCAAGTTCCTCACTCCACCATTTAATGTTTACATTTAACATTTTTTCCTTTTTTTTTTCTGAGTTGGAGTCTCACTCTGTTGCCCAGCCTGGAATGCAATGGCCTGATCTTGGTAACCTCTACCTCCCAGGCTCAAGGGATTCTCCTGCTTCAGCCTCCCAAGTAGCCGGGACTACAGGCGGGTGCCACCACGCCCGACTAATTTTTTGTATTTTAAGTAGCGATGGAGTTTCACTCTGTTAGCCAGGATGGTCTCAATCTCATGACCTCGTGATCCGCCCGCCTCAGCCCCTCAAAGTGCTGGGATTACAGGCCTGAGCTACCGTGCCTGGCCAAATTTTTTTCTTTAGATATTTATTTTGACAGAAGCTAGCCAATTGTCCAACCATCATAGATTAAATAATACTTCTCTTTTCCAGATGTTCATTATTACTCTTTGTCAGCTATGAGCATTTTTTAAATTTATATTTTTATTTACAATGATACTTTTATACTTTTTTTTAAAAATTTATTTATTATTATAATACTTTAAGTTGTAGGGTACATGTGCATAACGTGCAGGTTTGTTACATATGTATACTTGTGCCTTGTTGGTGTGCTGCACCCATCAACTCGTCATTTACATCAGGTATAACTCCCAATGCAATCCCTCCCCCCTCCCCCCTCCCCCCTCCCCATGATAGGCCCTGGTGTGTGATGTTCCCCTTCCTGAGTCCAAGTGATCTCATTGTTCAGTTCCCACCTATGAGTGAGAACATGCGGTGTTTGGTTTTCTGTTCTTGTGATCCATACTTTTATACATTTTTAAAAACACATCCAGTTTAAGGAAGAAAAAAATAGCCCACTGAAACACAATTCAAATACTACTTATATATTTTATTATTTATCTCTATATCTATGTAAGTTGTTAAAAGTAAGTTTAACCTGGACCTGTAGTCCTAGCACTTTGGGAGGCCGAGCTAGGCAGATCACTTGCAGTCAGGAGTTCAAGACCAGCTTGGCCAACATGATGAAACCCCGTCTCTAAATATACAAAATTAGCTGGGTGTGGTGGTGGGTGTCTGTAGTCCCAACTACTCAGTAAGCTGAGGCAGGAGAATTGCTTGAACCTAGGAGGTGGAGGTTAGAGCGAGCTAATATTGCACCATTGCACCCCAACCTGGATGACATAGCAAGACTCCATAAAAAAGAAAGTTTAACCTGGGTATAATTTTTACATGATCACATTGACAAATAAGGGCAGAGATATCCATTGATCACATGAAAAACTCTTCAGTTGAATATGGAAAATGCAGTGATAATGATAATGATGATGATGATAATGATAGCATCAGTAATGATAACAAGCACTTATACAGTGTCTACAATGTGCCAAGGTCTGTTCTATGTAACACACATGTATTAATTCATTTAATTTTCATATCAAATCTATGAAGCAGAAACTATTATGATCCATGCTTTACACAGAAATAAATTGAGCCACAGAGGAGTTAAATAACTTTGCCATAGTCGCTCAGCTAGAAAATAGTGATGCTGGGCTTGTAAATTTTTTTGCTGTTAAATCCTATTGCTGTCCTTGCTTTACATGATTTATTTAAGCCATAGAGGGGTTAAAAGAGTTGTTCAACCAATAACTGGTGAAACTGTGATTTGGATTTACTCAGATTTCAGAGGCGACAAAGAGTAACTACTGGGGACAGAATATCCACATGCCCCTAATTTTAAGATAGATCATTTGGGAAAGAGAATTTGAGGACAAAGAGATTCCTGTTATCCAGATTACTTGGGTCTTAAGGTACATTCCATATATCCATTCCCTGCCTACTAGCCTGGAGAAGAGAACGGCAGACAGTTCAGATGTACCCAGACGGAAGGATATTGCTTGGTTAACAGGAGTTTGAAATATAAGATGAGCTATTAAAACATCTCACCCTAGCAGCCATCTGCTTTTGGCAACATTCTGGCTGCAAGGGCAGAACCACTCTAAGGTAGGAAAGGATGCTGGAAATAAGGCATTGCTGATACACTTACCAAACACCTATTTGACTATCTTTTTCCTTCTGGATGAACTAGCAGTCCGGGATGACTGATATGATACTTCAGAGTCAAGATACATTGATGGCTCTTAGATTATGACAACTCTGGGCATGCCAGCATAATGTACGTATGGACTATGTCACACATATTGGCCAATTCAGACACATAGACCTTCTTAGATTACTGTAGGATGACCACCCCAGGCAGAGCACCCATTCTATCCCGTCTCCCTCTTCAGATTCCAAAAAGGCTCTGTTTCTTCTGCTCATGCAGCACACAAAGCAGGAAGGAGGTCAGCTGTGATCGCTCCAAATTGTAATGGACCATCTTCTTTTTTATCTTCTTTTATCTGCATGAAACTTTTATGTTCATTTTCCCAAACTTTATCTGACCATGGTTTTCATGTGATCACTCCAGCCAGTGAATACATGTCTGTTAATTTTAAAATGTTTACATTGACAGGTGACAGTTAGGTAGTGACAGTTTATAAGAATTTTATGTGTTTCTAAGCATTTGTTTACTTTAACTATTGAATGTAAACTTGGAATTTCTTCAACATGTAATGTTAAACATATGCCATGGATTTTGAACTCAATATAATGCATAAAAGTATTTATGAAAATCGTATGCAACTCAGAGTGTCAAAGGAATATACTTTGGCAAAATCTGCTTTTGCCTTCTGTAATATGTATTTAATCAGAGAAAATTATATATTACTTTTACGAGAGTTTGGTTATTGGGCTTATTTAGTGGTGACTAGAGTACAAATTTGTAAATTATATCTGTCATAATATATAGGACTTACTAAATTATACTTTGTTAATAGTACTTCCTAGAATGGTATTATATGAGCTAATTTTTTACAGTAGACATGAGTCATTTATTTTTAACCAGTTATGATAATATTTTATTAGACTTCAGAATCTGGTAGCAAACTACTGGAGGACTTGTGAATAATAACAGAGAAAAGGAAACTGTTTCCTTTGGCCCATGAGCTAGATTACACTATAAAAGGATAGAATGATTCTGCACATCAAAGTAGGTTCAATGATGTGGCCATTCCTTCCAACATACTTGCCCCCATGAAGATTCCTAATAGGGCTCCAGTGAATTACATTTTGTCCTATTGCTTATATAGGAGAGTCCAATGAAACATAGTTTGAGTCTTCATTTATAATTCGTATCATGTGACATATTTGAATCAGTTTTTTAGAAAGAATTAAGGCAATATTTTCCTCTATCTTTTGTAAGATAGAACACTAAGTACATTTTCTCAGAAAATCTTCTATTTTATTTAATAAATTATTTTAGGGTATTTGTTTTCCCAAATCTTCCAACAAATGTTATCTCTTTTGTGTCAGAGAATTGTTGATGAGCCTTGTGCTGAGGTTTTGTGTGTAAATGGATTTCCTCATCCATGAATGAAGAGCTTCCTATCCCAGAACTCTGAAGTTCCCCTTGTGGGGCTTGAGTGTCCATCTATCTTGTTCTGCAATCACATTCAATAGAAGTGCTTCAATGGGGTCACATGCCTAACAAGCACTCAGCCCATGAGGCCATGCTATTCAGTGGTAGAATTTCTCTGACTGCTCTGTTCAAAGACCAATGTACTCTGCAGTTTTCCATTGTAATGTGTAATATGCTTAAGACACTGTAAGACATTCTGCTTCTACAGTGCTCCTTTTCCTATTTGACCTATAACATTTTAAGGTTATTACCAATTTTAGGACACATTAGAAGACACTTGTCTCCTCTGCTCTCAGAATTTTTTGTGTCCTAGAGTAAAATTTTCTAAGTGAATATAAAAAGAGAGGAGCTAGCACTTAGCACCCTGTAGTGGAAGCCATTGATGGCTTCCATTGAGTGCACCCGTGGTGCACTCATCTCCAAGATCTAGCAGTCAGTGTTGCTGCCAGCAACTCTCAGAAGCCTCCTTCCTGGATAATTGTTCTGGTCCAAGGTTTCTCACACTCTAGCATGTATCTGAATCACCTGCAGGCTGACTAAAACACAGATGTTTGGGTCGAGATGACAAAATTGAGCATTTTACTCTCTCCCTGACACTTGTAATTGGTAGAAAATAACTCCAGTCAGCTCAACTAGGGACTTGAAAAGGAAGGAGATATAATATGGAGCTGTGGTGGCAGAGGGAGAGAGAAAGGGAGAGAGACAGCAATAAGCACAAATACACCTAGATTCATAATAACTTTTTAGCTCCTGGTTTTAGCACCTCCTCAGACTCAGCAGTACTCGCTACTTGTAAATTCTGTGAGATGGATTGATTTCCACCAGTAAACTCCTCCTTCCATTTCAGCTGACTAAAACTTTTTTCTCACTGCTACCAAATGATCCCTAGCTAACACAGTCCTCTGCATCTTACGCAGTGTTCAGTGAGACACAGATAAACAAGTTTAAAGGATGAATAAACAGATATACAGTTGTAGGTGTCTGCTTTTGTTATTCCTTTAAGATAAAGGAGAAATGGCAAATGGAATTTCAATATTAAAGATGAAGATTGTTTAAAAACACTGATAGAAAAATTTAAACATCATGGCAGTCTGAGTTCAATTAAAGCACGGTTTCTCAAATTCTCTCCCCAGAAGAGCAGTATCTTTCAAGAAATTGGTTCATTTTATCTGGTTTATTTGTGGGCAAAGAGTTGTTTATAATATTTATTTATTATCCTTTTAATATCCAAAGGATCAGTAGTGATGACCCCTCTTTCATTCCTGATATTAGTAATTTGTGTCTTCTCTCTTTTCTTTTGGGGGCAGGGGTATTAACCTGGGTAGAAGTTTATACATTTTACTTATCTTTAAAAAAAAAAAAAAAAAGCTCTTGGATTCATTGATTTTATGTATTGATCTCTTGTTTTCAAGATCACTGATTTCTGCTCTAATTTTTGTAATTTTGTATCTTCTTCTTACTTTGGATTTAATTTGCTCTTCTTTTTCTAGTTTCCCAATGTGGAAGCTTAGATTTTTTTGAGTTCAGGTCTTTTTTTTTTTTCTAATATACACATTCAATGCTATAAGTTTCCTTCTAACTGCTGCTTTCACTGTATCCTACAAATTTTGATTTTTTTCTCCCTTTTAATTTAGTTCAAATATATCTAATTTCTCCTGAGACTTCTTATTTGACTGGTCTGTTATTTAATACTCTGCTTTATAATCTCCAAATATTTGGGGGATTTCCAGCTATCATTCTGTTGTTTTACTTTAATTTTGTTGTGAACTGAGACCTTATTTTACATGATTGCTATTCCTTGTATTTTATAGTGCATTATGTGGCCCAGAAAAAAATTAGTGTTTGCCCTAGGAAATATACATTTACAAGTAATCTAAGTTCATTTTCAAGTAACACTGTGCTGCTTCATGTGTAGTACAGGTACCTTATAACAAAGCATTCTCAATTACTCCCTCCCATGCCTTGTAATATTGCTGTTATTGATTTCGCTTACTCATAAGCTATAATCATCAAATATATTGTTGCTATTAGAATTTTAAACAAATCCAATTATCAATTAGGAATGGTAAAAGCAAACTATTTTATTTTACCTTTGTTTAATTCCTTTTTTGATGCTATTCCTTCATTTGTATAGGTAGAGTTACTGACCTATATAATTTAATATTTCTTGCAAGGCAAGTCTACAGACAACAAATTCCTTCCACTTTTGTCTGAGAAAGTCTTTATTTTTCTTCCAGTTTTTAATGATAATTTTATTCTTTATGGAATTTTTGGTTGGTGCTTTTCTCCTTTCAATACAAAATATTTTACTCACTTTCTTTTTACTGTCATGATTTCTGTAGAAAAAATCTGATATAATTCCTATCCTTGTTCACCTATAGTTAAGGTGTTTTGGGTTTCCCCATCCTTGGCTCCTACCAAGATATTCCCTTTAACTCTTATTTTCTGCAGTGTGGCCATTATATACCTAGGTATGTATTTTTTGTATTTATCGTACTTGGTGTTCTCTGAGATTCCTCGTGTTGTGTTTTGGTGTCAGTCATTAATTTTGGAAAATTCTTAGCCATTAAGTACTTCAAATGATTCTTTTCTGTTCCTTTCTCTCTTCTTACAGGATTCCAGTTACATGTTTGTTACACATTTTGTAACTGTCCAACAGTTCTTAGATATCTTGTTTATTTTTTTTTCACTTTTTTCTCCTTTTCAGTTTGGGAAGTTTCTATTGATATGTCTCCAGGTCTCTGATTCTTTCCTCAGCCTCCAGTCTGCCTATCAGGCCACTGAAAGACTTGTTTTCCTTTTTCTTGCAATATATAATTTTTTATTTTTAGCATATACTTTGTATTATTTCTTAGAATTTCTGTGTCTTCTCTGTTTATGGCATCCATCTTTTCTTATGTGGGGTCTACGTTTTCCGAGAGAGCACTTAGCATATTAATCATAGTTATTTTCTATTTCCAGACCGAAAATTCCAATTTCTACCATCTCTAAATCTAATTGTGATGCTTAATTTGTATGTTTAGATTATATTTTTTTTACCTTTTAGTACGCCTTGTGATTTTGTTGTTGTTGTTGTTCAAAGTCAGAAGTGACATATCAGGTACAAGGAGCTGAAATAAATAGGTTATTAGTATGAAGTTTTGTATTATCTGGCTGGGGTTAGGCTGTATCTACAGGTGTCAGAGGCTAAAATTTTCCTCCAGTGTCTTTGTTATTGCACCTCCTTTTGTCTTTGGATTTCCTTTTAGACTCTTTCTTAAGTAGGGTCTGAGCTTTGCACTTATTTCAGCTGTAATCCCTTGTTACTATTCAGTAGTCTAGTTGGAAATGTGTGGGAGGAGGGGAAGTGTTCTATACTCCTCTGATTAATATTTTAGTGGGCTTCTGCCCTTGGTCCCTGACCTTCAAAAGTGTTGTCAGCCTTGTTTTCCTCTTTAGGTGAGACAGGAAGGCTAGAGAAGCCTGGAACTGGGTATTTCCCTTCCCCAAGGTCCTTCAGTCTCTGGAAAAACCCAAATTGTTTAAGTTCTGATAAAATAGTTTCCCTTAAGGGCAGGACTTTGTTAGGAAGAACAGAAGACTATGGGGATATTTAAAAATGGTTGTTTTTCCTTTTCCTCTGCCAGAATCGTGATAGTATTTCCTGCAGTCTTCAGGCTGAGAACCTGGTGGGCCTCTGGAGGTAAAAACTCCAGAACCTCCAGAACGTATGACAGCTTCTTCAAGGCTGGTCCCAGGAGGTTTTACCCTTGAGCCAGTCCATGTCAGTCTTCAACAATTTTTCAGTTCCCAGATCCTGTCTTCTGACTGATTCTGTTCCTGCCAAATTGTGACTCTCTGTGTACCTCATTTTCTTCAGGACTGTAATTCTCTGATGGGTTTAAGTAGCATTGTTAACTTTCAATTTGTTCAGCTTTCTTTAGTTTTGAGGATGGGATTGATGAGTTTAAGCTCTTTACATGTTCGACTGAAAGTAAATGTTTTTTTTTTTTTAATTTGCAAAGTACCAATGATAAAAATTAAAATCATAACAATGTCATTAGTTTTTTCTTTAACACAAAGGAAGGTTTGCTAAATCAGTTTCCTAATACCTATCCAGAGGTAAGATTTACAACATTGAACCTGAGCACTTTGCTCCACAACACAGTTGTGGTTAAGAATCATTCCCCACTCTGTGTTTTTCAGAACCTCCAATATTTTATGTTCCAGAAAATTGTTTACTGCAAAGAACCACCTTTCACCATATGATTCAGATAAGATTTGATGTCCACTATTTATTGTGACTCTCCTAAGACTGACAGATGACCTCCTTGTTAACCTATAACAAGGCCAGATACAAAAGCTCTAAATTCCTATTCTTTGGCTCACCAATGATTAGGTGAAATGTTTGTCCCCTGATATTAACTAGACACGGAGATAAACATTTCTTTTTCAGCTGATTGACTGAGACACTCCCTGATTATAAAAATAAGCCCAACTGGATAATTGCCCACCTGTAACTTGTTTATTCCTATTTATAAATGCCAAAGCAAAATCATCCTGCTGAGAAACTCTGATATTCAGATCTGGAGTGTTCTCCCTATTGTAATAGACTGAATAAAACTTTTGTCTTTGACACCCCCTTCTAACAAACTTATACATATTCTCCTTAGCTTTATGAAAAAGTTTTAAAGTCTTTGTTATTTTAATGTGTTGTGAATTGTAATGAACTTTTCTACATTAAACTCTCACTAATAATTTCAAGACGTAAGAAGACATTTTGGCATGTAGTCATATTATCCCATGCCCCAAATAATCAATCGTGCATTATTAGTTGCAAGAAACAACCTTTGATTTGACTGTCTATTTAGATAAATCTGTGATATTATAAGGAGGAATTATTTTTCAAAGTATTATTATTTTGATAGCTTTCATGGAAAAATATATTAATAAGAGTGCTTGCTAGTATTTTGACATTTATAGAATTATTCATAATCTTGTTTTGTTATCCAATATAAATCTTAACAGCATATTGGCACAAAGTCTGAAATAAATGCAAATAAACAAAAAATTAAACATCCAAACTAATCACACATTCTTCCAAGTTGCTCATAAGTGATGCCTCTTGCAATCCTATTTTCTGAGAACTACAGACTTTGATAGTCAAATTCAATTACATCACATCCTTGGCAGTATACATTCTTGTAACAGGATGTTAAAATGGAAACCTTTCTTTTTAGTTTTGGTGGAGACTTCAAATTCCAAGACGAAAACAATAGCAGGCAAGTGCTTTCACATTCCACACTGAGGTGATATACTGCCTATATACGACCAGCAAAGGAAACAGTGCAGAAACAAAAATGAAAACAGTTTCTGGAACTCTAGCTACATATCCTTTTTAGCACAACATTTTTCAGGTTAAAGAGCTAAGAGGATTTTTTTTTTTTTATACAGTTGCTGAACTGCTATGGATTTTTTTTTTGTATCTGCTCAAAGAGGCAAAAAATAATGGAGGGTACCCTAGCCTTAACTGAAATCAGCTATGGGATCTTTAATCTAATCATCCAGAGAACTTGAGATATATACTGTATATATATACAGATACATATGTATATATATTATGTGTATATATATATATCTGTATATCTGTATGTGGATATGAATGTATATGAATGTATATATAGATACATTTGTATATATGTATATAAGACATTTTGGCATTAGTCATATTATCATACATATTTAGTCATATTATCATACATACATATATTTGTACATGTTCAAATGCATCTATATATTCATGTACATGTACACACATATATATACACATATACATCTATCTCCTGGAGATATATATATACAGCTTCTGAAGTCAAATACAGAGCATACAGGTTCCTGAGCAATCTCTGAGAGAAACAAGAAAGAGAGAGGTAAAGGAGCCATCACAGACTTCCCTGCAATGTGGTTTTTTGTGATGTAGGGATTGTGCCAAGTGAGAAATAACTGGTCAGAGATTGATTTCGACTGTGATGAAGAGGACCATCTGTGGGTTTGATATGACCTCAACCAAAGCGATACGTCTTCAGAAATCTAAGACTGAGTGGGAAGGGAAAAATAATACAATTTATTATCCAAGTCAGGGGAGGTGCAGTAGGACTCCATAAAAGAGTCAAATGTAAACGTTTGCTAAAGTAAGATCACAACAGTAACAGACAAGTCATGATGTTTCTTCACTTTATTCTTCACTTTATTCTTCTCTTTATTCTAATTCTTTTCATGCTAGAGAGGATAGAAACTGGGGGACAAAAAGAAGCAATGGTTACAAAATAGAAATGAAGAAGACACATTCCCTTTTTCATTGCAGGCTCCATATCTGAAAAGGTACAACAAGGAGGGATGGAGAAAGATCACTGACCACAAATAAAATTGGGAGTTTAGACAATTAAATTATCTGGACATTTTAATTCCTGAACTAAGACTAGACAACAACATGTGGACTGCTGTGGATGTCACCATGGAACAGAAAATAACTAGCCTCATGAGAAAGTTTTGAATGGGCAAAAGGGAAATTGAATACAATGGTTTTTTGCTTGTACCATATGGAGGCATATTCTGTCTACGTACAGTGATAGGAACCTGCTGGTGTTTAACATCATTCAAAAACAGGGCCCATTTTTGATCCATAAATTATCTTCATGACCACACCCATTGCCTTCAACATACAGCCTAAGTCTCATACCTTCTAAAATATCTCCTGTACCTGCTCCAGTTCTCAGTGATCACCAATTCCTTTGACCTCCAAGAACATAAATTTCTTTTCTACCTTGTACTTTGAATTCTGTTTAAACTATCTTATTGTATTTAAAATAATTTTAATGAGCTATAGTTGACATATTTAGTTATCTGTCTATCAATCATCTGTCTATCAATCATCTGATGAAAATTTATCATTACACTCAAGATAATGAGCTCAGACATGATTCCCAAATATTTTCTCATCAGGCTTTGTAATTGTTACCTCTCAACACTCCCCAGCATCCCTCAAACCCAATAAACCACTAATCTGCTTTCAGTCACTATAGATTCATTTGCATTTTCTGAAATGTTATATACAATGGAATCATTCACTGTGAACGCTTTTTCCTCTGACATCTTATATTCAGCATAATTATTTTCATATTTTTCCATGTTGCAGAGTAGAATTTCATTACATAGATATTCTATAACTTATTTATCCATTTATATTTTTGTAAAGATCGTGAAATATAAATAAAATCCTAAGCCCTGCAACTGACTGAGTAGACACCTGCTGCCCAAGGAGACTCCAGAAAAACTTTGAAAAATTGAGATTCCTGGTCATGACAAGGTGGGAGGTTGATTACCCTTTGGTATACCTCCTTCCTTGCCAATCTTTACTAGATTATTTCCTAAGGGTTAAACAGAAACTGGCCCTGGAAAAATAAAGAAATGAAACCTCACTCCTTTGCTGATTTCAGCCAACTCTGGACACTGCAGCTGGAATCCCCTCCCTTCTTGTAGTTTCTACACAGCAGCTAACCAGTTTAATAGTGCATTCCTTTCTGATTTTTTATTACTAGCCATGGACTGGTTCTGGCCAGATACAGAGGTTGCCCACAAGATGTCTGTCACGTTTTAATGTATACAGCCTAATTTTAATATATTTCAGTGTTAATTCTCCATCATAAAGTGAACATGTGACATGTGTAATATGTATGTTTGCTTACTAGCATATGTGTGTCCCTTGTGAATATTCCTAACTCTTCTTATAACTTGTTGATATGTTTATTTAGCCATCCTGTCCAGTATAAATTCCTGTCTCATCCTTCTTCCATTGAAGTGCCTGCTTTTGATTTCTGCTGGAGACTATGCTTCCCAGTCTGCAGGGTGGCCAGCCTGCAGGCGGAAACTCTTTATAAGAAACAAAGCTGTCCTCTCCATGATTTGAAGTGTACAAGACTTAAGTTATTTTCTTTTTACTACCTTTTTTTTTTTTTTTGAGATGGAGTTTCACTCTTGTGGCCCAGGCTAGAGTGCAATGGCACGATCTCAGCTCACTGAAACCTCCGCCTCCCAGGTTCAAGCGATTCTCCTGCCTTGGCCTCCCTAGTAGCTGAAATTACAGGCACCTGCCACCATGCGTAACTAATTTTTGTATTTTTAATAGAGATGGGGTTTTGACATGTTGGCCAGGCTGGTCTCGAACCCCTGACCTTGCTTGATCCACCTACCTTGGCCTACCAAAGTACTGGGATTACAGGTGTGAGCCAAGGCACCCAGCCAGTTTTCAAACTGTTATAAATAAAGGTGCTGTAAACGTTGGTGTATGATCTTTATATGAACATCTGTTTTTATTTCTAATGGATAAATTAGAAGTTAATTGGAAGATAAACTAGAAGTTAAATGGCAGGTTTATAAGGTAATTGTATGTTAAATTTTCTAAGAAATTTCTGAACAGTTTTTTCAATTGGCTGTACAATTTTTATCCACCAGTAGCGTATGAGAGTTTCAGTTATTTAACTCTCTTACCAATACTTGTTATTATCTAATTTAACTATTATCTGAATTATTGTTATTATCCAAATTAAATTTACTAATTCTAGTGAGTAGTAATATCTCATTGTAGTGTTAATTTGAATTTACTTACTACTGATGTTCCACATCTTTTCATATGCTTATTTGCCATAAATTGCCGGATTACAGCTAATAAAAAAATAAATAAAATGGAATCATAAAAATACTAAATTAGCCCTAAAGAAAAAAAGAAAAGAAAAGAAAGGAAAGGGGAAGAAGAAAAAAAAATGGAACAAATAGAAAACAAAGGGTAAGGAAACAGTATTAATTAATAATATCAATAACCACATTACATATAAATGGTCTAAATACTCAAATTAAAAGGCAGATATTACTAGATAAAATAGCAAGAATTGCTTATCACTGCCGTAAGAAACTTACTTTGAGTATATAGATAGCAATGGGGTAAAAATAAGTGAATGGGAAAATATATAATAATATTAATGAAAAAATGCTACAATGCTAATAATTTTAGACAGAGTGGATTTCAGAGATAAAAATATTCAACGAAGCCACTTGAAAACTATTTAACTTCCATCTATAACGTTTATTTTTTCTAGTGTTGATTTATGTTAAAAGAACATTTTAATTTATTGCATTTGACTTGCAAAATACCTCAATTCTTTGTAATTTTAGGAATAAAGTGTAGTTAATTTAAAGAAGAACTTTCAATGTAGCCTTTATATAACATTATAATATAACTTTCTTCAGAAGGGTAACAGAAGCACTGAGTCATAGTAAGAATCTTCTTTTTAACTTTGAAAAAAATGTATTAAAAGAGCTAACGAAGGCCTCTGCATAATGATGTAGAAGGTCAACTGATAGAAAATAACAGTTCAAAATACGTGTATGCCAAGTAACACAGCTTCAAAATACATAAAGAAAACGATGATGGTACTGCAAGAAAAACAGAGAAATTCACACATGTAGAATAAGATTGCATTCTTCCTTAAATAAGTCAACCAACTAGATTTCATTTATATTTATAAACAATCTATTCAACAACAACAAAGTACATACTCATTTTAAGTACACACAGAACATTTACCATAAAATGTCATATTTTGGGCCATGAAAAAGTTCTCAATATTTCTAGGAAGATCTCAAATTATACAGAGCATGTTATTTGACCAAGATAAAGTTAAATTAACAATCAATAAGATTAATATATTGGAAAAATCTTCAAACATCTAGAAACTACAAGACAAACTTCTAAGTAAACTATGGATCAAAGAAGACATAACAAAAGAAATTAGAAAGTTTTTTGAACTGAATAAAAATGAAAACATACCAAAAGTTTAGGTTGTAGCTAAAACTATACTTAAAGGCAAATTTATAACACTAAATACCTATGTTAAAAAAAAAAAAGAGAGAAAAGTTATCAAATCAGTGATTTAAACTTTTACGTTAAGAAACTAACACAATTTGAAAAAAATCAATCCCAATCCAAAATACAGAAGAAATGAAATACTAAATGCAAAGTAAAGGTAAAAAGAGAAAACAGAGAAAAATCAATTAAAGGGAAAGCTGCTTCTTTGAGACGACAAATACAATTGATACATTTCTTGTTAGATTGATTTAAAAAAATAAAAATGAAACACAAATTAACAAACTAGGAATGAGAGAGGTGACATCACTAGTAATTTTGCACACATTAGAAGGATAATGAGCAGATATAATACATTTTATGACAAATTTAACAATTTCAATGAAATGAAAAAAATCCTTGAAAGACACAAACCAACAAAGCTCACTCGAAAATAAATATAACTCAAATAGCCTCAACTCTATTAAATAAATTGAGCTTACAGTTAAACTTTTCCACGAAGAAAAATTGTGGATCAGATAGCTTCATGGGAAAATTCCACCACAATGTCAAGGAAAGAATAATAATTCTGCACAAATTCTTAGAAAATTGAAGAGGACAGAATGCTTTTCAATCCTATGAGGGCATTATGATCCTGATACCCAAGCCAAGCAAGAGAAAACTGGAGATGAAAATCCGTCATGAACATCGACGCAAAAATTTCTAACAAAGTTTTGCCAAATGTTTATATCACACACACACACACACACACACACACACACACTCATGACATATGTCATACAGATGTCATGTCTCATATATAATCCCATGACAAAATGGGGCTTTATTCCAGGAATGCCTGCCTGGTTTAAGATTTTCAAGTCAACCAATGTAATTATTTTCAGTAACAGCTGAAAAACGTAATCTGTAGAGCTGGAGAAAAGTATTTGATAAAACACACCATCCGTTTCTAATTAAAGCTCTGAAGAAACTAAGAATAGAAGTGAACTTCCTCAAACTGAGAAGGTGAGTAGTAGGCATTTATGTTATGCTGTTTAAGGTCCAAAACTCTCCTATGGCCTTCAAAATCAGTTTCTTTACTAATATTTGCAACTGATCTAACCATTTTGTCCAGCACGGCTGGAGATACAGATTGTTACATATGTGGGACATGAATATGAATAGTGGCCCCGGGGAAACTTCTTGTTGAATGTCTCTTCGATATTTCATGCTTGCCTCAATTCTCTTTCTCTTTCTGTATCTAATCCTTTGTCTTTAAATAATAATCTTACATGTGTATGTTCCATGGAGTCTGATGATTCCTTAAATATCCCTAAAGGGAATCCATGAAAAATTAACAACTCAAATCATAGTTAATGGTGAAGACTGGATACTATACCTGTAAATTCAGGAACAAAGCAAAGTGGCCAAAGTGGTACACTCTTTATTATTTCTATTCAACATTTTACTGGAGATTCCAGCCTGTGTAATCAGGTTGAAAAAGAAAGAAAAGGCAATCATTTGTGTAATACATTCTGAAAAATCTACAGAGAAACTATCAGAATTAGTAAATGAGTTTAACAAGGTTTCAGGATACAAGATCAATTTAAAAAATTAAATATATTTCTATTGTACTAGCTGTGAACAATTAGAAAATGAACTTATAAAATAATACTATTTACTATAATATAAAAATATAAACTGCTTAGGGATAAATTTGACAGAGAGGTGTAAGTTCTAGACAGTGGAAACCACAAAAGATACCTAGCATAAATTAAAGATTGAATATGTGGAGAAATATGGTGCATTCATAGTGTGATGACTCAATATTGTTAAAACATCAATTCCCTGCAAATTCATTCAATGCGAGCCCAGTCAAAATCTCAGTAGACTTTGCTGTAGAAATTGTTTGTTTTAAAATTTATATGGAAATACAAAGAACTTGGAATAATGAAAACATCATTGAAAAAGAAAAATAATTTTGAAGGACTTTTCACTATCTGATTTCAATACTTATTATACAAGTTTAGTAATCAAGAAAGTGGGTATTGCTGTAATCACAGGAAAACAGATCAATGGATATATTAAATATCAATTCACACATTTATGGTCAATCAATTTTTGCCAAAGGTACCCAGGAATTTCAATTGGGAAGGATAAGCGTTTCAATATATACTAGTGGAACAATTTTATAGCCATATGCAAAAAAGAAGCCTTATTTTATGTCATATGTAAAAATAACTCAAAATGGATCAAAAACCTAAAACTATAAAAGTTTTGGGAGATGGAAAGAAAATCTTAGTCGCCTTGAGTTTGACAAATATTTTTAAAGCTATAACACAGAAAGCAAGAACAAAATCAGTACATTTGACATTATCAACATTAAAATTGTTGGGTTTTCAAAAGGCACTGTTATAAAAACAAAAGGCAAGCAAAAAACTGAGAAAAAAATATTTGCAGGACATGTATCTGAGAAAGAACTTGTGTTTAGAATATATAAAGAATTCTTCTAACTCAATAATAAAATAAACATCATAATTTAAAAATGGGCAAAAGATTTGAACAGACACTCTTGTTTTGATTTTTAGCTTTTCATGTGGGTAAGCCCTGAATAACCTACATTTCTTTAAGCTATCAGCACCAATCACAGTTAATAAATATATTTTGAACATGTCCAAACTGACAGGGAATGACTTAAATAA
This sequence comes from Macaca mulatta, assembly GCF_049350105.2. Taxonomy (NCBI): domain Eukaryota; kingdom Metazoa; phylum Chordata; class Mammalia; order Primates; family Cercopithecidae; genus Macaca; species Macaca mulatta. Next base: position 112,540,337 of record NC_133408.1, read on the forward strand.
AAATCTGCTTCCATAAAATTTATACTTTTCTCTACAATCTTTTTTTTTTTTTTTTTTTTTTTGAGACGGAGTCTCGCTCTGTCGCCCAGGCTGGAGTGCAGTGGCCGGATCTCAGCTCACTGCAAGCTCCGCCTCCCGGGTTCCCGCCATTCTCCTGCCTCAGCCTCCCGAGTAGCTGGGACCACAGGCGCCGCCACCTCGCCCGGCTAATTTTTTTGTGTTTTTAGTAGAGACGGGGTTTCGCCGTGTTAGCCAGGATGGTCTCGATCTCCTGACCTTGTGATCCGCCCGTCTCGGCCTCCCAAAGTGCTGGGATTACAGGCTTGAGCCACCGCGCCCGGCCTCTCTACAATCTTTATTGGAGTTATCAATGGAATAAACTAATATGGATGTTCAGACTACTGAACATACCAGTTCACCAATGCTATACCTTTGTTTCTGTTAGATTTTGGTGCCGTTTTGCTTCGATAGTCTAGACATAGCCTGTGTTTCTTAGACATGTTTATAAATACATTGGAAAGGTGGTCTAAATAAAGGCATTTCTGAAATACAAAGCATCTTTTTGTTATACAGGGTTGTTATTAAGAAAAGATTCCAAAATAAGGCTTCTGGCAATGAATCATAGATTCTGACTGATGTTTTCTACAGATGAGAGTTCAGCTCCACCTTTCTCAAAAATGTAAGTTTTAGGAGAGGCCTTTCTTTCAAAGCCCTTGGGAAATAAATTGTAGTGTAGACTGTGCTTCTTAAAACCACTCCTACCATTGTTTGAAATCCAATGGCAAAGGTCTTCTCTGGTAAATAAATGATTTTGAAATTTTAAAGCTTTCAACATATTTTGCTCCTAGATTTGAAGCTGCAGCCTTGCAATAGAATCTAAAAAATAAAAGAAGGGGGAAACATGAAGGAAGCTAATTTTCCCTCATGAATGTGAAATTAAGTGTGAAAGTAAAAGTTCTTTGTGTCCTAAAATATGAAAGAGACTTAGCAAATTACATTATCCAGAGCTTTATTTCATACATAAGGAAACTGAGTCCCAGAGCAGGGTGGTGCTGGAGCCAGGAGCAGAAACCTTAAGCCAGGATTCTACTTCTAATCCAGTGGTTTTTTCCATTACACCTTCTAAATGACAGGAGGAAATAATCTCTGACAACATAATTAAGACCACTTAAAGAGGTCAGATAAATTGCCCAAGGTCACGTAGCCAGTAAGTGGTAATGCTGGTACAAGAATCTAGATATGTGAGACCCCAATGCCCATGATTTATGCTATGCCATCATATTTTTAATATATTATTGTAAAATCAATTGAATATATTTGTATTAAAATATATTTGAGTTTCATGAAAGCAGCTTTCTGGTTTTGTTCATCAATATGTTCTTTAACATATTATAAATACACAATAAATATTGAATATTCATTCATAAGTTTATACATATTGATTGATTTTAATATGCATAATGTTTACACTGAATACTTACCAACTATTCACCTAGAAGGCAATGGGCATGTGTATTGGCTGCAATTCTTTAGCAGCAATAATTTACCTCCACTGAAACTCTCTTAGAAATATGTTCTTCATGACCCCAGATACACAGAAGCGGTGGAGAAAAGTTTCTAGCTGATCAGCTTTACTAATGTGGAAAAAAAAATGAAAAAGAAAAAGAAAGGTGTAGATTTTTATTAATATCTGTCTGCAGGCACTCTCAACTCTACTGATTTCTAGAGGAATTAAGCAATATTGGGCTGACAGAAAGGTGAGAAAAGAGTGAAGAATTTCCTTTGTATAAGTCAGTTTATCTTGAGTCCCATGACAATGTAGGATTTGTTCCTTGAACATCTCTCTCCAGCTATACTTTCTCACTTTCTATTTCGTTTCCAACTCCTCAATCTTTATCTTTAAAAACATAGTCACTGAAATCTCATTCTTGCCTTTAAATTTAGTCTTAAATTCCCAGCACAATTTCTATTATATTTACAATCAATATGAAATTATGAAACAATATTTTGTTGTGAGATAACATATTATGTTTGTTTATACATGCCTCTCATGAATATGTTGAAAGTTGACTGTGCCTTAAAAATAGAACATATGAAGAAATGTATACAACATAGGACTTCTGGCAAGCATAATCTCATTTCATTTATTCTTTGTAAATACTTCAATTATGTCTGCTAAATATTTTTAAAATCACTTTCAACATACTGCAGTGATTAAGAACAGACAGTACAAAGTTGACATCTTTTGCATGATCCTAAAGTCTAGAAGGTGTGTTCTGTGAGTTTGTTGTACTTCTATGTGCCGTTAGATAGATTAAGTCTATTTCTCCATGTAGCTCTTACTTAATGAACAATCCTAAACTAAATTACTCCAAGGTTGCTTCAATGTACTCTAAAGTATTCTGAGAACATTTATTTAAAATATAGTTTAAAATACATTTAAACAGAGAAATACATTTAATTAGCACATTAATAAAGAATAACTTCTGCATTCAAATTTAGTAAAATTTGGGAGCTCATATAAAATGAAAAGAAAAAGATATATACTTCAATAACAAGGAAAACAAGAGTGCAACTTGACATTAGAAGACATATAAATGGCCAGCAAACACATAAAAAGATGTTCAACTTCATTAATTTAATAAAATAATGTTATACTCTTTACCTAGCTATTTAAATAAAAAGATTCAACAATGTTCAGTGTGGACAAAGATGGGGTAAAATGTATAGTCATAAATATGAATATTTGGTGTGAGTAGATATGGGTTTTGGAGAGTAACCTGGGAATATGTATATACTTTTAAGATTGTCCTCTCTTTTCCCCAGAAATTGAAAATCTAAGAATCTATTCTTTAGTTACATTAGTCTAACCTCTACAGCAGATACACATGCAGTCAGGGACACTTATGCATAAACGATATTCGTTATAAATGTTATTTGCAGGCTCAATATCAATAAAAAATAAAATGAGATAAAGAATTATAGTACCTATATTTAAAAATTACTATGAAACTATTAAAAATAATGAGGTGCTAACCTAAAATGGTACATATGATAATTGAGTAAGTGGATAAAAATTTAAAAAACAAACCAATATTTGTAGCATGATTCCAATTTTGGAAAACAAAGAAAATAATACATGTAATAAATAGATCAGAGTGCACATGTGTATTAATATATATGCAAATGTATAATAAATACATCTGATCTATTAAATAACATCAAGGCATAATGAATATACAGGGGAATTAAAGAAAATAAGTATTTGGACTATGGCCCAGGTACAATCCTCCCACTGGAAATGGCTGATCTTCGGAAACTTGGTAGACATCTATGCTGATGTTTCTTTGAGAATCAAGGTTATCTAAAGACAGTTATCAAGCTGACATACTGGAAGGTAAACAATATGACACTACAAGAATTGTGCGTATCAGTCAGTAAGTCAAAATCCAAGTATGTATAAAGTTTGCACCAAAGAGCTACTACTAGTTAGAATCTCCAACCACTGGGTTAAGCTACTGGTCTCCATAACTGTAGATCTTTCTGAAATACAAGACAGGGTATCGGCATATAAAATAGTGTACTATCCAGCTAATGAAGAATGGATATGAGATGAGAAGACACAGTTCCAAAGAACAAGACAAAGACAACAATAAGATGAGCTAAAAGAATAATTTGAGGTTAAGACGCTGACCTACACACTCAGAAAGCCTGACTAGAACAGAACAGGAAGATAATTCACTTGAATAAGAAAAGATCTATCTCACATCTTTGTTGGCAGCTTGATTACACCACCAGCGAAATATATTTTTTTCCTCATCAAAAAACAGACACTTTATAATTTTACTTTTGCTCCCAATGGCATCATTATTTTTTCAGTCCACCAGACTCAAAATTTAAAATTATCTGTAACAAATTTTCTTCTTTACCAGCTTCTATAAACCTTGATAATTATAACCCCAAACTGGACATTTTCATTTTATTTTAATTACTAAAATAGTCTTATGATGTATCTTCCTTTTTCTGGTCGACCTTCTGCAGAAGTGTCAAGATAATCTTTTTCAAAGTAAATCTTTCTTACAAAGTCCTAATTCTTCCCAAGAGCACCAGCTGGGATGAAATGATGTGTCTCAGACAGCCACACTCCCAGACTCTCCTTTCTCAGATGGTTTGCATTGCCACTAGCTTGGATAATTTTCCATTTCTTCATCTCCAGAAATTGAGGAAAGTTTTCCTCTAAGTATATTAAAGCAGAATGCTTAAGATCACGGACGCTAAAACAATACTCAGTTGATTTTGCAATTTGAATCCACCATATTACAGCTGTATAACTTTGGACTGTGATTTAACCACTCTAAGTCTAGGTTTCCTTATTCATAAAATAGACATAACATTTCTAAATTCGTAAAACTGTTGTTAGAATTCAATGTTATCATCCATGTAAAGTTTATTGCTTTACAATAAACTTGGTATTGTATTGGCATTGGTATAGTGTCTGGCCCATAATATTTACAATGGTTATCATTATAATCATTCCTAGGCATGTCAGCATTTTTCTTTCATTTTTAACACATTTCTTACCAGTGTATGTATAGGGCCTTTTACAAATATACAAAATATTTTTGTTCATTTAAAGAATATTACAGTGTAAATTATATAAGAAGAAATCACTTACTGATATGAAGTAACAGAGAATTTAACTTTCAAGTTCTTTCCTCATCCTTTGAGTTCTCTTTGTTTTTCCTCCATCACACAAGCCCGTAGGTCTTTCCACAGTCTGTTGTTTTAGGTGAAAAGCCTCCTCTGGAAATTTGTCAATCCAAAGCTAAATGGTTTCTTTCAATCACTTTAAACAAAAAAATTCAAAGTGAAGACTAATATAAATATGTATGTTACGGAACACTTTACTGTTCTTCCTGGTTAAGGGCAGTGTTATTTTAATGAACATAAATTAGCTAAGAAAAAATAAATGTATCCGAGGAACACAAGGGAATCTCACCAAGTGACTGAAAGAAAGAGTAGCCAGGGCTCCCAGGAACTAAAAGTAGCTAGTCTCCTTTCTCTATCTGCCACTCATTCCAAGGCATGCTCATTAAGCCAAATACTCAGTACATTTTATCTGTTAGAACACACATTAGAACCAGATTTCCCTGTTTAATCATTAACTTAAACATAGATGAAATTGGCCACCGGCCTTAGAATATGTAACCTTAGGGTGTCAATATTTGTGAATACCTCAGAATATCTCTGGCACTATTAGTATGAATCGCTGGAAAAAAAATCAGATTTGTCACTGGACAACCAAGTTTATTGGTTTATATACTGGACAACCAAGTATATAACAAATAACCAAATGCTTATTCTTATCTAATCAGCAATGGCCAGAGGTATAGGGCTCCCTAGATAACGTTGCTCTGTAAGCTGATACTCTGGAACAGACAAACTCTGAAAAAGAAGCATAGAAAATATAAATGAATTGACTAGCACATTAGCAACATGTTCTTTCCTTAACCGCCCCTCAAAACCCAAATTAATATCTCAAGAGAACCATCAATCTCTCCATAAATAACAGTAACTGATTAGGTAGTCATAAGGTGTCAGAGTGCTATTCACTCTTCTATTGTTATGCCAAGAACAGCTCATTGTTCACTTTTCATTAGTCTTCTATTGTGTTACTATCAACAGCTTAACAACTTTATTAGAAATTATAATAACACTGATCTAGTACCTATTCAGATTACATATTCAATTCAAGGGAAGAATAAGTGTAGAGGAATGGCAATTTGATAAGAAAATACTCAGAATTAAAGAGAAATTGGGAAAATGGTTCTTTGTTCTGTAATCAACTTCTGTCACCACTTGCCTCACCCTTCTGGGAGAGGGAGGGGCTTTCCAAAGCCAAGTCCGAATAGGGTTTCAGTACAATTTTTCCAAGACAAAGTCAGACATTGACGGTATCGAATCCAATGATACCTTCCTTTTTATTGGTGCTTATAGGAGTCTTTGACCAGCCACATATCCAAACTAACATACAAGGAAAGAACAATCATTTCATCATTCATTCCACATTTGAATAGAATGTATACATTGAACATGCAGCATCCTCTGCCCTGGCAGCTGTGGACGGAAGCGATATACAAATTAAATGGAAGGCCAAGCCATTTCATTATTCCTCCTGAAAAAGTCAAGAGTGGAGATGGCCAGGTCTAGCCACACATTAGAATCAGATGAGAGTTTTTATAGCCTACTGTTGCCCAAGATCTACCCCCAACCAATTTAATCAGAATCATTGGTTGTGGGTCCACACATTGGTATTTTTTTTCAAAAGTTACCTTGGAGATTCTAATCTGTAGCCAGGTTTGAGAAGCATAGGCTAGCCCTTGGGGAAATAATAGTTATTAAGAACACATGGGAAGCAGATTTCAGCCAGCTGGCTGTACTTCTCCAAACTTAAAAAAGAAAAATGAAAAAGAAAAAAAACACAACTGGAGGAAGTCAGGAAAATCCTAAGTGTTGAAGAAACCATGGAAAACAGAGCTAAGTGTGCAAGCTTCTTGCTTCATAGAAGGGCTGCCACTTGCAGTTTCTAAAGTTGTGCTCCCCACCTCAGGCATGGGGGCAGAGGACACTAAATTCAAATTGATCACACACTTTGTTTAAACACAAAGGACAAACATGGAATATTATTCTTACTGGGACATTGTACATAGCTAAGATTTAGTCCTAAATTAATGCTACTGAGACTGACATTTTTCAGGAGCTGTTCTTGAGCTGTAAGGGGAAGGAGCCCTGAATGGTAATTGTCACCTGGTGTCATGGTGCCATTCCTTCAAAAACTGGCCTCAGATAAGTCTTTTAATCAAACTACTTCTCAATTTCTTTGTTTCTAAAGTTACTGAGTTGATCTGACTGTCTACTGAAACATACCTTCATTTATTCAATGAACTGATAGTGAGAACTATCTCTTATCAGGCCTTGTCTTCAGTGCTTTCCTTCTAAATGGATCGCATGTGCTTTCTGCCCATAAATGTCTTACAGTCTATTGAATTTCAAGTACGGGGTTACGGTACAATGTGAGTTGGACATGTGGGGAGTTAAAGAGAAGGGTTCAAGAGGTCAGGAAAGATTTCTCTGTGGGGTTTTATTTTAGTAGGTATTAAAACACAAATGAAGATGTCCTAAACATGTGAGATTGGTAGGTAGGAGTGGGGAACAGGAAAGTGAAAGTGCAAAGTCTTTAAAAGAACTGTCATGAATCCAGTGTGACTAGATTTCAGGTTGGAGATGGAGAAGTGGAGGGATGAAGTACCATCATAAAGGAACATTGTGGAAGGCCTGTGTATATTTTTATGCACTGATGATAGGATAAGGAGATTAGAAAATTCAATCTACTGTGCAAAGGGAGAAGAATGGTGACACTGAAATTAGAGATTAAGTTAGGGAGTAAAGTAATAGCCCAGAGGAGAAATTATGATGGCCTAAATAAGAGCCTTTGGGGGCATACTATTCTATGTTAGAGAGCAAGAATGAGTGAAAAAATGAACTCACAACCTCTAAAAATGAATACCTTTGAAGTGTTTTTAAATGTATAATAAATGCTATTTTCATAGTAATTCTACTTACAAAGAAATATGTAAGTATTTAAAACTTTGAGGCCAAGTTTTCATTGTCTTTCATTAACCACCAGTAAGAAGATTATATTAATATGAGAATGACTAAACCTATAGGGATATTCACTTAGAGTACTGTGTTCGAAGATACCCACAGATTTCTACACAGTTCTACACATCTTTACTTATCTCATCTCTAATATAGCCCTGGGGATTTTCAGAAAAGAGCATGTAATGTCAACTTTGTACTTAAACTGTAAGCATCAAACCCTTGGGAACTATCAAGTTATCAGTCTTTACTACTGAAAACATAACAGGATTTAAGTAGAGCTACTCTAAATGGTTCAGATTACATTTAGGTAATATTTTGAATGAGATGAAGACAGAGAGATTTTCACCCAAGTGACTAGTTTAAATTGCCTACATTTGTGTACCAGATTTGTGTGTGTGTGTGAAGTCAACTAAGGGTATAAAAATTTTCTTTCCAAAAAAGAAAACGGTCTCTATGTTGCTGATATCCAAACAAGTACAAACTAAATATTCTTTCTCCCTAAAAGAAAAAAAAAGAGGAATATAATTTGTGGTTCTTTAAAATACTTCCTAAGGTTTTAAAAGAAGAAATTGACCAAATAGAGCTTTATGATTTAACAAATATTATTTTTCATTTGTAATCTCTAATGGAGGTTACATGTAAAAAAACCTCGAGGCACACAAATAATGTTTACATATTTTTACTATTTATGCTTATAAACAATTCTTTTTTTCGAATCATTAGAGTAGATCCAAATGCCACAGCCAATTAAGTTACCCATAGAAGCATTTGTGCTTCATCTTGGAAACATGCTTGCTCCTCAGCCTCACCATTTGCGCTGATTCTCAAGTTTGCGTGGTCTCTCCTGCTTTTCCAGTTGGGTGGTAGACATCTTTGGCCCCAAAAGGACATTTATTTCAAAATGCTGAAATAATTTTTCTGCTTCTGTCAGAAGAGGAGGAGGAAGAGGAAGAAGAGGAGAGAAGGAAATGAGTGAGCGTGGAGCCAACTGACTGTTGGTTTTGGACAGAGAAGCTTATACCACATACTCATGAGAGATTGTAATGTCTTTTAACTAAAGCAGGGCTGCAAGGTAAAACAATGTTGCGTTTTCCATTTCACAGACTCCAAACCAAACGACTACACCAAAACATCTTGTGATAATGCTTTAATGATTTAGTAATGTGTCATTTCAATCATTTCCATTTCTGCAAGAGAAAAATAAAGACTAACCCTCTAGACTTTTAAATTTCAAGCTCAAATGGGTGCTAGGATAAAAGAAGTTTTCTGGACCTTAGGATACCATGAGAAAGTCAGTGAAACAGGAAGTCATAAAATTATCCACTGCATGAGATAGCAACACAGTTAGAAGGGCATAGACAAATTATGGGCATTATATTTTCCTGGAGAACATATTTGTAGTGATGAAAAGAAAATGAACTTTGAGATAGTAATTAGCTTAGGAAGCTGTAGTTTTTTCTATGCCACATAAAAATAATGATTCAAGGATTATGGGATTATATTATTTTGGTTAAGTAGAAATCCCCTATATAATTTATTATGAGGACATAATAAAAGTATAAAATGATGAATCCAAAATAAAATGTTTCATATATTAAACACAATTATATATTGTTTCAGAAATTGTTTTGGTTATTTACAATCAGAAGCTTTGTTTTAGAACTCGGTTTTCCCTTGCAGTTTGAACTGTGACTGGTAGATGGCGCTGTCAGGGTGTGATTCATTGTTACATATTAAAACATTCCTTCCTCTTTTCTTAGAAATTCAAAAACCAGTTTCATATTTGCAGTCTGCTGGGGAATGTTCTTAGCTAGAAAACATACCGAGAATTATTTTCTAGAAAATTCTCAGAAAGGTCAATATATTTTGTAAATTACTTTTGGTTGTTTATTGTTCTAGATAATTGTCTATTTCTGTTCCTGACAGACTCTCACTTCTCCAACACTTAAGCATATTTTCCAATTATCCTTTTTTTAACTTTTTATTTTTCCCCACATTTAGGTCTTTGTGATGAATCAGAAAGATCTTGGAAGCAGAGGTTCTTTAGGGAACAAGACCCTTCGAGTCTGTAGCTATAAACTTATTCTTTTCTAGTGCAACTTTTCCATTCCAGAATGTCTAAACCTTGATTTAAAATCGTGCAGTGCTAAAAAATGATAATAAATTGTGCAGCAGAGGATTTCTTTTTCTCATCTTAAATGGTGACATCGATTTTGTTCACTTGCTTGAGAGGTTAATGAATGATTTCAAAACATAGTAAAAGAGAGTCTGAAGTTCCTAGGAAAATCAGGTAATTCAGAAGGAAAAAAAAAAAAAACCATGAACAAAACAAGGAAATGTATCTTTCAGGTTCAGTTTCCTTAGTGTCGTAGTGGTGGAGTCAGCCATTTTTATGGTTCAGTCAACACAAGTTCAAAACATCTGACCACTGGAAAAATAGGGATTTTCCACATCTACATATTATGGGACATATCTTGAATAACAACAACAACAACAATAATACACTTCTTAGACGTTTGTTCCTAGATCTACTCTGTTATGAATAATTGAAAGTTACACGGAGGAGTTATGCCCTGCTGTTTTATATTCTAAATGTAAACTATAAAAGTTTTAAAAATGTACAAATACAATATTTTGCAAAACGATTTGGTTCAGTGGATTAAAAAAATTGACAGTTTCTCATGCCCATTTTCTGGTGGTTATAGCTGAAAATTTCCATAAAGGCCATCTAAAATGTTTAGTTTTTAGATTGACATTTTATGTTAAAAGTAAATAAGGGATATTCTTAAAGGTAATATCTATGTCTTCTCTTTTCTCTATAAACCTCACATGGTATTTAATGCAGGCCATGCATAAATCTATAATATTATAAAACAAAAATAACTGAATATTGTTACTTTTACTTTAAAGTTCAATACTATGAACACTATATTTTTTCCTTGCTAAAATAGAAGAGAAAAGGTAGAAACATTCAAAAAATTATATTGTCTAAATTAAATATATCATTAGAATATTTTCTTTACCTGCAGAGGTTACTTTTCTTTCCCACTCAAAATACATTGTATTATCTGGATGTGTGCTTAGTCAAATATATCATCTTTAGCATCTGCTATGTTGACAGAAATGTTTTACAGTGTGAAATGGTGGTTCATATTTATTGCTGAGAATTGTATAGAAGTTAAATTCCCTTAGGGAGGCAAGAATTTGGGAACCCAAATATATATCCTCTTGCATCAGAACGCAACTGTGGGAAAAGAATGAGACAGTCTATGCTTCTTTGTTTACAGAGAGCCGTAATCTTTTGACCAGATTTTAAATCAAGTCAATGACTTTCAGTTACCCATTATGTTTCTTTTTCTTCTTTTTCTATTGTAATATCATTTTTTATTTTCGTGAGGAGGGGAGATGATCAAAATTATTTCAAGACTGTTTGAACATTTGTCATCTTGATATAATGGCAATTGTAAATCATGCACGTAGAGAACATTCGTATCTGTATCAATCTCAATATCAAAACCCGAAAGAGCTTTTCTCCTTCAATCATAATAATAAGCATTTTACAAACACTCTGATTTGGTCTGTTTACCGTTATTTGTCTTTATAAAAGGAGACTTACTGTTTGGAATATTATTTGACTAAAATAAGAGTCTTTTATGTTCTAATTAGTTCAAGAAAATCTTTTTTATGGTTTACTGTATCAAGTATAATGTTGAAAATATTAATATTACATCGTTAAGGGGTAATGGGAAATGCCCAAATATCTTTGAACCAAACTTTCTTACACTAAAATATTGTATTTAAAATATTCCAAATTTAAAATCAAAACAAATAATTAGAATATGACAAGAAGTCAAAAATTCAGCTTAGTGATTCTAACTGCCCACTGGTATTTCTTCAACTTATCAATATTATTTTGCCTCAATCCATTCCTTTTTTTCTTAAAATAAACTCAAATTTTATGAGTCATTTAAATTAAAATACATATCTACAAATGGTCAATATTACATTATTATATTTCTGTGACAATGTAGAGAGATTTAAATTACGTGGGATAGTAATTATAGATGTGAAAATTTACTTTATATATAATAATAACATTACAATAAGACAATAACAACATTTCTTAGTACATGAAGCTGGACTCAGAAGTAAATTTTGTTGTTGTGTTTTTCAAATGCAGGCTTGCTTTCTTCAAGTTAAGGAGGCATAGCGTGAATTTAAAATAAATGTTATAGAAACTGAACGAGAAAAAATACTCTCCAGATTATATAATTTTCTGTTTATTATATCTATGGCAGAAGATAGCACATCCAATTAAAGAAGTCATATTAAATCAATAGTGGTGATTACAATAATTGAAATTCATTCTTTGCCATCTTCTGGAAGAGAATATTAAGCCTTTATATATCTTGAAAAAATTATAATTTGAATACACATTTTAATGCCACTCATGTTCAGATAATCACTAATTGTAAAAACCTATGTCTTGCTACTCTCTGCTTGAAAATTGGAATACATCCTCATAGTGCTTAATAAATACTTGTTGAGCAGACAAAATCAATGTTGTCACTGGTGGTTGTATTTCCGACCTGACCCACAGTGTTCTGGTTAAGCTATGGATCGTGCATAAAGAATAACTCTGGCCTAGCATTGCCAAAAAATTATTAAACGTAAGACAAATTCAGACAAAATCCCAAATTCAGATGACACCTTCACACTACAGCCGTGACTCTGGACTGAGAAAACTCTGCCCGGTTGCAGTACTTGGTATTGTATGAGCTCTGAGCTCCTGTTGGGAGTTCCATGTCTGGACAAGTGGTCTTGGTGGCCAGGAGAAAAAAAAAAATGCAGATCGAAAAAAAAAGTCCTGTTAAGAGCACACTTCTCTGTCCTGGAATCGCCTATCACAGTTGTGTTTCTCCCAAGTCTGAATTTGGCTGCATAATTACCTTCTTCTGGCTGTGCCTGCTCCCATCAAACTCTGATATTCTCTCTTCCCTGCTATGAACAGAAAATGAAGCAACAGCTTCCTTCCATCTCTTCTTTTCCTGAAGGGAGAATGAAGAAACCCACTCAAGTTTTAAGGAATCTTCATAGCCATTAACAAATAGAAAGAAAAGCTGTGAAGAGGGCTCCATTTTTATCTTTCTCTGTTTTTCCCCTTTTCCCCCTTTGCCTTCTCCTTTGATAATCTACAGAGACAAAAGCACACAGGAATAATAATTATGAGACATGCAGAAACTTGCAGTTCAGTTCCTGTGAGGAATCCTATATACTGAAACGCACTCAACCAGCAGCAAGTCTCTGATCATTTCCTTTTATATCTAGGAGCATCACTCTGAAGGAAGAATGATAGACTGAGATACATATTCTCAGGGGAGGTGGGAGGCAGGAGTGTGATATCTTCACCTTTGTCATGCCCTTTCTCTCTCACTATCTGTCCAGACACAGTAAATCCTGCCCTTGACCAGAATTAAGATGAAGTAAGAAATGTGACCATCCCAGAAATTAGATGAAGTGAGAAAAGTAACCAGCCCAAAATTTAGATGACCTAAAAAAAAGATGACTAGGGCTAAAGGGAATGCAATGTAAATGTAGTGTGTGTGTGTGTGTGTGTGTGTGTGTGTGTGTGTAAGTGTAGATATTCTAGAAAACATCAGATTTTGAAGTAATTAGATAGAAAGCAATCAAATGTAATAGCGGGAAAAGGTCTGGAAATCCCCTGAAATATCATTTTGGAAGGGGGTAAGATTTTCCAAATTCTTACGCTGAAAAAAAAAAAAAAAAGCTAGTAATTCTTAGTGACATTTAGGTTTAGGAGACATCTTTAAATTAGATTGATGCAAACTGACACTGTGTCTCCACTTTTAATTGTGCATTGATTTCCTTCAAATAATTACCTTTATTGTTTGTTTGTTTTCAGACGCATTAGATACTCTGCCAGAATGGTCGCCAAAAGTTTCAGAAGTGTGCTAGCTTCCAAGAATAACACAAAACTTGTAACACGACATGTCAACATAAAACAATGGATGTGCATATTGGCTAAACCAGGATATATATAACAATAGCCAAACACTGTTCACTTGAAAAATTCATGATTTCTCCCATGTCATAAATTTGAGTTTTATTTCTAAACAATTTTATTTCCATCTTTACTTTTCCATACTTTCAGCTCTAACACTGCCCCCAATTCTAAACTGACTTCTGTAAAAGAAATTCGTTAAATGAATTCTTATAGTTAATCCCAGTAATACAGAATCCCATTCATGCACTGAAAGTGTGCGTTGTTTCCCCCCCCCCCCCCTTAAATAAATTCTAGAATTCAGTTTAAGAAATACAAATCTTGGGCCAGGTGCGGTGGCTCAGGACTGTAATCCCAGCACTTCGGGTGACTGAGGTGGGTGGATTGCTTGAGGCCAGGAGTTTGAGACTAGCCTGGCCAACACGGTGAAACCCCGTCTCTACTAAAATACAAAAATTAGCTGGTTGCGGTGGCGCATGCCTGTAATCCCAGCTAATATGGGAGGCTGAGGCAGGAGAATTGCTTGAACCCAGGAGGCAGAGTTTGCAGTGAACCGAGATCGCACCACTGCACTCCAGCCTGGGTGACAGAGTAAGACTTCATCTCAAAAGAAAAACAAAACAAAACAAAACAAAAACAAATCTCACAGTACCAATCTTTCAATCTGTAGATTTACATCTAAGAAGTAACATCAGTCTATTCTGGTCTTAGAATTACTGCCATTCAATCTACTGCTAGTCTTACAACAGTAATAATAAAAATCATTCTAAATAAATTATCACAATAATACAATGTCAATGAAAGGAATATTAAGCCAACTCCATATGGCTTCAAGTGGAAATTTGTCACAGATCAATAGTCTAACTTATTTTTACCATAATTTCTATCGTACATAATACAGTGTGTATGTGTGTACATACATATGTATGCATGTATGTGTGTATATATATGTACACACACATACACACACTGCATTGTGTGTGTATATATATATGCATATAGATATAGATATAAAGGCTGCTTCACTGCTTTACATTTCTCTCATAGTACAATGGCTCCCCTAAGAGGGTTACAGTATTCCATTGACTGCTCTGTGAATTCATTTGCTGTGAGTTATTTCTGGCCAGCGGAAAGCACGCAGTTACCTTTTGGGTATCGTTCAAGTAGGCACTCTATGATTTTACCAGAGGTTTTTCCTGTAGAAATAAATCTGTGTATTATTTGTCTAGTCAAAAACAGAGCATGCTGACATGGGATCAGTGGGAGATTGGAAAATGGATCTGGGTTGAGAAGAACGAGTAAGAGGGAATGTACTTAACAATACACACTGGACAAAAAAACAAAATATATTCTTTAAAGTTATGGAAATAATGTGTGTATGGAGCAATTTGCAGGAAAACCTTAATCAGTTTAATTCCTCTACACAAGTACTTAACTCTCTTCTGTGTATGATGTAATTTTGTTGTCATTTGATTTCCATTCCCCTCATTAAATATTATATTTCACCACTTTTTTGTTTTGTTTTGTTTTGTTTTTCTTTTGAGATGAAGTCTTACTCTGTCACCCAGGCTGGAGTGCAGTGGTGCGAACTCGGTTCTTTGGCCTATTTGTTAAATTAGGTTGTTCATTTTCTTATTGTTGAGTTGTAAGAGTTATTTTTGTATTTTAGATAACAGTCCGTCTGTTAAGTCTTAGGCAAATATGTTCTCCCAATCTGTGGTTATCTTCCCCTTCTCTTGACAGTATCTTTCACAGAGTAGAAGTTTTTTATTTTAATGGAGCCCCCCGTTTATCAGTTATTTCTTTCATGGATCTTGCCTTTTGTGTTGTATTTAAAAAGTTGTGATCATGCCCAAGATCATCTAGAAGTTCTCTGTTATTTGCTAGGCATTTTATAGTTTTGTATTTTAAATGTATGTCAATGGTCAGTTTTGAGTTAATTTTTGTGAAGGGTATAAGGTCTGGTTCTAATTTTTTTTTTTTTTTTTTTTGCATGTGACATAGTAAGGTGGAATTTTTTTTTCTGTTTTGGGTTTTTTGCTCATTTGTTTGTTTTAGAGTGATGAGGTCTTACTTTGTTGTTCAGGCTGGGCTCCACAGATTCCCAAATAGCTGGACTACAGGCACGAACTCTGGTGCCCAGCTTAGTAGTAAGGTTTTAAGGTTTGTTGGTTTGGCCTGTCTTTTTATGACTAAAAACTTTATAAATTATATTATATTTATTTTAGAAATACAATGCAGGCTGGGTGCAGTGGCTCATGCCTGTAATCCCAGTACTTTGGGAGGCCGAGGCGGGCGGATCATGAGGTTAGGAGATCGAGACCATTCTGGCTAACACAGTGAAACCTCGTCTCTACTAAAAAATACAAAAAAAAAAAAAAATTAGCTGGGCGTGGTGGTGGGTGTCTGTAGTCCCAGCCACTTGGGAGGCTAAGGCAGGAGAATGGCATGAACCCGGGAGGCAGATTCATGAGTGTGAGCCAGCTTGCAGTGAGCCGAGATCATGCCACTGCATTTCAGCCTGGGTGACAGAGCAAGATTCCGTCTCAAAAAAAAAAAAAAAAAAAAAAAGAGAGAGAGAAAGAAAGAAATACAGTGCAAATTTAACCTTAGCTGTAACTACCAAGGACAAATAATCAAGAATTATAGGTACCACAATGTCTATGAAAAGAAAACCCTATATAAAGGCATTTGATAAGTATACAAAACTTTCATAAAAGTAAAAAGAAAACACTCTGTAAACATTTCCCTATCACATTTTAAATTATATCTTACGGGAATTTTATTGAATAGTAATTTATTATTAGTAATTAATTATTAGACAAATACATACCTAAACCTAAATTTAAAAATGCTGTCTCTAAACAGAGTGGCATAATTTCTGTAATAAAATCCAAGCCATTGCTTTTATGAAATGATGAGAGAAAGGAAGAGGAGGGAAGATAAACATCAAACTTGTTCAGCCTCTAATTTTAACAATGTCTATATCAATCACTGTGTACCCACTAAAAACACTACTGCTAAAATATTCTAAATCTAGGGGCTTACTTTAGAAGGTTACTATGTATCCCTTCAATGTAAAAAACACTCACTTATCTTAAAAGGAAGTGTGATAGGAAGAGCTTTTAAGAGTTATTGTTTGATACTGTGATAGGCAGATAATGTCCGTTTCACTGTGCATTCTTAGGATGGAAAGTCAAAAGTTGTGGCATGTGTGTTCGTGTGTGCATATATATGCTTTTTTTTAGGTATGTGTATGATGGGAGGTGAGTAGATAATTTTTTCCCAGGATTTTACAAACTGCATATTTACATCTCTTCCTAAATCAAGCACAACAAGAAAAGTGTATCAATGTAGGTTTATTTTGTAACAAAGGTACCATTCTCATGCTGGATGTTTAGTAGTGGAGGAGACTGTACGTGGAGGAGTGGGGAAGGAGAATATAGGAATTTTCTATACTTTCTCATTAAATTTGCTGTGAACCTAAAATTACTTCAAAAAAATTACTCTAAAAAAATAAAGTCTATTAAAAAAAACCTTAAAAACACACAAACAAAAAGCCTTAGTAAAATGTTTTCTCTTAAGGAACGAAGTAAATCAAATTACATTAAAAAAAAAATAAAGTAGCCATAAGTCACCTTCCTGCCTAGGTCTCTAAGTACTTTTTAGCTGGCAGCTCATAACTGCTATGTCCTTAAAGGCTTGTCAATACTTGCCAGGAATTTTTATTGATCGTCACCATAATAACTATTGAAGTCAATTATAATGCTTAACTTTTATTTTACAGATGAGAACATGAATTAATTTCATACCATTATATGTAGGACTAATTCTTAACTTTTGGCAATGATGGGGGGAAAGGATTAAAGCAGATCTTGCAATCCACATATTCTCTGAAGCTTTCACACTAATTTCAACCTTATATTCTATTAAATAATTTTTTAGAGGTGATAACCAAGATTGGGCAAATCTGTCCAATTTATGCCTATTGTTGCATTATTGGAATGCTAAGTATGTGGGAATTATTTCTAGCTTAGTGCTCAAGATCATCGCCAAGGCCTGATTGCAAAAATTCAAGAAATTGCAACCTCAGGCATAAATGAGTTAATTTGTGTAATGCTTTTTTTCTTGTCCTGCTGTCTTTTCTTGTCCATGCTTTTTCCCCCTTGTCTCTACCCTTTTGAAATTGCTAATTAATAATGAAAAGTCTAGAAATAAGACACATAGGCATACGAGAAAATCATGAGTTTGGATTTCTCAAAATTAGACAGTTCAAATTTAGCTGAAGTTAGCAGAAGTTTAGAAATTCAAAATTTACAGTCCTCAAAACTTGTCCGATACTAAGATATGTGCAACAAATCTGATTTCCAAGTGTGGATGAAGTCCACTTAATTTTTCATAATTTTCCAGAATAGTTTCAAATCTAAAAAATTCACCATTTGCTTTACTTTGATTACTTAGGTTTTGTTTTGTTATATGACTTATAAACACTTTGAAACAACCAGTTCTGTTTCAGGTAATCTGTAATTCTACAATCTCTCACCATTAATAGCTGCACACAGACTTTCCAAATACAAAATTCATGACTAACAAATGCCAGCTGGACAGATGACTAGGCCAACCCTTTCCACTATGAGTAACAATATAGCAAGTGTTCAACATATTTTGGTTAATGAATGAATGACCTGATGAAATTATGAATGGACATTCCCAAAGAATTCCCATTAATAAACCTGAAAATCATCATTTAAGATGATGTTTTTTAATGCATGAGAGTGAAAAAATAATAGTATGTTTTTTTCTTCTAATAGTGAATTTTATGATAATAAATTTTACCCAACATGCAGGATTCTAGGAACCATTCCATTTGTAATTCTTTAAAACCCCTTCTGCTGCTGGATGAAATGGGAACTGTTATAACCACGGGTTTCCTACAGCACTGCAGTATGAATGGTCTTTTTCTAAGTGGCATTTCTATCACACGGATTGAATTTTAAACTGTTTTTTTCCAATGACCAATCAGACATTATAAAATAGTTTTATGCTACTGACTTGGTATGTGTTCAATGTCAAGCCATGTTTTTCCATTGACAGCTTAAGAAGATTGTAAAACCACTAAAAATTTAAATTTGTGGTTCAAAGACACTTCTGCAGTTAGGCTGCTTTTAATTTTTCTCATTCCATTTAGTGAACACCTGCCTTTCATTGGCTATTAAAACAATGCAAAACCTTTTAGATTTTGTTTGGAGCCTAGGTAAAAACACACAAAAAATAAATATTTGGGTAAAAGAAAAAGAAAAGGATGGACTTATTTATAGTTAGACTTTACATACTCGTAAGTAAAAGACTTGTAAGACCTAATTTTTTTAAATTATGCAAACTACTACTTAAGATAATGGAATATTATTTAAGGAAATAATAACTTGCTCTATTAGATTGAAGGTCGAAGTTCTGGAAGAGTAATTTCAGATGTAGTGGCCTGATGCTCCTAACCCTGTGATCATAATTGCTAACTTGTTAGCACCTAATTGAAAATTAATTGTGCTAAAACCTGACTCTGCATTATCTACCATGTGTACCAACAGTTTTTATAGAGTTTAGCACACGTAAGGCATTTGGTTTACAGCTGATAAATTGAATTTTTAAAAACTGTCTTTTGAAACTCAGCGTTTATTTTCAATCAACAAACTTTTGAGCACCAACATTACATCAGATGTTCTTTTAGGTACTTAGGCTACCAAGGTAAAAAACATAGTCATATCTTCAAAAACTAAAACCCTAGTAGAGGAGAAAGAGAAATGTATCGTAATCAGATACGGCAAGTGATCGAGAGCAGTGATCTAAATCTTGACTTCACTTTAGAACCAGCTGAGAAGTTAAAAACAAATAAATATCATGACCAGGCTCTTCTGCAAACCAGTTGAATCAGATGTTTGGAAGCAGTTTCAGGGCATCAGAATTTTGAAATGGTCTACAGAGTAATCCTAATTTTCGGGAGGTTGAGAAGGACTGTGCTTGAGGAAAGCAAGGTGATAAGAAAGGCTCTCTTGATTCCATCTGGTAGAAACAGGGCAATAGATCTAGGAAAGGTGATGCTTAAACTAAGCTTTCAAGAATGCTTGAGATCAGTCAGATGAAGACATGGTGAAGATCATTCTTGGCAAAAAGGAAATCATGACTAAAGGGGAAGAAAAACATGACACATGGCCGGGCGCGGTGGCTCAAGCCTGTAATCCCAGCACTTTGGGAGGCCGAGACGGGCGGATCACGAGGTCAGGAGATCAAGACCATCCTGGCTAACACGGTGAAACCCCGTCTCTACTAAAAAATACAAAAAACTAGCCGGGCGAGGTGGCAGGCGCCTGTAGTCCCAGCTACTCGGGAGGCTGAGGCAGGAGAATGGTGTAAACTCGGGCGGCGGAGCTTGCAGTGAGCTGAGATCCGGCCACTGCACTCCAGCTTGGGCGACAGAGTGAGACTCCGTCTCAAAAAAAAAAAAAAAAAAAAAAAAAAAAAAACAAAAAAAAAAACATGACACATTTAAGAAACAGGAAGTGGTTGTTGTGGTTAGTATTTAGAATATGTATAGGCAAATCTGGAGCAGTAACATGCAAAAATCGAATATGTTACATGAAATATGCAATTGACTCTTCAATATTCATTGTGTACTAGTTAATTATTCTCCAGATATTGATAAACCTATCATAGTAATTTTATTCCTTCTTTTATGATTGGTTCAGTAATAGAAGAATCTAAGCAAATTTAAATCAAGGAGAAACTTTCTTCAACTCCATGGAAAAGAGAAAAATCTTTTCTGCAACCAGATGGATGGTGAGAGGTATGTTTCATGGTTGCTGCTTCATGAGAGAAGCCAGATTGAGAATAATTAGCTGATACTGGGTTACAGGCAGAGTCAAGAAAACCTGAGAAGCAGGGCTGGAAACTTGAGGTATCAGAAACTAGAAAACCTCATGCTGTTTCTAAGCTTCATGTGATATGAGATTTAAAATGTTCTTCTTGTTAAGCCACTTTGAGTCTGGGTTTCTTAGCAGTGAACTCATCCAACGAATTCATCAGGTAAAGAATTTTCATTGTCAAGGTAATAAGGAGGCATTGCAGCAATTTAGGAAGCGGATTTTAAAAGACAGAAACAAACATTCTGCTACCTTAAAGTGGGATTTTTATACATGCCAGGCAGTGTGTGTGCATTTTATATATGTATAAGAAATCATAACCAGATTTGGGTTTTATTCTTCTGGTATTCAATATGTAGGTTGGATTTGAAGAATCCGAAGCTAGAAACAAAAGAGTACAGAGTTATTTTACAGACTCAGCTATAGAGATAATTATGAAGAGGAAAAAGAAAGAGCCAAGATATATTTACAATATGAACTTTCTAAAATTTGACAAATGGTAGAATTTTATGGCTAAGAGAAATGGAAGATTCTAGAATAAACTGTTGGTTAGAACTACTTGAGTATGTCTCAGTGAGAATGGACTAAACTGAACGTGAAACATCGATTGATGAGCCCTTGTTTTTGGGCAGGAACTTAACTTGGGCAGAGCAAATTCTTCACTAAAAAAGATACTCAAGCTTTCAAATTATTCTGCAAGTAAAGTGAGTGTAAATAATTATAAATTGCTAAATCTGAAGATCTTATGCTCAAAGCAAATACATTTTTTAAAAATCTAGAAATTCCAGCAGGGGCAGACCCTGACATGTTCCTAGTGAGCAGGTGTGTTGAATAAAAGTCAAATGCCTTGCATCTATTTTACTTACTTCAAGTGTGTGAACTCTAGTGGAGAATCCTCCTATATGATGTATTATAGTTAGATTTTTATTTCAAAGGTTGTAAAATATTGGTCAGGGTTTTCAATGACCCGAGTCCCTTGGTTTTCAATTTCTCATGTAATTTTCATTATAGTAGTAATTTTCCTTCCATAGGAATTTTCATTACCTTCAGTTGATGAAGTATATATAGTATGCTTCATCGGTGCACTATTGATTCCTTCTCATATGCTAGTTTCCATAGCTTTATGTTGTATTTACAGAGGTAATTAGTTAAGTTGAGGCCATATAAGATTAGAGTGGGCTCTAAATTCAATATGACTGGTGTCGTTATGTGAAGAGAAACACAGTAATCAAGGCATGTAACCATGGAGGCAGGGAGATATAGCTGCAGTCAAAGAACACCAGGGATTTCTAGCAACCCCCAGAAGCCAGGAAGAGGCAACCATGGTTATTTCCCCTGTGCCATCAAAGGGAGCACAGCTCTGCCAACACCTTGATTTCAGACTTCTGGCCTCAAGAACTGTCAGAGAATCAAATCCTATTAAGTTACACAGTTTGCGGTTATTTGTTATAAAAGTCATAGGAAACTACTCCCTTAATATGCATCTTCAACACCAGTTGATTCATTCATGGTTCATACTGGAGTCATGTCTTGAGTCTTCCAAGGCAGTTTTCAAGAGTACATAAACCTTACCTCCTTTAAAAAGAGACACAGAGCTGCATAATTATCTCACTCAATATTTTGTCTCAATTTTTACACCAGTTTACAAAATATTAACATTTCGTTTTTCCTGAAATTTATATATGCTTGATCTCACAACTTCACCATTCCTTATTTTTAAGTAATCTTTAAAAGATTTCTTTACAGCATCCTAAACTAACACTTGTTATTCTGAGGTAATTTCCTGGGAGAAATTTAAAAACATTTATTTTTTTTTCCTTTTTAATTATAAATATATAATAATCATAAACATTAAAAGCATTAATTTACATTGTTTCAGATTAACATGTATCTCTGAATAGTGGTTTATGGCTAAAAATAAAGTAACTGAGAGAATGAGCCATATCAGACTATGTAAAGATTCAATGATTCAAACTATGACATCCTGTTTCCTGTAAGATAATATTGGGAAAATGCATTGTCCTAATGTTTGAACAAATATGAGTGTTGCTTGACAGAACTCACTGGTCAATTCCAAATTAATACATTCTTAGAAAGATGCTGAAGTGATTTAAAGTTAACAAAGTAAATTACATATTTGTGTGAAAGAGTAAATTTTTTGTAAAATTCATGACTTGTAGTGCTTAGCACTGTATTCTGATATGTCCTAAAATTGGATAATAATTTCCTGAAATCCTAATGAGATAAATATTTAGTTAGCTTTCTTTACCAAGTTCTTACTGGTCAGAAACTTGATGCGCATATTTCTATTACAGAATTACATAGCAATTGGGTTATGTATTATTGATTTTACTATTTATTCTAGATTTAATTACAGATAGATAAGGAGAATGCTACATATGCCAAATTCAAGCATATTTAAAATAGTAAGGTCAAAAAGAGAAATATACATGGAACAGAGAAACCAAGACTGCCAAGCAACATATTATTATTTAACACCAAAGTGATAATTTTTTCAAAACTCCACAATACCATCCCAGCATATGGAAAAAACAAACCAGATTTTTCCTTTTTTTTTTTTTTTTTTTTGAGACAAAGTCTCACCCTGTCGCCCAGGCTGGAGTGCAATGCTGCCATCTCGGCTCACCGCAACCTCCGCCTCCCAGGTTCAAAGGATTCACCTGCCTCAGCCTACTGAGTAGCTGAGATTACAGGTGCCCGCCACCATGCCCAGCTAATTTTTGTATTTTTAGTAGAGAAAGGGTTTCACGATGTTGGCCAGGCTGGTCTCGAACTCCTGACCTCATAATCCACCTGCCTCGGCCTCCCAAAGTGCTGGGATTACAGGCGTGAGCCACTGCACCTGGCCACATTATTTTTAAGGTAGTATGTCTCTCTCTTTCTTTTCATTTAAAGAAAATTCCCCATTTGTATTCACCTTCTGTGACTTCCAAAAATATAACTGTTTTCATAATTTTTGCCATTTCCAACTATTTCTCAATTATCCACTCAATATATACTGAGCCCAGACAAGTACCAAGTGATGACAACATAATCACTTTCTTTCCTTCAACTTAAATTTCTTAAGGATTGTTTCTTAGGACAAAGAAAATAAACAAAGCAAAACATTTTCATTGTCTTTGCTTCTCTTTTACATAGCTGCATTACTTTTTTTCCTGTTCATATCTAGATAAACCCTGCATCTATTTTCTCTTTTCTTGCTGTCTTCTGGATCCTCTGCTGCTCTGATGAAACAGTCTCTGTACTGTTAACCACATCCTTCCCTGGGGCCTTTCTCAAATATTATCTTCCACAATATCTCTACTTGAAATTCTTCATCACCCATGTCCAGAATTTTTCTCTCCTCGTGGCTTTCTGGATATTGTGCTCGCTTGCTCCTTGCCTCTCTAATCATTTCTCTGACAAACCTTCCTTATGAGGTTTCATCCTTTTCTTTCTTCCTGAGAGTAAGACTACCTCCAGGAGGAGCCATTGTTTTTGTATGGTCACTCTACGTCATCTCAGAAAGCTTATTTATAATCATAGTCTTAATGATCGTTTGGCAATCAAGTCTTAATTTTATCCTTACTTCGAATGCAAATTCCAACTCATCAAATAAAGGAATATATTAAATATGCAACCATCCACTTGAATCGTATGTATTAAATACATAATACATAAGCACTCACCACTTTCCTCTCTAGCTAGATCCTTTTTGATATTTCTAATTCTGTCGGGGGATGGACTGCATGGCCACCAATAACTACTTTTTCAATCCTAAAATACAATCAGTTGATAATTCTTACCTAACTTTTTGCCTCAAATACTGCACAAGCATTCTCTCCAAATGAAATTTCAGACTCCTTTCTAATTTGTGCTGTTTTATCTTCCTAGAGACCTTTTGTAGATGACTCTAACATGTATAGTCTCTCTTTCTCTCTTTTTCTCTCTCCCCACTCTCCTCCCTCTCTCCATTTATGAATTACAGAAGACTATATATATATTCTCGTACTATTGTCTAGCTACCTTTTATGTGTAAATCTTATCTTCCTAGAAATCCAACAAGTTTTCTCAGGAGAGGAATCTGTCTACACTTTTAAAATCTGTCTGTACCTTTATGACTGAGCACCGCATTAGATCTTCCACTGGAATTTTATCTAGTTTTATTTTACTTGAATTATTAGATGATTAACAATTTTCTTGCACAGCTAGATTAGTGTTTAGTAATTAAAGCTAACATACAAACCTGAAATGTCTTAGTAATAATTTATATATAATTTATATGTACTTAAAATAAAATTATGAAGTCCACATGGGAAAAATTGAACCAGAAAAATATGTTTTGATAGACAGTTGCCACTTATTTCAAATAAGAACCACTATAACCAAATGCTGGTGAATGTAATAATGTGTGTATGCTTTATTGCCTACTGAAGTAAGCATTGGTCCCTGTTTTACAAATGTATAGAAATACGTTTTATATTTCAAATTATATTTGTTGATTTTTACCCTGGGATTTTCACTATAGAAATAAATTATTAAACTGATTTCATAATTTTTATTTGCTCTAAACATACTAGTAGAATATACATGGTTTATATGTAAATTATCACTCAGATAAATCAGTAATACTTGTCTTCAAGAAATATAGAATGATTTTTATTTTATTTACTAATTCTGGCCCTGTATTGACATATTTTGACTAAAGATATAATGTCTTTATGGCATACGGTTAGTGTTATTTGCAGGTCATATAATTGTTAAAACCTATCATGTTAAGAAAACAATTTTGGGCCTTTGTGCTAAACACATCCACCTATAAACTCTATTATTTCAAACTCACACACATTGATGAAGGCAGTCTTCTTTACTCTTTCTACTGATTCAAATGCTAATGTCTTCCAGCAACACCCTCATCAACACACCCATTAATAATGTTTTACCAGCTATCTGGCCATTCCTTAGCTGAGTCAAGTTGATACATGACATTCACCATCACAATTCACCTTTGTCTACTTGGCACCCACATGCACGTCCTTTAACCATACTTAGTTTCCAAATAACGACAATTAACAAGGCCATAATTCTGCCTTACATAATACAACTATCTTGCATAAAATAAAAAATCCACTAATCCCTTCCAGAGGAGATACAGTCCTTAAGTAATATTTATCCTTCTGATATTTTATAACTTAAATACGATGATGTAAAATTAACAATACTAAATACTGATATAGAGTCAAATATCTTATGTTACATAATAGGAGAATGAGAGAAAAAAGAAAACAAGTATATTTGCTTAATATATATATATATAAGCAAAATATATTAATAACAAAATAAGGAGGAAATACACATGAAAAACTTTTGGTTTCTGTAACTGGTCCTGTTGTTATAGCTGGTGTTTATAACTACCCTCTTCTACATGCCCTTTGCTTCAGCACGAACCTTAGCTGGTCATGGTTTTTTACCTGGTGGGGAGACCCAAACCATTCCTTTATAGTTTGGGCCATTAGTAGTCCTGTTCAGATGAGGTTGTTGTAGCTTTCCATTAACGTTGAGCACAGGCATGGTAATACTAGCAGAAGTCCTAGGGAAGCATCTATATTTAAGGTATACTCATTTTTACCTCCATTGTGGAGTAGGCCAATTTCCTTTTGGTAGTCCAGTTCAATTTCCCTAGTCAACACCAAAACTCCCTTCTTGTTGTCTCAGAGGCATGAGTTGCCCAGTGTTAAGGAGGCAGTCTTAACTTCCAGTTCATTAGAATCACTGTTGCGTCTCCTAGTGGAAGCATTCCTCCCTCTGGGACTAAGACCTCTGGGTGAGCAGAGCACAAAGTCATGGTAACAAAAATATATTTTGCTAATAGGTCACTAGGGGTAATTGCGAGTGGCACCACTCTCATTTCTACTTCTGAATTCCTGGACCTGTGAATCCTTAGTATAGAAAAAACAAAACAAAACAAAACCCAAAAACAAAACAAAACAAAACAAAAAACACCATTCATTGAATGCTGATTCAGAGCATGTGTAGCCTTCTGGAGAACTTGGCCAAGTGGTATTGTCACCTAACTAGCACTGTAACTGAGTCTTCAAAAGGCCAAACTACCATTCTATCAAGGCAGCTGTTTTAGGATGGTTGGAGACATGGTAAAACTAGTGAATTCCATGAGCATGAGCCCATTGGCACACTTTTTTTGCTGTGAAGTGAATTTCTTGATCAGAAGCAATGCTGTATGGCATATCGTGACAGTGGATAAGGCATTTTATAAGTATACAGGTGGTAGTTTTGGCAAAATCATTGCCTGCAAGGAAGGAAAATCCATATCTAGAGTTGAGTTTTGTCCAGTAAGGACAAAATGTGGACAGTTTCATAATGAAAGTGATTGAATGGAATCAACCTGCCATCAGGAAGCTGACTGGTCTCCTCAGGAAATGTTGCCATCTTGTCTCTTAACTGCTACTTAAATGTCACAATTATTCAAGTGTTTCATGAAAACTATTGTCAAATATGTACACAAGTAGTATATATTTGCATTCTTGATATCTTCTTTGGAAATGTTGATGAGAAATTAATTTATAGTATAAATTTATTGTACTCACCTTTAAACCCAAGCCATATCTGACCTATTAA
The DNA here is from genome assembly GCF_049350105.2 of Macaca mulatta. Lineage (NCBI taxonomy): Eukaryota > Metazoa > Chordata > Mammalia > Primates > Cercopithecidae > Macaca > Macaca mulatta. The sequence goes on from NC_133408.1 coordinate 112,567,571, forward strand.
AAGTTAAATATATGGCCTACTTTAGAGTCAAATATTCTGATCACTATGTTAATATATATTAAAAAAAACTCCTGTTATTACAGTCACAATGTATCAAATACAATAAAAGTTTTTAATACAGACAAAAGAAGTCAAGGTCAAAAGAGAGATACACTATTGACTGTCAGATAAGATGATATGATTTCCTCCATCTGAATTAATCAGGATCATCTAGAGAAACAGAGCCAACATAATACAAAAACACAAACACAAACACACAAATACAGAGAGGTTTATTACGGGAATTTGCTCACGTGATTATGGAGGCCAAGAAGCCCCACGATCTGCCAGCTGGAGAAGCAGGAAAGCCAGTGGTGTAAGACGTTTGGGTCAAAAGGCCTGAGAACCAGGAGAAGCCATGATGGAAATCTTCGTCAAAGTCCAAAGGCCTGAGAACCAGGAGTGCTGATGTCCAAGGGCAGGAGATAATACATGTCCCAGCTCAGTGAGCAAATGTGCCCTTTCTAAGCCTTTTTGTTCTATTTTTGCTGCAGCTGTCCCCTTTAGGGTGGTGCCTGAGTATTACGCAGAACATCTGTTAATCAGGCCCTAGTCTTCTCTTCTTCTGTCAAGTGATCATCGGGAACTCCATGAGACCACAGGTGCAGGCTGGGAGAGAGAAGCCAGGGTAGCAGAAGCGGAGACCAGGAGCATTTGGGCCACTTCTTCATGTAACTGACTTGTGCCTTCACAGCTGCTAGGGCCAGATCACAAATATACCACTTCTATTTGATGATGGAGTGTTATTTCACACAGCAACTTGATGGGTTGGTGGTCAGATAACACCCAGTTCATGGTGGGTAGCTCAGGTCACATAGTTACTTGGTAGCCCATTTTTATACCTGGGGAAACATGAACCTCTTTTCCTTATAACTGCAATTTTTGCCACAAAGCTTTCAGTTTCATCATCATTTTGCAATGAGAAATATATATTCAGCTGGGTGTGGTGGCTCAAGCCTGTAATCCCAGAACTTTGGGAGGCCAAGGCTGGCGGATCGCCTGAGCTCAGGAGTTCGAGAAAACCCTGACCAATATGGTGAAACCCCGTCTCTGCTAAAATACAAAAAAAAAAAAAAAAAACTAACTGGGTGTGGTGGCGTGTGCCTTTTGTTTCAGCTACTCGAGAGGCTGAGGCATGAGAATTGCTTGAGCCTGGGAAACAGAGGGTGCCGTGAGCCAAGATTGTGCCACTGCACTCCAGCTTGGGTTACAGAGTGAGACACCATCTCAAAAAAAAAAAAAAAAAAAAAAAAAAAGAAAAAAAAAGAAAAGATCAAATTATTCCTAGTGTATAGGCTAATTATTTTATAAGAAAATGTTTTTTATATATGGTTTCTCATGGCATGAACCAAAAAGTTATTTTAAAGTATAAGAATGACTGATGCCTTAGTGAATTATGGGACTTTAAGGTAATATAATAATTTATAGCCAGTCTAAAATATTTGCTATTTACTTTCCTTAAATGGAAATTATTGGCCAGGCATGGTGACTCACACCTATAATCCCAGCGGTTTGGGAAGCTGAGGTGGGTGGATTAGTTAACCCCAGGAGTTCGAGAGCAGCCTGGGCAACATAATGATACCTCCTCTCTACAAAACATTTTACAAATTGGCCAGATGTGGTGGCATGTGGCCATAGTCCCAGCTACTCGGGCAGCTGAGGTGGGAGGATTGCTTGAGTCCAGGAGATTGAGGCTGCAGTGAGCCAAGATTGCACCACTTCAGCCTGGGGGATGGAGCAAGGCCATGACTCAAAAAAAAAGAAAAAAAAAAAAAAAAAGAAAAGAAAAAACAGTTACTGGGACAATAAAATATTAATATTTGATACAAATAATTTGATATGAATTAGAGAACTCCATTTTTCTCCATCATCAAATTAGTTCCTTCTAGATATAAATATGTATTAACTGAGGTCACTTAGAAATTTTGGGTCAAAATATTAACAGCCCAATTAACTTTGTAATTTTATCAGGTTTGTTGACTATATGAAATTTAAATTTTGTCACAGCCTCTTAACAAATTACTACTAATTTCTAATTTAACTTGTGAGTTTATAGGTCATTCATATGCTGTAAATAGCCCTTGAATTATTCTTTTTAAATAAAGAAGATTGAATCAGATGATCTCTAAAGTCGCTTCCATCTGAGTCTAAGCTTTGTTTTTAACTTTACGTTTCAATGGACTTTAAGTACAGTTTAAGCTCTCATTATGCCAAGAGTATTTTCATATTAGAGACATCAATAACAGTATCTAAGTCGTTTGTGAGAGAAAGAGAGAGAGAGAAGAGGTGAGGGAGTAAGGGGGGAAGATAAGGATAGGGAGAGGAAGAGGAAGAGGATATTTACTACAAATGGATGTTAAACTGTGTTTTTTTCATGCAATATTTTTAGTATTAAGGAAAGACTATTTCTTTGGTTATGTATTAGAAATTTGAATGTGCTTATTTTTGGATTGTTAGTTAAATATTTGTATTTTGCAAAATGGTATCAACTCAGGAGAAAAAGTAACACTCTGAGTTTCATTTGAAATTTTGTGTAAAAATCTCAAGACCCTGAAACTCTGTAAACTTGTGCTTTAGCACTGCAGCAGCTCATGCCTCATAGGTAATAGAAGGTGTCATGTGACACTCTGAACTCTTCCTTGTCATCCCTTCATTCGAGAACACTTGCTGCCATTCTGACTCCCACTAAAGATTAGACCCTATCATAGCAAAAAACCCCAAAAATGTCCCTGCCCCAGTCTCAACTTTTACACTTGGGAGAAGAATTGGTTTCCATTTACCATAACTCAAACTATTAACTAGCTATATTTGTCTAAGACAACACCCTGGTTTATACCCCCAGATACTACCAACCAGCCAGTATAAACTCTTGGTCTTAAGTATAATGCACTCCATATGCTTCACCTTACTCAGAGGCAGACCATTGAATCATTCACATTTGAGTTGGCTCGGATTAGTGCCAAATTGGAGATAGCAGAACAATACAATTTTAGAGTAATGGATGTTATTTAGAAAGAGAAACAACAGTTTCAAAGGCAAAGATTCATTAAAGATAATCAAGGCCTTTAACACAGCTGCTGGCCAATGAAAAATTATGTGATAATTGTGTCTATACATAATGGATTTATTTAACATGTGAAAACTTGGCTTGAGCCACTACAGATTTTTTTCTAATACATAGGACATCTTTTAAATATTTAGAAAAAACAAAGGCATTTTCCTGATAATAAAGTGTACACATTCACTATAAAAAAATTATAAAACTATTTTAAAACTGTTAGAAACAATACAAATACCCACTAATCTCACCAACTAGAGATAGTATTAATAAGCTCAAATTGTTGTCATTTTGAGTGTGTCTTTGAAATCAAATATATATACAATAAATACAACAGAACACGTATGGTGTGAGTGTATTTGAATCATATGGTTGTAACCTGCTTTCTTTCTCAGCATTATATCATGATTGACTTTCTATATTCTTTATTTTATAACATGATTTTTAATAGTTATGCTCTACTTATTATGATTTACCATAATTTATTTAATCCATTTTATTTGACATATTTCAATATAATAAGTATCACTTCAGAGATATACTTGTATGTACATCATTTGAGATATCCAATTATTTCCATTCACTATATTAATTCATCTGCAATTATTGGATTAAAGTCAGCATTTTACTTACTCTTAAAATTTCCACTATATAATGTGTTCTAATTACACTCTTCCCAGAAGTGTACAACATTTATTATTTTCCAAAATCCTTGTCATCATAACCTATTTGTTTTTTAATGGTTATCAATTTGATAGGTGGGAAATGCTATCTTTTTTAACTTTCATTTTTATTACAAATAAGTTTCCAGTAGTTTAATATTTCTTGATCATAAATAGTTCTACTTTGAAAATACAGTAATTCATGTCCTTTACTCTCTTTTTATTAGACTCTGTTTTTCTAGCTCTGAATTCTGTGGGGATTTGATTTTTCTAGATTCCACTAATTAACATTTTGCTGTTCAGGCCTTACAGAGAAGTCTCTGTTTTTTAAAAAATTGACTCTTGATAAATACAAGGGTATTAGATTAAATTTTTCTGCATTAGAAATATTTCTACATTCATAGTTTTAGGCAATCTATCTTTATATGTTAAACAAAACTTAGACAACTGGAAAGAATTTATAACTAAACAGCTGAAGAGAAAAATAAAGGAAAATAGGGTGTGGTGGCCCACGCCTGTAATCCCAGAAGTTTGGGAGGCCAAGGTGAGAGGATGGCTTGAGGCCAGGAGATTGAGACCAACTTGAGCAACATGGTAAGACTCATCTCTATAAAACATTTTTAAAAATTAGCTGAATGTGGTGGTACACACCTGTAGTCCCAACTACAATGGAGGCTGAGACAGGATGATCACTTGAGCTCAGGAGTTTGAAGCTGCAGTGAGCTATGATTATACCACTTCACTCCAGACAGAGGAAGAACTTGCCTCTGAAAAAAATAAAAATTAAAATAATGTTGCTCAAATATTTGCCCCAAGAATGTACCTATCAAATGAGTTAACAGACCAAGAAAACACAGGCATAGCATTTGAGGAGCCATTTCACTGGCTGTATTACATATATTGGAGAAATTCGTGTTTGGTTTTTAGGTTGTGTCTCAAGATCCATTTGTTTCTTTGTAGGTGCCACTCATGAGCCTGTGGGCTGTGAGGAGAAGGGAAAAATCACTGAGCAAGTGGTGCTTGGTGCCCCTGACCTGTGCGCATCCTGATTGCTCTGGTTCTCACCGCCCTTACATAGCTGTGTGCTACAATGCGTTTCCTAAAAACAAACAAACAAACAAAAACCCAGAGGTTTCTTCTGATATTTAAGGTTTGGAAACTTCTCCTTCAGAAGGTTCTCATGTCTTTATTTTATATTATACTTTAGTCTATAATGTGTTGACCTTTAGTATTTATTTATCTATAGTCTTTATTCTACATTTACATTTTGTTTTATGAAATTATACTGTAAATCACCACAAAACATTTCTGGAAGTGGAGATTCAGTTGTAAAAGAATGTACATTCTAGTCAGCATTAAGCCGTACATTGCGCTTATTTTCAGCATAGCTTATATATACCCACTATATGAATCAAGCATAAATGATGTAAATAGATGTTAAATCTTAAGTTCTATGTTATTCATTTTATGAGTATTTTATTTCATTGTTAGTATGCTCATTTATTTGGAGTTAAGTGAGTTGCATATTACACCATAATTGAGGTTAGGGCTAGTCGTGTAGTTATTATCTCACTAAACCTCTATTGTTACAGGACTGTTCATTATTTTTGAACTAATGGCTAGATCCTGTACAACCTAAAATCAAATTCCACTATAAATTTATCCAAAGTGCTTTAGATAAGAAATGACACATGACTTTTTCTTTAGAACTTAATAGTTCTTTTGGCCATATGAAGCATTTTTGTCAGGCATCTCAAATTCCAGGTTTTATAAGCCAAGAGTTTTTGTTTTCCTATTACTTTGAAGGAAGTGGAAAAGTCAAGTGAAATATGTACAACCTAAATGTATAATCATTTAATTAAAAATGTTGATAACTAAAGTCACATTTATCTTTAGCATATTCTTTATTTGATTAACAAGTGTTACCAGTGGAGAGTGTCCAGGTTCCTGGCATTTTGGACAAAAAGCACAAACAAAACCACGGAGGAAGAGCACAGAGTTATTGAAACAAAAGTACATCCCACAGAGTGGGAGCAAGATTGAGCAACCTGCTGGAGACCACTGGTTACAGAATTTTCTGGGGTTTAAATACCCTCTAGAGGTTTCCCATTGGTTATTCGGTTTACACCCTATGTAAATGAAGCAGTGATCGGCGACCAGTCTGACTGGTCGCGGGAGGGGACCAATCAGAGGTACGTTTCATTTTTCATCTTCCAGGCAGAAAGGCGGCAGGTTGCAAAGGGAGTATAGCCTCTGATCCTTTTGTTACTTGGGTGAGGAAAGTTGGGGTTTTCCTTTAGATTTAGTACTAGGAAGTCAGTGTGAATTGGCTTTAGGTTTCCTGTCTCCAGACCCTACTATCCTGCCTCACAAGCATTTATGAAATCTTGCTCTAGACAAGATGTCTCAAGGTATTAGAGTGTTATTTGGGAGAAAAGGTGGAATGAATGGTTAGATATATGTAAATACTTCAAAATTTTCTTACAAAGCTTGTTTTAGACAGTGTGCCTTCTTTTTAGAACATGGACCTGAAAATTGATGATAATGATGATAATAAAAATTAACATAAAGATAGTATCTATCATTTATAAATATACTATACATCAATTTACTTGCCAGTTGAGTAACATAGTTTATATAATTTGTCAACATGAAGCTATAGAAATAAACATCGTTTTTTTTAGAGATGAGGAAACCTAGACACAAAAATATTAATTAACCTGGCCACAATCAAAGTGTGGAAAACTGACAAAAACAAGACACAAACCAAAGTATCCTCTTCAGAGACAATGCTATAAATCACTATAAAATAAATAGTATTGGCTGCAAAAATATATAATGTCTCACTGGGAATAAGTCTGATTTACAGAGATTGGCATCACAACTGCTGTCACAATACGACTGCAGACACTGTGGGCAAATCCTCAAAGAATCTGAAACACTGTCATTGCATATGGACACAACCGTTGTTCTAATTCCAGTGAAAATTAGAAATGAACCTCTGCTCAAGGGCAAAAAACAAAGCAACAATTATAAACCAAAAAGAAGCAAGCAAACAAAACACAAAGCAAAACAAAAACCTGAAGCTGCGATGAGCATATAATTAGTTAATTTTTCTTTGCAGTTGTAGAAGCAGTTACATTTTCCTGATGTGGCCCAACGCTACACGGGTACTAAAATCTTGTGTAAAGTGAAACTCTTAGATCTAAATGCACTATTAAGTATATGTATTGAGCTCTCATTTTGTGCCAAACACTATGACAGAAAACATCAACATAAGATGCCATCAAGAAATAAGAAGTATAGAGTTTAGTGGTGTGAAGTAGGCCTAGTAGGAGTACATTTGAAGTTTGTCAAAACCTGTTGTAACAGAAACATTTACTGCTCACCAAATAGCCATGTGCTTCAGAATATTTTCTGGTCCTCTCGCAGGTATGCATGGCTTTGTTCTGGTCCATGAGCTGTGAGCAGAAATGGCACCTACCACCTCTGCCTTGAAGTATGTAACACCAGGCATGTGACCCTCCACCTCTTTTTTCCCCTGCTGTGGGATCTTGTAGATACATGCTGAGAAGACTGATTCACAATGCCAACTGCTGCCTGGAGAGCCAACCATCTTGTGCCACAATATGCAGGCAATTTTTCCAAGGCAATAAGACGTAGAGGTAAACTTGTGACAGCGTTGTCTAGTTCATCCTGAATAACATACCTGGCTCTTCTTTTTTCAAAAAGGACATTGCCAACCAAGCTCTTTTAAGTGTATCAACAGTTAATTAACAGTGATGCTCCTGATGCACAAAGGAATAACAGGCGTCTTCACATAGGGGGTTTTGCTGTTTCAGGAATTTCCTGTGTTTCCTTGAGATCTTGTTCTGGAGGTTTCCAGGTGTGGTATCACATTGTGAAGCTCCTAATCATGGGGTCAAGAGGATCAACTTACAGAGAGACTTTAGGTCCTACATCATTTTGACAGATATATGTAATTTGGTACCTATTTGCAAGGGGAGGGAATAAAAGAAAGAAAAAGTTAAATGACATCCTCTAGCTTAGCACTGTCCAATGTAAACTACATAGGTCATTTTAAGTTTTCTGGCATCTGCCTGAAAAAAGTAAAAAATAACAGAAGTTAATTTTAATAATATATTTTATTTAGCCCAGTGTATCCAACCATGGTTATTTTAACGTGTAGTCAATGAAAAACTTCATTAATTTCATAAGAAGTCTTTGAGATCTGGTGTGCATTTTAATCTTAAAATGGATCTTAATTTGGAAAAGCCACATTTCAAGTGCTCAACAACCACATGAATCTGTGTTCCACAGTGAGGTCTAGATGTAACTTAAATTTGTTAAACATTTGTTGAGCTTATGCCAGTCATCATGGTAAGTATATTCACAGCATTGTCTAAATTGTTTATTATAATATTCTCTTGAGTTAAGAAATGAATATATCCACAGAATCAGAAAGTGACAGAGCTAAGATCCAAATCAATTCTCCACCCTGCCTCTGAAGATGGAGGAATGCTCTAGGCAACTACAGGATCATGGGACCCCTCTATAAGTCAAACAAGAAGAGTGAGGCCCCCAAAGAAAGTACTGACTGGTGATGGAGAGGATTATGGAGTTAATGAACATTAAATAAGTATAATTGGTAATCATCAAGTAAATACTGCACTTGATGATTGACTGCATGGGGGAAAAGGAGAAGGAAGGAGGGGCCTGGCAATTGCGGGTTCCTACTTCTGACTTAAGCAACTGACTTGTCAATAAGTCTATTTAGAGAGAGACTGACATGGACTTGCTCACTTAAAATTGAGATTTAGCGATTTTTGATCACTGGAATTACCAGTACAGTACAAGGAAAATAACCCACTTTTTTGGTTCTAGCCACGGCTATATTTGACACAAATACCAGATTATAGTGATCTGACAATTGCTTTTTAAGAAAAATATTGTTCACATAGACATGAATCAGCAAGTCTTTAATACTGTTACAGAAAGAGAAACACCAATAGCTAATTCAATAACCTTAGATTTACAGTGCATAACATTTACAAGCTTCTAATGTGCTTCTTCATATCTTTCTTCTCTAAAAATACACACTAGGCTTTATCACCACATGTGCAACAGTGAACATTTTTGCAGTTTTATACTTATGTGCTTGTCTTTGGTTCTGGAAGGATTCCAAGTGGTGCTACCTGGTCCTGAGATCTTTGCCTGGTGGGGTCTATCTGATGAAGGTATGATCAGATCTTAAAACCCAAAAGGACTCATCTTTCAACTCTGATCAAATCACATCATTAACTGTAAGAGGTAGGATACCAGAGGTAACCAAGAACAAAATTTATAGAAATTCAAACATTTCATAAGCTGTTGACAGGTAGTACTGGCCCACAGATGATAACTATGATGAATAAAATAATTAACCTGGAAGGTCATAAATGTGCTATTTTTACTGCTCTATAGTTACTATATCAAAGGAATATTCTTAAAGTTGTTTGCAATAAATAGAGGTATTATTATATTTGACTATGGGTCAAGTCTATTTAATTTGACCTTGAGTATATTTTCAGAGAAACATTACCGTCACTTTAACCAGCACACTTAATCATCTTTAATAAGTTATTTGCAGAAATACTGCTTCAGATTACTAATCTGATGTCCTAAATTAGATGAAAAACCCATCAGTTTTCTTTTACTCATAAAGTCCATTTTCAACATCAGTTGTCAGTTTGATTCTATTTTATCACGAAGTATACAAGATTATTTTGACCTCTTCAGTCACTGTTCTCTTTTTCTACCCATTAGTTTTTTTATACCCTCAAGAATGAATCGTTAGAAGTGGAATTGGACCAACATAAGGTCCCACAACTTTGAGCTTATAGTACAAAGGTCATGCATAATTCATGTCCGGGCGGGGGGTGGGGAGAATCTTTTCTAGTCACTCTAAGGGTTGAAGAGGTTGTATCTAGTATTTATACAGTCTTATGTAATATAGAGAAAGCTTTGTTTTGATCACAGGCCCTTTTGTGGATGAAAACAACTGTTAGCTGGTAGTATGAGAAATTGCCTTTTCCTGGGCCTTTGAGCTCAGAGCTGGTATTCCTCCTGGGTTCTGGTTGGTGTTGGTACAGAATTTCCTTACTTGTGCTTTGAAGTGCTCTAGAGTGCAGTTGGCCCAAGACTTCTTTTTTTTTTTTCCCTCAGACACTAACAGCTGTTGAAAACCAGCTTATTCCCTTCCCATATACTATGAACCCAACTTAGCAGAAATCATCCTCTAAAAATAGATACAATTTAGAAAAACCTTTTGATTATAATGAGTTTCAGGTTACAAATTTGTAAGACGAAAAGGCAGTGATTTTTCAGAACTTCAGATATTCAATAGCCTGTGCATATCTAAGCACTGATCACATCTATATCCACATTTCATATTAATTATTTGAAACAGTTTCTCAGATTAGTAATATTTCATTATTACTTCTATCAAAAATATATATGCCATGCAGTTAAATATGAACCTTTCTGATTATTTATTTTTAAAATTCCAATTAAACTAAGATATGAATCTGGAATCTTTTTATCATGATCATATGTGGCTTACAATTTATGTATTAACAAATTTAAAATTATTTTTAATATCTTTAAGCTTATCTCGCTTTCTGTCTTTCCACCTGCTAAATACTCTTCTGATTTTTTTTTGGCTCATTCTGACCTTCTGTTACCTTTCTTGGTTCTTACGTTAATTAAAACATGGGCAGACAGTTGTCATTTAATCATTTCATCCTTGTTTTGATCCATTTCCATATGGCCATTGCCTTGTATGAAATACTCCGTATCACTCTCAAAATCTTCGAAAAAAAACCTGTCCTCCATCAAGTACTATTATAATGTTAAACTCTCAAAAATATGCTTTTATAAGAGATCATGTATTTGGCCTTAACTTTTCATTTTGTTTGGTATACAAATATACAACATTTTTCCTTTATTCCTGAAAAAGAATGTTGACATAAAAGGCAGCTGGTGTTTCTTTGTTGAGTCTGAATCATATAAAATACGAGCATGCAATTAAATATTTTGGAGAACTATACTAACAGCTAAAACACAGAGGTTTTTAGTAATCCAAATCATAAACCTGAGCTCAAAATGGAAAAGCCACTTTAAGAATAAAACTTGCTACAATTTGATGAAGTATGAAAAATAAAAACACACAAGAAAAACGTATCATAGTGCCAAAGTTACATTAGTTATGTTAAACTCTTCAAGTTGGAAAACTTAAAACAGAAGACTAAGGTTTTACTTATAATTCTTGTCTGTATTTTCGATTCAATTTTTCTTCTCTGAGATTTGTAAACTTTTCTAAATTCAATTCATATGAAAGGATAGCATTGCTTTTTAAGACATGGGAGAAATAAATGGTGTAATTCCCTTAAATTGTGGATAGAAATGTAATGGTTATGAGTTGGATGCTATAGAAAATATAATATAGAGCATTTCATTATAAAATTATCTTGAATTAGTTTGCCTGTACATTTCCCTGTGTTGGAAAGGATATAATTTTCAATAATAAAATTTTGAAAAGGCCTACATTTATCAATAAAAATAACATACAACATGAATGCAAATGAAAATGTAGAAATTAATTATTGTCTATTAGCATTATTATGAAGTAACTATCAAATAATTATGGATTTAAAACAGGTGAACAAAAGGAAGTCCAGTTAGAAGTTTTTGAAATTTGAGAGGCAATCTATGTCTTCCCAATCATAATACTCCTCACAAAATAGAAAAGAAAAAGAAAGACAAAAGATCATTAGAATTTTATTAACTGTGTGAATACATGTTATGAAAGAATGCATATATTTTTGATTTTTAATTCAATCTTTTAGATTTAATTTTATTAGTCATAATCTATATTGCATGCTGGCTTTCTAAAGATTATCTGTTAAATAGTTCTAATTTTGATTTATTTTGTTTTCTGTCTTATTGCTTTAGGCAGAGTTATATTTAGTGTTTAGAACAGTTTCATTGATTATAGTATACCGGAATTGAACTGAAGAAAACCACTAATTCCTGAAAGAAATAAATGTAAATGCAGGAAGACCTAGAAACTAGAAAAACAAAGTACATTGGATTGTTTTACAGTTTAGAAGTAAGGTTTTAAGTGTTCATTTATTTTGGTACATGTAAAATGAATGCAACAAGTTTTATTGTGAACGTACCAATTAATGTTATGTAAAAATAATAACATTTAAAAAATGTGTAAAAGTATATGGAATCACTAAATAACATGCATTAACCATAGCAAAATTGTTCCATAAATTTTATAATGCATAGTTCCGGGGGAAAATCAATTCCTTAGTTTTATAAAATAAAGTACATCATAAATCACATAAATTACCATTGGGTATTTAGCGTATTTGGATACATTTTCAAAATTCTTTATTTTAGAAGAAGGAACTGAAGGACGTAGCTGCTACTTTTTGGCAAAATATAACAGAAATAATATTTCTATACTCAATAAAGTTTTCAGAAACAAGTTACAATATTAATTTCATTATCCATCCTTAAGTTCTTATATTACGACTATGTGTTACCAAGGAAAATTTACCTATTAGGTAAAATTCAAAGTAAAATTTCCTACTTAATTTTAAATATTTGAAGTACCATGATAACTCATGTCACACGTGTGCAGAAGAATGGCAACTTTTAAAAGAATCGTCATGAATCTTAAAGTAAAATGTAAATACAATTTTGTTGTGTTGCTTAATATGAGTTCTATTCCGCTTAAAAAAAAATAGTCCTAATAAAAAAAAAATCTCTACCTTTACTCTTGAATGTCATTATATTTAAGCCAAAGAAGCAATAGATATACACACTCATCAAGTTTAAAGAACCTAGCCTACATTTAAAATCATTATAGTTGTGGAGCCTACAAGAGCTAGGTAGCTTACCTTTTCACATAATCAACCTCTTTATAATGTGTTACTGGATATTGAAACCTTCCATGAAATATTGGCATTAATATAACTTTTCTTCAGGAAAACTCAAGTATATTGCAAATATTAGATAAATACTATGTCATATATAGTTTTAAATGATTGTTTATATAAATTTTATGATAAACTTTATAATTTTTACCATTCTTGATATCATTAAATAAAGAGGCATCTTCTCAATATTGGATTTTATGGATGTGAACACTGAAGTAGCTGTTATAGGAAAGCTAAGGATTTTTTTTTCCTGTTTTTACTACATTTTAAAAATTTCTCTAAAACCTAGAACATAAAATTCAATATTCTATCTTATTCCAAATATTTGAATAAATTAATATTTAAAAATCTTTATGTAATGATTAATACATATTTAGAAATCCAGAGAAAATTAAAGTCCTATTTAATTCTGGAATTTACCAAGACCTCCTTTTTAGTCCTTCATTTTTTTCCTTTCAAATATTTTCCTTATGTTGTGTTTTCTATAAGAAAACTGGACTTCATAATTTTTGTTGATATTAAATGTTTTGTGTCTCCAATTAAAAAGACCTGTCTTACTACCTTTGCTTTCATTGCATGCCTTTGCAATGACTTCCTCCTTTTCTAACCTTTCCTAAATTTTTCTTCTAGAAAAAGTTCTAGAGCCTGACTGACTGGGGCAGGTTGTAGAGAAACTTCTGGACAGATTGTTAACATCTGACACAATGAGTGAGAAAAAATCCAGCACAGTCACTGGGCAGGTTTAAGAAGAAGTGGCAGCTCTGGGAGATGAAAGATTTGTGTGTTCTTGTTGCTAGTTACCTGCAACACTCTGGTTAAATTCAAATCCATTCATTTGGTAATTGCTTAGCTTCCTCTAAACCAATGTAATGCAAACCAAAAGGACCATTGTGGATGTTTTGGACTGATGTCTGCAGATCATGTGTAATTTTAGTCTGTCTTGTCTGACATTTTCCACAATGCTTTAGTTGACAGCATTGTATTATGTAAATATTTCTGGTTAGGCTTATTGAGGTGGTTGCCTAAATCTCACTTTAAATAAAGCCTTTAATGCTTTCACCTAGAATCCATAGAGAAGCTACACAAGTTGGGGAAGTTTAGTGTTGCTCTTTGTACTTTAACTTTTAATATCAGAGCACATATTGAAACCATAAACACAATGAAAATACAAAAAATATTCCGACGATATTAGAGGACTATAACTCCCCCACCTCTTTTTATTCTTAAAGAGCCAAGGGCGTGGGGAGTGGCAGGAAGAAATATTCTTAAGATCTAAGTCCTGGACGCCATCCTGCTAGTGCTTAAAGCCCCTAGAAACGTGCAACCTGAACAACACCCCCTTTCGAAGTCTAAAACAATATTAGATTCCCAAAGTATCGGCAAAGAAATTCTTACCGTCAAAGACTTGCAGCAGGTTTCAGCTCAGACCCAGACTGAAAAGCTGAGCAGCTGGTGAACAAAAGTTTTAGTTTTTTTTTTTTTTTTAAACGAAGTCTGCAAAACTAATTTCCCTCAAAATAGAGCTCAATTTCCGTTAAAGAAAGCAGCGCTTACAAATCTCAGAATTCCTGATCAACCCCCACTCCACCCCACCTCTAAGCAATAGAAAACAATTCGATCTTTCACACGGATGTTTTTGAGAAGCCACTATTCTACAGCATGACTTACAAGAAAAGAAGATAGTGAGGCTTAAGCAGGGGGACTGGAAGAGGAGGGGGAAGGTTCTGCTTTGGGGACACCTCTCAAAGATTAATCAATACTTTTTCCTAATTCAAACCAGATGTCTAGCCCAGTTTGCTGTACCCATTAATCCCACTAACAACTTCAAAGACCTGCTCATCATCCTCTGGACACCTGAGACAATGAAAATAACGGGGCGACACTGCTGGTGGTGCATTTGGGGCCCCGGGCGGAATAGGTGACTACAGATATTCTCCTGATGCGACAGGTCCCAGATGGGACTTGACTGTTTCTCCTGCTCATTACAGAGCCACTCACTTGTGTGTAAACGACTCTGCCCCCAGCGGACCCTGTCACCCGCCAAACAAGTGGCAGTCTCAAAGCCCTGCCATCGTTCTTGCATGCTTACTGGAGGCAAATTTTCTAATTTATTTTCAGGGATGCAAAGTTATAGCCAAGTGCCCAAGCTTAGTGAATTTTGGGAGCTATCGAAATGTAAGATTTCTCAGTAAATGGGACGGTGGTGATAAGGGATGCGATTAGCGGATTTATTTTTGAGCGGAAGAGAGTGGATTTCTGTAGGAAACTGCGGAGACCTAGGCTAGCTCCTGAGGGGAAAGGCTAGATATGTGCGTGCAATCTACACATCTCATGTGACCGGGACAAAATCGCCTGGAAATATTTTTGACCCAGGAAAATTTCTTCTTGGTGGACAAGTGGCTAGGAAATTGAGCGGGACCAGGAAAGAGGGGGAAGGGAGACTCCACCTGGCATCGCACAAGAGGATGCCAGGGAACAGGCATCTGCAACCCTTTCAGACTCACGCCTTCCTCCCACCCACCCTACCGGGTCCCTCTTGGTTCCGCACTGAGAACTGCCTTTTCCAGGCCATGGTACTCATCCCCACAACCTCAGATCTGGCGTCCCAGCCCATTAACAATCCACCCACAGAAACCAGCTGTGAAAACCTAGGCGCGCTGCGGCGCCCAGGGCACTGGAAGATGCGAAGTTTGAAAAACTTCGAGGATGCGCCTAACTAGCTCTGATCTTTTCGTTTAACCCTATTACTTCTTTTGGGTTCCTGAAAGGCTAGGCATATCCCTAGCTTTTCTGCAGGTGACAGTTCACAAATGACACTGACAAATCACGTTTCCCGGAGAGGAAAGTGAGTAGGTAGGAATCAGGGTGCTGGGTTGGGGGTGGTGTGCGCCGCGCCCAGGCCTCCAGAGTCTGGAGGGCAGAGCTGCTGCCCTCCCGGGCGGGACTTAGGCACTGGCGTGCCGCTTGTAGCCCTGGCAGCCGGCAGTGCTGGGCGGGCGTGGACGCTCTGCGTCTGTCCAGCAGGCGATAGGAAGTGGAACTGGGGAGCGCGTGGCGCAAACTGAGCGGGAGTTTTGGAGGGAGTTTGCATGTGGTCAACTCTGGGCTCCTAAGCCGGCCCCCAGCTCACGTTACACTCTATTTATAACCTCTCAGAGCCATTTCCCCCTGAAAGCAGTTCTCTGGGACCACCTTCTTTTGGCTTCAACCTCTCCCACTCTTGACATCTGAGTAGTTCAGGGAAGCTCTTCCAGGTCCGACTGTTCATATGCAAAGGAGACTGGCCGCTGGGGCTCAGAACCGGGATTATCCGAGCTCTGCAGAAGTGCACGGCTATTGCTTTGGGAGGGTAAAAAAAAAATCATACAGTTTCCAGTGAAAAGTGACAGAGGGTGGTGGCCTTTGGAACCGTCCTGAAGTCTTCTGCCTGGAACCTGAAACTTGCATGCTATGGAACACCCGCTCTTTGGCTGCCTGCGCAGCCCTCACGCCACGGCGCAAGGCTTGCACCCGTTCTCCCAATCTTCTCTCGCCCTCCATGGAAGATCTGACCATATGTCTTACCCCGAGCTCTCTACTTCTTCCTCATCTTGCATAATCGCGGGATACCCCAACGAAGAAGGCATGTTTGCCAGCCAGCATCACAGGGGGCACCACCACCACCACCACCACCACCATCACCATCATCAGCAGCAGCAGCACCAGGCTCTGCAAACCAACTGGCACCTCCCGCAGATGTCTTCCCCACCGAGTGCGGCTCGACACAGCCTCTGCCTCCAGCCCGACTCCGGAGGGCCCCCAGAGTTGGGGAGCAGCCCTCCGGTCCTGTGTTCCAACTCTTCCAGCTTGGGCTCCAGCACCCCGACTGGGGCCGCGTGCGCGCCGGGGGACTACGGCCGCCAGGCACTGTCACCTGCGGAGGCGGAGAAGCGAAGCGGTGGCAAGAGGAAAAGCGACAGCTCAGGTAAGGGCTCACCAGGCACCCTCGAGAGTGCGCGCCGGCCTGGAAAGGGGGCGGAGAGATGCCAGGGGAGATTCTCGCACTACAGGGTGGCAGCGGGGAATATGGGAATGTGTTGCCCTTTGTGGCTTCCCGCGGCCAAATTCGGCGGTGAAGCTTTGGTCCTGATATTTGGGGGACACGTGTTTATCCGAGAGCAATGCATATACAGCCAGCAGCTCTAAGCTCTCCAAGGTCCTAAACTAGTTTACCAGAAGGTTGATAAAAAAGGACAAGTGGCTGTGAAATCGATTGCGAAGCGTGACCTTCCATCCCAGCGCTGGGGAGGGAGGGGCGTGCGCCCAGAGATGCAGCGTCGGTTGGGCAGGCGTGCGTGCGGGTGCCGCTTCTTGACTTTTCTCTTGCAAGTTCCCGACTGTGAGTGGCTCGATTTTTCCCATCGTTAACTGGATTTCCAAATCATTGCACAATATTTGGAACTTGCAGTGGAACTTGGCAGAGCGCATGAGAAAAAAAAAAGTTTTAGTTTTTTTTTTTTTTTCTAACATTCTTATTTCAGCGTTCTTTAAATAGCACCCTATTTTAAATGGTAAAATTTTCCCTTTATTGGGGAAAAAGACATTATCTAGGAATTCAGATTTTAAGGAATGTGTCAGAGAATTGTAAATAAATAGATGCTCACATTGGAAGAAAGACGAACCTTAATAGTACATGTTCATGTGGTGTAAGCTAATTACAGAATCAACGTTTCAAAAGTGGAAAACAAATCCCTCTACCAAGTGGGTATTAGTAGAGACAAATACAGCGAAGCAACAGTAGCTCGGGTAGTGTTAGTTAGCTACGTGCCTGAAGGTGGTATGTAAGGGTGCGCGTCGGAGGCGCTGATTTTAGTGGGGGATAATTTGAGCAGCCACGGAAAAGGGAAACCTTTCTGACCTCTGGTACTTGAAGACACACTTGCCGAGTAACTTTTCTGTAGCAATCCAGAGAAACTCAAAGTTTTCCAGACCACTTTTCAAAGCTCTTACCTACCTGTATTATCATAAAATTGTTAAAAGATACTTTAAAATTAAGAGACTTGTGAGTTTTCTTTCGTGGCTATAGTGCAACCTGGATTGCATATTTTTGGAAGATATCATTTGTTTAATATAATATTTGCATATTTTTCTTCCTCTGCGGAATTGGGTTAATAATAGTCCTAGAAGGTAATCCCATATGTTGGTTTGAAGTATTGGAAAAATGTTTATCGTGTATAAAGCTTTAGGTAAGATGCCACCTAAATGAAAATGATTGACCGCATATTTAATATTCCTTCACCCTTCACAGCAATATCAATTGTTATTCAGCAATCCTATGGGATGGATTCTTCTGTCATGGTCTCAAAAGCTAACTTTTATTTTCCAAGGTCAGGGGGTGAACTTTTAATGTTCTGTCACAAATTAGTTTTTATAAGAAAATTACCAGTAGTGTCACTGATATTTAATGTACTTTCCTAACTATAAGTGAAAGTCTCTTTAGATAGTGAGTTGAATGGTTAATCATAGCAAGAAGGTTTCAATTTGTATTAGAAAAACAGTCAATTTTAGAATGCAGTGACAATTTCATAAACCGAACATTTGATATCAGTGTCACTTTGGAAGCAGATCCCAGTTCAGGTTGATGAGAGTACTCTTGCAATTCCCGTAAGCTCTTACTGTTCATTTTATTTTTTGCAATGAGTAACCTACATGACAGATTGTCCTTTATGCTTCCTGAACTGAGCCATTGCTCTTAAGTTTCTTAGGGCAAACTGAATTTTCATACAAGCACATGTTATTTTGTTTGGGGGAAACCAAGAAAGTGGAATTCAGTAACTGATTCCCTTAATTTATTTTAATAATTTTTTTAAAGTGGAATAATTTAACAAAACGTATTTATCTCTCCCCCTAACTTAGTGGGAAATAACCATTTAACAAAATTAAGTTCATTTCTACATGTTGAAGCTGATAATGAGGGTACTGGAAAAACAAGCCAATATAAGTGTTTGTGTCAGCTGCATAAATTATTAACAGATTAAAACTTGAGTGGAAAGTACAATTAGTCATCACCAAGGATAAAAATACTGGGGACTTAGGATGAGCTTTTCTTTCCTTTGATATTTTGAAGAAATATTGACTAAAAGGAAGTATCCCAATAATTTCTGTTTAAATCTATGTACACTTATTGAAAATAAAATTTTATTTTCCAATTTCAGCTTGAGGTATATTTGTCAGATATTCAGATAGATTTAAATTAAAGATATCTTTCTCGTGTAACAATTGCATTAGGTTTTCCATAAGTTATCTTCAAAGATATTTTATTTCATAGACATCTTGATCCAGCACAAACTAAAGCAACATTGAAAATGATTATGATCCTGGTATGCTATTAATACGTATATCTCTCATTGTTTATAGCACATTTTAGTATTTCAGTATTTGTAAAAAACAAAATTGAAGTGATTTCAGAACTCCTGAAATTTAAAATTGTGTTAGATAAAAATCTCATCCTATATAGTGAGACCATCTGTATTTTGGTAGGTAGTTTATAATTACTTTTCATTTATGGTTGAGAGAAGATTTAGTACATAAATCCAGGGTAAAGTCAGAACCAAAATTCTGTATCCCTGCATCTAATACCTAGATTGTATGTGTTTGCGCTAATTACCATGTTAAATTCTAATAGAATTTTAAGCACCAGAAAATATTGAAAAACAGCTTAAATATTTATAAACCTTACTATTTAATTTATAGTAATGATTTAAAACTATAATATGTAAGCTTCTATAGTATATATTTTATGCATTTTCCCTCCACAAATGCGCATGGACACACACATATATAAACTCTAGCAGCTTCATGTTTTGGAAGCAAATATTTATGGACTTTAGGCTTCCTTTACATAAGTTTATTGACAATTGAAAATAACCAAATTTAATAGAAAAGCACGCCGTTATATTTTATATGTGTTAAACATTTTTGTAACTTTGAACCTGCTGCGCTTTCCAGCATTATTAGCAAAGCCAACATCTGCCACGTCTTCAAAGGGACTCTTAAAAATCAAAACTTTACAACTGTGCTGAAAAAAATCACTACAAAGCAGGTGATTCTGAAAAATGTCTATAAATAGTGTGAATTGCTTGGTTTCAATTACATTTGATTGCTCTTTGAGCAATCTAGTAGTAGGAATAAACTGCCCACTTTTAGTTAAAGTAACTAAAATTAATTCATTGATCTAACTTTAGCTTTTGTGCATGCATTATACAGTGTACATATCTAGATATTTTCTATTCAAATTTATGAATACATATTTTATAAAAAATAAAAATTATATCAAAAAAGAAAAGAGCGATTTGGGGAGGTAGATTTAACTAGGTTTTGAATCATATTAGATTCTTGTAAAATTACAAATATTTTATTTATAGCTACTATATCATAAAGCCTTTGCTGTCAAATTATGTCTGTCTATATGCTTGACTATGCAGAATGAGTAGCAAATATTACATTTAATAAGCTGGAAGTTAAACTCAGAGTAATACCTTCTCAACCTCATTCAGTATTACACTGTAATTTTCCAAGACATTTCAATCATTGTGTTTTCTGAAAGGAATAAAATAGTGTTATTTTTCATTTCTGTGTTACTGGATTGTGGCTTTTCGGCATTTGCTTCAGAATTTAAAAATAATATACTGGATCTTGAAGGTTATAGTGAAGTATTGAACAAATCAAATGGATTTGTTTTTCACTCTTTGTCTTGGACTCATAGACTAATTTTGGGTGTGAACATTTAAAAATGGTAATCTGACATAAAAAATTCTAAGTATCATTGACCTACATGAGTGTTCTAAAATACGATCTAAAATAATCACACTCAAGTTAAAAGCAACAATTCCTTTAGAATTAAAATGCTTTATTGTTGAATGTTAGCAATGAATGGAAGGAAGAATGCAAATAAAAGTAGGAATAGTTTCCACTTCTGTGTAAATTTCTTCATTTATAGTTCATTTTAAAAGAAAAATCATAAATGCAAGTCATGGTATTGCACAAACTTTCACTGGGCTTCGAAATCCAGAACTTAGTATTTAAAATTTTAATCTTTGTTTACGGTAATTATCAATAGAAACCATTACATTGACATATTATAAGCTGATTTTTACTAATAAACTGAAAAAACAGTACTTCAGCCATTACCCCATTTTCCCTCTGTGTTTGAAAACATAGACCATTCATTATAACCCTAGAATTTAAGTTGTAATATTTATAATAAGATCTAAACATCCTAAGAATTTAATTTTAAGCAAAAATGAAATATCAGAAAGTAGCAATCCTTTCTCTTGGATTCTGGGAAATTTGGGAGGCCAATTCTGTATGTAATGAAATAATTGCTTTTTTTTTTTGCACTTAAGAAATGTAAATCTGTAGATGAATTAATAGTTGAATTATGTAAAACGTCACCATATATAAGCCCACTACATGTACTTAGGCTGATAATGCTGCCTTGCTTGCGAAATCTTATTCATTTAGTGTTTTTATAATGGCAGCTTGACACATAAAACCAAATGTGAAGGCTTTTTAAATTTTCATTTCAAATGGGAAAAACCAATATAGTACAACAATATATTTTAGTTTTGAACTGTATTCACTTCAGGAATTTATTTCTAAATTTTCAGAGCATATCTCTTTTCCACACTGCTATGAGGACTGCAAATGTCTTTGAGCGATAAATGCTAAGGATGCAGAAATATTAGAAAATAAATTACAGATAGGAATTCCTTAAATAATATTTGTTGAATTAATAGTTGTGGATGATTTATCTCTCCCAAATTTTCTTTATTTTTGTCACTTTTTTTAAATAAATGAAGCATTTTGTGCAGGAAGATATATAAGCATTTCCCCCCCTTGATTGTAATAATAAAATGAGAAGACTTAATTCTCAACTGGCCAGTTACATTGTATTTCCTGGCTTATAGTTTTGGTGAATGATTTCAGTGGTTAAAATCAAAAGCAAAAAAATAAAATAAAACACTAACTAAGGCCAAAGTCCACAGATTAAAAATTGACGTAAATGCGATCTATTTCCTATTTAGCGTTTTTAAGAAACAAGACACATTTTATAGTCACAATTTGTTTCTACATATCATGTGCTTTAGATGTTAATATGGTTTACTGACATACATTTTTTGTAAAGGTTATAAATATAATGAGGCACTAACATTTTGCCTACTTTCCTTATGATGTTCTTATGACTATTTCTTTTATTAGCATGTTGAACTGAACCCCCAAGTAGAGAAGGGATAACAATATAAAGTATAGTTAGTTGCAAAACTCTCTACACTACTTCTAAATCATAGTCATCAGTGAGATTCAAAATCCCATTGGAGAAAACCTCGCAGAATATTTTATTTATTTTAGTGTAATAAAACTTACAATGGTTAAGGTCATATAGAGCTCAGCCTTTGATTTGCATTAGAGGCAGAATTAATCTAAATCTGATGCCCCTTTCCCTAAGAGTTCTTCCTATTTTACTTACATTATAAAAATATTGATTTTTAAGAATGTTTTACTAGATAATATTTTATGACACAAAATAATCTATAATGTATCTATTGATGCATTTGTGTTCATCTCAGATGTTCTTTTTAAGTTTCAGATAAGTATTTTCATTTAAAACCTTTTGACATTATGTATTACTAAATTAACAGAAAGTTACATGGTAAGTGTATGATTGAATGGGTTATTAATTTTCATGGGTGATGAGTGGTTATTAACTTTCCTCTATATTTGAAATTTTTGATATATAGCAAAGTAGCTCATTATTCCTGAAGCTTTCATTTATAATGTTACACTGTCTACAGAAACATAATATTTCTAAATTTATACAGGTTACTCGGTATTAATTGTGTACTGTATTTTTTAATATTGGTTTTCACAGTGTTATGAAAATAATTTACATGTTTTTGGTTTCTTACATCAGCGTATGCACAAGAATGATCAGGTAGAATCTGTACTGTATCTATACATTTTTGGAAAGGGTTTGTATGAAACAGGGAAAAAGCTTTTAAAAAATAATCCCTTGTTTTATCAATAGAATTAGAAATTAATAAACTGGATCTTTAACTTGTGTGATAATATTGCTATTTTATTTTTAAAATTTCCATTTACTTAAATGTTTAATAATTCTAAACTATTTGTGTACCTTGATGACAATTCTTATGTCCTTAAAATGTGTACTTTTATTGCAAATATAACATCTTTTTACTAGGTGATAACTCACAGTGGTAAAAACTTTAGGGTATTCATTATAGCTTTAAATTCAAAAGCTGTTGCTCTTCAAAATTTTACAGAATCAATTCAATGTGAATGTTTCAAATGTGTTTAAGTATTCTGCTGTTTGTGTTCATAAGCTTTATTTCTAAGATGTTAGAGGTATGTTTCTTAAAGCTTGCATAGGCTTCATTGATTAAAATTATGATTATAAGCTGCTTACTTTCATAGTTTTTTGTTTTTATTGTAATCTAGTAGAAAGGAAAATGGCAAGGAAAGGATAAAAGGGAGGGTGCTGAATTAACTAGGACGTGGAAGCTATACTTAAAACACATGTTAAAAGAAGGCATTTACTTTATATATGCATATAGATATATAGATATATGCACACCCACACCCACACATATATATGCATACATTACTAGAACTCCAAATTTAATTTTCTGATAATAGTAAATCTGAATTAGAGCATCCTTATTAAATGTCATAATATGATTATAAATGTTCCAATTACAAAATTTAATATTAAGCTTGAAGCATATACAGTTGTATGAGGAGTCCAGCAGGCTTAAGCTGGCAATCAATGATAGTCATAAAAGTCAAACCTGCCAAGTCCCTGCAGTTTTTGTTTTCTTTTGTTTTTCCTCTTTCTTTAGCTCATACTTCACATACTTCAAGAGATTCCCATAATGTTACAAGAAAAAAACAAATCTGCAGTTATCTTACGTGACCGTGGGCAAGAAAATGACTAAGGTGAAGTCATCTGTCAGGCTCTGCAAAACCTAGAGGAGGGTCCAGCTTAGGTTGGCAGATGCCAGTAGAATTTTAAAGGCCTGGAATTTTACTCTTTGAAAATACAGCCTTAAATTTTCGCCAGAAATGACACCCAAATGAAAACTTATTTTTGCAAAGTGATAGTTAATTGCAAATGTAGTAGTGAAATATATTCGGAGTCTGTCGAGGTAGCTTGTCCACCGTCTGGACTGCACAGTAAACATTTGGATGATTACTCTTAGCCACCCAAAAAACTAGCAAACTAAACTGAGGTATATTTTTATTAGTTGAAAAAATTAAGTGGGCATGACTCTTATCAAATTAACAATGAATGCAAAGCAAATTTCGCAAACCATTGATTTATGTTGGTAGGTAACACAAACAGGAAAATATTTAGGAAAATAAATATGTGTCATCTGAAATGTAATGGAAACTAGCTTTGATTTTGTGGGACAACAGCAATTTAGCAAATAACTTTCACATTTAAAGAACCATATAAATAATGCTGTAACACTCACTGCATAGGTTGGAATCAAGTGATGTCTCTTATTTAATATTATTCAAAGATAAAATGAGGTCTTAGTATGTTTACTGCCTTTAACAATTAAAATTTTCTCACCTATAGGCTATGTTTACATGGGAATTTCTTTTTCTTATTTGAAGTATAAACAGATCTGAATGCATTAAACTAGACAGAGTGTAGATGTAAAAATGATTGAGACAGATTGAAATGACAGGAAAGTCAGAGTTTAGGCATCCCTATTTGGAGGCTTGCTGCCACCCACGTTTCCAGGATTACCATCTTGTGAATGTCCACACTCAAAATTCAGATAATTATAAGTAATTTTTCCTCCAGAACTATTCTTTGTTCCTGGAAGTAGAGCTTTATAATTTATTCTCTAGAATACCCAGATGTTTAGGAAAATATAAAAAAGTGGCAACACTTTTGCATATTTAGCCATTAGTTGATAAATCATAAAAGATTTATCCTATTTCTTAGTTATCATATTAGACAAGGAAATAGATGTCACACTCAAAGGGATAATTGAAGAGAGTTTGATGATGGCAATTTGATGGTGGGTAGAATGTAGGGAAACCACAGGAAATGATGAATCACCCAGGATCTGTCCACAATTGGAATATGTTAGCTCCCCTAACCTGAGGGGGCAAATGCAGGGAGCTCTTACCAGAATCCAATGAGGGCAACAGGACAGAAGCTTTCTTGAAAAGTTGGGACCTCAGATGGAGGATTGCATCTCATGTCAAATATCATCCAATAACCTGTCTTCATGTCCTCCAGTCTTCTTTTGTTGCTTCCCATTGACCAAACACTATCCAAAGCCAGAACCCCGGGGGCCAGGTGGATGAAACCCTAAGAGTCAACCGAAGAAGAAATGAGGCGAGCATATCTGGGAGAACACAATGGTTAGGGCTAAACCCCCACTCTGTCTCTTACTATTGTCACCCCTCGGCCACAAATTTTAACTTTTTTGTACCATTGTTTCTGAAAATGAAATTGAATTAATATACACAAAGCAATTAGAACAATGACTGGCTTAGTAAAGTGTTATTATTTTTATTATCTATCAATGAAGGTGTCATTATGTCATGCATATGCACCATCTGAAAATAATCTGTTTTATGCTACCTGTTTGCATTTTATTACAAATACTGCTATAGGAAATGTGGCTTGCCTAAGTAATTACTAAAGATTTAAAATAATCATTGTCCTCAGAATTGTAAATGGCATGAAATTTCCCTGAAATGTAAGATGAATTCTAGCCAAGTTATGTAAGAGGCTCAAGTGCCTTTCCCACCCTTAAGATTCCCATTCCACAGCCTCTTTTGCTTAGGCCTCTCCTAACCTCCTCTTCTCTTGTGTCTCCTGCTACTTCTCCATTGAAAAGCTGTTTTCAGGAAGAGTACATATTGAACAAAATAAAGAATAAAATGAAGACTTTTTTTTTTTTTTTTTGAGACCAAGTTTTTTTCTGTTGCCCAGGCTGGAGTGCAGTGGTGCTATCTCGACTCACTGCAACCTCCGCTGTCTGGGTTCAAGCTATTCTCCTGCCTCAGTCTCCTGGGTAGCTAGGACTACAGGCGCCCCACCATCACGCCTAGATAATTTTTGTATTTTTAGTAGAGACACGGTTTCACATGTTGGCCAGGCTGGTCTTGAACTACTGACCTCGAGTGATCTGCCTGCCTCGGCCTCTCAAAGCGCTGGGATTACAGGTGTAAACCACCGCTCCTGGCCAGAACTTAACTTTTTAAAAAGAGTGTACAGAGGGGCAGGGCATTTAGTCAAGAGGAAACAGAACTTAAATAAAAGGAATTCAAATATGACAATGAAATTTTGGGTCTCTGTTTTAGCTGTTAACTAGGAGGGTGGGAATGACATTTTCCTGCTATGTTAGAAACTTTATGGCAGAGAGAGTTTTCTTGTTGTAGTTCTGTTATTTTTAGCAGTTCCAGTTGGAGACCATTAAGAATGGCAAATGTGCAAATATTACTGAAAGCTGAAAACATGTATGTCTCACACAAAATGCATAACAATAATTTTATTTTGGTGGTATAATTTCTTTTTACAAAGAAAATATTTTAATTATTTGTTTGTTCACGCTTGCATATTTAATACGTTATTGAGAAATACCACTTAGATTGAGGTAAAAGGGAACCGCAAAACCCCTGGAATTGCAAGTCCTGGGTGGTTGACTGCATTGACTCTATTTAGTTTAGTCACCTCTCCCACATCCACAATGCAGTGTGCAGAATTCAGAAATGTACTTCAGCAAAATTGTAGATGATTATATATGCTAGACTTCTACAGTGCCTTTTGAATAAATAATAGAATCAAACATTACATTAAAATCACAAATGCAAAGTTAACTCTTTAAGCATTTTCAGATCCACAGCAATTTGACCCCTAAAATGAGAGAAGTTTAAAGGAATAGTGTTTCTCTGCTAGATAATAGTAGAACGGGGAGGAGAAGAGTACAGGATGTAGGGAGAAGAGTACAGGAAGAACAAAATATTAAATGTCCGATAATACACAGCAGGGACAAGAAGGGTCCAACGGCATCAACCGGTGCATCAACTCTTTGATTTTAGAAGAGGCTTGATTTGTCAAAGTTTTCTTAATGAATAGTAATCTGTAATGTTTAAACAGATGATTAGAATCTAAATAATTAAGACACTAGAAGAGACTCAGAGCACTACCCAGTTCAATGAATGTATTTCCTAGATGAGGGAATGTGCCCAGAGAAGTTAAGTAATGTCTGTTCATTCAGCCAAGTAGTGGCAGCTGAGCTCCCATATCCTGACTTCAGCCTAGTGCCCTTAAAAGGAATATCTCATAAAATATTTTGAAGCCTTAAGTTTTTAGTCTTCCCAATAAAAATAAATTTCAGCATCATTTAAAATGTTGGCTACCGCTTTTAAGTGAACAAAATGGAATTTGACGAAGTGCTTTGCTTGGGTGCAAATTACCTCTCCCAGAGTCTGATTTAATGATTACCTCAGACATTTTTCAGCTTTGTTTTATGAATGCGAACAGTGACTAACTTTCCTAGCTTCAATTTTTAAATTTTTTAATGATATAGCTCTTGTGGTCAATTACCAAAGTACCTGAATATATTTGACAGAGTTTAATATCTGGCAATGTGTAGATGGGCTTTGCTATAAATAGTAGATATTTATGTGAACCGAATCATATTTTAGGTAGTTATTTGTGAATTGAAGAATCTGTTTTTTGTTTAAAAATTTAACATTTAATCCAAGTAATTTTGTTAAGTTGAGCATTACCTACATTGTATTTGCCTTTTTTGTGTGTGTTCAGATAAAGTAATAAAAAACATTATTACAAGTAGAGTCCAGGCAACCTTCCCTTATCTCAAGTCCTTAACTTTATCCCCAGTTTTAGAAAGCAATTGATTTAAGAAAATTGAATATAGTCTTTTTGCACAGAAGATGCTGAAAAATATTAATGATTGGTCATTTTCTAATGCTAACCAGGCATACTTTCCTTGTTTCTCCTCCTCTCCTGTTCACACCCATCTTCCCCACAATGTGTAAACACCAGACCCATCTGTTCCTCTCTAATACAATGAACTGTATAACCTCTGGAACACTCTGACGTTGACCATTCTTGTCTATTTCAGATCCTTAGTTCTTACAAGACTCTCAAAACACAGAATTAAATGTCAAAAATACTGTTAATTATTCCATAGCTTTTTTCCTTCTGTTTTCTAAAGACAACACCAGTTCCAAACATGCATACACACACAAACACACACACGCACACACACAATCTTTTATCGAATTAATTTTAATTTACTTTCAAAATGCTTACACATTCATAGTCTCAGTTGATGATTTCTCTTTTTCTATTAGACTTGTATTTAAGACTCGTTCCATTGCTTCATCCTACCAGAGCATGGTTCAAATCCATTCTATTCCATATTCTTCTGTATTTTTTCTCTATACCTACTTTCAAGTCACTTGCACTTAATTAGTTCTTTCCCCAGGACTCCCTAAGTATTCTCTGAGCATCTTTATCTGTTGTCATTCTTCTCTAATTAAATGCTGTAGAATAATACAACATGTAGTATTATTTTGACCCTATCATTTCTCTTCGTGGAATTCTACGTTAACCTGAAATTATTCTACACTTAAAATACAAATGTTGAATTATTGGCTTTGAAACACATGACACAGGGAGTGGCTAATGTGAATAAATAATATGTTATTAGATATCACTCGTACTGGCTCTTGTGTGTAACCAAATTTTGTTTAATATTATATTTATCGATAGATACATATGTATTATTATATATATCTATCATCTATCTATATACACATACACATATATGCATGTGTGTGTGTATTTAGAGCAGTGCTTTTCTGGCAAAGTGAACTTTTCTCTTAGTCTTTGGAACATGATGCTTAATGTTAAGAGTTTAAGACAATGTTCTGATACTTTCTAATGTGAATATCTAAATATTTATAGTTTAGCTACTTTCAAGTTTTCTACAGGATTTTCCACATCTCTCAGTTAGTCAAGAATCTCCAGTGACATGCTATGTCTTACTATGTAATTTTCTCAGAAAAGAATTTAGACTATATTTTAATGAATTGCTGTCTACAATCTCTCATCCTAATCATTACAACCTTTATTGACCAGCTAGGACCGTTTTTGTCGATGTTGGTTTTGCTTTTGTTTTGGTTCCAGGCTTTTAGTAGTAAGGCAAATTTTGAAGATGCTTGGGCAATCTGTAGGAGAGTTGAATGACTGTCCAGGTTAAGTTTAATTATCTGTGTTTGTGTCTAATTGATATTTATGGATACTTTCTTTTTACTTTTCTTTCTTTCTTTCTTTTTTTTTTTTTTTGAGATGGAATCTTGCTCTGTTGCCCAGACTGGAGTGCATTAGCACGATCTCGGCTCACTGCAACCTCTGCCTCCCGGGTTCAAGCAATTCTTCTGCCTCAACCTCCCAAGTAGCTGGGACTACAGGCACGTGCCACCACACACGACTAATTTTTTGTATTTTTAGTAGAGATGGGGTTTCACCATTTTAGCCAGGATGGTCTCGATATCCTGACTTCATGATCTGTCCACCTCAGCCTCCCAAAGTGTTGGGATTACAGGCATGAGCCACTGCGCCCGGCCCAATATTTACGGATACTTTCTAAAGTGAAATACCTTGATTAGATGTGATATATTTGCTATTATTAGATTAATCGGGACAAATATAAATATGCATTTTTAAAAGTTTACCATAAACCAGCGAAACAATCTATAGTTTGAAAGGTAAGATGTCTATATTTTTAAGAATTTGGTAACTGTCAAGTCTAATTTTCTAACTAACATGTGAGAATGCCTCAGTACATTATTTTTAAGTAAGACATAAGATTCTATATAGATTCTGTGCAGTTATGCTATACATTGTTGAGTTTCTCAGCATTATATACAGTCAAGAAACATAGTACTTAATATGCCAGTCTCACAGAGACAAAACATTAAATAAGACATGGAATCATTGGACAACTGAGAAATATATGGAATATCAAGCAATCTGCATTGTAGTATTGGATAGTGGTGAAAACAGTTGGTGATCTGAAAATAAAAAATAGATTAATTGCAAATTTTTCAATTGACTACTTTTTTTTTTTTGAAATGGAGTCTTACTCTGTTACCCAGGTTGGAGTGTAGTGGTGCAATCTTGGCTCATTGCAACCTAAGCCTCCTGGGTTCAAGTGATTCTCCTTCCTCAGCCACCCATGCAGCTGGGATCACAGGCGTGCAGCAGCATGCCTGGCTAATTTTTGTATTATTAGTAGAGATAGGGTTTCACCATATATGCCAGGCTGGTCTCGAACTCCTGACCTCAAGTGATCAGCACTTCGTGGCCTCCCAAAGTGCTGGAATTACAGGCGTGAGCCATCATGCCCAGCCCAGATTGACCAGTTTTTAAAAAAGAAATGAAAAATCTCCTTTATGAGGACCTTGATACGATGATACTGATTTAAACTGTAATACCTGTGTCATGTCACTCTGCTTTTAGTATGACTGATTAACCATATTCATTAATGCTGTTTGTTTATGTGGTTATGAGGCACTGATAAGTAACCACACTGTGGTCTGGCTTGTAAGGAAGGAGCAATGATAGTGAGGGGTGGACAAGCTAACAAAGTCATTTCAGCTGTGGTTCTGGGCTTAGTCAGGTAAACAGTCTAATGAAAGGGAAGTGTACAATAAGTCTACTTGTGCAATTGAGTTAGCATTTATTTCTGTAAGAAAGTAAAAATCAATCCATATTGCAATGCATTTTGATAGGTTTTAAAAAATCTGTTAAATCTGATTTGTTTTGTTACCAATGACTCTGATACTGATTCCATTTTAGCAATTTATTTAGTTCATAAGAACAGATCACTGTCAGACTCTCCATGCTTCCTTAATTTATCATAAAATTACTTTTTTCTGACCAGTAATTCTCAACACGGATGTTACATTGGAATGATATGGGCATTTTAAAGAAATAATGATACCCCATAGAATATGATTAAGTTCATCTATAATGGAGCTTGCATTTAAAAAATTTTATATTGGAAAATTTCAGCATCTAAAAAATACAGATAATTGTATAATGGACTTCCCTGTGTCCATTATGTTCAATGTTTATCAACACCTGGCAAATCTTATTTATTTGTACCATCCCACTACTGCCTCATAGTGTCCCAATTATTTTGAAAACATCTCAGATATCTTATTATTTTATCTGGACATTAGTAGTTTTAAAAAAAACTTCCAGGTGACTGGAATGTATAGACAAAGTTGAGAACTACCAGTTTAGAATAGTCTTGTTTCTCAGTTGAAAAGTTCTGAGAGTCAAGGACCCTGTAGTCTAAATATGATCTTTTTCTGCACCTGGAGACCAATGTCAGACAGAGTTGCTCAACAAATACCAGAAATGTGCTAGAAATGGCCATCTGTACATATATGATTAGCATCAATTATTGTAATACTGTTTTATTCCATGTAGTATGGTATGTAAAGCCACATGTTGCTGTCTAAATTTAAATTTTAACTAAATAAAATTAAAAATTCAATTGTTTGGCTCCACTAAGCGTATTCGAAGTACTCAATAACTATATGTGGCTACTAGCTAATGTATTGGGCAGCACAAATATAGAACATTTTCATCTGTTAGTAACTCCAGTTGGACAGTCATTCTAAACAACGAGACAAACTTTCTTACCCTTCAGCTACTGAAGGAAGCATCAAGGATAGTATCCCTCTCCCACCTTAATGGACAAAGAGATTATGAGGTTCGAATACCACAAGAAGCCAATTATAATGAAAAGTTGAAACATATCTGAAAGTGAAATGTAAGAGTACTATTTTACCAAATGCCTCTGTGGATAAATTCTTGCATCTATCAACCAAATATTTATGAAAATAAAATGCATTAATTGTTTTGAAGAGGACAAATCCATCCTAAAATAATTATTAAACATAATGCATACATGTAAGTTATGGGGACTTATCAAAATAAAAGCAAACTCAGAAATATGAAATCACTGAAGTGAAGATACCCAATGAAAATGGAGTAAAGCACGACATAACAATGGAAGTGAATGTTAAAAAAAAAAAGTGGAACATTGGAAGCAGGAAAGCAAACAATAAAAGCATATTCAAGAATGTAAGGTCAACTAGGGAGATTCTTCCAGGCCTCTTGAGGAATGGGGAGGAGACATTTTTCTGGGAAAGGATGGGGAACATGCCAGGAAGTAGGCTAGATTTTCCAGGGGGAAAGTATGAAAACTTAATCGAATCAGGCAGTGGCAACTAATGACCTGGAATCATTCACCTTTCAAGCCTCTCAAAAGATGTAATCTTTAGTAATCCATGGTCTGAATTCCAGAATCACAAGTCAGGTAGCTGAGAAACAGGAGAAGCTACTAGAGGAGTTTTTTAACTTTTTAGAAGGAAAATGGGAATAAAGTATTCATCTTGGCATTAGAAAAGAGCAAATGCAAGTAAGAGTGGCGTATAGGGAGTCTCTGGTCTATACCGTGAAACATCTGGGCCTGTTTGGCTGTGGCCATACATTACACAATTCAGCTGCCACGACTGCAGAGTTTTGACTATGTGGGAAGCAGGAGGACTATTCACCAGTGAATTCATTTTTAATAAAGATTAATTAGGAATTAATTGAGGGTTAACCTGTTAGTGATTTGTGGTAGAAAAGGTAGTATTAACACTACCCATCAGGCAAAAATATTACTGGACGTATTCACGTTAGAATTTATGAGTTGAGAGTGTGCGTTAAAGTATGAAAATGTAGAAAAAATGTTAATGATTACAATCAGGATATCTTAGAAACACAAAAAACAAATATACATATTATAGCATTGAGCCAAATATAAATAAGTGCCCAGGCAATTCTCATTATTCACAAAGGGTTTTGGAACAGAAATAAGTCTAGACCAAATATAATTTGTAATAAAGTTTTATTGGCAGTATAGCAGAAGGGTAGAGAAAACCTTTCAGTAGTTTTCACTAAGTGACATTTATGAGTTTACTTTTATATTGAAACTTTACTCATGATATCAGTGTCATTGGTGTGTAAATGTGTGGATGTGGTAATTGTGTTATTAATACCAATTGTTTTTTCCTTTAGATTAATAAAACTGACTTTTTGCAAATAAAGAAAAGGTGCTATTGTTTTTTCCATGGACATAGTAAGGAGAGATAAGAGATGATGTTTTAAATAGAAACCACTTAGAAGAAATAGTTTGCATATGTATAGCATCCCTATTAGAGACACTAATTAAATTAATATTAATTAAATGCAGTAAAGTATAGTTGACCCTTGAATAATGCGGAAGTCAGGGGGGCAGACCCCCATGTGCAGTTGAAAATCCATGTATAACTTTCGAGTCTTCAAACACTTAACTACTGGCCAGTGGTGGCGGCTCACGCCTGTTAATCTCAGCACTTTGGGAGGCCCAGGTGGGCGGATCATCTGAGATCAGGAGTTCGAGACAAGCCTGACCAACGTATTGAAACCCCATCTCTACTAAAAATACAAAAATAGCTGGGCGTGGTGGTGCATGCCTGTAATCCCAGCTACTCAGGAAGCTGAGGCAGGATAATTGCTTGAACCCAGGAGGCGGATGTTGCAGTGAGCCAAGATCGTGCCACTGCACTCCAGCCTGGGTGACAAAGTAAAAACAAAAACAAACAAAAACAAAACAAAACAAAACAAAACAAACTTAACTACTACTACTAGCCTACTATTGCCCAGAAGTCTTATCAATAACATCAACAGTAGATTAATGCACATTTTCAATGTTATATGTATTGTATACTGTATTCTTACAATAAAGTAAACCAGAGAAAAGAAATGTTATTAAGAAAATCATGAGGAAGAGAAAATATATTTACTCTTCATTAAGTGGAGGTGGATTGTCATCAAGGGCTTCAGTGTTCATCACCTTCAGGTTGAGCAGGATGAGCAGAAGGAGCAAGAGAAGGGAAAGGTCTTCTGTCTCAGGTAGCAGAGGTGGAAGAGAATCCACGCATAAGTGGACCCAGGCAGTTGCACCCCCTGTTATTCAAAGGTCAGCTATAGTTAAATGCATGTTAGCACACAGTGGAAATAGGTAGTTTCCACATTGCTTGGCTTTACCTTGAAAACTTGAGATGTGAGAAAAACACATTAAACCAACAGGAAATTTAAATATGTTATTCCAAGGGGATGGAATAAAGTGGATCTGTTGTTTAACTGTGTTGTAAAGAGGTGCTGAACTAGGGAGGGACCACTTACCACAAGAATCACACACAGAATGTGATGAAGGGAGTTTCCTCATCAAGTAGCTGTGCTATTCTCAGGTCAGATACAAATACTTCCTCACATTTTCTCTACCTTTTAAAAACTTTCTCCTTCTACATTTCCTAATGAAAATATACTTCACTTAAAATCACCTATTAACCTTAGGAAGCACATTAGTATTTTAGCCCAAGATGAATTATTTAAAGGCAGGTAGCTCAGAAAAGGAGGATTTTCCTAAATGGTTATTCATTTCAAATTGTAGCCTACCTCCCCTAGGGCCCCCAACACACACCAATGCAATCGGTGTTTCAGCGGCATAATAATTAATAATCTTGTACATAATTCTCTAAATTCCAGGGACTTGGCCCTATGTTTTGAGTACTCTAAGATAAATAGAACACCTTGAGGTTTCTGGAAGGGTCCACAGTATAATAGGGAAGCCAACGATGGAAACAAATGGTGACAACCTGTGATAGAGGGTATAATAATGCAGCAAACATGTTGCAAATATCCAGAGAAATCCGGGAGGTTCCAGGAAAAGGACGTGGCTGCCTCAACTCCTCTCACCTCTGACTGCCTACTTCTTTTTTTTTTTTTTTTTTTTTTTGAGACAGAGTCTCGCTGTCGCCAGGCTGGAGGGCAGTGGTGCAATCTCGGCTCACTGCAACCTCTGCCTCTTGGATTCAACCAATTCTCTTGACTCAACCTCCTCAGTAGCTGGGACTACAGGCACGCACCACCACGCCCAGCTATTTTTTTTTTTTTTTTTTTTGTATTTTTAGTAAAGTTGGTGTTTCATCATGTTGGCCAGGATGGTCTAGATCTCTTGATTTCGTGATCTGTTGCCCTCGGCCTCCCAAAGTGCTGGGATTACAGGTGTGAGCCATTGCACCCAGTCGTATTTCCTACTTACAAAAGGTGATGAGTACATGAATATCTAGTAGATGGTGGCCAGGATCAAATCATTTTGAAGAAAAATATTAGGAACCTTGTCAAGTAATAAGGATATTTAATTCAGTGTAGCTTTTGGGTTCCTGGAATCCTGTGCAAAATCTATTCTGAGGATATTCTTGTTCATATCCTCAATTTTTACCATTTGAATATTTCTTTTTGTTTTGTTTTGTTTTTTAAGATGGAGTCTTGCTCTGTTGTCCACGCTGGAGTGTAGTGACACGAACTCAACTCACTGCAACCTCCGCCTCCTGGGTTCAAGTAATTCTCTTGCCTCAGCCTCCCAAGAAGTTGGGATTACAGGTGCATACCACAACACCCGGCTAATTTTTTGTATTTTAGTAGAGACAGGGTTTCACTGTGTTGCCCAGGCTGGTTGCGAACTCCTGACCTCATGATCTGCCCACCTTGGCCTCCCAAAGTGCTGGGATTACAGGTGTGAGCCACCCTGCCCAGCCCCATTTGAATATTTCTTTGTCTCATGCACCAAGGTTTGTGAAGCAGTAATCGATCCAAGGTTACTAAACTTTGTATTTCAAAAATACAATTCCTAGGACATCATTAGATAAAGTCACAGTGAAAGGCAGATTTTCATAGCTGGTTAAATATATATAAGCTGTATTATTTTGGGCATGAAATCAATGCCATTTTGATAAGGTAAGGGAGGATTAGGCCTATGGAAGTCATTGAGAATTACATTTACAGGCATGACTGTGATTGTATTAGCTCTCCCATGTTTCAAGGACTGACTTTAGATGAAAATTACGAAACAAGTGATGTGACTTTTAGCCCTTTCTGAGTTTCCCTCCATTGGTCTTGGCATTTCTTCC
Organism: Macaca mulatta; assembly: GCF_049350105.2. NCBI lineage: Eukaryota > Metazoa > Chordata > Mammalia > Primates > Cercopithecidae > Macaca > Macaca mulatta. The sequence goes on from NC_133408.1 coordinate 112,603,456, forward strand.
TTTATTTCCATCTTTATCTTGAGAGCTCTTAATACTTTCCTGCAGTCTACATTTGAACACATTTGCAGAATGTTAGAATTGGAAGGGGATCTAGAATCCATCAAAACCACCATCTCATCTTAAATTTGAGAAAATTGAGGCTCTGAAAGTGGCACCCCTAAGACCATATATGCAGAGCTGGGAATAATAGCATCCAATTAAGTGTCTTCTATAATCTGTTGTTTGAACATTTCATTTCATTTATTTATTAAAGTGTCAAGTAACTGAAATTTTACCTTTGAGGATTATTCAGCTGAGCACTTTCAGCAATAAGGGTAAAGATAGCATGTAAGTCTACCTTCCTAGTCTAACAAAATTATTGTTCCATTACTGCTGTCCACTTGATCTGAATGAATACTGCAAATTAGTTTGTCAGTATTTTAAAAATTGAATCTAAATGGGATGTAATTCTCATTGATGAGAGCTCAGTGTCTGACCTGCACGATATTTACTACATGGTAAAATTGGTCATTTTGTGGGAAGAATAATTTGGACCATTCTGGAGTTGATATTTATTCTTCAAATTTATTTTGAAAATTCCACTTAACATTAATATATTTCATTAGTGACTAAAATGACAAGTAAATCTATAGTGTTGTTGTACTTGAAACTACTTCAGGATCTGAAGTTTCAGGGTTTTCCTGTATGCTCTTTCTAAATAACAGGCATCTTACTTGAATTCCTGAAATTAATCTCTTTTTGTTTTTAATATTCCTTCAAGTATTTTCCAAAAGATAATTAGGGTTACTGATTCATTAAGGTGTTTTTTTCTCTCACTTTAAGGTAACCTTAGTTTTCTTTGCTCATTTTATTTTCCCTGGGTTATTCTGGAAACATATCTGGAGGAAGTTATATAGATTCACAGATTTGATGATATTGAATCACATGCCTCTGGTTTGCCAAAATGTGTAACATTGTCTTGACAATTTAGAGCGTGGTTAGAAGGAACCCTGAAATATAAGAAAAATAGAGGCTTTGTGTGTGTGTGTGTGTGTGTGTGTGTGTGTGATGTCCACTTAATAATAAATCTGTCATCACTGACTGGTGTTCATTTCCTCTGAAATAAACAAATCACTATTAAGTCCTTTGAAACAGGAGACTGCCAGGAAACACAAAAGTCACTTTTGCTTCATCCTTTAAGATAAAGTATTTAATAAGTGGAAATGAGATGCAACAGAAGGAGTGGTGGAGTCTTCACACCTGCTAGAAGTCCAGCAGATATCCACAGAGCACGAATTCTAACAAATCTCAAACTTTGACTTTTAGCAAAATTGCAGAGACTAAGCCAAGAAAGAAATCTGTACAGCCTTCGCAAACTTCTTAATTAGAAAGACTGATTTGTGGGAACATAGGAAGTTTGAAGATAAAATGTTAGTAATTATAGCTGGAGGGTTGTGTCCCCCACCCAATGAATTAGCTCTGAAGTATTTTTATCTTTAAATTATTTCATATTCTACTTTAAGTCAAATGGTAATTGATCCATATATAGGAGCTTTTACTAGAAAGGTGGGGTCTTGCTTAAGGAGTAAACATCAAGCATCTATTGCTGAGTTTCTGTTGTTTGTTTGCTGGCATATTTGATGTTGGAAAATTTCAGAGATATGACTCATTGTTATTTACCTCAATCAAAACAAATGAGTGCCTCCAAAGTAATTGCATATATATTCTCGCCAGCAATTTAATAGGGAAATACAAGATCAGGTAAGAGGTAAGAAAAAGAGAAGCCAAATGTCACAACAACTAGAAAGATCAAAAAGCAAATAAAACACAAAGGCAAGAAACAGACGTTAAGAGGAAGACAAAAAGTATATCCCAAAATTAAATTTAAAAGCATATTTTTGTTTTAATTCCTTATTTTTTTTAGTAATGAATTGATTTGTCTCAAGAGCAGAGTAAATCCCTCTTAACCGATCTCCTTCACATATATTGGCTCTTTAATACAGTCAACTGTAGTTTATATTTGCTTTAGCAATCAAGATGCTAAATGATTGCTAAAACAAAATAAAAACAGAAACAAAACTTGATCTGAACTAAAATTTTTATATGAATTCAAAATTTTCTTTCTCTCAAGATTTGATAAACTTCTTAAATCAGTTAGCTATCTATTATCTATCTATCTATCTATCTATCTATCTATCTATCTATCTATCTATCTATATCTCTATATTTTCAAACAGATAGTATTGAAAAGAGCAAGAGCCTAATCAGGAGATCAAATCACAAGTTATTTTGTGTCTTCCAGCAGCTTAGTCATTGGAATGATGCTGTTCCTATGAGCTATGATTTGCTTCTTACTGCCTGCCTTATACCTGTCTATCTTTCTCTTTACATACCTGCCACTGTGCATTTAATTTAATTTACAATAGTCCCAGCCTTCAGAAAGCTTGCATGTTATTTTCATCTTTCAAAACATAAGTTTAGTGCTATGTCATTCGTTTATATTAAAGATTATTGGCTGGGCGAGGTGGCTCATGCCTGTAATCCCAGCACTTCGGGAGGCCAAGGTGGGCGGATCACAAGGTCAGGAGTTCGAGACCAACTTGACCAACATGGTGAAGCCCCATCTCTACTGAAAAAAAAAAATACAAAAATTAGCAGGGTGTGGTAACATGTGCCTGTAACCCCAGCTACTCAGGAGGCTGAGGCAGGAGAATCACTTGAATCCGGGAGGCGGAGGTTGCAGTGAGCTGAGATCGCGCCACTGCACTCCAGCTTGGGTGACAGAGCGAGACTCCGTCTCAAAAAAAAAAAAAAAAAAAAAAAAACAGCAAAAAAAGATTACTACAGAAATGTATCTTGCTTGACATTAACACGGTTGGTCGCAAGATGAGTTCTTACATCACTTTTGAAAATTGAATCTTCTTACTCATTAATTTTCAATAATAAATTTATAATTATATTGATTTTCAGAAACCTCTGATATTTTTAAAATAAAATGTTATTTGTGGCTGTGAAAGAGTGTCATGCCTGTGTGTTCTGTGTGGCCTCAGTCACTGGGAACTTCGGTAAGAAAGCTGGTGTTCTCTCTGTAGAATAGATTTGGAGATTGGTTATTTATAGATGTGGGAATGACCACTATGTTAGTATATTTCATGCTATTTACATCCATGAATTATGTGATTAAAGGGGATGGAGGTCTTTTACGTGTGGGGCTTCTCTTACTAAAGTATTGATAATAACTTAGACTTTGACCTTCAGAAAAAAATGCACTGTCTGTTAGATTATTGTTTTCTAATCACGGGACTCATTGATTGGTTTAATGAACTGTGTTTTTAAATTTTCATATGTCCTGCATTCAGTCATACATCTTTTGAAGTGTTTTCATTTTTTATAAATTTCAGTATGAAATGCAAATAAATTACCAAAAATACTCTCAGTCACTGTGCAGTGTGGATTTTAAAGAGGATGTGGAAAAACCTTGAAGGAATGGGGACCTGCTCCATTGTTCTAAGCCAAAAATATCAAAATTTGGCTTATAACACTATGGAAACTAAAAGTCTGCTTATTTCTATAGGGGATTAATGCATTACTCAACCTTGAAAAATTATATTGCCTGGCAACTACAAAATACATTTAATTTTCCCAGTCCTTCTGTCTTTATTCTTTTATTTTGAAAAGAGTATCATTCAAAAGCTCTATTCTGCTGACAGTTCACTTCTCATTAGACTATTGTACAGCTGATGTTCATGCTATTGGAGCAGTTTGGCATACACACTTTTAAAATTAAATATAAGTAAAATTGTCTCAATCTTTCCTTCCCTATCTACTTAATTGCTTTTAGTTTAAGAAAATGGAGAACTGAAAACCCCTATAACTAATACACATCCCTAAAGAAAAAAATATTATGTATAACATTAATATTACACTCTTATTTGAAGACCTCAAAGTTGCTAAATTAGACTTCTCTAAATAATAGACTTTGACTGATTTTATTTTTCCTTTTCAAAAATTAACTGAAATATAAATAGTGGTAGTAGTGCTAGTTTTCTGTTTGAGATTTTCCTAGTCAACACCAGTAGAGAGAATAAATGGAGTTGGTGGGGTGGGGGGTGGGGAAACACTGATCTTTTTCATTTTAATTCCAGGGTGTAAGGATGAACTTGCTTCAAATGAAAATGAAATTGTTATCCTTGCAAAATTCTGTCTAAATACAAAACAAGTTTATTTTATTTTACCCTATTTAACTTGACTATTTCCATTGCATAATGCAATTTTATAGTATGTAGTGTGCAACTATGGAGGTAGTAGCATCTATGTTTGCCACCCCAGCCAGTCATTATCTGTTACTGAATAATTTGTCAATGCTTAAGTAGGTAGAGTGGTACTAATAATGTCAAAACCACAGGCTTAGGTTTTGAACGTTAGCTTCTCTCAGAGAATGATTTTCTTTTGTGACAATAGAGCACTGCCCCAATCATTACCAGCCATATAATAAATGCATTCTGTGTTACACAGGGAACTTTGTGTGTTTGCCTTACCATAAATGGAAAACACATCAAGAATGCCACTTTGAAATGGCTGATCATATTTTTTAGAATGACTGATTCATCTCCCTACTCCTTCAGTCATTCAGTCACTCATAAAGTGCATATTGAGTCCCTCCCATTGGCAAAGTGATGAACTTCTAAAAACACATGTGGTTGATTTTAAAAGCAAAAAGTATTCCAAAAGTTCAGGCCCCATGGTTTATGTAGGTGGCTATTAGATCAAATCAGTTTGGTGAATATGCTAATATATTAATCAATCATAAAGAAAATTGAGAAACTTTGAATATCCCTCTCTCAAACCATAATTAGCTTAGCTCTAGAAAAATTAGAGATGTGAGTGAATACGCTTCTTAGTTTATTATGTGAAGTAGCTCAGCTATAGGTCATGGCAGATTTGATAAGGAAAAAAATAGCCACTTATCAACAGAAAAGTTATTTATGTTTTTAGTTATCAAAGCCTACCAATTTTACATTCTAGGCAACTGTTTAATATTTCCCTTAACCCACTTTCTTAATTTAGAAATGCTATTATTCACCTGTGTCATTACAACAACCCCTCTTCAGTGTATCCTAATGCTTCCTTTCTCTCTCTCTCTCTCTCTCTTTTTTTTTTTTTTTTTTTTGAGACTGAGTCTCACTCTGTCGCCAATGTTGGAGTGCAATAGCGCGATCTTGGCTCACTGCAACATCCACCTCCTGAGTTCAAGTGATTCTCCTGCCTCAGCCTCCCGAGTACCTGGGATTACAGACACCCTCCATCATGCCTGGCTAATTTTTGTAGAGGTAGGGTCTCACCATGTTGGCCAGGCTGGTCTTGAACTCCTGACCTCAGGTGATCCGCCTGCCTCGGCCTCTCAAAGTGCTGGGATTACAGGCATGAGCCATCACGCCTGGCTCCTTTCTCATTTCTAATGCCATTGTGACCATGTATTTAACCATTGTTCAATGAGCATTCTATGACAGGCATGGACCTTTCATGTGGGATCAGTGGTTCTCAAGTCACAGTGATTTTGTCCCTCGAGAGGCATTTGGTAATCTCTAGAGACAAATAGTTGTGACACGTTGGAAGTAGGAGTAGTTCTATTGGCATCTGGTGATTAGGGGCCACAAATGCTGTTAAATATCTTACGATGCAAACAACAGTGCCCTACAACCAGGAATTACGTCATCCAAAAGGTCCATAGTGCCAAAGCTGAAAAATCCTCGAGAGAGTAGGGTGGACAGGATTTAAAGAATAAGATCAGGTTTCTATTCTTCAGGCATACTCATCTAGTACTGCGCTGAGTGAAATTCTTGATTTTTATTTATACTCCCGTTGCTCACAGTCTACACTCTCTTGATAATTTTTTCTACCATTCTCCGGTGTTCTCCATGTGCTGGTTTTAGTCCCAGGACAGTATGATTTTCCACAGGACATTCTGTACTCTTTTGTGTTTCTAGATTTTGTTCTTGCTTTTTCTTTTGTGTGGAATACCCTTACTTTTGCATCTACAGAAATCTCACTCATTCTTTAAGATCTAGCTCAGGTGTCACTTCCTCCTAGAAGCCATCCTTAGCTCATTCAAGGAGGAAAGGTATTCACTTTTCCTCTCAATATGATAGATCATTGCACAGGCTTTTATTTTTGAATAAGTCATTTTGCATTGTAATCATTTATTAACTTGTGTCTCCTATACCTGATTACAGAGACCAAGTCTTTAGTTCCATGTGCTTAAGACAATGACTGGTACAGAATATCACTCAAGTACTTGATAAAAGAATAAAATAAATATTTGAATAATTGTGGAAAGAGAATAAAGAATCTATATCACATAAAACTTCTAAAAATCATTAAGCTGGATCCTCTTTGCTTTCTTTTTATTTTGAGAGGAGTCTCACTCTGTCGCCCAGGCTGGAGTGCAGTGGCGCGATCTCGGCTCACTGCAAGCTCTGCCTCCTGGGTTCACGCCATTCTTCTGCCTCAGTCTCCCAAGTAACTGGGACTACAGGCGCCCGCCACCGCGGGGTAATTTTTTGTATTTTTAGTAGAGACAGAGTTTCACCATGTTAGCCAGGATTGTCTCGATCTCCTGACCTCGTGATCTGCCCATCTCGGCCTCTCAAAGTGCTGGGATTACAGGATGAGCCACTGGGCCCGGCGCGCTTTAGTTTCAAGTGCTTAAAATTCTGGGTTTAGACATTAGGCATTCTTTGACACATAGCAGACATAGATATAAAATTTTCGTTTTATATGCATACACCCGACTGCAAAAGCATTTCTTTTTTTACTACCACTAATTCCTATGCTTACATATAAATATATGAAAATTGGTTGCAATAAAGATGCAACATTATGGTTTCCACACCTTTCATATTTTAAAATAACATTGCCTAGTTTATAAATAAGTTATATATTAAAGTAAATTTTTGGACTTCTGCTTCATCGCTACAAAATAAAATAAAATAAAAAATAGCCAGACATGGTGGCATATGCCTGTAGTCCTAGCTACCTGGGAAGCTCAGGTAGGAGGATTGCTTGAGCCCAGGAGATCAAGGCTGTAGTGAGCGATGATCATGACACTACACTCCAGCCTTGGTGACAGAGTGAGACCCTGTCTTACCAAAAGAAAGTACTGGATCATTGGATATTATATGTAAAACAAACAGAAGGAATTTCTGAAAGGTAGAAAGAGGAGGCAGAATAGCTAGTGTCTTAGTTCAGGGTACTATAACAAAATATTATAGACTGGTTGTCTTAAAAAATAAATCTTTATTTCTCACAGTTCCGGAGGCTGGGAAGTCCAAGGCCAGGGTGGCAGATTGAGTGTCTTATGATGATCCTTTTTCTGATTTGCATATGGTTGTCTTCTCACTATGTCCTCACATGCAGACAGAGATCATTTCTCTTGCATCTTGTCTTATGAGGCTCAAATCCTGTTCCTCAGGGCTCCAGTCTTGTGACCTAATTGCTTTTCAAAAGCCCCAACTCAAAATACCATCACATCGGGGATTAGAGATTTCAACATATGTACTGGGGGAAGATACAAACTTTTGGTCCATAACAGCTAGGGATTTTGAGATCGTGAGTTCTCTTTTTGCTTTTTTGCCTCATTAATACCAGAATTGAAGAAGCCAGAAATCCAATACACTGATACATACAGACAAAAAGTTCTAACAAATGTTTGCTGTTTTTAGACAAAAATCCAGGAAAGGAGGAGCCTCGCAAAGCATACCAATTTAAGACAACCACCTCTCTACTCCAGTTAAACACCGTAGGAAAAAAAAAACACCCTGGCTTCTTCTGCATCCACACTAGTGAAGGCTGAGTGAATAGCCTAGACTTCCGCCCTCACCAGGCTTTAATGAGAACCCCAATCTTCCTCCCACCTCCCCACCAGGCTGAACTCAGAGAAACCTGAATAAGGACCCAGAGCCAACTGGCAGTAATGAGTTACTCATCTTGTTCCCCAAAGGGATGGTTCCAGAGGAGGCCTCATAGAAAGTCCGGACTTTCAGAACCAAGCAGTGTTAATGAGGATGACTCCACCTACCTACTCTGTGGTATTAGTAAAAAGCTAGTCTTATCCTTACCAACTAAGGTGGTATTATCAGAGGCCTAGTGGGGAGCTAGAAATCCTACCTCCAGCTAAGAGTAATGAAGAACCTTCTCCACTTCTGATGTAAACTGAGGCTTAGTGGGGGACTTATACTTCTACTTCAGGTAGCAGTAAGGAGCCTGCTCCACCTGCCTTACCCCTCATTCACTCATTATCACAGCAGTGTCAAAAGAAGCCTGCTGAAACAGAAGGTTTAAATAAGAGCACCATATATAATACTTAAACTTTCCAGGTTTCAGTGAAAAAAATCACTCATCAGACCTTTACCAATAACCAGGTAAATCTGAAGTTGAATGAAGAGTGACCATCATTGCACCTTAAAATTGAGATAATAGAGAAGTTAGATGTAGTAATTGGCTAAAAATGTTTTAAATCAATAATCATAAAATCTTTTCAATGATTAAGTACAAACATGCTTGGAACAAATGAAAAAATAGAACATCTCAGCAAAGAAGCAAAAAATTCAACAATGCTCTAGAAGACATAAAGGAGAAACAAGCATAAATTTTAAAACTAAAAATATACTAGCCAAAATAAAATCTCAATGGATGAACTTAATAGCAGGATGGACAGGACAAAGGGAAGAACTGGAGAACATGAAGATAAAACCATAGAAATTGTCCAAAATGAATGATAAAAAGAAAAATGAAAAAAAAAAAGAAAATATTTTTACCTTGTGGATCTGTGAGTCTGTGACCAAAAGCAATCTAATATTTGTGTAATTGGAATTCCTTAAGGGGAGAAAAAGAGGGTGAAACTGACAGAGAAATTGTTGAAATAATGGCTGAAACTTTTCCAAATTTAGCAAAAGACATAAACCTGCAAAAACAAGCAGCTGAGAGAATCCTAAATAGGATAAACACAAAGAAATTTACACTAAACACATCACAGTCAAACTTCTGAAAACTAAAAACAAAGAAAATAAAAGCATGTCTAAATCAGTGAAAGAGAAGCTATACCAATGAAGGGCAATTTTTCAATGATAGTAGATTTCACATTAAAAACCGTGGAGGTCAGAAAGAAGTAGTACAACATTTTTCAAGTGCAGAAAGAAAAGAACAGTCAATGCAGGACTTGGTACCCAGAAAAAATATTCTCAGGAAGGACAGGGAGATTATGACATTCTCAAGTGAAGGAAGACTAAGAGAATTTTCCTAGTAAGACTACCCAAAAAGAATGACTGAAGAATTTTTTTTTTTTTTTTTGGACAAAAAAGAAATGATAAAGGAAGTAATCTTAGAACATCAAAAGGTTTTAACAAAAAGGTTAAACAAAAAGGTTTTAACCTCAAAGAGGTTAAAGCACACAAAAACATGAGACAAATCAAAACTGTGTTCTAAATAAATGTTCAGTAACCAAGGGAATGGCAGATAAAAGAAAAAAGAAAGAAAAACCATGAAAAAACAAGGTAACAATGAAAAAACAAAAAGTAAAAAGGCAGACTTAAGCTGTAGCATACAATAATTATATTAAGTGTTAATGGCCTAAAAACACGCAATTAAAAGGCAGAGATTGATAGAGTGGACTAAAAACATGAACCAACCATTTGTTGTGTACAAAAAACTCACTCTAAATACAATGATAAATCTAGGTTGAGATCAAAGAAAATTAAAATTAAAAAAGATTTACCACTCAAACTTTAATCAAAAGAAGGAAGGAGTGGCTATATTAATATGAGATAAAGTAGATTTTGGAGAAAAAAATTACCAGAGACAGAGAGAGATATTAAAAATGATCAAAGTCAATTCATCGGGAAGATGTAGGTATCCTAAATGTATATTCACCAAAAGCAGAGCTTCAAAATACATACAAAAAACTGATAGAACTAATAGGAGAAATGGATAAACCCATTATTATAGTTGGAGATTTTAATATTCTTCTCTCAATCGATAAAACAGGTAGACAGAAAACTAGCAAGGATATAAAAAAACTTAACAACACCATAAACCAACAAGAACTAATGGACAATTTATAGAATGTTCTATTCTGAAATGGTAGAATACACATATTTTTAAAGCTCACTAAACATATATCAAGGTACACCGTAACTTGAACTACAAAACAAATCTTAACAAACTTAAAAGAATTGGAATCTTACAAAATGTGTTTTCTAACCACATTGAAAGTAAACCAGATATTAGTAACAGAAAATTTTCAAACACAGAAATTAAACACACTTCTAAATATTATGGATCAAAAAGGAAATCTTGATAGAAATAAGAAATACATTGATCTGCAAGAAAATGAAAATACAACATTGTTAATTTTTTGGGATCTAGTTATAGCAGTCCTGAGAAGGAAATTTATAGCAGTAATGAACATTAGGAAAGAGAAAAGGTATCAAAACAATTGTCTAATCTCCCATCTAGAAAAAAAGAGAAAAATAAACTCAAAGCAAGCAAAAGGAAGGAAATAGAACATATAAGACCAGAAATCAATGATTTTGAAAATATAAAAATAATAATGAAAATAAGTGAAATAAAAAGCTTGTTCTTTGAAATGATTTTTAAAACTGATAATCCTCTAGCAAGACAGATAATGAAAAACAGAAAGAAGCCACAAAAATGCCAGCATTAGATATTATATAAAAGATATTGCTGCAGATCCTGCAGACACCAAAAGGACAAAAAGAAAATACCATGATGAATTCCACTCACATCAATTTGACAATGTAGAGGAAATGGACCCATTTCTTAAAAAGCACAAACTAGTGCAACTCACCCAATATGAAAAAAATAATTTCAATAGTTCTAAATTTATTTAAGAAATTGAATTTATGATTTTAAAATGTCAAAAAAAACTACAGACCCATATGAACTCATTTCAGAATTCTACCAAACTGAAATAAGACATAACATAGAATTATGTTAATTCTATACAATCTCTTCCAGAAAATAGCAGAGGAGCGGATACTTTCCAATTTACTTAATGAAGATAGTATTATTGTAATATCAACAGCAGACAGTCAGTATAACAGAAGAAAACTACAGAGTTATATTGTTCATGAATATAGATGTAAAAATTCTTAAAATAATATAAAATAAAATTCAGTAGTATATAAAAATAATTATATACTATGATCAAGTACTGTTTATTGTAGGGTTGCAAAGCTGATTAAATATTTAAAAATCAATGTAATTCACTATATTAAAAGCAAAAAATATTCTCATGATTAAACCAGTTGGTGGCGGAAGAAATATTTGACAAATTTCTAGAAGCATTTACCATAGAACCTCTCAGAAAACTAGAAATGGAGGCAAACTTCCTCAACTTGATAAAAATAAATTTAGTGGCAGCCTACAACTAACATACTAATGATGAAAGACTGAATGTTTTACCCTTAATATCAGGAATGTCCTCCCTCACCATTCTTATTCAACATAAGACTGAAAGGTATAGCCAATCCAATAAGGCCAGAAAAGGAAATAAAATGCATACAGATCAGAAAGGAAAAAAAAAAGCCTGCCTTAGTTGCAGATGATACATGTGTTTTCAAGGCAAAACCATGGAATTTACCAACAAAATCTCCCAAATATTAGAACTTATATGTAAGTATAGAAAAGTTGTGGAATACAAGATAAACATACAAAAATTACATAATTGTATTTCTATTTACTGGTAATTAACACATGTACTCTAAAATTAAAACACAATTCAAGCTCCAATAGCTCAACAAGAAATATCTTAGGTATAAATCTAACAAAGCATTCACATGATCTGCATGCAGAAAACTACAAAATGCTGAAGGAAATCAAAGAAGATCTAGATAAATGGACAGACATGTTGTGTTTATGGACTGGAAAACTTAACATAGTAAAGATGTCAATTTCCTCCAATTTGCTGTAAGTTTTATGTCACTCTATCAAATTCCCAACAAGAATTGTTATAGACATGAGATTTTCTAAAATGTATATGAAAATCAGAGACACTAGAATAGCTAAATGATTTTGAACAGGGAGAATGAAGTGATAAGAAGTCATGGATTCTGTTTTGATGTATTACATACCTACATTAATCAAAACTGTGTGCTATTGGTGGAGACATAGAAACATATATTAATGGAAAAAAATAGAAAATCAACAGGGGAGAAGGCATATTCTTTTCAACAAATGGTGCTAAGGCAGTTGGACAATCATAGGTAAAAAATAATCTTGATCTAAACCTCAGACCTTATACAAAAATTAAATCAAAATGAATCATGAATGTAAATACAAAACATTCACTTATGATAATTAGAATAAAACATATGAGAAAATCTTTTGAATCCATAGAGCTTGGTGAAGACTTGTTAGACTTGACAGCAAAAGCATAGTCCATAAAAGGAAAAATTGATAAAGCAGACTTCATCAAAATTACAAATTTTTGCTCTGTGAAAGACCCTGTTAAGAGGATGAAAAGACCAGCTGCAGAATGGAGGAACATGTTAACAAACCACATATCTGATAAAGGATGAATATCAAAAATACGTAAAGAACTCTCAAGTCCCAACAATAAAAAAATCAAATGTGAAAGTGGGCCAAGGATAGAAAGCGATCTTTTAATCGAACAGAATATGAAGATGGCAAATAAATACACGACAAGTGTTCAACATTATTAGCTATTTAGAAAGAGCAAATTAAAACCACACTGAGATAGCACTACACAGCTATCATACTAGCTAAAATTGAAAAACGGTGATACTAACACATGATGGCAAACATGTGGAAAAACTGGATCATCCAGACACCACCACTTGTGGGAATGTAAAATGCCCCAGCCACTCTGGAAAAAAGTTTGACAGTTTCTTAAAAAAACAAAACATGCAACTACCATATGACTCATCAGTTGCACTTTTGAGTATTTATTTCAGAGAGATGAAAACATGTTTATACAAATATCTGTGAGTGAATATCCACAGAAGTTTTAATCATAATAAGCAAAATCTGGAAACAGTACAAATGCTCTTCAATAGGCAAATGGTTAAACAAACGGTGGTACATCCATACTATGGAATACCCTCAGCAATTAAAGAGAAGGGAGCTGTTGATGTATTTATAGCAACTTGGATGAATCTTTAAAGAATTATGGTGAGTGAAAAAAGTCATTCCCCAAAGACTAACAATGTATTATTCCATATAAATAGCATTCTCGAGAGGACAAAAATTACAGACATCAAGAACTTGCAGAAATAGAGATTGCATGGGAATCAACAACTATCTCAAAATAAAAAGATTAACGTAATTAAAAAGATGGTGGCTTAGTTTTTTAGAATATCTTTATTTGTAACATATATTTGTTTATTTATTTATATGTTTACTATTTATATGGGCTATGATATGCTTTATACTCTTTGTAGATATTTTATTTTCCAATGTGGCAGTGTTAGTGCTGCCTTTAAAATGGAAAATACTTCTGGCTGAGAATAGAAGATCTGCTTATATGACTGGTGTTTACAAAAGATACTGCGACATATATTACATGCTTTTATGTCACGTACATTTTGTTAAAACATTATAGATTACTTAATGAGAGTATTCAAATGCATGAGTAAATGCATTTTCTACTTTATAACAGAGTTCTAAAGAGGCATCCCAAAATATCCTATAAATCAGTCACAATTAATTTACCTAAAAGTTCTTTTGAACAGTAAAAGCATGTAACTGCATTTGAAAACACATTTTCAGAAAAGTCAAATGAAAATGAATTAATTGCTGAGAAGCCTATAGGTTCAAAGCAATTGAGTCTTGAATCCCTATTCTCTTAAAAGATTTTTTCTTTTAAAGATGGTATTTTGTAAGCTGTTCAGATCCTTTGTTGGTAGATTCTAAGACCGGGAAGAAGATGAGTTAATCATTGACTGGGTTCTAAATAATTCCTTCTTCTCAGGATATGCTTGTTAACATTCAGTTGTCTTCTGTTGGGGAAGTGAAATTACTAAGTAATCATGTGTGTCTGTTAATGATGTGGTCACCTGTGTAACTGAAGACCCTGAGACTGTTGAAATCATATATGACTTGGAAGTTTTTCAGTAGGGAAGGTAGAAGCCACTAAATGTTGTTCATATCTTTTCTCCTTATTTTTCCTTTTTTTCAGTAGAGTCTTTCTTAGTGTGGGCTCAAAATAGAACACTTGGACAAGGGGGTCTTGAGTAGTGATCAAGAGGACAGAGTCTAGTGCAAGACTTCACACAATTAAACCCCAGCCCTTGTTGGCTATGTGATCTGGCATGTGCTACTGGACTTCTTGTGCCTCAGTTTCCTCAGTCTTGAAATGCAGGGTAGTGTAAATAAATGTAGGTGCTCAGAATACAGCCTGGTGCATAATCAGGACTCTAAAAGTTAGATATTATTATATCAATATCAAGAATACTGTAGAAATGACATTATATTCTAAAATAATTTCTTTTATTTTGAGTGATTAGAAATAGTATTGCATTGCAATTTTATAAGAGACAATTTCTTACAATTTTTTGACCATTAAGAACATGCCAGGGTTAACTGATTATTTTTTGTTCAATACCTACAATGTGACAATACTGGATATATATATATATATATATACTATTAAAGGCAGGAGACATTCTCAGAATATTCAAGGAGCATGAATATTTTCATAGCAGTATTGAGGGAAAGTATATCACATTTCATTTATACATACCAAAGTTAGACATTCAAACCTATTTTATTCCCCACTCTCTTTCAATTTTAAAAATCACCAATGGCTTCCTATTAACAAGAGAAAATACTCAGTATGAAGATCGAGGACTTTCACAGGCTGGTCCCAGCCTCATCTCTCCTCTTTGCTCCATGTCCTTGTTTCCAGCACTTTAAGAAAGTAAGTGTTCCCAGTACATTCCACATACTCTATCTCAGTCTTCTGTTCACTTGTCCAAATGCAGTCTGCCCTCATTTCTCTTTTAGGCAAACTCCTCTCCATTTCCAAGTCCTGACTCATATTTACCTTCTCTGGGAGTCCCTTTTAATAAAAGGCAGACAGATTGAGTGCCTCTGTTGTCTTCTTGTCTGTTCTCTTTTTAAATCACTGTGGAAATCCCTCCATGCTAATAGTAATTCTTTCATTGCATTGACTTTTTTCGTTTAATTGCTTTTATAATTCAAAATTTTAAAAGTATGGAAAAGTGCAAAAAAATAAATGAGTGTCAATTTTTTTCCCCTCTATTTCTTCTCTCTCCTGTGTGAAATGCTATGATCCTTAAGGGAAGGAATAATTTCTCACTTATCTTTGTGTCTCCTCAGTGCCCTGCACAGTTACTGGCACATAGGAAGCATTCAGTAAACATTTATAAATAACATATTCACAAGATATGGCATTAGTCTGAAATATGTAATGAGATCAGCATCATTTGCACTTATAAAACATAAATGGTAAAATAGAAACAATTTTCAAAGGAACAGTAAAAGCAAATTGAAAGGTACCTAGAAGGTAGGTAAAAAATTAAGTGTGAATTGTACTAAGAGATTATTGCAGTCATCTTAGCACAAGATGCTGAATCTGGTGCAGGTGTTACTTGCCATCTCAAGGGAAAATTACACAGAACATTGCAACTAAGTTATGGGGTATGGAGAAAAGTGGAAAACTTTAGAACTCTTTAATGATTTTGAGCCCACAATTGGGAAAATTGTGGTGCAATTTACAGAGAGGTTGGAAAAGGAAGCAAGTGTCGTTTTTGTGAAGAGGAATTTAACTCTAAACCAGTTGACTTGTAAGGGATGGCCAAACATCCAAGTGCAGTTTCCCAGTAGGCAATTAGAAGAGCTGGACTGGTGAGAAGTCTCCTGAGATCCACCTCTATTTACTACCGATCTTTAAAACCTTCGATCTATATGCTTGGGCCTACCTGGTCACCAGCTTTGTGAGTTTGGACCAAATTGCTTTGCAGCAATTTAATATGGTTCTAGCACTCTGCTTAATTTCTACAGTGTTGACTTAATACGGAGACCTCTGCCTTGCTTACCCAAAAATATTAGATGCTCTGCTGGGTGAGACCCCTGTCCTGAGTTCCTGATGGCTTATCAGCAGCACAGTGTCCTGATCTACTCAGCCCCATGATACCATTGCCTGGACACCTGTACTTTTGCAATACCCCATACTTGTTGCTGTCACAGAACAGTTTTTCTGCTCAAAAATGTTCAACTTCATCCCTCAGCCTGCCATTCACTCATGGCATTGACACGGCCTTAACTATTTTTCTGAAATGAGTTTACCATCTTTCCCATCTGTATTCCAGATACTTACTGTTTCCTGCAACCACTAGTCAGTCCCTAACCTAAAGTCTTTGTTCTTATTTTTCTTGTCATCTGGGAAGTTATTTTCGGCTATCGCAGAAGCTCTGTCCTTTCTAGAAGAACTATCGTAAATGTAATTTGCTTGTGAAACTTCATGATTCTTCAATTTAAGTGATTCTCCCACCTTTCATCATCCATAGATGCTTGTATCTCTTTTCTAGTACAAAGCATGTTCTCTGATGTTTTAGCTATTTTTGAAATTATTTTTATCTGTTTCTGATGTCTCCCCCCCACCTTTACTGCACACTATTTTTATAAGCTCCTTAATGAAGTTACATAATATATTACTTACAATTTGTTTCCTAGTGATTAAAACAATACCTTGCATTGTAAATATTCAATAAATACTGTATTTGTTGAGTGGAATTCATGTGGTAGTTAACACCTTAAAAACGGTGAACTGTTTAAGATACGGAAATTATTTATAGAAAAGATCAGCATATGCATGGCTATTGCAGAATTTCCTATTTCGGGAGGAAAGAGTAATGGAAACAGAGATGAGGCGTCCTGGAGATGGTGACTTGCTTTGTTACTCAGGGAGATGTGGGAGGGCCTCCCAGAATTCAGGTCAACTGTGTCTCAGCAAGTGAACAACTTAATTTCATGTAAATCAGCTATTATTAATCATTTATAGAGTGAGGCATTTCTGCTCCTGTTTTATAGTTGTGCTGGCAAGTGGGTGCCAAAGGAAGAGGGAATTCCCTGGGCAACTAAACTCCAACCTCAAATCTCTTTACTTCCTCTGGGTGATTAATTATGTTACAAGGTTCTAAACAAAGAACCCTTGATTCAGATTCTGAAGCGCTAGGTTATTGATGCTGCAGCACTTTCGCTGCATCCTAGTTCAGTCAAATTTTTCTCAAAGCTGGTTTCTATTTCTGGCAGTAACTCTTCAGTTCTGGAACCTTAGTCCCAGCCAAAATAAACTATTATCTCAGGTCTGTATTTTTCCTGAAGCACCATGGCATTTTTATGGAATGTGGAGACAGTTTTATGTAAGACTTTAATGGTAACAATAAAGGACCCAGATCTCTTTCTCTGGCCTGCTATCCTTTCCTCTGTATCCCAGCACTGATTACACAGTTTCCAAAAAAGAGCCATCTTAAACCTTCCAAATACAATCTCTCTTTTGTATATTCTGGGATGTAATTTACGCTTTCTTTTTATTCCTTCATCCGCACCGACATAAAATTATTTTTTTATGTATAGTTGGTTTCAATTTTAAGGAAAAAAGCAGTCTAGTATACTATGATTATAGGGTTAAAATTGCTTTTCATTCATTTAAATAATGCTCATTCAGTTTTACTTCTTTAAATAGCTGTGTTTTATCTGTAAATATTTATTCATGCTGTTCATAATAATTCAGAGAAGTAAATATTACATTAAGTCTTAAAAACTTAAAAATGTAAAACGGGTAAACTTGTCTATTTTTGATTTTTTAAAAATACCTATTAATTAAAAATATATGTCGCTAAGGACGTATTTGCATGCTATGGGAATATCTCTAGCCTGATAGTATCAATATCTTAATATTCAGCATGTTGAAGGCCAGATTTCCCAACTTCAATGAGTGAGTAAAAGAAATGCTTCTGACACTATTATGTCTCAATTATTTGAATGTGTCTTACAAGTGATCCAAATCATGGTCTGTAAATTGAGAAGTTTAAAAATAAAGGAGAGTTCTGAAGTCAGTTATTTATTAGAAGATAGGCTAATGCATACGTGGTAATCCTAGAAACAGTGATCATTTTTTAAGGTGAATTAATTTTAAAAGTCCTACTGTTTTATTAAAAGATTATCTTTTAAAATGAGAAATTACATTTTAGTAATTTCAAGAAAATTGAAATAATAGAACTATTCATGATTTGTTTTTGTTTTTGGGTGTTACAAACAATTATAAAGTTTCAGCCATGTAGCATTGCTACTAGTATACAGTGGCTGTTCACAGCAGCTTTAGTTTCATGTTCATGTTCCATAAAATTGAGCTTCCTGTCTTTACATTTTAGAACCTAGATCATTATCCTTGAGAATGTCTATGCTAATGCATAAGATTGCTAAGGAAAGGAAATACTGTAATATGAGAAGACAAAGAAATTGAACCATCAAAGTAGACTCTTGCATAATAAGCAGAATCTTAATGCTTGTTGAGCCTAGCTAGAGAATTTACTAAAATGTAGCTTGCAGCCATATGTCTGGAAATGTCTTACCATTTAACGCAGAAAGCATGAGAACCTCTCTGAGATACTGCTATGGTGGGTTCCTGAGGCAAACTTGGATTATTGGTAAAAATAAGCAATTGTGATGTTCTTCCAACACTCATTTTATGTATGTTTGAGTAACATAGATTTCTGGGAATTGGATGATTATTTTTTTCTCAACAGAAACTTTACTATTTTTAAGGCATGATATCTATCAAAAACAACTGTACTTAGCTAATAAAAACTTTCTTCCTGTAGAAGTACTGAAATACCTAAATTAAGGAGTATTTTTAATATATGAGTCTTATGAGCATCAAAAAAATGCAATCTTTAGCTATAGTGTAACATAATAAATATATACTTGCTGTATTTGTTTCTTGAGGGGGTATGTCCAGATATATAAATGCACTGAATGTGTAGATAGTGCTGTTTATAAATTGCCTTTGATATAGCAAATATATTTTGACATAAGCACTTCAACACAGCCAATATAGTATCTTGAATATAATAGAATATTAATAAATATAAAACATTAATTAAAAGCAACTGTCACCTTAGAGAAGAAGAGTAAATGCTGATTCAATAATTTGTATATCAATCTTTCATATTCTGAATATTAGTTTTATGTCAGTGTGATTTTTTTAAGTGGCGAATATTGGTGCTCTTTTCAAATCTGTGATTAAATGTAATTATGAATTATGGAGATTTCTCCTTCCATTATGAAAACTTTCTTAGGTTCTTGAAGTGCTTTCTTTTAAGAAGACATTACTTCATTGATAAGTATGATAGAGCTCTGTTAAATAATAAGGATTTAAAATATAATCAAACAAGTAATATTTTTAGTAACCCAGAGTTTTAATATCATGGATTTTATTGACTATACTTTGTCAAACTCAAATTTTAAACTTTTATATGTTACAAAGAGAATCTCCTTCAGTTGAGAAATCATATATTCCAGAGCAGGGAGTAGTTGTGTAGCTATGTTACAGATGATAGTCGAATAATAGAAAGCCAGTGTCATTTCATCTGAGGTTTGCGAAGGAAAAAGCACGATTATATTGTGAAGATATAAGTGCTATAGAAAGCTTCCAAAGAAGAAAATTTATGCTTATTTATGGAGGAGTTTATAAAATTCTTTCACATATATTATCCCACTTGCTCATTTACAAAAATTTGTAAGTCAGGGAGTAAACTAAGAGTAGAGAGATGTTAAAACTATCAGATAAATAAACAGGGACTACAACAGAGGTTTTTATGCCAAGTTTGTTGCTATTCTTATTTTCATAGCTACCACCACAAAATGTAGGGTTTTAGTGCCGAGTAATTAGCATTTATTGTGTGGCTACTAACATAGATATTATCTCATAAATTCTTCTTAATTTTGAATATTATGCATCCACTTATGAAAGATTTCTTTTGATTCTGTCCTTAAAGAGAAGATATAAACCAGAAATACTTTCTTTTAGCACTGCCACAAGGACATACACATATGCACACACGATGCTTGTGACACAAAAATATTCATATACATTCCTCAGAATACAAGGTATACGTATATTTCTGTGATAATTTCCCTCCTGTTTACTATTTGCAAGCCAACTCTTTCTAGAGGTCAGGCACTCTGCATATTTTACTTTCATTGTCTAGTACTTAAAATAGCACGACAGCCAAGAGACCACTTGAGAAATGCTTCTTTCTTTGTTAATAGTCTCCAGATAATTCAGGTACTCAGTAACTACCAAGGGTGTTTTTTACCAACCAATTCTTTACATTTCTGTTTGTTTTAAGTTGTAAATTCCTTAAGTAATTTCAATGTAGAAATATTTTCAAGAAAAAATAATTCCAATATCCATCTTAAAAGAAAACTATTATTGCAGTCATGGGGAATTTGGTGTTTCTTTTCACTGGTACGAGGCCATGTCTATACTTTTACATTTCAATATTTGGATATAAAAGGATGTTTGGTTTCTCCTTGATATCTTTTCTCAATGCTTTAGATTTGTCATAGCTATTATTTCATTTAAAGAACACTGCTTATTGTGTATTGCACATGATTAAAAAGAAATCTTTTGCACTTATTTATGGCTACTCCTAGCAGTTTCCTTGCTTACAATGACATTTGCATAGCCTCTAAGATTTACCCATTTTGGTGAATTGATTGTCAGATTAACACTATAAGAAAGATTATTAATGAATTATTAATAATTCATTAATCAGTTTTATAGATGAATTTTTAGAATATCGCTTTCAATACTGCTGTCTAATCATTGAGAGAACTTTCAAATTAGCTAATCATACCTCCTTACCCTTAATCTTCTTTCTTTATTAGGTTATCACTAGGAGATCTTTATCTATTGTTCTATGACAGCTTCTGAATACCAGGATTTAGTTTGTGAAGTAGTAAGGTATTACAGCAGTGGGTGTTCTGGGGCCAGTGAATAGGGGCTCTCGGAGGCTGACTGTTAAATTTTCAGGAAGTTTGTAACCCTGTTGACGTCACCTTAGCTTAATGGCTTGGAATCCCCTTTGGTGGGTGTATTTACTTCATGGAAGGTGGCAAATTATGCAAAACGAGCATTTCTTCTCTCCTACCAGCACACAACTGGGTATAATTCACTGTAAATTACTCCAGAAAAGATTCATGTGTTGCATAAGTAATTGACAACAAAAAAAATCTAGATTTCTTTTCGAGGCCAGGCTTTCATTCCCGTCCTTCTGGGTTCTACCACTATCTAAAGCATATCCAGAGCACCTCCCTCGAATCCTGGAGCAAGGAGGTGAGCCGCAGAAAGTGACATCACAGGAAAGGCTGTGTTGCAGATCTGTCCGAGGTCCAGGAGCAGATTCACCTTTTCTTGGAGAATTTTTCCTGGGTCCATGTGCTTCTCCATCCTCCTCTGTTTCAGGCATAGAAGGATTTTGCTCTTTTAGATTCCTTGTGAAACACTTTGAACAAATATTTTGAGAGAAAGCACTGAAATTCTATCATAAGGGGTAAAAGAGGAACCCCGAGGCACCATATTTTGTCACAGAACTCTGAGATCCCAGTGACAGGAGGAATTTCCACACCCTCACAGACCTTTGGATTGGCAGAGGAGCCAATGGAGAACATATGGAGGCACTGCTTGAACCTGCATAGAGCCCAGAAGGCTTTGCTGTGCTGGGCAGCTACAAAGAAAATGTGACTCTGAGTGCTCATCTCCCAAGGCCCTCATCCTGCACTGAACAACCACAGCTCCTGTTGTCTGCCTGGCTAGGAGAAAACAGAGCCCAGACACTCTCATGCACCCAGGACAGGTCAACTGCCATTGTCAGGGGACCAAGATGCATCTTAAACACATATCCCCTTGCCTTCCAGTCACCCCTGCAACCAAGACTGCCTGCCTGGCTGTTCCTGCAGTGGGGCCACAGCATTGTCTTGTTTTGTTGGTGGCCTGGGAGCAGCTCACCAACCCCATCACAGTTGATGCTTGACCCCGAGGGCCAGAGAACAAAACTGCTGGTCTGGTCCCAATTCCCCAGGACACAAGCACTCTGCATAGGGGCATGAAAATGGGATTTATGGCTTGATCTTCACTACAGATTCACTTGCCCATTGTTAGAAAACAGAGAAGAGTGTGGCACAGGTTTGTTTAGGAGCACAGGGGCTGGGTATCCCTCCCTTCATGAAACTGGAATGTGAAGCGTGTGTGGCCTGATAGCTGCAGTTTTTCCCTCAGGGAGTCCCACAGTTTAGAAAGCCTAAAATGGCTCAGTGACCTGAAACAGGCAGTTTGGGATGAGCTCAGGCCTGTTACTGGGCTGGACATGGAAGGGAGACTCCCCTGGGCATGCCCCATGTCTGTCTGCTGGGCTGTAAACCCCAGCACCCTCCCCTACCCCCGTTTCCCTATGTGAGCTCTGTGGCACAGGAGGGACAACACAGCCCTTCCCTGAAATGTTGGCCCAGTGGCCTGAGAGCTGCCCCTAGACCTTGACCAAGGTCAATGCTTGTACCTGCCTTGGAGAGCCTAGTGACTGAGTTGCCTGACCCAGCTCCACCCAGCTTTGCCACCTCCAGCTACCTTGGCAGCAAAGTGCAGAACATACCCCCAGGAGCCCCAGTGCCACTCTTCATTACGGACATATCAATACTTCCTTTGATCCACAAAGGCCAAGCAAAAATCCCACTGCCAACAGTGTAACTGCCTCTCACCTGCAAGCATCACCTACTGGCTGAGAGGTCAAACTGTATGTCCCATCACAATTTGTAGCCTGATTGTAAGGAACTCAACTGGCTCTTACTTGCAAGAGCTACCTATTGACCTCTAGCATAAACTGCACAACCCGATATAATTGTTGACAGAACTGCACAGCAAGGAACAAGATAAGCCTCTCTAGACCTCCAACACCTTATCCTTGTAGGAGACAGTGAGTCTGACCACAAGCACTGCACATCACTACTACAACATGAAAACAATTAGCACTTGAGAAAACCACTAAACTAAGGTTCTCTATAGCCAAGGATTTCATATAGAGCCTCGGCCCCCTAAAACACAAAGAGGCAAAGCTAAAGGACCCTACCTAGCATATGCAATAGTTACATCCCCAAGAAGGGGAAACCGCCACCCAAATGAAAGTAAATTAAAAAATAAGAAATAATAGCTTCTGCATATGAGAAGGAACCAGCATAAAGAATTCTAGCACCACGAAGAAACAGAGGGCTGTGACACCCCCAAAGGACCGTGTTAATTCTCTAGCAATGGCTCCTAACCAAAATGAAAACTTTGAAGTGAGAGATAAGGAATTCAAAACATGGGTTGTAAGCAAGATCAACAAGATCCAAAAGAAAGTTGAAAATAATCACAAAGAAACCAGAAAATCAATTTAGGAGACAAAAGGCAAAATAGATATATTAAAGAAAAGCAAAACAGAACCTTTGGAAATGGAAAATGCACGAAGGAACTTCAAAACACTGTGGCAAACTTAGCAGTAGAGTAGAACAAACAGAAAAAAAGAAATTCAGAGCTTGAAGACTGTACTTTTGAATTATCTCAGTCAGACAAAAATAAAGAAAAAATAATTTAAGGAAATGAACAAAGACTTTCAGAAATATGGGATTATGTGAAGCAAAATCTATGACTTGAAGGCTCTCCAGAGAGAGAAGACAAAAAAGTAACTAACTTGGAAAACATGGTTGAAGGGATAATTCAATAATATTTCTCTAATATTGCTAGAGAGGTAAACATCCAGAAATGAGAAATGCAGGGAATACCTGCAAGATACTATACAAGATGAACATCAACAAGGCATAGAGTCTTCAGGCTATCCAAGGTCAACATGAAGGAAAAATCGTAAAGACTGATAAAGAAAAGAGTCAAATCACCTATAAAGGTAATCCCATCAGACTAACAGAAGATTTCTCAGCAGAAATTTTATAGGCCAGAAGAGATTGGGGGCTCATTTTTAGCCTTTTTTAAAAAATGGCACCCCCAAATTTTATATCCTCTCAAACTGAGCTTCATAAATGAAGGAGAAATAAAATATTTTTTTCAGACAAGCAAACACTAATGGAATTTATCACCATGAGACTAGGCCTTCAAGAAATGCTCAAGGAAGTTCTAGAAATGGAAATAAAAGGACAATACTTACTAGGACAAAAGCAAATGAAAATACAAAGTTTACAGATGCTATGAAGCAATTACACAACTGGGACTACAAAGCAACTATCTAACAACACTATTAGAGAAACAAAACCTCCCATATCAATATTAACTGTGATTGTAAATGGCCTAACTGCACCACTTAAAAAATACAGATTGGCAAATTGGATGAAAAAAACAAGACCCAACCATTTGCTGCCTTCATGGGACCCACTTAACATGTAATGACACAAGCTCAAAGTAAAGAAGTGAAGAAAGATCTATGATGCAAACAGAAAGGAAAAGACAGCAGAGGTTGCTATTCTTGTATTTGATGAAACAGACTTTAAACCAACAACAGTTAAAACAAACAAACAAACCAAAAAATAAAAAAAAGGGGGGATTGTATTAAAATAAAGCGTTCAATTCAATTCAGTAAGATTTAACTACCCTAAACATACATGCAACCCAAATGAATAAATTCCTGAAACATATAATCTCCCAAGAGTGAACCAGGAAGACATTAAAATTCTGCACAGACAAATAATGAGTTATGAAATTGAATCAGTAATAAAAAAAGTCTACCAATGAAAAAAAGCCCGGGGCCAGATGGATTCATAACCAAATTCTACCAGACATACAAGACAAAGGTGATATTACTGAAATTATTCTAAGAAATCAAGGAAGAGAGTTTCTTTCCTAACTCATCCTACCAATATATCAAAATATGGCAAGGCCACTACAACAACAACAAAAAGAAAATCATAAGCCAATATCTCTGATGAACACAGATGCAAAAATTCTCAAGAAAATCCTGGGAAGCCAAATCTGGCAATATATCAAAAAAGAATTCACGATCAAGTGAGTTTAATTCCAGGGAAGCAAGGATAGTTCAACATACACAAATCAATAAATATGATTCACTATGTAAACAGAATTAAAAACAAAAACCATATGATAATCTCAATAGATACAGAAAAAGCATTTGTTAAAATCCAGCATCCTTCATGATAAAAACCCTCAACAAACCAGGCATTGAAGGAATAGATTTCAAAATACTAAAAGCCATGTATGACAAACCCACAACTAACATCACACTGAATGGGGAAAATTTGAAAACATTCCCTTTAAGAACTGAAAGAAGACAAGGATGCCCACTCTCACCATTGCTATTCAACATAGTACTGGAAGTCCTAGCAGGGCAAGAGAAAGAAACAAAAGGCATTCACATTTGAAACAAGGAAGTCAAATTACCTCTGTTCACTGATGTCATGATCTTATATCTAGAAAACTCTATAAATATCCCTTCAAAAGACTCCCAGATGTGAAAAATAACTTCAATAAAGTTTCAGGATACAAAATTAATGTATAAAAATCAATTGCATTTTATACAACAACAGTGCTCAAGCTCAGAACTGAATCAAGAACCCAATCTCATTCACGGTAGCCAGAAAACACACACACACACACACACACACACACACACACACACCCACCCCAAACAGCAACAATAACAAACCTAGAAATATATCTAACTAAGGAGGTGAAACAATTCTACAAGGAGAACTACAAAGCACTGATTATAGAATCATAGACAATACAAACAAGTGGAAAAACCATCCCATGGATAGGAAAAATAAATATTAAAATGACTATATTTGCCGAAAGCAATCTACAGATTCAATACAATTACTATTAAACTACTAAGGTCATTTTTCACAGAATTAGAAAAACAATTCTAAAATCCACATGGAAACAAAAAAGAGAGCTCAAATAGCCAAAACAGTCATAACTAAAACAAACAAACAAAAACCAAAAGCAAACAAAACTGGGGATATCACATTACCTGACTTAAAAGGATACTAGAAGGCTTTAGTAACCAAAACAGTTTGGTACTGGTACAATAGACACGTAGATCAATGGAACAGAGTAGAGAGCCTAGAAATAAAGCCACACTCCCAATGCTAGCTGATCTCCAACAAAGTGAACAAAAACAAACATGGAGAAAGGACACCCTTTTTAATAAATGGTTCTGAGAAAACTGGCTAGCTGCATGCAGAAGAATGAAACTGGAACCTTATCTCTCACTGTATACAAAAATTAACTCAAGATGGATCAAAGATCTAAATATAAGACCCAAAACTATAAGAAAAAAAAAAAAAAAAAACAAGAGGAAAATCTAGAAAGAACTCTTTTAGAAACTGGCCTTTAGATTAAGACCTCAAAAGAAAACGCACCAAAAACAAAAGCAGACTAATGGAACTTATTAAACTAAAGAGCTTCTGCACAGCAAAGGACACAATCAATTGAATAATCAGAAAATGGAAGAAAATATTCAAAAACTATGCATACAACAAAAGACTAATATCCAGAATATATAAAGAACTTAAACAAATCCACAAGACAATGACAACCCAATTATAAAGTAGAAAAAGGACATGAACAAATATGTCCCAAAAGAAGACATACAAACTGCTAATAAACATATGAAAACATGCTCAACATCACAAATCTTCAGTGAAATACAAATAAAAACCCCTATGAGATACCATCTCATACCAGTCAGAATGGCTATTATTAAAAAGTCAAAAAATAACAGATGGTGAGGATGTGGAGAGAAGTGAATACTTATACACCATTGGTGGGAAAGTAAATTAGCTTATATCCTATGGAAACCAGTATGGAGATTTCTCAGCTATAAAAAGAACTATAATTTCACCCAGCAATTCCACTACTGGGTACCTACCCAAAGGAAAAGAAATAATTGTATCAAAACGTCACCTGTTTATCATGTTTATCACAGCACTATTCACAATAGCAAATTTATGGAATCAACCTAAATGTCCATCGACTGTTGACTGTGTAAAGAAATTGTGATATATATACACCATGGAATATGATGGAACCATAAAAAGGAATCAAATCCTGTCCTTTGCATCAACAGAGATGGAGTTGGAGGTTGTTATCTTAAGTGAAATAACTCAGAAAGAAATGAAATACAAGTTCTCACTTACAAGTGGAATCTAAACAATAGGTACACGTGGACACAAAGATGGAAATAATAGACCCTGGGTATTCCAAAAGGGGAGAGAGAGAAAGAGGAGAGGGTAAAAAATACTACCATGTTCACTATTTAGGTGATGGGTTCACTAGAAGCCCAAACCTTACCATTATGCAATATACCTACATAACAGACCTGCACATGTACCCCTCTGAACCTAAAAAATACAGAAGATCTAGAAATGCTTTACGTATGCACAACATTTGCATGAATTTGACTAAATGCATATATGACCAATGATGACTAAATAAAGCAAAGTATTTTAAGTGTGTTAACTGTAATATATATGACCACACACATACAAATGTATATAAATAAAAGATAATGCCATTTAATTGAACTCAGAAAAATAATTTATGCTTTAAACTTGACTGCACTTTTTAGCAGCAAAGCTATAAAACATGAAAGAAATAAAAGCATGCAGACTTTCACAACCTATTAACTTTTTAAAAAGTAATAATACACAACTCTCGCTGATTGCTTAAAGAAATTATGAGGATTGTGGATCTTTTAAAATACACATAGGTAGAAAGAGCTAGAAAATAAAAATCACCTTTTTACTAAGTTCAAGATCACTAAAAATGAAATAAAAGTGTATTTCACTAAATGTTAGGTGTTAAATGAAAGTTAAATGATTCAAACAGAATTGGAAAACTAATAAATTTGACTTAGAAAAGGCTAATAAATATAACAGTACCATCCTATTCCTGGTACATTTTAAGTTTAATATTGCTAATAGTAAGTTTGTATTATTGAATTTACTACATCTCAGATATACACACTTTAAATTCCCTTATTCTCCTATTTTCAACCATCTTGTGGATTCTTAGATGGGGAATCTGAATTTCAAAAGACGAGGCTCAGAAGACCACACAGTAAGTAGCAACAATGGATTTCCAGCTCAACTCTGCTGGCTTCAAAGCCCCTGATATATTCCCCAGCCATTCTTTCCTTCTAAATATTCGAATTGTAAACAAAACTATAGAAGTTATACAGCTATAATTATAACTACAATTCTGTTTAATCAATGAAAACCGTTAAAAACTGGATACTACTAAGATTTTTCTGCTTATTGAGAAGTATTGCAAGATTAGCGGATGGTATGTTTTAGGTGCGTGCGTGTGCGTGTGTGTGTGTGTGTGTGTGTGTGTATTGGAAAATTACATTTTAGGAGTAAGCACGTACTCTTTTGGTGGATGGCAGCATAGTTGTTAAGTAAAATACAAATGTGTATGCTTCAAGTCCCTTTCTCTCCACTGTGTAATAGAATACTGAATGTTGTCTAATATCTAACTGTAAGAAACTTATGAATCATTTCAAAGATTATAAGATGTAACCTATGACATGTGAAAAAAGTATTGTGAGTTTTGAGTGCCTGAATTTGTTATACAATTACAACCCAAGGATTGCCTGTAAGACCTAGATAAAAGCTTCCCATTCACAAAAACTTAATGTTATATCATTATAGGCTATCTTGGGAGAGATCAGAACTAGTAGAACATTTTTCACATTTAATCTAATATGAAATTAAGTATGATTTAAAAAAATATTTCAGACTTCAGTGACATCATTTTCCTAGTATAATTTACTCAACAGAACATTAAAGTTAGTCTCTAAAATATCATAAATGAATGGATAATTCTATGGTCTGAATGTGTTCCCCAATATTCATGTGTTGAAAACCTGATCCCCAGGGCAACAGTGTTGGCAAGTGAGGCCTTTGGGAGGTGTTTCGGTCATGAGGATTTCACTCCCACAAATGGATTAATGCCACTATGAAAAGGGCTTGTATGGATGGGATCACACTCTTTTGCCCTTTTGCCTTTTACCATTAAGGGTGTAGCAAGAAAGCCCTCACCAGATGTTGCTGCCTTGATCGTGCACTTCTTCTCAGCCTCAAGGATTGTCAGAAATAAATTTTTTTATAAATTATTCACTCAGGTATTCTGTTATAGCAGCACAAAATGGACTGAGGCAGATAATTGTTACATTTAAGTTCTTAAATTTCGATATTTCATGTATAATTGAATTTAAGATCTTCAAAGAAATGATTTAGATGCTCTCTAATTGGGAAAATCTTTGCGAAAAAAATCACAATTTGATTATAATGCAGATTCGTCAACCTGAGATTGTTTTCCTTCTTGCCAGTACAGTTGCAATCATGAAATAGATCACAAGAATTTAACTTCACTGGTGCAGTCAAAAGGAAACTGATGCCTGAGCTAGAACCCTATGTTGTTTGGATTTTATAATTAGTTTGATTTCATTACCTTTATGTGTTATTTATTATTGTTTATAATTTGTCTATTATACTTTGAAACTAAAGGAAAATCAATTTATGAATTCTTGGTCATTAATCTTTCAATATGATTATTTCAGAAAAAATATCTAAGGGATTTTTTTTTTCTCAAACCCTCTATATGAAGAAACTCATAATTAGATAATATTTCTAAGTAAACAAATAAGAGCACAACATTTAAGAGAATTGACTTGTAAGTGTTTTCAGTAAATACTTCTTATCTTGCTCTTCTAAAAATCCATATAAAAGTATTAACTAAACTTTTTTTATACCTTAACGACTAGGCAGAATGTGATTCCTATCTTCCTAAATTTATGTACCTGTTTGCCAGGACTTTAAAGGAGAAGAAACACACATACTCACACAAACACAAGCATACTATCTGACTCCATTTTATTGGGTATGCCAGATTTGGTTATGTTTCGTTGAATTTCCAAATAAAACTTTCAGAGGAAATAAAATTTCATACATTGATACCACTAAGACTTGTAAAGTGTCACCTCCCCAGGTTCCTTGGAAAATTGTAATTAAACTTTCAGCTTCATTTGTACATTAGCCAAAAATAACACATAGATACTTTTAGGGGCCCAACCATTTTTCAGTGTAAAGTGGAACTCTGCTAGTCACTATGTAAATTCCTAATTCTTAGATTTTTAGATTGAGGTCCATTTTAAAAACAAAATTTTCCTACATTAAAAAAATAATAATTCCAACACATGATTTTATCAAATGCATAATCTTCGATTGCTAAGGTCTTGGACCACAGTCCTCTCCTAACAATGGCTAGAGTTTATAATGGATTATTGAGTGCCCGTAATATGTAGGCATTGTTCTACATGATTTGCTTAATTTAACCCTCTTCACTTAAATTCTGTATTAAAGATGAGCACAGTGGAGACAATAGGGGTTGAATAAGCAGATAAGGAGTACAGACAATGCTCTTAATATCTGTGTATTTGGAATCTTTTGTACTCAAGATTCTGTTTGAGTATTTTAGGTTTCATAACCATATTTAGTATCACAATTAAATGGCAGTGGTCCTCAAATCCTTGTTGTGAAAAGGCTGTGCAGTAGGTAAAAGATATTTCAGGAGTTCATAAAATGTATTCCTGTTGGTTTCTGTAGATGAATGACACTTAGGCCTAGAAACATTCTGTGACTATTTGTGACCATTGATGAGCCCTTCAGCCACTTTGAGCCTCACTTTTCTCAGGTAGAGAGCAGATGGAAATAGATGGTTTGTAAGAATCTCCTCAATTTCTAAAATGTGTGCCTACAAAGTCAATATTTATTAATTTAGTCAGTGTTTATTAATTAAATGATATGGATGTCATCAAATAGTTGATTTATTATTAGCGCTTATGTGCTTTGATGCATTGTAGAAACATGATACTTCCCTCCGAAATTTATTGAAACTATCACACCTCTAAGGGATGGCTTAGGGACGTAACAATTTCTATGGTGATGCCATATGTGTCATTTTACTGTTCTGTGTAGATAATCCTCTGAAGTTAGAGTCACTTATTCTGTAGTTATATTTTGGGTGAATTAGCACTGACAAAATCTCTTCTTGAACAATTTTATCTGCAAATAATCTCATCATTGGCTTGGAGGAGACAAGGCTTGACCACAGTATAGAGGTGGTATTATTTACACATAAATAATGCATGCTAACTTATGAATCAGGTTGGTCATTCCTAGACAGAGTTGTATAACTGAAAGTTATTGATATCGTCATCCAAATATTATCCATATGCAATGATTCTCTACTGGGAGCAGTTTTTCCCCTTGGCAGTTTAGGATTGCCAGATTTAACAAATTAAACTACAGATATCTGGTTGAATTATTTTCATACAACAATAAACATTTTAAAATATAAGTATGCTTTGTGTAATATTTGTAACATACTAAAACTTTATTTATTGTTTGTCTGAAATTCAAATTGGACTGGGAGAACCATATTTTATCTGGCAACACTAAAATTAGGGTTGGGGTTTGCTGTAGGCATCCAGTGAGTAGAAGAAGTCAGGGATGTTCTAAACATTCTACAATGCCCAGAACTGTCCCTACTTCACACCAGACATCTTTATTTTGAATATGTTTATGTTTCATTGAATATAAATGTAACAAGAATTATCCAGTCCAAAATGTCAATAGTGCTGAGGTTCAGAACTATAATCTCTGTGCAGTATGTTCCTTCACTTGGTATAGCATTCAATCATTTTGGTTTCAAATTTTACAATAGGGAGACTGATTTGGTACTTTTCTATGTGAACATGTTTGGAGGTATCATTATAAATACCAGTCTGCCATTAGTTACACGAGATATGTGTAAACATGTCTTAAAAGTTAATAGAAAGCAATAATAAATGTTAATTTTCCTTTTTCTAAGCTGAAGGTCAGTTAAATTACTATACTAGAACGAGGCTTCTTAAGGGTTAGGGTTATTTTGTAATTGTAATCTATAACCAGATCATAAAATCAAAGATACAGCAGAATATTAGGTGTTTAGTATTAGAAATACAAAGATGAAGAAGATGAAATTCATAATCTTTTTTTTTTTTTGAGACGGAGTCTCGCTCTGTCGCCCAGGCTGGAGTGCAGTGACCGGATCTCAGCTCACTGCAAGCTCCGCCTCCCCTCCCGGGTTTACGCCATTCTCCTGCCTCAGCCTCCCGAGTAGCTGGGACTACAGGCACCCGCCACCATGCCCGGCTAATTTTGTTTTGGTATTTTTAGTAGAGACGTGTTTTCACCGTGTTAGTCGGGATGGTCTCGATCTCCTGACCTCGTGATCCGCCCATCTCGGCCTCCCAAAGTGCTGGGATTACAGGCTTGAGCTACCGTGCCCGGCCGAAATTCATAATCTTCAGTTACCCAGAGTCTAGAGTCCAGAGAAGCAAAGCAGACACGAAAATAAATGAAAAGTTCAATAATTTCTATGTCACTACTTAAAAATACATTAAAGCCGCTAAGATGACTTGCTGAAGAAATGGCTCAGAATTATGGCATAAATGCAAGTCCTTACACTCTGAGAAGGCGTGAACTTGTCTTTCATAATATAAATAAAAAACTCTATGGAAGTTTTCCTGTTGCATGTCCAAGGGTTTTACTGCACTACTAGCAGAATTGGTGCTGAATTTTCTGGCATCACACTGCAAATCTGTATGGTGTTATCTGATATCATAAGAGGGCTCAATCCTTTTTGCTCTGTTGACAGCTGTAAATTAGAAGTGTCACAATTCTTCTGGTCGTTGCCAAGTTACTATTGTCCTTAATTTGTGAAAATAGTTTCTTTCCCTCCCCATCTTCTCAAATATGCAGTAATACCATGTAATTCCAGGCCATTTGCTGACATAAGAGCTGAATAGGAGGTGAATGGGGGACACATGTGGAAGCTTGAGTTCTCTTCACTATCTTGCCTATTGCTTCTGCATGTATTAAAATGTAAGTATCAATGCAAGTATTGTTCTTATTGACCTCCAACATCTGAATAAACTGGAACAAGAGTTGGCTTCAAACACTTAACGTTCTAGTGTAGGAAAGAAAGCATCCATACAGTGACAGAATGTGGTAAGCATTGTAAGAAAAGAACAAAAAGAGTTTGAAGGGAGCCAACAGAAGGGGTACCCTCTTTAAACTAATATAATCATGGAAAATGGAATGGAATGCTTTATGTCAAAAAGTCTTATTTAGGGCCTTTAGTCCCACTGTAGGTACAAACGATGACCTTTGAGAAGTCCTTTGCTATTAGGCAGATCCAGGCACATGTGCCTTGTTTTGTTGGATGGGTGGCCATGATCTTTCTGTAGTTTATGTTTTCTCTCTGGACTATAGCAAGAGCCATAAAGTCAATTCTGGGCTCTGTAAACTCTTTCTAAGCCTAGAAATGTGTAGTAAAATCTACAAAGTTTATTTTTACCCAGAAGACATGTCCTGGTTTTGTTTTTGTGCTTTGAAGTCGGTAGTTAGAAGAATCAAATCTGTGTCAAATTTGACTCAAGTAAATTGCATTATATTCCTGTTTTATATGTCTCTGGCCTTTAAAAATATTTTTAACAAAAATACTTTGTTTTTGTTAAATGGTTTTGGAATTGCACATTAATCATGATAGTAATTTCATCACCATTTTTAGTTCTTTGTGAATTTGTCTCTGTACTTAGGTCATGGAGGAAGAACCATTGGGTTGGCATCTTCTTACTATGAGGAAGCATTGCATAATAATAAATTATAGAAAAGGAAAGATAAAATTAAAACAAAATGACACTTTAAAATCTCATCATTTAAAAATAAGGATCTTTACTAAACAGGCTGTAAGGTAAAACTGAATTCATATATGATGGGCACAAAAAATAAGGAATTAAAATGAGTTATGTACTATGCACCTATTTTAAAACAGCTAAAATTTCCGTAACTTCCATCACCTCAAAATTGTGGAGAAGAGAGGAGGAAGCAAAATGAAAGACTTTGTTCTAATACTCGCCAGTTTATTCCAGGAATGCAATGCAATGCCAAGGAAATTTTATTACCTACTTCAAGGAAACATCTACATCTAAGATGTGGAGGACTTTAGAGACCTAAGTATTTTACTTTTGTGTAAATTCTGAGATACGTGTTTGCAAATTTTTCAAATCCATATCCATGCTAAGTTGCTAAATTTCTACCCATTTAAGAATAATCTTGTGCTACTTTCTCCTCTGTCTATCTCTTTCTCTATACACACACACACACACACACACACACACACACACACACATTTAACCTTGGCTTAACTTGCTCTTTTCTTTTTGGTAAAATTTTATAGCCTGTGATAAATTTATGATATTTCCAAAAATTAAAATTCTCTTTCATATTAAAATAATATGCAAAATATATAGATTTTATAAAGCATCTTAAATCTTTATACTTTTCCCTTTTATATTATTGCTTTGTACAGCATAAATTGTGTTACAAGTTAGCAATTGAAATATTTTCTTATGTAAGTAGCTATTGCTAAATACTGATGCAATCATGTGCATAAAATTTTCATCGATCTCATTTTAAGAATGAGTGGTATAAACATAAACCTAAATATATTGAGAAAAAGTCAAATCTATAAACTTAAATTGAAAGACTATTAGATAAAATTTTTAGCCACACCGTTATTCTTTCAATGTAGACCACTAAGTATGAACTTAAATGCCTTTAACAGGAATAACTAGGATGTCCTCTATAAATTATTTGTTCAAGACATATAATTGGCTATGCAAATATAATAAAAAAATCTATCTTCAATTATACTAAATTGGGATTTATCTGATTTATTTCCTCCCTGAAAGCATATTAGACAAACCCATGAATAATCAAGATGTTGAGCAGAGAGGACAGATAGTGAAAAAGAGTACATCTGCCAATTGATAATCACTGCTCAGCAGGTACAATGATTTTTTTTTTTTTTTTGCATTTTGAAGACAACTATTACAATAATAATTACAAATCAATGGAAATTCCTTTTTTGGTATGTCAAATTTGGGTTTACTTTGTAAGAGAAAATATTATTATAGTTATCAAAGAGGTACAAGAAATAATAGATGTTTTCTGGCTATCCTATTCTGGATCTAACATAGTGGTGCTTGATCCAATTTTTAACTCCTCACACACCTTAGTGTATAATAGACACATTCATGAATCTTAGTAGCTCACTATGACTGTGGTTCTCAAATCTGGAGAGTGGATTGGTAAGAGGATTTAAGAACTCCTGGAGAAGGTTGTTTACTTTGAAAAAAGAAGAAACACTGAGAAGCTGAAATGCTCTTTCATTAATAAGCTGGAGTAGCAAATTGGATAAGTGCCCATAAAGAAGGCAATTTCCCCTTTAAATGTGAAAATTACTAGCACCAATAGAATGATTTCATAAATTTTTCTGCCTCCATCCACAATCCCTATGCCTACGTAAAAATTATTAGCTTTCCGTAACTACGGGTTTGTGCTGTTTTGTTAATAAATAATGAAATACCTCTCATTTTGAATAGTTTACAAAACATTGATACAAAGGTTACATCAATATGCTGAGGCTTAGTATTCATTTTTATTCAGGATATGGAAGAAGAATTTATATTAGTCCAAGCTATATAGACATTCCATTCAATTTTGACATTTTACAGACACAGGTAAATTATGTTCTTCATTTAAACGAGCTAATACATTTACCCAGAGTAGCCAAAAATATACTCAATCGAACTTTTATTTCTCGTTTGCTAAATAGCACTCTGTGCCACTAGTGAACAGACCAAGCCCTCCCATTACTTGTCTTCAATAAAACATTATTATCTTTTGTCATTCTCTTGCACTAGGGGAAATAAAAAGTCACATGTGGAGAAGTTCTAAATGCTAGACAGAAATGATCCTTGGAGGGCAATTTTTATCCTCCACGGAAGTATTGCAGACTTCTTCCATTAGCGTAGTCCCAGGGAGCAAAAGGTTAGGGAACTGGGACTGCCAACCATACCTGAACACATAAGTCAACATTTCCTCGAAGCGCTGAGAGAGTGTGTGAATGGACCCACAGGTGCATTAAAGTATCTGAGACGAAAAACAACAATTGTAGTATTTTACATGGGAATATACTGTACAGATGGTGACATTTTGTTTGTGGTTGTAGGGAAGAAAGGAAGGCAGTGTCCAGATTCCCCCCTCAACACCTACCATTTGGCATAGGATATGGGAGGTTGAAGAAAAGGGAGGGAGTTTTGCCTCACTTAAAACAGCTGGGAAACAGATGGAAACTGATGCGAAAATTGTCAAATGCATGGTGCAAATCTTCCACCCATTTTCTACCAAAGAAAGTCTAGTTAGGCGATGGCAGCAAGCGATAGGCTTTGGAAACTGTAAAGAAAGAAGCAAAAAAAAAAAAAAAAAAAAAAAAAAAATTAAAAACCCAAGATTGTAGGAAATACAAATCCCGAAATGCAATTCCAAGAAGCATGTTTTTAATAAAAGAGAATGAGGGTTGTGATGGAAACCACACTACAAGGGTAAAAGTACCTTTTACCATACAAGGGTAAAAGTAGTGGCCGGATTAATCAACACTGGGGCCACTTCAACTGCATGTACGTTCTCTCTCATAGGAGGTAAGGTCAAGAAGCACACATCCACTCTCTGTCATCTAATTTAATGTAATTTAATTACAATTTAATGGTTCCTTCTGTGGTTATAAATACGAGTGTGCACAACTTACTTCATTTTAGTCATTGGATTTCACTTTGTGAGCAATTTTTGGTTTGGTAGTCAGGCATTCAGTAAATAATTTATGGATTTAAATATTGAATTACAGCCAGATTTTAGTTTAAATCCAGTCACTGGCTGTATAAACCTCCTGTTGTATATTTCTAGTTACAATGAGTGTGTATATAGACCCATTACCTGTGAGTGTTCTTCTGAGCACTGGCCCGTGTTTTGTGTTTTGGTTTGTGTTACTGTGTGGTATTTATGAAGTACTTTTGAATATCGCAAAAGTTAAAGAAGATCACTTTCAAAGAAACTCAAATAAATACAAGTCAAAGGCTTTCCTGAATTTGAATTTGTTCATTCATGCTTGCATAAGGGAATGTGCTAACTATGAATCATTCAAATTGAATTGCTCATGAGAAGAAATGTGCTGGCTTTACTCTCAGTTTCCAGAGTGAAAGGAAAAGAGCATTGTCTCCACATAAAGAATAATCAGCCACAGATTTTAGGCAACGCAGGGATTCAAACTGGAAAAAGTTGTTTCAATTCACCTGAGAACATGAATGCTTGTGAGAGGATCTTGTTATATGAATATTCTGTACTGTAACAGTTCGCAGGCTGCAAGAACAGCCCACGGAAAAGTTAAAAAAATAATCAATCATTTGGAAATGTTCATGCAATGCCAGAATAGCTAAATGCTCCACCAGTGTGGATGTTGACATATCTGTAGCTAGAGAAAATTGGATGATAGACTGCAGTTTCCATCCTCACAGCCAGGTAAGTTGGTACCATGTAAACATGGCCTATCTGAGAGTACACACATCATCTCTTATGTCACTTTCCCGGTCCCAGTGGCTTTCTATAAAGTGCAGTCAGCCTGTGCATGACATGTCACAAACTACTTTTGTGCTGGATAAAGCCCCACGTGCCCTGCTAAGGTGAGAAGCTAGCTGATACAGGGGTAAGTGACAAGCCCAGAAATGTGGTCAGTGAATGAAGAGCTTTAGATAGTGCCAGTGCACCAGTGAGTGAAACACTCTGTGATCCATCAGAGGATAAGTAATGACCAGTGTGCCAAGTTGTTGAGGCAACTTATTGCTGCTGCTGCTGCTACTAGACCTAAAAAACCTTACATCTGGCTCACTTAGATACTTCTAAGAATCAAAATAAAAGTGTTTACGTTACAGTGCCTTGTCTAGTGAATTTCCATTATGCAGGTTCTCTTTAGTTCAGTTAAACATCCCTCAGGCAGATAGAAAGAAGTAGAACACTAAAAAATTCATTTTTGTACTTCTTAGCATATTTAAGCATCGTTGCACAAAAAAAAAAAAAAACACCCATAATGTAAAAAGATCCTGTATAAGCCATGCAGTATTACATTTGTCAATTAAAAAAACAATTAAAATGTCACTCTTTGAAACCTTTGGTTAATGATGATCTTTCTACACCAATTTTGTATCATCTGGGCTCCTAGAAGAGTTAATTGTATTCATACTTTTTAAAGATATCACAGCTTGTTTGTACATGTGCAAAAATAATTAGATACCAGAAATAATTTTCAGGAGAGCATTAATGTGCTCCTTTATCTTGATTATGTTGATATTTCACTGAGGATAAATTTGCCATAAGTTACTAGAGCTGGGTATGATTACTTTTTACTTGGCGTGTGTGTTTACTATTGATTCACATTCTGTTTTTTCGTATATTAAGAATATCTTCTGACCTACATTTCAGGGGTACTATGAGGGTGAAAGAAATTCTATATATTAATTAAGTCTTGAACCCTTAAGAGGAAAAATGGAATGATATGCTCAAAATTGTTATTGGTATTTTATACTGCATTATAAGATTTGATGTTGTGGATCACTGATGGTACGTGTTGTACATCTCAAGTTTATCTTATATGTAATGAAAAACACATTGAAAAACTCTGTTCATAGTTTAAGTCATACGAACACAATTTCATTTATAGAGTCCATGTTGGACTAAGTATTATATATAATAAAAGAACATTGCTATTGCCCTCAATAATTTTACTTAAATACAGATAAAAAGACCAATAAGTACACACATACTTCTACATATGCTCAGTTTGAGTATAAAATTTTTTATGGTCCAGTTGCTGAATGTTTGAATTTCTCAAATACTCATGTACTAGATGCCACTTTTTAAAGGATTACTATGTTCAATCTTACTTAGACCTCAAGTACGTATGCTCAACAACTTATGAAACAAAACTTCATATCTAAAATTGTTTTCTAGAGAGGTTTTGGTTTATCTTAAAATCATATTACAAGCAGTTAGAAGTTTTGTTAATATTTTATAAGAGGAAAATTACATGCTTTCCCAATTAGGTTGTGAGTTACCTGAAGGAAGATGAGAAAAATAAGAAACATATCTCCCCCTGTTGAGTTGCCATCAGTCTTACTGTCTTTGGTCTATATTTGTTCCATGTCTTGTGCGGAACCTGGAAAAGTAGTAACTCAATAATTGTGAATGATATGATTGCATGTGTTTGAATAAATGAGTTATTACCAATTCTGTCTCACTTTTTTTCAGACTCCCAGGAAGGAAATTACAAGTCAGAAGTCAACAGCAAACCCAGGAAAGAAAGGACAGCATTTACCAAAGAGCAAATCAGAGAACTTGAAGCAGAATTTGCCCATCATAATTATCTCACCAGACTGAGGCGATACGAGATAGCAGTGAATCTGGATCTCACTGAAAGACAGGTAAAGCTGGACATTGTCATTATATGATCTTTTTTAATTGCTCTGGGTCCACAGTTTTCTTTGCCATATTTGAAATACCTAGATCCAGAATTCTTCAATACCATTTGGAAGACAGGTATACTATTCCATGATAAAATTTTGCCAGCAAAATGACAAAATTAAAAATAATATAATGATATTTAAAAGAAAACCATACTTACTGAGTTTAAGAAAGAATCCTCCTATGATTATGATCCTTCTGTATTTTTTGGTTTTAAAATATTATTTCTTTTACATAATGATGGCATACAGTGAGGAACTGTGTATGCTTATATGCTAAAATCTCCTTATTTGGCATATGAGAAAGTTGGTAACCCCAGATTAGTTTTCTGTATTGC
This sequence comes from Macaca mulatta, assembly GCF_049350105.2. Classification (NCBI taxonomy): domain Eukaryota; kingdom Metazoa; phylum Chordata; class Mammalia; order Primates; family Cercopithecidae; genus Macaca; species Macaca mulatta. The sequence goes on from NC_133408.1 coordinate 112,643,357, forward strand.
TCAGGATAGGGTATGTTACCCTGCAGTAACACGTTCACCCGTAAACCTCAATGGCGTAACACAAAAATATTCATTACTTACTCACTCTCCATACAAACTCTACATGTCCAGCATTCCAGATAATCGCTCACAGACCCATTCTGACTCTTTAACATCTCAACATGTGGTGTCTGTGGTAACTACAAGAAATAAGAAAGAATTGGAAGTTTATGCACTGACCTTTAAATGTTTTCACCTGGAAATTACCCATGTCACTTCTATTTACACACTGATGTCTAGAAGAGTCAAATGGTGCAGCTTAGGTGCAAGATGGCTGGGAAATGATGAAAGGCAAGGTCACATAGATCATTGGTAAATATTTCTGCCCCATTACCCAAAATATTTTTGAAATTGAATGGCTCTCAGATATTGAAAAATCTGCTATCCACTTAGAGAATATTTTGAAATTATTAATGTTTTTGGACTCTAATTAATGAGACCTAAATAATATTTTTAAATTAATTGCTTTTCAGGTCCCTTTCTTGCATTTTTTTAAATGACAAATGATTTGTTCTAAGAGTCTTCCCAGTGAACTCCTTGTACAGATTCTGGTTTCCCCAAGGAGAATCTAGCCTACTGCCGGTTAACAGTTGCTAATCTTTACAAAAACATTCCTGAAAGGCGAATGCAAACATCTTTATGGACAGTGCAGTTATGATTGGCACTCTTAGGGCTAGAGTCTCATTTCCTCTTTCACTGTGTGTACCTCCTCCAGGATCCCATTGGAACCAAAGAAATATCAACAGGGTGTGGACAAATGAATGCATGTCTTACTAGAGCAAATTATTTTATCCAATTTCTTAAATAATCTGCTTTCCTTCTGTTAATTTTTACATTTCAGCTTTGGTAGGTTATTTATGGGTAGTAGAAATATGCAGAGGAACACTTTTCTCTGGTTTTATTTATTGGCAGTTTATATTTTATTACATATTATGACTAGTACCTATGTTATGGAGCGCAGCATTTTCCTTCCCTTGGACTTCACATACAAAATTCCCTCTATGTATTCAACATTTGGCATGCTGGAAAGCAGGATCCAAAATCTACATCATCAGACCTTTATTTTATTATTATTTTTTTAAAACAGGGAACAGGAAAATAAAAAGGTGTATGTGGAGGGAGAATTACACAGTAATGTTCTTATATAGAGATGGTGAACTCTAGGAAATGCAAGCGTGTTTTATACAATACATGAAGGAACTAGGAACCTAGGATTTGCTTCCAATATGTAGAAATGACAGGATGCACTACTGTGCTCTCAGCCAAGATGAAAAACAAGATTCTGTACTTGCCAGTTCGGGGATGTTCTAGGGTTATCTGTCATTGACCATGGAGCAGAATCATTTATTTTTAGAAGCAGTTTTGGAAATCTGGTTTGAAAATGTTGAAGGTGTCTTGGATATTTCTTCTTTCTAACTGACTTGACAAGCTTGGTAAAGAATTACATGCAAGAATTATATATAGATATACATACTATTTCAATGTTTTTTGAAAGATTCTTTTAAAATTTTGTGTTAGCTACCCTTTGCCGTGTAACAAACAACTCCAAATCTTAGTGGCTTCAAATAATAACTAAAGTTTTATTTGCTTTAGATTTTGTAAGTTAGAGATTTTGACTGGGCTTAGTTGGACAGTAATACTGCTGGCCCTACATGGAATCCTCATTGAGCTCCAGTCAGCTGGTGGGTTGACTAAGAAAGAGATGGTTGGGCCTCAGCTGGGACAGCTAGTCTCTGTTGCTTGTGGCTTCATCTTCTTATAGGCTAGCTTGGGATCCTTCCAATGGTGATAGAAGCATTCCCAGGAGCACTGAGGGGGAAAACTCTAGTAAGCAAGGGCATTTCAGGCTTCTTACGTCATATTTTCTAATGTCCCAATGTCCAAAGCAAGCCACATGACCAAACTCAGTGTCAGTATAGGACAGAACACTTCATTGGAAGTCATTCCTGAAATAATCTAACCACAGCATCACGAGGGGAAAATAACAAAGAATATGAGAGATAATTCGGTTTTCACTGAATTGAAAATTTGTTACTGTGCACAATATATTTTTATTTAATAAATCTCTATGTATAGTTTTGCAAGTTAATGTGAAAAGATGTATGCATGCAGAATTTAAATTCCTAATCAACACTAAGTCTTTAGAAGGCCACATGGGTTAGTCAAAAAGAGTGTAATTGTTTTGAAAAAAGTCTGAATAAAAATCCAAGGTTTGCCGATTAGAATTGTGTGTTCTTAAGTAAGTAACAATCTCCCCAAGGCACAAAATGGAAATTAAAACTACCTGCTCTTTCTTCTATGTAGATTTATATATCATAATGGATATGAAATAATTTTTAGCATAAACTATAAAACAGAATTATCACCCAGGTGGGAAAAACCTTTGCTATGCAAAGTATGTTGAATTAATCCTTTTGTAACACAAATATTTGTTGAGCTAAGTGCTGGAAATAAAATCTTCTTAAAATAAGCTAAAGAAATACCTGTTAGAATTCACAGAAGAGGTAAAAGTCGAACAAGTATTTACAATTGTTATGAATGTAGAATGTCACAGGAGAGGGATGATGTAATTGTGTTGGATAATGTTTCTGGTTGCACCATTTCATTCCAACATTTCTATGCACACATATTATCTTAAGTTTCTTAAATTGAGAATCTGTGCACAAAATATCTTAAATTAACAATCAAGCTGGGAGTGGTGGCTCACGCCTGTACTTGTCCCAGCCCTTTGGGAAGACAAGGCAGGCCGGTCACTGGAGGTCAGGAGTTCAAGGCCAGCCTGGCCAACATGGTAAAACCCGTCTCTACTAAAAATACAAAAATGAGCCAGGCATGGTAGCAGGCACCTATAATCCTAGGTACACGGGAGGCTGAGGCAGGAGAAAAACTTGGACCCAGGAGGCAGAAGTTGCAGTGAGTCGAGATTGCACCACTGCACTCCTGCCTGGGCAACAGAGTGAGACTCCATATCAAAAAAAAAAATCGCATATTTTAATTATCTTTCTACCTTAAGTTATATTTGTATTTTCCGGGCTAAGTTTTAGTATGCTGAATTTATCAGAAAAAATATAGTATGATGTCAGTCATCAACTTTGCTATTTTTGAAGGTCAGATGGCATATTCTTTCAAAATGCCAGTGCTCTCATCCCAGTGAAATATTTTCAGTTTATTTTCTGGAGGTTGGGCTTTTAAAGTTATTGACAGAATTACAATCAGAACACTTTCAAATCCATCTTCTGTAATTTGTAATGCAGCTTGTAGTCTATTGGGGCCACTGTGACAAAATGCCATAGACTGGGTGGCTTATAAACAACACACATTTATTTCTCACAGTTCTGGAGGATGGGAAGTCCAAGATCAAGGCATCAGCAGATTCGGTGTCTGGTGAGCACACACTTCTTCATAGACTTCCATCTTTCCACTCTACCTTGATATGGCTGAAGAGGCTAGGTAGCTCTCTGGAACCTCTTTAATAAGGGCACTAATCTGAGTAATGTTAGATCTGTTCTTATGACCTAATCTCCTTCCAAGGGCCCCACTTCCTAATGCCATCACCTTGAGGGTTAGGATCTTAACATAAGAATTTGGGGTAGAGAGGCCGGGTGCGGTGGCTCACGCGTGTAATCCCAGCACTTTGGGAGTCTGAGGTGGGCCGATCACTAGGTCAGGAGATCCAGACCATCCTGGATAACACAGTGAAACCCCATCTCTACAAAAAAATTAGCCAGGCATGGTGGCGGGTGCCTGTAGTTCCAGCTACTTGGGAGTCTGAGGCAGGAGAATGGCATGAATCCGGGAGGTGGAGCTTGCAGTGAGCTGAGATCGCAGCACTGCACTCCAGCCTGGGTGACAGAGCAAGACTCCATCTCAAAAAAAAAAAAAAAAAAAAAAAAAAAGAATTTGGGGGAGACATAAATATTTAGACCACAGGACAGCTATTCCATTATTTTGATTTTATATTAATCTCATAAATGCTATGTTTAGCTATGTAGTCTATATCTTGACCCTATATAATCTTAAATAACATCTTTCCCTAGGATTTCCATGTGTAAAATATCTAACTATAGATATGTTGTCTTTTCATATTCATTCTTTAAGACTTTTTTTTCATATGTTGAAATAACCCGAGATTCAGTAAAATAAACATATACACCGAGGAATATTACATCTAACCTCATATTGTTCGATATTTTCCTTAGCTTTAATAGAATTATCTGAATATAAAATAGTTTCCTTAACATTGTCAAGGTCTTTTGAGAGTCAAATGCAGAGACAGGACTTATAGGCTCATTTTATGTGGCTGAGTGTAAATATATACATATGCAAACACATACACATATACACAGATATATATGTGTGTGTGTGTACATATAGATATATACACATCTCCATACCTCTAACTATACATATATCTATCTATCTACATCAAAAGAAGGATATCATGCAAACAGGGAAAAACAAATATTAAATTATATAACAAAATTGTTTTTGTTTGTTTTATTTTTTTTTTGAGATGGAGTCTCGCTCTGTCACCAAGGCTGGAGTGCAAGGATGCAATCTCAGCTCACTGCAAGCTCTGCCTCTTGGATTCAAGCCATTCTCTTCCTCAGCCTCACTGGTAGCTGGGATTACAGGCACCTGCTACCATCCCCCGCTAATTTTTTGTATTTTTAGTAAGGACAGGGTTTCACCATCTTGGCCAGGCTGGTCTTGAACTCCTGACCTCATGATCCACCAGCCTCACCCTCCCAAAGTGCTGAGATTTACAGGCTTGAGCCACAGCACCCGGCCCGTAACAGAATTGTTTTTGAGAAATAATTTTCTCCTACGTGAAAACTTACTTTATAATCAGAACTAGTCTTTAGACATATTGTCATGTGGAAATTGTACATGATTGCTTATAAAATATGCATGTTATATTTGATGTTATATGTGGCTACCCCTACCTTACTTATATCACCGATCAGTATATCTAACTCAAATTTTATGATGAATCATATATTTGTCATGAAGATTTGCAATAATAATTAGGTTTCCTTTTAGAAAACATAAGGTATGTTAAATCCTTAAATATCACTCAGGACTTGAATTTCCAAATTTCATTCTGAAGAATAGTCATGGAATCACACAAAGATGTCACACTCTTATATTTGCATCTTCCATAATGCAGTGTCAGGGTAGTCTGTAATTCTCTTTGAACTTAATCCAGCTAAAGAAGAAAAAAATAAAAAATAAAAAAAACGGCTCATTCTGCAAAGTAATTCCATGTTAGCATACAAGTGTTAAAGAAAATTATATTATGTTAAATAAAAATGCAGAACCTAGAATGAAGCTGAGCTTCAAATATTTTAATTATATAGTGTTATTTGTCAAACAGTTACAGATCACTCCAGTAAATCTTCCAGCTTCTAACTTACAGCTTCTAGTTTACAATATATTCTCATATACCCTTCAAGATCAACAGCTAATAATCTTCAATTGTCAGTCACCCTGAATGATTTGCAGAGAACTCAGTATAAAGGCTCTCCAGTTTCAAGGTATTTTTAAGTTGGACAAGCTTATTCTGGTGTTTTTCCTCCATCCAGATAAACTTGGAGGAAACTCCCACCAGATTTTTAATATCTCACAGTGGGAAGACGAGAGAAAGCAGCTGCAGGAGCATATAAAAGAAGTGGTAAAATGGACATTTTTATAGAGTTAAGGCTGCCAAAATGTAGAAAGAATGGGAGATCTTTTCCCTTCAAAACATCTTTTTCACAGAGCTAATAAAGGTGCAATGTTGCAGACTTGTAAACCAGTTAAGATTACTGGAATAAACAGACTAAATTAATGATACTTCTGCCAAGATAAATGGAAAATCCCACCTAACTAGATCACACTCCATTGGTGGAAATGAGAGGGATTATGTTTTGTTTTTTACTCATAAATCATCAAATGGCCCAATGCCAAGTATTTTCAAAATAGCTATCATTTTTTTGATGACTACTAAGGAGAAAATGATTCCCAATGTGCTAAATCAGTGGGTAAAGGTGAGAGGCAGTCCTGTAAACAGGACTTCAGCCTTTAGCTACGAAGTGTATCCTAACCCTCCACAGCCTCCCCAGCACACATAAACACCCTTTAATTGTGTAGAATCAATTAGTGACTCCAATAAGCTTTTGGAAATAGCTGAAGAATTCCTTCTCTTAATCAGATATAAATCTATCTATTCAGGAAGGGTAAAAAAAAAAGCTTTCTCTTCCCCATTTTTCACCTTTACTTTTAAGCATTCTTGCTTCTAATTCTAATACTGCTAAATCAGTAGTTCAGCTACTTTGTTACTGAATTACTTGGGTGAGTTTTTGAATTTACTAGATACACTGCCATGATCAAATGTAATCACTAGGGATGTGATTAAATCTGAAAATTTTATTTGTACAATTATCCTTTGCATGTTTTCATATCTCAAAGATATAAATAAATATTTATTAGACAATGTCTACAATATTCCAAGTGCCCAGATAAAAATGGAAACAGTTGGAATGTTGAATCTACAAATCCCAGATGTTTAGAGGCATCTGGGTATGTCACTGAAATATTTAGTTTTCATCCAGATGTTTGGTGTTATGGTTGTTTCTTCAAAACACAGACATTTATGTTATTACATAAATATGAGTTATGGCATTACATGGATTCAACTTTCTATCAACCTATTTGTCTCTGGACACCTTAGGAAATTGTGTAACAACACAGATTCATAAGTCACTTATTTTGTCTGGTAATATATTGTGAAACCTAAAAGGACAGGTATTGTGAACTTACAAGATAAAGGGTGTAAGGTGATGTCCAAATAAGTTACATTTACATTTCCTTCATTTTCTTGACTGTGAATACCTTAAGGGCGGGGACTATGTTTTATTTGTGCTTCAATACCTCCCATCTATGATCTAACACAGTACAGGTTACTGGACATTTGGTAATATTTTTAAATGTATGAATGAATGAATAGAGATCCAAAGTCACCAAAGAGATTTGAGAATTCTTGCACTCGATGTAGTTTATAAATTAATCTTATTATATAAAATATGCTTATAAATTTTAATAAAAATAATTCAAACACTTATTTTTTAGTAAATAAAATTTTAGGCATTTGGATGATTATAATTTAGCTGTCTTAAAAAGAAAAACTAAAAGAAAAAGTTTTTTTTCATTACAGTCAATAAAGCTGGGTTAATAAAATGATACTAAATTATACTATGAAGTCTTTTTATTTATAAATTGACTACTGTCCTACATTAATGACAATATTGACTTATAATCTGGAATTAAATTTGTAGATTTTGTTGGGGGGGTTGCTAATACTGTAATGCTAATAGAAAAATGTGTGTTTTTCCAAAAATCCTTCTCCACTTATTTTAATTCACCCCAATACTTTATAGTATATTTGAAAATAAATCTGAACATGCTGACTTTTAGAGTTCTATGTTCTTCCTTCTCTTTTCTATAAGATATGCCCATTATATATTTGTTGCTATTTTCTGTTTCCTTGCCCATATTATGGAATTTCAGTGTCAAATATATAATCTAGTTTTTAAATGAAATAGTATATAAGGTATTAGAGTTACTCTATATAATCAAATGCATGTTCTTATATGTATATATCTATTCATATGTATATACATGTAGCTACTATTGGCAATTATTCAGTCTTTTTTCAGTCTATTTTAAAAAATGAAATGGTAAAATTTCACATGATAGACATAGAAAACAACACACAAAATAGGCTGTAATATATCTAAAATCAATACCATATTCTTACATTTAGAATTTTCTTATTTAGAATTGCCCATAACGGTTTTTATACTGATATTATATAATTACTATACCCCTTCTTCTAGAAAAGGAAATATATGTAGATCTTAAAAAGTATATTTCTCCTCTTTTTCTGCCAGGATTATTTAGACTGAATGTTTCAGCTCTTGGGCACAATGATGATGATCATGGCATATGTATTTCTTCCATCTGGAGTTGTCCATGAGAAAATATCCCTATAGGAAGTCTTGAAAGGCTTATGATTCCAATATTAGAAATATGAAAATTGAGGTAGAGAGAAGTAAAATTTTCTCAAATTCACACAAAATGAACAAGTAAAGCCAAGAGTGGAACCCAACTCATGTACAATAGATCTAATGCAAAATGCAATGTCAAGCTTGCAAAGGTAATTGAACTCAGTAGTATAATTACCTAAATTATAGTACAGAAAAATTGTGTCATATTTACAAACCTAATTATATCAAGTGGGAGAATTACCTGAATGATAGTAATCATATGGATGGCGTTCACATACTCTATATGCTTTATTTTTTATTACAAATGCTTTAAAAATAGGAGATTGAAATATAATAGGAAACAAAAAACAACAAACAAACAAACAAACAAAACAGAATCTGGAATCAAACAAACCCCAGCCCTCAAGTTTAAATCCTGGCACCACGGTTTTCTTTCTGTGTAATCTTAGGTAAGTCACTTAACCTTTACCTCAACTTTCTCAGCTATAATATAAGAATAATGGTAATAATATTTGGAAAACTGTATGAGAATACTGTCTATCCCTAAGTAGGTCTATAATAAAAGGCAATTACTGATTCTTTTGTTTAGTAAGTAATAATAATATGTGAACACCCATCAGCTACTTTTTAGTGAATAGTCTTTGTACTATTTTTTCTTATTTTTTATTGTCAAATTGATTACTATATGTTGGGGTAATATATGATACACGAATTTAACCATGGCTCAAAGTGAGACCAAGAAAAATCCAGAATAGAGAAATATCTCAGTTTAAATATTTCACTGTGAAAGCATGCTGATAAAGCATCGTGATTTGAAGATCACTGATATAATAATGCCTTTGGAAATTTAATATATTTTTCCTCACTTTCTCTATAGCACTATTTACAGAAATTGAGGTTATTTCTAAAATGAAAATAGAGAATATTCAAAATATTCCTAATATAGAAGAATGAAACAGAATTATCCCTAGCAGATACAGAGGTTTATTATAAAATTATAATTAATAAGATAATGTGGTTTTGTCACAACTATAGAAAAAATAATATAGGAACAGAACAGAATATAGCAATAAAGCTATGCATATATGGAAGCTTGATTTATGAACACAGATGAAACAGTGATCACTGGAAAAAAGCTGAGTTATTTAATAAATGGACCTGAGGCAATGTGTTATCCATTTAAAATAAAGTAAATTTAAGCCTATTCCTCAGACTATATACTAAAATCAGTACTTCATTGATTAACTACTTCAATTTGAAAGGAAAACTTTTTTTTTTCTTTTTGAGACAGGATCTTGCTCTGTTGCCCAGGCTGGAGTGCAGTGGTACAACCACCACTCACTGCAACCTCAACCTCTTGGGCTCAAGCGATCCTCCCACCTTAGCCTCCTGAGAAGCTGGGACTACAGGCACTGTGCCATCCCATTCCGCTAATTTTATTTTATTATATTTTATTTTATTTGTAGAGACAGGGTCCCATTGTGTTGGACAAGGCAACCTTTAAAACTCTTAGAAGAAGACACAATAGAATATCTTAGTGGCCTCAGAAAATAGATTTTTTTAAAAAAAGAAAACACAAAAACACTAGTCATAAAAGAAATAGTAGATAAATTTAAACATATTAATATTAAGAGTTTCTAATCATCAAAAGATACTCTAAGAAAAGGAAAAAGAAACAGCATACATTGAGAGAAGATAGATAGTAGCAGCCATATAACTGTGTTCTCCAGGCAAGTTCCCATGATATGCTTATCAGAACACAAATGCAAGAATATCTGTAGCAGCTTACATATAGAAAAAAAAGAATTCAAATATATCCATGGACTTTTCGAAAATCCATGGACTTTTCCATGGAATGGAAAAATAGTGCTATACTGGCAGAATTTAGAATGCTGTACAATGATAAAAAATGAATAAATACAGTCTCTTGAATCAACATAGATATAGCAAAAAGCCTGCACTTAAGAACATTCCATTGATAAACCTAACAAACAAATAAAATTAAAGAGTATATTTTTAATGTTACGTGTTATGAAAAAAATTTGTTTTCTTTTTTAAGAAAGACTTGCAGATGATACACACAATTCAGGCCTGTGGCATTTTAGGTGGGGTAGACAGAGAAATACAATGTAAAAAGAACACTTAGCTTACTAGAAGCTATAATTATGAGAAATGCAATGTGAAATAAACAGATTTCCTCCTAAACAAGATGCAATAATGCCAATAATATTCTAGTTCTGATAATGGATAGACCTTTAACGTCTGTTTGCTGTTTTTTTGTTTTGTTTTGTTTTTAACACATATGTTATATATATATATATATATATATATATATATATATATATATATATATATTTAAATGTATTAGGCAACTTCAATGAAGCTTTTAAAAGGAAAATATCTGTACAAAGTTGATGTGAATGATGTAGTATATAATCTTGGTGATTTAACAAATGTTGAGATTTTTTATTGTGACCATATTTTAAACAAATCACTAGATCAAATATTTGCTAAGTAAAATAAATGAATTAAGGTAGAAAATAAGAAGAATAGTTCAAAAGGAGATAGGCTCAGTGAGAGGTGGAATGGTCAAATAAAGATTTGTGAAAGCAGCAGTGGTTTCTAATGGCAGAGAATGGCCTTTCAGATGCCACTTAATCAGTAGCTCCCAGAACATGTTTTAAATTGGTTCAGGAAATGACAGCTAGATATCAAATCCAAGAAGAACTTAGGAGTGAGGGGGCTTTGACCAACACAATATTATGTTAGCTCCAATTCACAGAAACTCTTTATAGACACAAGTACTTTGAGTAAATGACAAAGTTTTTGTCTAGTTCCATATTTTACACTGTGTGCTGTAAAATACAAATACAGTACTTTGTATGCACCTTTTGAAAGTTTAAAAATTATCATGAACGTACAACCTGATTAAATTCAATGTGGATTTATTTTTCTTTTCACTCCTTCAAGGTGTCTTTGTACAAGCCTTTGAGGAGCTACTTTTCATTGATGACACTAAGGAGAAGAAAATATCATTTTAATCATCTTTTTTCTTCTGTTTGTTTGTTCCCTTTCGTGGTTGAAGGTGAAAGTCTGGTTCCAAAACAGGCGGATGAAGTGGAAGAGGGTAAAGGGCGGACAGCAAGGAGCTGCGGCTCGGGAAAAGGAACTGGTGAATGTGAAAAAGGGAACACTTCTCCCATCAGAGCTATCGGGAATTGGTGCAGCCACCCTCCAGCAAACAGGGGACTCTCTAGCAAATGAAGACAGTCACGATAGTGACCACAGCTCGGAGCATGCGCACTTATGATATACACAGAGGACTAGCTCCATTCTCAGGAAAGAAATGTTGTGATGGCAAGCCTTACCCAAACATCGTTTACACAGAGAGATGACTATGGCAGTGATGTTTAATATTATTAAATCCAGGCATCTCGAATCTGTTTTTCATGATTTATAGAGGGTTTACACAAAGTGCCACTTATTAAAGAGCTTCACAGTGAAGATGGAGAAGGTGAACTTGCTTTGAATATTCCAGATGTGTTTGGTCCTGTGTATGGCAGTGAGCAGGTATGTATTTGCTTTTGCTTGCACTGAAAATTAAATTGCTATCAAGAGCAAACTATGAAACGTTTTGATTCAGGATGCCTCCAAAGTGAAGATGCCGAGGATGAACTTGCATTGAACATTCCAGATGTGTGAGGTCATGTGTATTACAGTGGGCAGGTATTTGCTTTTGCTTGCACTGAAAATTAAATTGCTATCAAGAATAAACCATGAAACATTTTATCCTGAACAGCCACAGTGCCTGAAATCACTCAAGTGGATAAAAAGTGTATTTTAACTCTGTATATATTACCCTTAAGTCATTTTCCTGTCTTCACTAATTGAGCAATGCATTCATATTAGCTGATGAAAATAGGCACTCACAATGACAACCAGAGCCAGCTTCTTGTCTTTTTTATACATTTTGTCATCCCAGAGACAATCAGTATGTGCTTACCTGTGTTCAAGTAGAGAAAAATACAGTAGAGTCTGATAGGACATATTCTTGTACCACAGACAAAACAAATCTTATGTTGCATTTACTATCAACTGCTGCTAATACATTATTATAAAACTTACCTAGCTCCTGAATTCTTCCTATCTTATAGCTTAAAAAAATTAGGATCATAGGCAAATCAGTTACCTTGCAGAAAGAGCTTTGTATGACAGACATTGTCTTATTTTATATCTGTAAAATATTAGCTGTATGAATATGATTTAATTAACAAGGAAACATTTCTTCCTGATTGACAACAGTGTTAGACAAGGTGCAAAGCAAAACTGATTGCTCAAGTTGATAGAAAACAAAATTCTGAATATCTTCAAATTAAATTCGGTAAAAACACATTATTTTTTTCATATGTGATGTATTCATGCAGAACAACAATCTTTGTATTTTGTTTTTAAAATGTGTTTAATAAATGATCCTTTGTAAATAACTTTGGTCTCCCTACTATAATTTCCTTAATTTTTATAGATTTCAATATCAATAATTAACAAAGTCTCAAATCTATCTCACTTGTGCAAATCCAGATGATTATAATTAGTGAATTATTTACGTATTTTCATTTCTGATTTTTTTTATTATGGCAGGAAAAAAATCAATCCTTGTGTAATCAAAGGGTGCCTAAGAATGGAGATATATTAAGCTATTTCCCTAATTTGAAGAATACAGTGAATGGATTTTTGGTGTGTGTTTTATGAAGTCACAGATAAAAGTAGGAAAAAAGTATTAAATAATATTATTCAACACAGTGAGGACAATAAAATAGTCATACATTTTTAAAGTTATGTCTGATATATGTAAGTTAATCCAACAGTGGTTTTATAGTCTGAATATGCAGAGTCTCTGATGTGAAATATAAGCTAAACAAGCTAATCAGAGTCCTGAGTCCTAATGGGACTAATGTAAGAAGTAAAGGGTACTATTAATCTAATGTATTTTGCATCATGCCTGATTGTACACGCATAGGGTGCCTGAGTCCTACTTATAACTTTACCACACTGTTTTTCATTTGTTTCATATTCTAAGCGGAAATGCTTGGAAACATTGCCAGCCTTCCTTCCCTGCCACAATCAGAAACAAATACAGAAAAACAATCAGTAAAAATTTCCAAAAACTCATCAGTTAATTGATTTCACTTGCTTTAGAATGATTAGACTGGCAAAAATTAGATTCCATATATTTTAACTTAATCTAGCATGATATGTAGAGAGTATTCCAGAAATAAAGTAAATTTTTTTAGTATCACATTTTCCTTTTGTTGTAATACATTTTATCTCAGTAGTTGACAGTATTTTAAAATAGACCATTCAAATTGAAGTCTCCCAGACATGAAACAGACACTTTTCTATTAGTCATCTGAATTAATACAAAGTCTGTTTGTGCTGATGACATCTACTTGGGTGGACTGATTTTCTTATTGTAGAATAGGATTTAAATTCAAAACATCTCGACAAATTGGTGAAGTGGGAAGATGTAAATCAAATTGAGTTCAATAGGGACAAAGTGGAGGATAATTCATTTGGGCAGGAAAATAATTTCCAGAAATAAGAGAAAAGGACCCCTTAGAAGTAGCTAAAAGGTTGTAGCCAAATAGATGTAAGAATTCCAATTTAGTATGAAAATGAAATAGGAAAAAGGGATTCCAAATAGATATAACATTCAGGAAATAGGAGGCTTTTGTATCATGGCCATATCTTTATTAGAGAATTGTAAGCAATCCTAAAATGAAATTTGATCCAGAGAGCACAAAGTGGTAGGAAAGGCCACATGGCTGACTGAAAAGAGACACCGCTTTCTTTATGATGAATTAAAATGATCTGCCGCATAAGACACCTGACACATTATCACATTGTCAACACAATGACAATTAAACAGGGAAGCCAGAGCAATTTTTATTAGTGGAACTTGCTATTTTTTAAAAAGCGTTTCAGTATCCTCCTGTCTTCAAACTGATGGGTAGGTTAGCTACCTTATACCCCAATATAATTTTAGAATTAAAATTCTTTGAGGAAAGTTAAGATATTCTCATGAACTATTTGGGCTTAATTCACTCCAAAGGTGCCAAAAATCTGAAAGAACTCTACTTGTTTTTAATCTACACTGGACTCCTGGCATGCCATGGTATCTTATTACATAATGCCCTTTTCATGTAATTCTATCACAGATCCTGTGGCTCTGTGGAAATTCATAATAGCATGAAAGCACCTTTCTCTGAAAATAGTATGAAATCATGGTTCGGATGATTTTTTTTTTTTCAGTAGGATTCAGAGGTATGAACACTACAAAGTTTTTCCAAAGGCTGATCCACATATTTTTAACTCATTATTCACACGACCCCAATTGCTTCCTACTTCCCATATTTACCATCTGCTGTCAGACTATATTTTCTTCTTCAGAAACCATGCATAATACCTGAGTTTGTCATTTTGCTTTTAAAGATGAAATAAATGCATTTTAAATAATCCCAATTACAGTTTGAATATGCTTATGAATGCCATTACATGAAATAAATGTGGGAATCACTTGTGAAATTCAATAAAAGCTTTTCTCAGACTAGTAAACTAAGATTAGAGGCCAGATTAAAACAAAGAAAGTTGTAAAAATAAATATTTAGTAAGTTATAAAAACAAATATTTTGTATTTCCAATGCTACTAGTTTTTTAGAACATTTCTTAAATTCCTGGAGTACTGATGACAACAAATGCTAATTTTTGCCTGACAGAAGTTTTGAGAAACTATGGAGTTAAAATCAGTCTCAAGAATGGAGTATCCTGGTAGTGACTAAAAAGATTTAAAGAAAGTATTTTTCACTTTGATTTCTAAATACACTTAGGCTGGTGATTTTTAAGAAGCAGCCATTTATGCCATGCCCTATTTTCTAATAAAATGCTTTTAAAATAATTCAGTTCATATTTGAGGTGACTGGTATTTAGACTATAATATAATATTTAAACTATGAACAACAAATACCTAGCTGGCATAGTTCTTTGAAATATTTGGGGGAATAATTGTATTTTCTTGGCAGCTCCCTTTGTTGCATTCTTTCAGTAAAAAGCAATCTGGAAATAAAAATAAATTTAAGCTACAAACATTCCAAATCTTACAAGCATGGAATATGCAGGATTGATCTGCAAATACTGTCATAAAAGTGGCTTTTTTGGTTATGTTTTTACATCTCCTGCCTAAAGCTGGTCAGGGTAATTGAATAATAATCCTCATGGGCACCTCAACATTTCTGCTTTCAACTCTTGCAAAATGTTGCTAAAAGTAGTAGACAAAGGAACAAAAATGGCTCCAGAAAACAGGATTGCTACACCAAACTCTAAGAACCTATAAAAATATGCGGCTCAAAATTTAAATATGTTTTTTTCTTTAAGTAATTCTCTAATATCATGTATTTTTACAATACTCTTATCTTCACATTCACAACGGTTAAATACATTGAAAGTGTAATTAAGACTAAAAAAATTTTACGTATTATTTTTCCCCTTAATAGCTAAATTTTATTCAAATGCAGCTTCAAACTGTGGTTTGAAAAATTCCAGAAAACTTTTTATTGCATCACAATGTATTTAGCCAGCTCAGTAATCCCCCATTAAAATATTGTTTATTTTGGTTACAGATGGTTTTCAGAAACAACTCCCAGAATAGAATGAATTTGCAAATACAAATTATTGTCACATTCATTTCATGGAAGAGATGATACAGTGATTTGAGGACATAGTAATATCAAGTTTAGGCTGTACTTTGTATTTCTGTACTTCAAATAGTGATTCACTGAGATAGACATGTATTTTTTTAAATTAAAGAGTAATCAGATGGTTTGGGAGCAATCAATTATCCTATAATTATTTAAGTGTACACTTTGTTTTTGAATATATGTAATAACTATAGTTGAAAACATTAAAAATTATTTTTTGCTGAATACATATCAATTTTAAAAACTAATTAGAAAATACTTGTCATTAAGGATAGGTAGTTTTTTATTTTTTATTTTTTATTATACTTTAAGTTCTAGGGTACATGTGCACAACGTGCAGGTTTGTTACATATGTAGACATGTGCCATGTTAGTGTGCTGCACCCATCAACTCATCATTTACATCAGGTATAACTCCCAATGCCATCCCTCCCCCCTACCCCCTCCCCACAATAGGCCCCGGTGTGTGATGTTCCTCTTCCTGTGTCCAAGTGATCTCATTGTTCAGTTCCCACCTATGAGTGAGAACATGTGGTGTTTGGTTTTCTGTTCTTGCGACAGTTTGCTGAAAATGATGGTTTCCAGCTGCATCCATGTCCCTACAAAGGACACGAACTCATCCCTTTTTTTGGCTGCATAGTATTCCATGGTGTATATGTGCCACATTTTCTTAATCCAGTCTGTCACTGATGGACATTTGGGTTGATTCCAAGTCTTAGCTATTGTGAATAGTGCCGCAATAAACATACGTGTGCATGTGTCTTTATAGCAGCATGATTTATAATGCTTTGGGTATATACCCAGTAATGGAATGGCTGGGTCATATGGTATTTTTAGTTCTAGATCCTTGAGGAATTGCAAGGATAGGTAGTTTTTTAAAAAATGACCATTGCTGGCTTTGTTTTTCTTTAAAGAAAGGTGGTTTATTCTACCTTTTCCTGAATATACTACTGTCAATAAAGGAAAACAATCAGTCAAGATCCTCCTAAATTTCCTATTTGATGAAATGTTGGACCCAAACTGTTATTTAGGGTCAAGCTATTAATTCAATTGGATTATTTCTTTGGCTTTTATTTTTCTAGGGCAGAGGTTAATTATTTTCTTTGAACTCAATCAACATTAAAATATAGTAATTTTTCATGATCACAGATATATATGGTGTAAGAGAGTGTTTAGGTATTAAAAAGCAGCAAAAAAGTTGAAAGAAAAGTGGATGCTAAACTGACAGAGAACTTAAAAATACTTCTTGAATTGTTCAATACCAAAAAAAAAATTGGCTCATGAAATTGCACATTTTTTAGAAGTATCACCAACTTAACTTCTTTTAGAAGAATGTATGAAATAAGTCTTTCAAAGTTGCCTTTGATTACCACATTTTTGGGCAAATTTTTACTTACTGGAGGAATGTGATTGTATCCAGTGTCAAAGAATGATGATTGGGCAAAATCTTATCATTTGTATCTGAAATAAAGTATTTGCTAAATGTTATGAAATAAAAATCAAAGAGATATATCTTGTTTGAATTCAATGTAAAAACAGACCACAAATCAGATTGGTTAAATGAAGAGATGTTCAGTCGTGACCATATTCTTATCTGGAAACCTCATATAGATTTAGACGTCCTTGCTAACAATATATTACACTTGATCTTAGCCAAAAGGCTAAGAAACAATGCTAACATATATTAAATCATGTTCAGATATTTCCTTAGGATAAATGCAATTTTTAAAAAGAACATAAAAGAGAAATCTTTTTATTCACATGATACATAGTTTTAGAAAATATATAACTGTATAAATGTATATTATTAAATAATTTTGGAAATATACTGTATATGCTGCTCTGTAAGTGGAGGTGGTTTTTTTGCATAATAATAAAATATAAATATGTTTAATAGCTAACAGTATTTCTTTTTATGGATCTATTATATGGTATTTAGCAATCTCTTACTATTAGATATTTATTTTTTCTCCAAGTTTCCCTTTAATAACATTGAAGTATTTTGTTTACATACCTCTTTGTAAAGTTTAATTTTTCCCATGGGGTATTTTGTAGAAATTGTATTATTTGGGACAGGAAACTATGTTTATTATTAGGACTTTACATACACATTGTTAATTTTGTATCACAAATATACATTCATTCCAATACCTATTTCTCCATAAATATGATAATTTTAATTATTAGAATTTTAAAAAATCATTTGGAATCTGATGATAAAGCCTATCTTAATTTGTATTTGTTCAATCATTAATGAAGTTGAACATCTTCACGTATTTATTGATAATTGTAGTTTTTAAATTATTGATCATAGTCTTAATTTTTTTCAGTTGTAATGTTTCATTTCTTATTAATTGGTACGAACTTTTTACATATTAAGTGTATTAAGTATTGATATGTCATGTTACATAGTTATAAAATTATGAAGTTAAAAATTAAGAATTTTGCTACTTTGGTAAATTTCCAGAGTATGTTACTTTTTAAAAAGCAACAGGTAATTAGTAAAGAAATTGATCAAATGAAAAAACCTATACATTCAGGACTCATTTCTTACATATGTAAGCAATAGACTAAATGAATATATCTTATTTTTTTTCAGTAAATCTTTTACTTATTAATAATACATAAATTCTAAAATACTAAATAACTACATTATTTCACTTAATAGGAGGTCATGCAAATGATATCTTAATAGTAACAAATATAATTATTATTAAATCTCTTAGGTCTTTTGGTTTGGGGAAGACAACAAGAACACAGACAAACTTTGATGTCTCCCTTAAACATATTTTCTTCCTTTAGGGGCAGTAGTATATCCACAAAAAGTTAGACAGGCAAAATAAACAGCTTTTTTAAACAGAAAAACAAAGCCACAACAATAAAGCTACCTATCCATAATGACAAGTATTTTCTAATGATTACATCTTTACAATTTAGATTTCTTCTAGAAGTTGCCAGCCATGTCTTCCAGGCAACTCACATGTGTAGCTGTGAAAACACTAGATAGAGCTGCAAAGATAAAAATATGCCTTTAAAAAGTACCATTGTGGTAAACTTTCCTCGACAGGCTTGGGGGAGCAGGTGGGTGTGAGAACTGCGCCTTTTAACAGAGGCATGAGGTCTTAGAAAGAGGAAGAAAGAAATACTTTGAGGGAATCTTTTTCTTGGTCTTTTAGTTTTTAGAGGGGCAATCAAAATGAACTACAGATGTATTAAAGATCCTGTGTAAATGCTAATGTTCATTACAAAATTATTGGTGGTAATAAAATCCATTGTTTATCAAAATTTTTCCCCTACTCAGGATGCTGAGGTGGGAGAATTGCTTGGGGCCAGGAGTTGGAGTCTGGCCTGGACAACAGAGCCAGACCTCCATCTCTAGAAAATAAATTTAAAAATTAAAAATTTCATGCGTGCAAAGCATTAGATAAGTTGCTATAGTGAGAGCCAAAGAGAAATAAATAGAAAATCATTTCTTGCTCCTCATGAGGACTTTGCTTGTTAATTTTTTTAAATGTACTTTAAACCTATTGAAAAACTTTAAATTATTAGTGGACACCATTATGGAGAAGCCTATATAACATTCGGATATTACAAAATTAATGAATCAAAGAAGTTGTTCACAATAATATTACTTTAAATTTCCTTTAATTTTTTTTTCAGGCTACCTTGGCCAATATTTTATTATAGTCAAATTAATTAGTTCATTCATTCTATAAATATTTCTGTACTAATTTTAGGTAATGTTCTGCTCAATCATCATTTAATTTGCTGTGTTATTGATTTCTGTTAACATATTCCTCAATCTTGGAGAACATTTTAAATAATTACCTATTCAGCATTTCTGTGGACATTGTTCAGCCCAGTCCCATTTTGTAAATGCACAAAGCAATTCAATTTCTTTGAATACGGGCTAGGAGCAGCCAAAGCCATCCTTGTAGTACCTTCAGAGGCAGTTAATAAGGGCTGGGGACATTTATGACTTATCTTTTCTGTGTGTTTAACTATTACTATTTTTCCACCAGTAAATTTTCAAGCTACTGTGACAAAACCAATATTGATTCTGACATTTATGCTTTATATTTTGAAATTTATTTTGATCATTACCTATTATTTTATTGCTGTTACTTTGAAAATATTATACATTTTCATTGTATAAAATGTCATTAGATCATGCAAAAAGTTTATTTCTTGTAAATAATTAGGAGTTTGAGTGCATCTACAGTTCCTTGTGTTATTCTTTCTAATCAAGAGTCCAATTACATAAAATAATCAAAACATGACTTAAAGATGTTCAAAATAATTTTGATGAACATGTTCAAAATTTAAAAAGCCATCTGCATTAAAAAAATTTATTAATAAAGCTGTATGAAACAGTGACTTTTCTCTAAGTAGCAGTAGAAATCCTAGATAGTTCCCTGGGCAAGAGGGCAGAAAAATACAATGTCCTACACTTAAGTCACTTAACAAATTGTCTAGAGTAATGTAACACTTGAAAATAGCTGTCTCCCGTGTTTTCCATTCTTCTTCTGCTGTAGATAATCAATTTTCTACACTGCAGCTACAGCGGTCCCTCTAAAATGCAAATCAGATTAATAAGCGGTTCATAGTGACTTGCAAATGTAAAATACCTTGTGAAGACTGTAATGGTCCATAATGAAACATTTTTATACATTTTTAAAAAGACAAAGGAGATCATAGCCCTTCTTTGCAGAAAACACTCCAATGACTTAGAATAAACCCCAAGATTCTTACCTGGGCCTCAAAACACTGTAGTATCTGGCCACACACTGGTCACCCATCTTGTTGCCAACACTTTCCCGGAATAACCTCACAGCTCCAACCACTCATGGCTTCCTCCTGATCTCTGCCCACACTGAGATCACTCCTGTCTCATTCAGGCCCGTATTCCCAATCCTGTTGCCTGGAATGCGCTTCCACCACATACATTTGACTTACTCCCTCATTTCCTTTAGGTTTTTATTTCTTCACATAGCTAACATCTGATCTTCTCAAACAAAATGGCACTGTGACATTCTACCGTTTTAAGAAGTACAGTATTGTTTTTCTCTTACCCCTTGGGTAGTTATCTACTTAGCTCTTTCCCCTTATTGAGTGTAGGTTTCATAAGAGCAGAGACTGTCTATTATGTTGTTTATATGTCTCTAGCACTTTGAACGGTCTCTGGCAGCCTCATCACCAACCCACATCCAGAATTTTTATGAATTAGAAAAGGGCTGCCTCAAACACTAGCATTGCCTGGAGACCACCTAAAAATGGTATAATTCTATGCTAATTGTGAAGCAAATTATACCCCCTGGAGGTGTGCAATTCATAATTTGCACTACTATAAGCACTGACTCTGAATTTGACAATTTGCAATGATCAATAAATATTTTTGAGTAATTGCATGAATTAAATGGCATAAGATTCATCCAAAATATATCTGTATATCTAAATTAATATAGTTGAAAATGGAGCCCTAGAATATTTTTTAATAGGGAGTCTACAAATCTCACAAATCAAAACCAAAATCTGGTTATGATCTTTCAAACATCATTGCACTAATAATATGCAATCAGAAGAGAATAAGTAGAAAGAAAAGTTAAGAGCATGTTTTAACAGATGTTCATCCATGATTTAGAGAAGAAGGGAAAATTTTCCTTCTTCTTAAATGCCCATCTTGAAATTCTCACATTTTTTTTGCAGACGGTTTGGCTGGCTTCCAACATACATCATTGCTTGTCTGGTATGAGGAATGCCATCTGTGCAGTATGGAAGTCCTTTTTAAAAAACGGGCTGCTAATTATGCTCTGGGCAGGTGCTGTTAAAGTAAAATCAGGTGTCAAGCTTACAATTGCCTAAAATGACCAAATTATACTGAGAAAGAATGGTATTCCATATTGTAAAATGGAATTTAAGCATGGCATGTAGGCATTCCATTTTTTTGGGTGTTACAGAGGTCAGGTTGCATAGCAAGGTTGTAAAACTTTTAAACTACTTCACTTCCATCATCAACAGTAAGAGAAAGCTTTACTTTAAATCAAGATTATTGACTAGATCAAAGTTATATATTTTCTTACTACAGTATCTTCCCAATTATATATTTTTAAATGAAAGTCGATGAAAGAGGAACCTGAAAAGTATAACAGCTAATTCTAAAATACATAAATTAATTTAATGAAACTAGAATCAGTCTTCCATAGTTATTAATTGGAATTCCTTGTATAATTACAGGAAATAGGCCTCAATAGACTTATTTAGCTCCCTGCAGGAAAAAATGATCAATTTATTTTCTTTAAACATATTAATCATTAGAAGTATTACAGCTTGTCTCAGTTTTACTACAGATTCATGATGATATATTTGATACTATCCTAACTTATAGGTAGCAAAGTAGAAAATTCTATTGTAGATAAATTTTAAAGCATGAATATGAATATTGATACTACAATTAGAAAAGTTTATTATAATTATACGAATCTAACTTTTTTTTTTTTTTTTTTTTTTTGAGACAGAGTCTCGCTCTGTCACCCAGGCTGGAGTGCAGTGGCCAGATCTCAGCTCACTACAAGCTCTGCCTCCCGGGTTTACGCCATTCTCCTGCCTCAGCCTCCCAAATAGCTGGGACTACAGGCGCCCGCCACCTCGCCCGGCTAGTTTTTTGTATTTTTAGTAGAGACAGGGTTTCACCGTGTTAGCCAGGCTGGTCTCGATCTCCTGACCTCGTGATCCGCCCGTCTCGGCCTCCCAAAGTGCTGGGATTACAGGCTTGAGCCACCGTGCCCGGCCGAATCTAACTTTGTTATTGCCTTTATGTGTAACCTATTTTCTGCTTGCAATACAGCTAATACATTCTGTCATTTAATCTTCATGGTAGCTCAGTGGCTAGATTCCATTATTGTTCCAGGTTTCAGGTGAGATTATTGAAGTTTAGTTGAAGCATCACAGAGGACAGTAACTGGCAGAGCTCAGGCTTATATTTCTCTAGATCTGTTGACCTCCAAAGTCTGTGTTTTGATTACTCCATAAATGGTCTCAGATTTACTTTATTAGCCAATCTAATCTCATTGGAAATATCATTAGCATAGTAAACTATTTTAATTTGCATATTACTTGGTCACAGTCAAAATGTCAGCCATTGTAGTCAAGGCAAAGAGGACCACAAAAAGGAAGCTTAGTGGTCCCTCTCATCATGTAATTAGTGGGTTTGTTAAAGCCAATAGGCAAAAAGTGGAAGGCTTATCCTTACATTCAATTTCATTTAGTTTAGTTATCTTGTTTCTCATCAAGCTGTGGATTACAAGTATCAAATAGAAAATGGAAAGTTTTTGCTTCCAGACACAGAGCTATGAACAGAACTAGCATTTTAAATATCAAAGATACAGAATAAAAACAAAAAGTAATTTGGAGCTATTGCCTTTAGATTAAAAATGTGCCTATTATAGTAGTATAGGAGGATTTGGTTATGACCTATAGACAGAATAATTCATTGCAGTGGGAACTTGCTAGAGATGCAAATTCTCAGGCTCCACCCCAGACCAACTGAACCGAAAGCTCTAGAAATGAGCTTAGCAATCTATGAAGCTACCAAAAGAAATGATAATTTTCCAGAAGCAACATTTTTGAACTGCCCTGATATGTAAAGAATAACAATTTTAAATACGATTAGGCGAGAAAAAATATTTTTAAATCTGTAACTAATTTTAAGAATTTTCATCAACCATCTTTGTTCTTATTTTATCTAGTAAAACAGCAAAACTTCTAAAATACAAATTATCTTGAGGCGAATTTTGTAAAGTATTTAGTTATCTCAAGTCACATGTTTGAAATTTGGAAATAGTATTGATGGCAGTGGTGGCCCACCTGGAGCAGCCACCACCAAGATGCTGACTGCAGTGGAGGTGTGGCAGAGCTGCAGGCTCCAGGGAGCCAGCAGGAGCTGGGAGCAGGCAGGATCCCCACCCTTCCGGATGCAACCGTAGCTGCCCAAATCGTGCCTGCCCAGGCAGGCCCCCCTGTGATCTTGGGGGCTGGGAGAAGGCAGCAGCACTGTCCTTCTGGGCACAGCTGCAGCAGCCCAAGTCACAGTGTGGATCCAGGTCTCCCTGTGCTCTTCCGGGCGCAGGAAGGCCCCCCACCTCTGCAGGTTTGGAGATGTCTGCTCCTGCAGCCTGGCTTCTCCTCACTCCTGGCACACATGCTCCAATCTTGGAGTGAGGATGGGGCAGAGCCTGGGCACTGTTGCAACCCAGTCGGGTGTGGGCACTCTTGGGGCAGTGCTCACACACACCCGCCCTCTGCCACCATGGCCCCTCTAAACTCTGGGCACCAACAAGCATGGGAGGGAGGGCTGAGAGAGTGCAGAGAGCAATTTGGTGCTAATCTGCAGACAGCCCTTGGCACAGCCTGGGCAACATGAATGGGGGCAGGAAGCAGACAGGTTCCTGGGCAAAAGAGGGCAGATCTCTGATGAAGCCTTGCCTTCAAGTCAGTGAGGGCCTGAAGCTTGGGGACCGGATAGCTGGTCCTGCAGACTTGAGTGGGAGTTTGCAGTGCTTTTTCTGGCCACTGCCCATGGACCAATCAGCATGCACTTCCTCTCCTCTGCGGTCCATAAAAGCCTCAGACCCAGGCAGACTCAAGTAGAGGATGGAACGACCAGCTGCGGAGAGGAGCTTTCCACTCCAGGGTCCCCTCTCTGCTGGAAGCTGAACACTCACTGGGACACGCCAGCTGCAGAGAGGAGGTACTCACTGTGAGTATCCTCTAAGCTATTCTATGACTCAATAAAGCTCCTCTTTGCCTTGCTCACCCTCCACTTGTTGGCATACCTCATTCTTCCGGTGCGTGAAACTAGAAATTGGGACCTGCCAAAAGGCGGAGCTAAAAGAGCTATAATACAAACAGGGCTGAAATACACCCCCTGCTCATTATGTTGCTTGCAACAAGAAGGAGAGAAATGGGAAGGAGAGAAGAGCTGTGGCCCTTCGGAGACCCCAGACCTAGGAGTTCCCCACTCAGGGCTATGACATCCATTTTGGGGCTCTGCAGTTCCTGGCATCTCCAAGTTTCTGGGCAACACCACATTCCTTAGTGCCAGCATGGAAGCTGCTTGTCATATGACTGGTTCAGCCACAGCCTCACGGGGAGCCAGCACCTGTGCTGGTGCCTGGAGCTGCCTGCCTCACCAGAGCCAGCATGTCTGGCTGTGCACAGTGGCCAGACCCCACGCTTGCCCACACACCCCTCACCACTCCATTCCGGACTCGCCCTTGGCAGGTGTGGAATTCAGGTGAGTAGCATGAGCTGAGTGCAGCCTACCAGGCCAAGTGGGAGGAGCGAGTCCAACAGGTCTGAGCAAACTCGGCAAAGGAACCACTGGCCACAGAGGTTTCCAGCCAGAAAAACATTGCTCCAAGAATCCCATGACAGAATATTTAGCACCCTAATAACAGTAATTACTTTTATCTGCCACATGTAGTGACTACATGAAGTGTAGTCTTCTAAGTCCCCTAACACCTAAGGCAACAATACTAGTTTGGAGCATTAGGGAATGAACCATTTTTAAAGTTATGGAGAGCATATAAATATACTTATATATGATTTTAAAATGAATTTTAGTTTGGAAATGCTAATATTATGATTTTCACTAGTAGAAAACACATGAACACGTGTGCACACACATACACACATGCAGCCTTTCAGGTTAATACCTAATCATTTAAAAATATCTGTCAAGACTAATGAGTTCAAGTGCCAAAACCCTATGGGAAGCACAAGCATAAAAAGGGGAAAAAGTGTTATTATTGTTGTATAAAGAACACAATGCAAAATGTGCATTTAAACTGCAGTGTCAGTAAAAAAAAATGAGGTAGTTAAATATTAAAAACATCAAGAAGAAGAAACTCCCTACATCATCACTATATAAAAAGTACTCAGCTAAAATCAATAATAAAATATTTACTATTTTTGTACTTTTAATGGAGTCAGTACCCCATTTTAAGTACTATGGTACTGCTCTATTGCAATCCTGAAGTAGAGTAAATCATAAAAAGACTAAACTTGGGAGGTTTTATTATTTCTTCTGCAGCCATAAGAACATACAACTGCCTCAAAAATATAAATTTTTTTTTGCTATTCATAGATAAAACATAAGAAATCCTTACCCTCAACACATTTTATGTTTCACTCCAAATTTTATTCCTTCTCCAACCTCACACCCTAATCATTGCCTCATAAGAATGAATGATGGATGAATAAGTCAAGAAAGAAAGAAAAACTCAGCTTCTTGCTATAAGCTTCTCCCTTCACCCTGTGAGGTCCCTCGCTGATCCCACGATCTGCCATGGAGAATACAGATTTCTTTAGATATTTATCACTTCAGATTCTCTCCAAGCCAAGTGAATCTGACATTATCCAAGTCCACATATTAAGACGAAAATGGTCTGAAATATTTTAAGAAAATAAGTGAGCGCAAATCAACACTGGCTACCCTTGTTCAGTGGAGAAGAAAAAAGAGAGGACTATAATATTGTTTAAGGGAAAATGACATAGACTAGAAATATTTTCAAATCATGAAACATCTATGATTCTAGATCTCTTAATTCTTAAATGTAGGGTCCAAAATATCTTTCCATTTCTTCCTAAAATATCTCTAATAGTTTGTCTAGAGTTCTTCTATGCTGATAAATGCTAGCGAGCATCTTGCAAATTATCCTACTATTCTCATCCTACAAATGAATCCTGGGTTTCAAGGAGAACTGACAGTATTACTAATTTCACAAGTTAAACAATTAGAACATATCGTATATTGAGACCATGATGAAATTATGAGATTGTAAATTATTTTACATGCCATTTAATTTTTAATGGCAAAAATTAATCTATGGTGTCTATTTGTAGTGAGTGACTCGGTAGCAAAACACATAACTACGTATTTTGAAGTAACATGACTAAACTATGCAATTCAACAAAACTGTGTAGGACAACCGATGTTGAATTGTACTCAACATTGACTGATGAATGATTACTCTTACGATTGCGTAGGACTATTCTCTTACCTAGACCTTGTTATATGATCGTCTTTCTAGGGAGTTCAGTGACTTGCTGTGTCCATTGCTTAACCAAATTTTGTTATTAACTTATATTATCTATCATTGCTCATTAATAAATAAAATTGATTTTTATAAAAAATTAACTCTTGCTAGAAGTTTAGATCAGACACCCTCATGGTCCTACTTTCACAGGTTCAATCCACTGTAGGTGTCAATGTATTTATCCAGGTTTCACCTGAGTGCAGGATTCTGGAGCATCTCTGAAAGTTGTTCCAGGGATTTACTATCAACAATCAATGCCTTTTAATGTCTTAAAGTAGTTTAAAAAAAAGACAAAAACTAATCTGGTTTATAATATAATTTACCATTTTTCTGCACTCAAGGAGATAATATAATACCTAAATCTCATCTCAAAGGTGTAGCTTTTTCCTTTTCATTGGATTTACATAGTCATAAGGAGCTTCTACATATCCTTCACAGTATTTATAGCCTTCTCCCCTTTTTAGCTCCTAATAAAACACCACATCTGTCTACATTATATGACAGGAGATGGGAAAGAACTCATCAAGACAGAAAGGTTTAGGAGTTTCTACTTTAACTCACACCATTTGCCTGGGACTGGTCCTCCTAATCTCCTTGTAAACATTTGGTAGCTTGTGACATTTTATACAAATGAAGAAAAGGTTTCCATTTTCAGAAAAACATCATACACCATATAGATC
Organism: Macaca mulatta; assembly: GCF_049350105.2. Classification (NCBI taxonomy): domain Eukaryota; kingdom Metazoa; phylum Chordata; class Mammalia; order Primates; family Cercopithecidae; genus Macaca; species Macaca mulatta. The sequence goes on from NC_133408.1 coordinate 112,670,970, forward strand.
TTATGCAGCTAGTCAAGGAAAAGGAAGAATAAAATATTATAAGAAAATAAGAACGTATTCAAAAGGTAGGGAAAGAGAGCATATTATTGCTAAAAGCACAATGGCAGGATGCTGCTCTTTTGCACAATCCTGGGACGGTCAATATTATAGAGCTCCTGTGTCAAAGGGAGAGCTCCAGAACACCTACACATTAGATTGAAGTAAGCTTTACATGTGTATGGTCTACCAAAAATATAATTAGGGAATCGTCTTCTGTCAAAAGCAATAAAGGTTATTTCTTCCTTTATGCCTCTTATTCGAAATTTTTTTAACTTTGTGTTTTGAATTCATTTTAAAGATCCTTAGTTAAAAAAAAAAACTTGATAGGAAATTGCAATTATTTTATCTTTCATTCACTTCATTTTGATGATATTCTTCCTTTCAAAATTCCATTTAACATTTTTCTGAGGCTGGACACAATGGCTCACGCCTGTAATTCCAGCACTTTAGGAGGCCAAGGCGGACAGATCATTAGGTCAAGAGATCGAGACCAGCCTGGCCAACATGGTGAAACCCTGTCTCTACTAAAAGTACAAAAATTAACTGGGCGTGGTGGTGCATGCCTGTAGTCCCAGCAAGAGGGAGAGACTCCATCTCAAAAAAAAAAAAAAAAAAAAAAAAGTCTGAAATATGGTAGTATATATTTTTTTAAAAAATATATGCCAGTTGGTTAACATCTTCTCATCTTCTGGGAAAAACTAAATCGTACTATTGTCTACACTCTCACCATGTCTTTCCTTTCTGAAACTGTTCCCTGAACTCAATCTTGTCCTTGGAAAATCTAGCTGGGTGAAAGGTATATGTGAGATGGTTCTCAAAATGTCGGTGTCTGTGTGTATATTCTCTGTCCCTGAGCCTCTGATGCAGCTGAAGGAGCAAAGTTCTATTGATAATCACAAGTCAGTTGTGAACAAATCTCTGAGGTTGGCACAAAGGCTGAAATTGGAGGGAGCAAGGAAGACTGGCTCCCTAATCTCCTTAAGTTTTTAATATTGTTCTGTTTTTAAACTTTCGCTTTGAGTTCTGACTTTTGAAAACACATTTTTTTTTTCTAGGAGATTACCATATATATCTACTTAGGATGATCACTTTTCCCCCTACAACAGGAGATGAAAAGTGAGAGTACAAATTACTTGTGTTCATAAGTGGGGGAAGTATGACACAAAAGGAGGGGTAGGTGATTTGTGCAAAGAAGATGAACAAACTAAAGACATAACTCCTGCACTTTATGGTTTTGACTTAGTGGCTTCACAAGACCAATTAAAATAGTATGTTATAAAAACATGATTTTGTCTGCTATATTTTTGGTTTATATTTTTACATGAAGCATAATTTATTATTTTTCTGTATCTTACCCGTGCCTTTCTGCTAAAAATTCATAATATGCTTTGCTTTGGTCTTGATGCAAGCTTTCCCCTTGTTTAGGAAGAGTGTTTGCTCTTCACTCCTGCTTCTATGATATTATATTTAAATTGCTATTAACTTTTTAGTCAATGAATTACATTTTGCTGTTAGTAGTAGTTTTATCTCTAAAGCGTCTATAAATCCAGCTGTAGGAAATTGGGTATAATGACAAGTATTTTTAGCCTTACATTGCAAGTACTATTACAGAAATTTTCAACTAAGAGTTTCTTTCACAGTCAAAATGACATTTAACAAAATACTCATATATGGTAAATGAATATTATGGCCCCATATTAAGGCTTTGAAAATATGTATGTAATTTAAAATATAATCAAATGTATATTTCCCAATAGTAGGTTTGACATGAAACATGTAGAGAAGCAATTTTAATAATCCAAGATATATCAGTTTGTTTGATTATAGCTATAGGCCTTATATGTCTTCACACATTTTAGCAGGAAAATGATTTTACCTTATTTCTAGTTAAATTATTATACAGAAAATGTTAAGGCATCTTCCTAGCTTATTTCCAGCCACTCCCAGAAACCCCAGACACTGGAGTCACAATTTACTAGTTCTATGTGATACTGTCACATCTCCAAACCTTGCATTACTTTTTTTTTTTTTTTTACACAAAGTCTCACTCTGTTACCAGGCTGGAGTGCAATGGCACAATATCGGTTCACTGCAACCTCTGCCTCGCAGGTTCAAGCAATTCTCCTGCCTCAGCCTCCTGAGTAGCTGGGACTACAGGCCTGCACCACCACACTCAGCTAATTTTTGTATTTTTAGTAGAGATGGTGTTTCACCACATTGTCCAGGCTGGTCTCGATTTCTTGACCTCGTGACCCACCTGCCTTGGCCTCCCAATGTGCTAGGATTATAGGCTTGAGCCACTGGGCCTGGCCACAATATCTTTTTTCTCCTGCTAACATTGTAACAAATGCTCCAATTTTCATTTGTTTGTTTTGTAGCTTTGTAGCTTCTCTTGAACACTTACCTGGCAGAATTCATTCCTCCTTTTGCTTGGAACCCCTTCCTTGTCTGCAATTAACAAGCCTGCACCTATTCTTTCAGGTTCTGCTTATACAGAGCCTCTGCAGGATGGTACAGGTTCTCCTCTGCACTAGGAAGCTGTCTGAGGGAAAGACACCAGGAGGGGATAAAATCTAAACAGCTGAACTGAGATTCTGAAACAGTTGGCAGGATTGGCTGTTATACTCTTTCACCACCTTTCTGAAAGTTTCAATAAATAATGATAGTAATATTATCCAAACTAACCATTTGGCTTTTCTACCAAAATCAAGGTGGAAACTTATCCTGCAATGAAAGTGTTTGTAGTCCCCTATCCCCATTTCTTATTCATTGAAAATAAACCCTACTTTTAGATCTCTACACTACTTTCTTTACTATAATCAAGAAAATAATGTATTTATAAGACATATGCTTGTGTTGAATGTAAAAATGCATTATTTTCCTTTAGATAACAAGTTTATAAATGGATTAATCATTTTTCACCAAATATTTTTTCTTTATATAGCCTAGGAGTGATTTATACACTCATTTTTCACCATGAAAATAATTACCATTTATTGGAAAGGGATTTTTATGTAAATATGCCAAGAGAAAGAAAGAGAAAAAAATCACATAGAATTTAGCATATTCATGTAATTACAGATTAGATTAAGGTTTGCAAGCAGTTAAAAATGTAAATCTCTTTAGTTATCCACCATTTCAGATATTATTAAATCATTATATGTAGACTGAAATTGAGAGAGGAATGTCTTCTGTAAAGTTGCAAACTAAAGGAGACAATATATTTCCAGCATATACTGATGTTTCAGTAGCATCACGTTTCCAGTTGAGTGGGAAAACCACACTGAGATTCAACAAGTGGACTACGAGTTTTATAAATTGTTCTTCAAATATGTAAAGTAATACTTCCATTTCTCTTTTATAAATTTGCTTTTCCTTCATGCACTTAGAAGAGTTCATTACCAATATGACAATTTGTATGTTTTAGATTTTCACCACATAGCTATTTCAGATGAACAGTAACAGGTGGCAAAGCGTTCACATCACACATATTCAGGCTGCCAGTGATGGCAAATGCAAGCAGTCAGGTCCAGACGTATAAAAAATATTGTTTTCCTAGACACTTTTCCTGTAATAGGACACATCTCCACCTGGAATAAATCCACAGATACTTCAAAGTGTAATAAATCCCCATCCAAACTTATTAGCTCTTTCATTTCCTAGACCCACTCCTCCTGTGTTATGTCCTACTGAATTTATACCACTGCCATCCTCCTCGATGCCCAAGTTAGAATTTTAAGTCAAATTTGCCTCTTCCATTCTGCTTTATTCTCTATTTTAACACTGAAACTGATGGTAGATAGTTCAGTTAACTATGCTTTAAGTCTATTGTTTTGGGCCCCATCTTTGGTCTCATTACCTTGACAAAGACATTCATTAGCACTGGAGATCTGGATGACTTTATCTTTCTCCAGAAAGGATTTGTTTCCTTCTAAAATTCTTTTAGGGTAGGGCATATAACCTTAATTCAATAAGGAATGAAGTAATTTGAAGCTGAATCTATTGTAGGGATGATCTACTTCTAATTCTTCCTTATTCTTGCAACTCTTTGGGTTTCTCTTCATTATTGGAAACAAGAGCTTTAATTTTTGCTCCACATTCCACACTCACCTTGAGCTCCAGCAGATTGCTGAAAGTTCTACTGAGCTTCAGGTTCTGTCAACTATTTTCTCTCAGTCCAGTCATTTAGCCTCTTAGTTGATACCTGGAATTATCACTAAACGTCAGGATGACTTATTTTCACTTGCCTTCTCCTGAGAACCTTAGCTTATCAAGTCCTACCTACACTGTTTGCTCTCTAATATCTTAAAATAGGGGTGACTTTAAAAAATATGGTAAAGTTTACACAACATAAAATTAACCCCCTTTAAAGTGAACAATTCAGTGGCATTTAGTACATTCACAATTTTGGGCGATCACTATCTCTATCTAATTCCAAACATCATCCCAAAAGAAAACCCTATACTCATTAAACAAGTACTTCCATCTCCCTCTTACCCTTCTAGAGCCCCTGAAAACCACCAGTCTAGTTTCTGTCTCCATGAATTCTGTCTTCATGAATTTCTATTCTGGGTATTTCATATGATGGAAGTTATATAGTATGTGACATTTGTGTTTCACTTTTCATTTAACATAATGTTTTCAAAAGTTTTCCATGCTCTAATGTGTATCAACACTTTATTCCTTTTTATGGGTGAATAATATTCCATTTTATATAGAGGTCACATATTTGTTCATTCATCTGTTGATGGACATTGGAGTGTTTCTACTATTTGGCTTTTATGAATACTGCTGCTATAAACCTATATGTTCAAGTATTTGTTAAGTACATGTTTTTGATTATGGGGGGTATTATATACCTAAGAGTGGAATTGGTGGGTGATATGGTATTCTTATGATTAACTTTTTGAGAAACCTTCAAACTGTTTTCCACAGAGGCTGAACCAGTTTACATTCCTAGATAATGTAGGAGAAGTCCAATTTCTTAACATTTTCCAACACTTGTTATGTTTTCTTTGTTTGTTTTGATACTAGTCAGCCATTCTTGTAGGTATAAAGTGGTAACTCATTGTGGTTTGGATTTGAATTTCCCTAATGACAAACCTTGAGCATCTTTCTATGTACTCATTGGCCATTTGTATTCCTTTTTTGGAGAAATGGCTGTTCAAGTCTTGATCCCATTTTTAAATTGGGTTATCTTTTTTGTTGTTGAGTTCACTGTGTATTCTGGGTTCTCTATGTAAGACTTCACTATGTATTCTGGACACTACTCTTTGCAGATATATGATTTGAAAGTATTTTCTGCCCAGGCACGGTGACTTACGCCTATAATCCCAGCATACTTGAAGGCCAAGATGGGTGGATCACAAGGTCGAGAGATTGAGACCATCCTGGCCAATATGGTGAAACCCCATCTCTACTAAAAATACTAAAAATTAGCTGGGTGTGGTGGCGCAGGTCTGCAGTCCCAGCTACTCAGGAGGCTGAGGCAGGAGAATTGCTTGATCCTGGGAGGCGGAGGTTGCTGTGAGCCAAGATCGCGCCACTGCACTCCAGCCTGGCGACAGAGCGAGACTCCGTCTCAAAAAAAAAAGTATTTTCTCACATTTTGTAAGTTGGCTTTTTACTTTCTTAAATATATTATTTGATGCATGCAAGTTCATAATTTTGATGAAGTCTGATTTATTTTTTTATTTTGTCTTTTGTTGCTCATGGTGTTGGTGTCATATCTAAGAATTCATTGACTAATTTAAGGAATCTATGGTCATAAATACTTACTCCTACATTTTGTTTTGAGAGTTCTATAGTTTTAGCTTTCATTTCTTGGTTGTTAATCCATTTGAGTTAATTTTTATGTGGTGTGGTAGCAGATAGGAGTTCAGCTTCATTCTTTTGTATGTGGATACCCAGTTTTCTCAGAACCAATTTTTGAAAAGACTATTCATTCTCCTTTGAATGATGTTGAGACCCTTGTCAGAAATCGATTGAACATAGATGTTTATAGGTTTATTTCTAAACTCTCAATTATAGTTCACTGGTCTATATTTCATGCCTATGTCAGTACTACACTGTTTTGATTACAAAGGCTTTTAATAAATTTTTAAAATTGGAAAATGTGAGTCTTTTTTTCTTATTTTTCATTATTGCTTTGGATAACTGGAGCCTTTTGCAATTTCATATAAATTGAAGATTGGATTTTTTCAATTCTGCCAAAAACATTGTTAGGATTTTGATAAAGATTGTGTTGAATCTGTAAATCACTTTGATATCTGCAGATATTACTATCTTAATAATAGTAGGTTTTCTAATCCATGAATATGGAATAATAACAGTAAATTTTCCTATCCATAAACACATTTACTTTGGTGTTTATAATTTATTTCAACACTATTTTTTAATAGACTATTTTTAGACCAGGTTTACTTTCACAGTGCAACTAAATGAAAAGTACACAAAATCCCCTTATACCCTCTGCTCCCTTTCATCCCCAACAGCTCTCTCACTATCAATATCTGCATCAGAATAGCAATTTGTTGCAATCAATGAACCTACACTGACACATTATCATCGAAAATCTATACTTGACATAAGAGTACATCACTCTTTCTGTTTTAAATGCTGTGGGTTTGGACAAATACATAATGAAGTGTACCCACCATTATAGTCTGCTATAGAGTATTTTCACTGTCTCAGAAATCCTCTATGTTCCATCCTTTGATTCCTTCCCCACTATAACCCCAACAATCATCAATATTTTTATTGCCAACAAAGTTTTGCCTTTCCAGATTTTTTTCGTAGTTGGAATAATATAACATTTAAGCTTTTCATATTGGATTCCTTCAACTTAGTACTACTCATTAAAGGTTTTTCCTCATCTTTTCATGGCTTGGTAGCTCATTTCGTTTTAGCACTGAATAATATTCTATTGTCTGGGTGTACCACAATTTATTTACCCATCCATATACTGAAGGACATATTGGTTGCTTCCAGTTTTTGGTGATTATAAACAAAGCTACTATAAACATCTGTGTGCAGGTTTTGTGTGAACTAAAGTTTTTAATTCATTTGAATAAATGTCAAGGAAGACAATTTCTGGATCACATAGTAAGAGTATGTTTAGTTTTGTAAAAAACTAACAAATTTGTTTCCAAAGTGGTTGGAGCATTTTGCATTCTCACCAGCAATGAATGAAAGTTCTTATCTTCCACATCTTCACTAGCATGTGGTATTTGTCAGTGTTTTGAAATTTGATCACTCTAAGAGATGTGTAATCATATTTTATTGTCATTTTAATTTTTAATTCCCTAATGATCAAATAGAGTTTTTAAGTATAACTTTTTCATGTTATCTGTTTTTTTAATCCATGGGAGAGTTCCTTTGCAACAAAGTTGTCTACCATTATTGAAGGTACAATTCTAAAACACTCAAAGGCTTATTTAGACTCAAACTTTTATTGACCACCTACTCTGGCCCAAGTACTCTATGCTATGTATTTGGTACGCAACAGTGAATACAGCAAACGTAGTTCCATGTTCCTATTGTATTTAGGTATTTAAGATAGTACATTGTATCTGTTTATAGCCCTTTCTCACTTTTTTATTAGATTACAAGCTAGTCAATAGTAAACTCTATGTGTGTATGTGTGTGTCTGTGTGTCTGTGTGTGTGTCTGTGTATGTGTGTGTGTGTATGGACACAGTTGGCCTCAATGAGAAAATAGCATTATGGTAAGAAAACAATTCTCTTCTCTTTTGCATTTTCTAATTAACATTTCCTTAATGCCATTTATAAATCTGTCAAAAGAGAGTTAAATGTATAGCAATATGAAGTCTAAGCTGTAATAACAGTCTCAAGGAAATTATAATGTATCTGAGAGCAATAAGAAAGGAACATAAAATCCTTAAAGATTTTAATCTTAGGCATCTATTATGAGACTATACATTAAAACATGGACTGTGTTAATCCAACCTTAAAACATTATTTACGTTATACTGAAGTATATTAGTTTTTCAATTCCTCTGACCTATTCCCCATCGAATCTACTTCATCCCTCCCCACTTAAATGTGGCTCTGTACTTATCTCACACACTTTACACTGTATTTAACCCTACTTTTAATTTGATTTGTCAATTCTCTATAGTCCAATGTTTAACATTATCACTGTATTATATTTAAATTTCTGACTTTCATGCCATACAACTTGCTATAAAATTATTCCCATTTGACCTTTCACCTCAAAACACAACATTTCTAAAACTGAGTTTACCATTATTTTCCAAAATGCGTATTTTCCAATTTCAATGATATGTGACTTCATTCTTAAAGAAAAGTGGTCTTAAATTCTTGGAATAATTACTTCAACTATTCTCTTTCTCCATATCCAGTCTTACATTTTAATCATTCTTTTATCCATTCTTTTTACTGAATTCCTTTCATCACTACCAGGTACTGATCGCCTCACACCTGAGGGGATTGCTGATGCTTGCTAATTGTCACTCTGCTTTCACTTTCTAATCTTTCCAATCAATCCTGTGAAACACTGCTAGATTAATTTTCTTACATCATTTTCCGTGCTTTTTTCTAAGTGACTGTCAAATACCTCTTCAGATTTCTCTCTCACTGCAGAAAAGGCCCTGCATATATCCAGCAAATTAAAACCACTGGTTTGTTCACAGAGCTTGCCTCCAGGACTTTATGACCCACACTCCCAATTAAACTGTTGTATTTTTATTCTCATTCTTACTCAAATGTCAACAACCTGCATCCTACTTTCTACCTGATATGTCCCTAAACGCTCACTCTTCTCAATTTCTGTAACTCTTATGGAGTCTACTATTTCATTTTATTGTGAGTCATCTTTTTAGGTTGTGTGTTTCCACAACACTATTGCAAATTCTTGTTGGGGATGATAAGATGAGTTTCCTCTTCCTAACCCAGATAACGACCATGATTTATATGGTGTGGTTCAATGTTTTCTATACTGAATGGCGACCTTGCAGTCAGAAAAAGTCACTAAGAGAAAATACCGTGGCACAGTTTCCTTTTCTGAAGGAAAGGTGGCATAATTTCACATTTATTTATTTTAAAATGCTTTCTGGCAGTTTCCTCTTTACAGGAATGTGAGCCAGGCCCCATGATACTAGCAATGAAGAAAACACTTTAAAGGTTTTATTAATTATTGTTCTAGGCACATTGTGTTATGTCTTCTTAATTATTTATTTATTTATTTGTTTGTTTATTTATTTGTTTATTTATTTATTGAGATGGAGTCTTGCTCTGTTGCCCAGGCTGGAGTGCAGTGGCACGATCTTGGCTCACTGCAACCTCTGCCTCCTGATTTCAAGTGATTCTCCTGCCTAAGTCTCCCAAGTAGCAGGGATTATAGGCATGCACCACCACACCCAGCTAATTTTTTTGTATTTTTAGTAGAGACGGGGTTTCACCATGTTGGCCAGGATAGTCTTGATCTCCTGACCTTGTGATCCACCTGCCTTGGCCTCCCAAAGTCTCTTCTTAATTTTCTTGGGCCTAAGTCTTGTAGAAAAATTTATTAGCCGTAAGTTGTGTAAATATTTTCAAGGTTAGGGGGAAAAAATCCTTAAACCTCAAAGCAGCAGGAACATTAATTGAGGAAAAATCTATTTAAACTAGAGCCATATGTGTTCTTCTCTATATGGCCACATTATGCCAAGGAGACAGGTCTTTAGCTCTGCTTTATACATCAACACAATGGAGTTTTTCCAGGCAGGCCAGGGTCTATGCCAATTTTGCCTCAGCGAAATCTAGAGAACAGGCCTTCCTATTTTAAGAACTCTAAAGCTGTGAGCATTGAAGTCATCCAAACATCTCCGTTTTCAAAGTGCATAATGTCAGAATTTCTTTCAGCTTCCTCTAACTTGCTTTGAAAAAGGTTTGCACTTACTGCTGATGTTTAGAAATTAATGAGTTCTATAAAAATCATACTCTATTATATCTCAGTTCATTGAAAGTTTCTTGCAATTTTAATATATGGATCAATAAAATATATTTTATGTAATACTTGTTTGCAGCAGGAGTTATAAAAAACATGCCTTTAGATTTTTGTTGGGAGTTAAATAAAATTCATTTCAATTTTCGATATCAATACCTTTATCCTGATAATTTAATAGATTGTAAAATATATGAATTAATTAATTAGAAACTTTAATAATTATATAGGATGATTAAATGTCTTTGCAAAGATGTTAATATAAACTTTTGCTAATAGTCACTAGAAGCGAAACTATGTCAAAACTTTTAACTTTTTTTGATGCTCTATTTATCAAATAATTCTCCAGTAGTAGAGAACTAGATAGAAAAAGAAGAAAAGAAAATAAAAGAACAGACAAAACAAATAGAAAACATATAGAAAGACAATAGACTTAAACTTAATCATATCAATAATCATATTAAATATAAATGCACTACGTATCACAATGATCAGGAAGAACTTGTCAGATTAGACATAAAACCAACAGCAATCTATATGCTGCCTATAAGAAACATACTTCAAGTATAAAGACACAAATAAATATAAAAGTAATATGATACAAATATATATACAATGATAATCCTAATCAAAAGAAAGATGGAATGGCTATATTAAAATTGGAAGAAGTGAATTTCTGAGAAAAATATACTCACTGATAAAGAAGTCTAGTTCATAACAATGAAGAGTATATATATATTAAGATCTCATAGCATTCCTAAGTATTTGTCCCCCCATAACAGAGCTCAAAAATACATGAAATAAAACCTTAATGATTGTAAGAAGAATAAAAATATCCACAATTATAGTCAGATGTTTCAATTATCACTTTCTCAAAAAGAAATTGCACACATAGAAATTGGTAAGGATGTAGAAACTTAAGCCCTTTTGTATTTGTCTGTTCTCACACTGCTATAAAGACATACCTGAGACTGGGTGATTTATAGAGAAAAGAGGTTTAATTGACACACATTTCCACAGACTGTAGTGGAGGCATCGCTGGGGATGTCTCAGGAAACTTACAATCGTGGCAGAAGGCAAAGGGGAAACAATCATAATCTTCACATAGTGAAGCAGAAGAGGGAGAGAGTAAAGGGGGAAGTGCTACATAATTTTAAACAATGAGATCATGTGAGAACTCACTCACTATCATGAGAACAGCAAGGGAGAAATCCACCCCCATCATACAATCAACTCCCAAAGTGCCCCTCCTCCAACATTGAGGATCAAAATTAAGCTTGAGATTTGGATGAGGACAGAGTCAAACCATATTGTTCCACCCCTGGCCCTCCAAAATCTCGTGTCCTTCTCACATTTCAAAACACAAATATCCCTTCCCAACAGTCCCCAAAAGTCTTAACTTATTCCAGCATTAACTCAAATGTTCAAGTCCAAAGTCTCACCTGAGACAAGGCAAATCCCTTCAGTCTATGAGCCTATAAAATCAAAAGCAAGTTAGTTACTTCCAAATTACAATGGTGGTTCAGGCATTGTGTAAATAGTCCTGGTCCATAAGGGAGAAATCAGTCAAAATAAAGGGGCTACAGGACCCATGCAAATCCCAGGACGGCAATCATCAAATCAGAGCTCCAAAATAATCTCCTTTGACTCCATATTTCACATCTAGGTCACACTGATGCAAGAAGTGGGCTCCCAAAGGCTTGGGCAACTCTGCCCCCATGTCTCTGCGGGCTACAGTGTTCAAAGCTGCCTTCACAGTCTGGCATTGAGTGCCTGTGGCTTTTCCAGGCACATGATGCAGGCTGTCAGTGGATCTACCATCTGTGGTCTATAGCATAGTGTGCTCTTCTTGCAGCTTCACTAGACAGTGTCCCAGTGGGGACTCCGTGTGGATGCTCCAACCCCAAATTTCCCTTCTGCACTGCCCTTGTAGAGGTTCTCCATGAGGGCTTCACCTCTGCAGCCAACTTCTGCCTGGACTTTCAGGCATTTCCAGTTAAACTAATCTATAAATTCAGTGTAGTCCCAATTAAAGTCCTAACAGATATTTTTGTAAAAATTGGTATACTAATTCTAAAATTCATGTTGAAATTCAAAGGATCTAAAGTAGCCAAAACAACTTTGAATAAGAAGAACAAAGTTTGAGAACTTTCCCTGATTTCAATAATCATTATAAAGCTACCATAATCAAGAAAGTATATTGGTGTAAAGAGAGAAAACTACATTAATGAAATACAATACATGGTCCAGAAACAGACCCACACTGTAATTAGGCAACTGGTTTTCACTTAAGATTCAAAAGCAATTTGTGGGGAAATAATAGTCTTTTCACCATATGGTAACAAACTAGTTGGCTATTTAAATGGAAAAGAAAAATGAATATTGATCAACACCTTACACTATACATAAAAATTAACTTAAAACATTTTATAGACCTATCGTAAAATTTTAAAAATGATAAGACTTCTAGTAATAGGAGAAACATTTATTTCCATGGGCTAGACAAAGACTTTTTCATATAAGACAAAAAAAAGTACAATTCATAAAAAGCTGATAAGCTGTACTGCATCAAAATTTAAAACACCTCGGTGTCAACAGACAATGTTAAGAGAATGTAAAGACAAGTCACAGACTGGGAGAAAATAAATTCAAATGATATGTCTAATACAGGATGTTAATAAAAATACATAAAGAACTCTTAAAACTCCATTAAAATAAAACAAAAAACAACTAAAAAAACAATAAAAAGATAGGCAAAAGATTTGAACAATGAGTTCACCAAAGAAGTTATAAAGATGGCAAATAAGTAAACAAAAAGTAGTTGAATGTTATTCATTAGGAAAATGTGAAATAAGACCACAATATAACTACATACATATTTGAAAGGCTAAATTTAGGGAAACTATTACCAAGTATTGAGAAGGACATAGGGGAACTGTCAGTAGAATTGAAAATTGGATGACTACTTTGAAAAGCAGCTTGCAATTCTTAAAAAGGTAAATGTATACTTACTATATGATTTAGCCATTCCACCACAAGGTACTTTTCTCAAGAGACATCCAGGATACTTCTGTGTGTAACAGCAGTGCTTTGTAAGCACTCCTCCAATCTATCACACAGAATATTAAAAAGATGTGCACTCAGGTATTGAGACTGAATAAATTTAGCATTTTTAACTGCTTCAGCAAGGACATTCAGCTTTTTCATTTTCTCCCCCGCTGCCAGTGTGCAGTCATGACAGGTGCCTAGTACAGGTTATTACCAGTTTTACCTCCCATTGCTTTTGCACACAGTAAAAAAGGCAATCATGTCTTATTATTATGAAAAATAATTTTGTCTTTCAAGTCCTCTAAGGGGTCTTGGGGAACCACAAGTTTTTGCAGGCCACACTTTGAGAACCATTGGAAATCATGACATAACTGAAAAATAGAAAAATAAAGCCAAATTGAGGTTATAATAAAGGCAAATAGTACACAACAAAGAATCTAAAACACCGAGGGAACAAACCTCTAAAAGCTGCACAAGTAAATTATGCTTCAGATATGAAGCAAACTAAAATGTGACATGATTTTAAACAGTTGAGTATGTGTTTTAAAAAAGAATGTTAGTAACATTTTATTTGTATAGTCCAGGGTTCCTGACATTGGGACACAGGAAAAGAAATATAATCCTTGTATATTTTTTGGCCAGCAGTCAACAATATTTTCATAGTCACATAATTCACTGATCCTGTTTATTTATTTCCAACCTTTAGAGTGAACAAATCTTGTAAGACTTGGTTGGAATTGCAAAAGAGATTCATGCATTAACACTGATGTCATGGAAGAAGAGCTCACCAAGGATGGGGCATGACAGTGGAAATTGGCAGGAAAGTTAGAGGGAAAAATAAGTTGTTAAAAAATAGGAGGCAAGGGATATTGTTGAAAGTTGATTGAACAAGAGCAGAGATTTAAATAAGTTATTTAAAGTTATAATTGTAATAGCAACATAAATAATCCTAGAAACAGCAACATTTAAAGCAGAATATGTAGAGGAGCATGATGGCAAGAGCGAGCTCAAATAATCAGGTGGGCAGGAGCTAACTGTTCAAACTGATAATTCAAGGTTATCACTAACATAATTAAAAATATTAAAAACTTGATAGAATTCTATTTGTAGAAAATAGTACTGAGGTACAGAGGAAGAATGATGCTTTTCAACATTATGCCTTCTGTAGCACTTTTTTCAAATATATGCAGTTATTAAATAAATAATTATATTGTAATTATATAAAATATATTATATGCATTAGTCATGTGTTTTATGTTAATTATATAAAATATTTATATCTTTATATATTAGATTGCATTTTATAAAATATAATTGTGTAATTTATATAATTCATAAATTATATAAATAAAGTATATAAATTACTATGTAAAACAATAAATTATTATTTTCCCTGGCATTTAATTCATATGAGTTGCTTCTATAATAATGCCTCATCTTTAAGTTGAATCACCTTGGGTGTATATACTTTATTTATTCTTTATATTCTGATGCTTATTACTGTGTCTATCATATAGTAGATACTCAATAAATATGGCATAGACATACAGGCTGCCATGATAATGCTGTTGCCTCAAAAAATACTGTGACACAGTTTAAGTAATTTTATCCGTGACTTTACTTTTCTCTGCCTTTCATTCTAGCAAATTCTAGTATATAATAAATTATTGGCTGGTGGTCAGTGCTCATTTGCAAGAAAAGGAAGGGAAAATAGTTACGGTTTTTGAGTGCCTGCTACTTGCTTCATATAATTTTATTTAATCTTTACAACAACCATAGGTATAAGCCTCAATAAGTGGTTATTGAACAAATACGTATCCTCAAAAGATATAATTAGTTCAGTTGAAAACATGAGTAAATAAAGCATCAGAAAACTTAAGCATTTTTTTCAGTTTTACTATTAAGAGAGCCAATAAGCGGTTTGAAATTTACATCTGGTCAACCTCAGAGACTAGGGATTCCCATTATGCCCTAATGTGGCACTTGGCATCAGCCTGTGGGTTCTGTGTGGTAGCTCAGTATCATAGGTTTTGTTTTCTAAATTAATATAGTTTTGTTTGACTTTAAAGAAAGGACTTGATTTCTGATCCTTGAATAATCTTCCAGAATTATGACGACAATGCTTTTTTCATCTCCGATTAACAGGCTGACAGTCTGCAACTACTTTCCCAAACTGAGCTACAGCTCTGTGAGTAGCACGCTATTGACTTGGAATACCCAGTTTTCCCAGAAAGAAACTAATAGGAAATTGAGGTAAAAGCAATAGCAGCTATTACATTTAACACTGTTAAAACCTACATAAATCTGACTACATGTATTTTGTCAATGTAGCATGTTAAGGAATAATATTTAACTAGGACTTGTCTTATCATTTACTTTGAAGCTTTACCAAGCAAGTTGGCTCAGTCATAATGAGCTGATCCAAGCATATTCAATTTTCAGTTAGATATGTCAGTGCCATGTTTGTTTTCTAAGTACAATCACATACACACACACACACACACACACACACACACATACACATACACACAACACCAACAAAAGTGAAACCACATTTAACCCAGAGTGGCTGGCCAAAGGGCAGCTTTTTGTTTGGCATACTCTGCACCAAGACTGTGCTACCCTTGGCAAACAGACTAATAGTAAATGTCATATAAATCCCTAGAAGTATAGCAGTGCCAGTTTTGATATAGTTTGCCCAGGAGAAACAATATAAAAGTCACCTTTTCAAGGATATTCTCTTTTTGTTAGCTTGTTTTAATATTCCAACACAATGTTAAATGATAGAAATAAGTTGCATTGGCTCAGTTCTCAACAGCATTTCAAATCCAATCAGTGGAGGCTTATTTCACATTGTTCTGTCTAGCCTCTCTCCAGCTTATACTTTATGGGTTGTGTTTAGTTCAGGTCCAGAACTCAGAAATTCAAACAGGAAGCATCTGGGGATTCTCTGTTTTGAAGCAAGGATGGGTCAGGAATAGCCTAGCGAGGTGAGAATATTGCCTGCTTTTCAAGGGGGCTAAATTTCCGATTCCACCCAAGTTTGACAGATATCATTAATTCCTTGAGATAGTGCAATAATTTTCATCAAATGGAATGTAAAAATGTAATTCATATAAAGCACTTTGAAGTCAGTAGGTGGCAAAATTCCAGTTTCTTACTTTCTAATTCATAAGATTTTCAAATACTTCCATTGTTTGAACCAGATTGCACAATTTCAGTTTTCACTTCCCAGATGGGTCAGTATACCTACAGCATTCTACCTTCTCTGTGGCGTCCTTGTGTAGTCATTTCTGCCAAGACACTGAGCACGTTATAACTTAAGGATGAGCTTACACGATTTGCATTAAGAGGACTGCAATTTCCTCAGGTAGCTTTTATTTCTTGTTTTGTTTTGTTTTTTCCGAGACACAGTCTTGCTCTGTTGCCCAGGCTGGCGTGCAGTGGCATGATCTTGGCTCACTGCAACCTCCACCTCCCAAGTTCAAGGGGTTCTTGTGCCTCAGCCTCGCGAGTAGCTGGGATTACAGAAGCACGCTATCATCACACTGGCTAATTTTTTGTACTTTTAGTAGAGACAGGATTTCACCATGTTCTCCAGGCTGATCTCACACTGCTGACCTCAAATGATCAGTCTGCCTTGACCTCTCAAAGTGCTGGGATTACAGCCTGGTCAGCTTTTATTTCTTATTCAGCTTTAAAGTAAAGTGATAATCAGTAAATGTTCTTTTTAATGTAGGCATAGTTATCTTTGTCTTTAGTCGCTTTTAAAAATCATTAACATGACCTTAAATAATTTAATAATCTTTATGACCCCTAGTTTTCTTTAACTGATAAACAATGACAGAAGGCGGCTCAAATATGAGGCCTCCTATAAGATCAGATAATGCAATGTTCATCAAACATTACTTATATGAATATCAATTTTAAAAATTTTGCCAGACTATTTATTAAATAAATTCTACCTTAAAAATAAATAAAATTGGCTGGGCGTGGTGGCTCACACCTATAATCCCAGCACTCTGGGAGGCCGAGGTGGGCGGATCACCTGAGGTTGGGAATTCAAGACCAGCCTGACCAACATGGAGAAACCCTATCTCTACTAAAAATACAAAATTAGCTGGGCAAGGAGGTGCATGTCTGTAATCCCAGCTACTCAGGAGGCTGAGGCAGGAGAATTGCTTGAACCCGGGAGGCGGAGGTTGTGGTGAGCCGAGATTGCTCCATTGCACTCCAGCCTGGGCAACAAGAGCGAGACTCTGTCTCAAAATAAATAAATAAAACAATAAAATAAATAAAATTACTTAGAAAGAAAACTTTATTACTTTCTATAAATGGATGGTAATTGAAGAAAGAATACAATAAAAATAAAGTATCATTCAATAGTCTAAAAATTAACAAAAATAACAACTTGAATACAAATTATGAAAATGTAATCTATTAAATGCATAACTGAAAAATGTTTCTGAATGAATAAATGAAATTATCAAATATCAGTTGACAATGAACTCTGCATTGGCCTCAGCATTGCTTTCTTTAAGATGAAGATGAGAGTGTTTACTGCAAGAAGTTTCTGTGTTTTCCTTTGATACCATTAGCATAGGAATAACAGACAGTACATGTATAGAGCAGTAATAAACGTTATGACATACTCGAATTCTCACTTCGAATTTTCATACAGGTGGGCAACCTGACTGTTAAGTGGAGGAGGAGAACAAAGTAGACACAGACTCATTCATGCCCACTCATCCCAGACTTGGGTGCCACTTCACCCTCATTTCAGGAAAAGGGATTCTAAGAAACCTATGAAATTAAAATAACTTCATCCACCCCACTTATCGCTCCCTATATGGTATCTTACTGTTAAATTACATTTGACCTAAAGCTGCTTCCTTACATATATTAAGTTTGGCCTAAAGGGTTCTCCTTACCTACTAAACTGTAACGTAACTGGATTTGTAAGTAGACGGTAACCTACACTTGTAACAAGTAGCCCAGTCTCAGCCAGTCTCAGCAGCCATACCTCAACCACTCACAGGCAGCCAGTCCAAGAAAGTGGTCGCCCCGTACGGCTGTTTCTGTACCTCCCTTTGGTTTTCTATATATCACTTTCCCTTTTTCGGTTCAAAAATCCTCTTTAACCCCGCAGCACCGCCTGAGTTGCTCAGAACCTATTCTGGTTCAGGGAACTTCCTGATTTGCAAATTATTCTTGGCTCAAGTCAACACTGTTAAATTTAACTTGTCTAAAGTTTTTCTTTCAACACTAATAAGCTAGGGTTGTAACTGCCCTGGTAGAGGGAGAGGAACAGGGAAAATGGAGGGGCCTGGAGCTTTAATCTCCTCCATACTACCACATTCTTTTTGCCATTTCCGGTTGCGAAAGAATGACATGGTTATGGTGGCCTCCACCTCAGTCACATACAGAGGGATGTCAGCTTATAGCAAGCCATTTCTTCCAGCAGTCTGAGCAGCAAGGAGGGAGCAGTACCAAGAAATTCCTCAGTCGCCTCAGTGGGAAGCCTGGACTAATAGTTGCCCTTGAACCTCCAAACTCATCTCATGTTTCATATAATGATCCTGTAGTTATGGCAACAGAGAAACAGTGAACTAATGGGCATACATTTTTAAATTGTGATCTCTTTGTTTTA
Organism: Macaca mulatta; assembly: GCF_049350105.2. Lineage (NCBI taxonomy): Eukaryota > Metazoa > Chordata > Mammalia > Primates > Cercopithecidae > Macaca > Macaca mulatta. The sequence continues at coordinate 112,689,673 of NC_133408.1, forward strand.
GCTTGCTGTGTGAGCAATATCTGAAAATGAAATCTAAATGTCTCCTCCTTTGCTACTTTTTCCATAATGTGGTTTAAAACATTGTAATATTCAGTTCTTTTTTAAATTGAAATTAATATATAATCATTATCAAACTTGTCTAATAATTCATCTGTGTGTAAAGCAGAGGTTAACAAAATAGGACCTTCAGGTCAAATGCTGCTGCTGCCTGTTAAGCAAATAACCTTTTACTGGAACTCAGTCCCACTCACCTGTTTATTTATTGTTTATGGTGGCTTTCTCACTGCAATACAGTTGTGTAGTTGTGATAGTGAATAACTGGGTGGTTTGTAAAGTGTAAAATATTTGCTACTTGGCCTTTTACAGAAAAAGTTTGAAAGTCCCCAACAATTGTTACACGCCCATTTTAATCCAGAGATATCTAATGTTAATGGTTTAATAGATTGTCATTTTATTTATATATTTATTTTAATTAATATTTATTTTTATTTTTTTGAAATGGAGACTCACTCTTGTTGTCCAGGCTGGAGTGCAGTCACGTGATCTCAGCTCACTGTAACCTCCGCCTCCTGAGTTAAAGCGATTCTCCTACCTCAGCCTCCCAAGTAGTTGGGATTATAGGCGCCTGCCACCATGCCAGGCAATTTTTTTTTTTTTTTTTTGTAATTTTAGTAGAGACAGAGGTCTCACTATGTTGACCAGGCTGGTCTCGAACTCCCAACCTCAAGTGATCCATCCACCTCGGTCTCCCAAAGTGCTGGGATTACAGGCATGAGTCGCCGCACCCACCCTTTCCTTTTATTTATTTTATATGTGACACTTCAATGCCTCATTACCTTACAGCCCAACCTTAATTGGCAATATAGTAAGTCCTTATGTTATTGTGTAAATATTTTAATGGTGTAACTGATGAATCTGATACTCTCAAGTAATATAATATTTTAGAACTATCCTGATTTGTACTTTATATTTTTAATTTATTTTTATTTTTATTTTTATTTTTTTATTATTATTATACTTTAAGTTCTAGGGTACATGTGCATAACGTGCAGGTTTGTTACATATGTATACTTGTGCCATTTTGCTGTGCTGCACCCTTCAACTCGTCAGCACCCATCAACTCATCATCTCCATCAGGTATAACTCCCAATGCAATCCCTCCCCCCTCCCCCGTCCCCATGATAGGCCCCGGTGTGTGATGTTCCCCTTCCCAAGTCCAAGTGATCTCACTGTTCAGTTCCCACCTGTGAGTGAGAACATGCGGTGTTTGGTTTTCTGTTGTTGTGATAGTTTGCTAAGAATGATGGTTTCCAGCTGCATCCATGTCCCTACAAAGGACACAAACTCATCCTTTTTTATGGCTGCATAGTATTCCATGGTGTATATGTACCACATTTTCTTAATCCAGTCTGTCACTGATGGACATTTGGGTTGATTCCAAGTCTTTGCTATTGTGAATAGTGCCGCAATGAACATACGTGTGCATGTGTCTTTATAGCAGCATGATTTATAATCCTTTGGGCATATACCTAGTAATGGGATGACTGGGTCAAATGGTACATCTAGTTCTAGATCCTTGAGGAATTCCCATACTGTTTTCCATAATGGTTGAACTAGTTTACAATCCCACCAACAGTGTAAAAGTGTTCCTATTTCTCCACATCCTCTCCAGCACCTGTTGTTTCCTGACTTTTTAATGATTGCCATTCTAACTGGTGTGAGATGGTATCTCATTGTGGTTTTGATTTGCATTTCTCTGATGGCCAGTGATGATGAGCATTTTTTCATGTGTCTGTTGGCTGTATGAATGTCTTCTTTTGAGAAATGTCTGTTCATATCCTTTGCCCACTTTTTGATGGGGTTGTTTGTTTTTTTCTTGTAAATTTGTTTGAGTTCTTTATAGGTTCTGGATATTAGCCCTTTGTCAGATGAGTAGATTGCAAAAATTTTCTCCCATTCTGTAGGTTGCCTGTTCACTCTGATGGTAGTTTCTTTTGCTGTGCAGAAGCTCTTTAGTTTAATGAGATCCCATTTGTCAATTTTGGCTTTTGATGCCATTGCTTTTGGTGTTTTAGACATGAAGTCTTTGCCCATGCCTGTGTCCTGAATGGTACTACCTAGGTTTTCCTCTAGGGTTTTTATGGTATTAGGTCTAACATTTAAGTCTCTAATCCATCTTGAATTAATTTTCATATAAGGAGTAAGGAAAGGATTCAGTTTCAGCTTTCTACTTATGGCTAGCCAATTTTCCCAGCACCATTTATTAATTAGGGAATCCTTTCCCCATTTCTTGTTTCTCTCAGGTTTGTCAAAGATCAGATGGCTGTAGATGTGTGGTATTATTTCTGAGGACTCGGTTCTGTTCCATTGGTCTATATCTCTGTTTTGGTACCAGTACCATGCTGTTTTGGTTACTGTAGCCTTGTAGTATAGTTTGAAGTCAGGTAGCGTGATGCCTCCAGCTTTGTTCTTTTGACTTAGGATTGTCTTGGAGATGCGGGCTCTTTTTTGGTTCCATATGAACTTTAAAGCAGTTTTTTCCAATTCTGTGAAGAAACTCATTGGTACCTTGATGGAGATGGCATTGAATCTATAAATAACCTTGGGCAGTATGGCCATTTTCACGATATTGATTCTTCCTATCCATGAGCATGGTATGTTCTTCCATTTGTTTGTGTCCTCTTTTATTTCACTGAGCAGTGGTTTGTAGTTCTCCTTGAAGAGGTCCTTTACATCCCTTGTAAGTTGGATTCCTAGGTATTTTATTCTCTTTGAAGCAATTGTGAATGGAAGTTCATTCCTGATTTGGCTCTCTGTTTGTCTGTTACTGGTGTATAGGAATGCTTGTGATTTTTGCACATTAATTTTGTATCCTGAGACTTTGCTGAAGTTGCTTATCAGCTTAAGGAGATTTTGGGCTGAGACAATGGGATTTTCTAAATATACAATCATGTCATCTGCAAAGAGGGACAATTTGACTTCTTCTTTTCCTAACTGAATACGCTTTATTTCTTTCTCTTGCCTGATTGCCCTAGCCAGAACTTCCAACACTATGTTGAATAGGAGTGGTGAGAGAGAGCATCCCTGTCTTGTGCCAGTTTTCAAAGGGAATGCTTCCAGTTTTTGCCCATTCAGTATGATATTGGCTGTGGACTTGTCATAAATGGCTCTTATTATTTTGAGGTACGTTCCATCAATACCGAATTTATTGAGCGTTTTTAGCATGAAGGGCTGTTGAATTTTGTCAAAAGCCTTTTCTGCATCTATTGAGATAATCATGTGGTTCTTGTCTTTGGTTCTGTTTATATGCTGGATTATGTTTATTGATTTGCAAATGTTGAACCAGCCTTGCATCCCAGGGATGAAGCCCACTTGATCATGGTGGATAAGTTTTTTGATGTGCTGCTGAATCTGGTTTGCCAGTATTTTATTGAGGATTTTTGCATCGATGTTCATCAGGGATATTGGTCTAAAATTCTCTTTTTTTGTTGTGTCTCTGCCAGGCTTTGGTATCAGGATGATGTTGGCCTCATAAAATGAGTTAGGGAGGATTCCCTCTTTTTCTATTGATTGGAATAGTTTCAGAAGGAATGGTACCAGCTCCTTCTTGTACCTCTGGTAGAATTCAGCTGCGAATCCATCTGGTCCTGGACTTTTTTTCATTGGTAGGCTATTAATTACTGCCTCAATTTCAGAGCCTGCTATTGGTCTATTCAGGGATTCAACTTCTTCCTGGTTTAGTCTTGGAAGAGTGTAAGTGTCCAGGAAATTATCCATTTCTTCTAGATTTTCTAGTTTATTTGCATAGAGGTGTTTATAGTATTCTCTGATGGTAGTTTGTATTTCTGTGGGGTTGGTGGTGATATCCCCTTTATCATTTTTTATTGCATCTATTTGATTCTTCTCTCTTTTCTTCTTTATTAGTCTTGCTAGTGGTCTGTCAATTTTGTTGATCTTTTCAAAAAACCAACTCCTGGATTCATTGATTTTTTGGAGGGTTTTTTGTGTCTCTATCTCCTTCAGTTCTGCTCTGATCTTAGTTATTTCTTGCCTTCTGCTAGCTTTTGAATGTGTTTGCTCTTGCTTCTCTAGTTCTTTTAATTGTGATGTTAGAGTGTCAATTTTAGATCTTTCCTGCTTTCTCTTGTGGGCATTTAGTGCTATAAATTTCCCTCTACACACTGCTTTAAATGTGTCCCAGAGATTCTGGTATGTTGTATCTTTGTTCTCATTGATTTCAAAGAACATCTTTATTTCTGCCTTCATTTCGTTATGTATCCAGTAGTCATTTGGGAGCAGGTTGTTCAGTTTCCATGTAGTTGAGTGGTTTTGATTGAGTTTCTTAGTCCTGAGTTCTAGTTTGATTGCACTGTGGTCTGAGAGACAGTTTGTTATAATTTCTGTTCTTGTACATTTGCTGAGGAGTGCTTTACTTCCAATTATGTGGTCAATTTTGGAACAAGTGTGATGTGCTGCTGAGAAGAATGTATATTCTGTTGACTTGGGGTGGAGAGTTCTATAGATGTCTATTAGGTCTGCTTGCTGCAGAGATGAGTTCAATTCCTGGATATCCTTGTTAACTTTCTGTCTCGTTGATCTGTTTAATGTTGAGAGTGGAGTGTTGAAGTCTCCCATTATTATTGTATGGGAGTCTAAGTCTCTTTGTAAGTCTCTAAGGACTTGCTTTATGAATCTGGGTGCTCCTGTATTGGGTGCATATATATTTAGGATAGTTAGCTCTTCCTGTTGAATTGATCCCTTTACCATTATGTAATGGCCTTCTTTGTCTCTTTTGATCTTTGATGGTTTAAAGTCTGTTTTATCAGAGACTAGTATTGTAAACCCTGCTTTTTTTTGTTCTCCATTTGCTTGGTAAATCTTCCTCCATCCCTTTATTTTGAGCCTATGTATGTCTCTGCGTGTGAGATGGGTCTCCTGAATACAGCGGACTGATGGGTCTTGACTCTTTATCCAGTTTGCCAGTCTGTGTCTTTTAATTGGAGCATTTAGTCCATTTACATTTAAGGTTAATATTGTTATGTGTGAACTTGATCCTGCCATTATGATATTAACTGGTTATTTTGCTTGTTAGTTGATGCAGTTTCTTCCTAGCCTAAATGGTCTTTACATTTTGGTATGTTTTTGCAATGGCTGGTACCAGTTGTTCCTTTCCATGTTTAGTGCTTCCTTCAGGGTCTCTTGTAAGGCAGGCCTAGTGGTGACAAAATCTCTAAGCATTTGCTTATCTGTAAAGGATTTTATTTCTCCTTCACTTAAGAATCTTAGTTTGGCTGGATATGAAATTCTGGGTTGAAAATTCTTTTCTTTAAGAATGTTGAATATTGGCCCCCACTCTCTTCTGGCTTGTAGAGTTTCTGCTGAGAGATCTGCTGTTAGTCTGATGGGCTTCCCTTTGTGGGTAACCCGACCTTTCTCTCTGGCTGCCCTTAAGATTTTTTCCTTCATTTCAACTTTGGTGAATCTGGCAATTATGTGTCTTGGAGTTGCTCTTCTCTAGGATATCTTTGTGGCATTCTCTGTATTTCCTGGATTTGAATGTTGGCCTGCCCTACTAGGTTGGGGAAGTTCTCCTGGATGATATCCTGAAGAGTGTTTTCCAACTTGGTTCCATTTTCCCCCTCACTTTCAGGCACCCCAATCAGACGTAGATTTGGTCTTTTTACATAATCCCATACTTCTTGCAGGCTTTGTTCATTTCATTTCCTTCTTTTTTCTTTAGATTTCTCTTCTCGCTTCATTTCGTTCATTTGATCCTCAATCGCTGATACTCTTTCTTCCAGTTGATCGAGTCGGTTACTGAAGCTTGTGCATTTGTCACGTATTTCTCGTGTCATGGTTTTCATCTCTTTCATTTCGTTTATGACCTTCTCTGCATTAATTACTCTAGCCATCAATTCTTCCACTTTTTTTTAAAGATTTTTAGTTTCTTTGCGCTGGGTACGTAATTCCTCCTTTAGCTCTGAGAAGTTTGATGGACTGAAGCCTTCTTCTCTCATCTCGTCAAAGTCATTCTTCATCCAGCTTTGATCCGTTGCTGGCGATGAGCTGCGCTCCTTTGCCAGGGGAGATGCGCTCTTATTTTTTGAATTTCCAGCTTTTCTGCCCTGCTTTTTCCCCATCTTTGTGGTTTTATCTGCCTCTGGTCTTTGCTGATGATAGTGACGTACTGATGGGATTTTGGTGTAGGTGTCCTTCCTGTTTGATAGTTTTCCTTCTAACAGTCAGGACCCTCAGCTGTAGATCTGTTGGAGAATGCTTGAGGTCCACTCCAGACCCTGTTTGCCTGGGTGTCAGCAGCAGAGGCTGCAGAAGATAGAATATTGCTGAACAGCGAGTGTACCTGTCTGATTCTTGCTTTGGAGGCTTCCTCTCAGGGGTGTACTCCACCCTGTGAGGTGTGAGGTGTCAGACTGCCCCTAGTGGGGGATGTCTCCCAGTTAGGCTATTCAGGGGTCAGGGACCCACTTGAGCAGGGAGTCTGTCCCTTCTCAGATCTCAACCTCCGTGTTGGGAGATCCACTGCTCTCTCCAAAGCTGTCAGACAGAGTCGTTTGCGTCTGCAGAGGTTTCTGCTGCTTTTGTTGTTGTTTACTGTGCCCTGTTGCCAGAGGTGGAGTCTACAGAGACAGGCAGGTTTCCCTGAGCTGCTGTGAGCTCCACCCAGTTCGAGCTTCCCAGCAGCTTTGTTTACCTACTTAAGCCTCAGCAATGGCGGGTGCTCCTCCCCCAGCCTCACTGCTGCCTTGTGGCGAGATCGCAGACTGCGGTGCTAGCAATGAGGGAGGCTCCGTGGGCGTGGGACCCTCCTGGCCAAGTGTGGGATATAATCTCCTGGTGTGCCTGTTTGCTTAAAGCGCAGTATTGGGGTGGGAGTTACCTGATTTTCCAGGTGTTGTGTGTCTCAGTTCCCCTGTCTAGGAAAAGGGATTCCCTTTCCCCTTGCACTTCCCAGTGAGGCGATGCCTCGCCCTGCTTCAGCTCTCGCTGGCCGGGCTGCAGCAGCTGACCAGCACCGATTGTCTGGCACTCCCTAGTGAGATGAACCCAGTACCTCAGTTGAAAATGCAGAAATCACCGGTCTTCTGTGTCGCTCGCGCTGGGAGTTGGAGACTGGAGCTGTTCCTATTTGGCCATCTTGCTCCGCACCCCCCCCCCCCGATTTGTACTTTAAATTCATTTCTCCTTTCTTTCCTGAGTCTTTCCTGACCACAACACAAACTTCTTTCTCTCCTCTGAATTACTTTGTACCTCCTGTAATTACCATTCAGTTAGCAATATACGTATCATTTTGTATTATCATAGTTTCCAACATAAGAAGTTTGGAAACAATGCCTTTACTCTTTAATGAAAAATAAACACCCTCAAGAGAGTGATTTTTTAAAAATTCTGATGTGTTTTACTCAATTCAGCTGAGACTACACACTATCAAAGAAACCAGGCTTTATTTTAACATGCAAAAAGTTCAAGTGAAATACTGAACCAGTTATAACAAATTTAGAACACCAGATTTTTTGCTGAGAAAGTTATTCAACTTATCTAGAGAGATTGACAAAAAATTGATTTAAATTTCCTAGAAATTTAAACCAAGCTGTCAAACTTTTGTTATCTTAAAAGAATATTGGGTAATATAAAGAAAGGAACAAAATAAAATCCTAGTACAAATCAGGAATTTATTGATATGACTAAAAATAAAATTCAGCACTGCTGTGTAGCTGTGCAAGGCCCAATTGGTGGCAGAAACTTCTAGGGAGCTGGAACTTTCCAGATAAACTTTCTTTACTGTTGGGCTTAGCGGTCTCTGCCCTAATGTAGGCATGATCTAGGTTCGTGCTCCATCCTCCAAGCTTTAAATGCACACAGTAACTGTACATTATGCTGCTGTAGAGATAAGCATGGATGCTGTAAATCATATCATAGCGTGACAATAAAATCTACAAAGTTGAAAAATCCTAGAAATTTATATGTTTCAAATATTCTCATTTTTTTTCTGGAATATAAACTTATATACTAAGCTCTTTGATTATTTTTATTGTATTTATTTATTTATTTATTTATTTATTTTGAGACAGGGTCTCGCTGTGTTACCCACGCTGCAGTGCAGTGGCATGTTCACCGGTTAGAGTACACTGCATCCTTGACCTCTTCAGGCTCAGAGGATTATCCCACCTCAGCCTCCTGAGTAGCTTGGACTATAAGCATGTGCCACCACACCTAGATAATGTTTGTATATTTTTTTGTAGATAGGGTTTCACCATGTTGCCCAGACTGGTCTTAAACTCCTATGCTCAAGAGATATGCCCACCTCGGCCTCTCAAAGTGCTGGGACTACAGGTGTGAGCCACTGCGCCCAGCCTTAAGCAATTTGATTAAAAAGGAGACAGCTACCTGGCAGTATCAGAATTAGAATCTTCAAAGACTTGGAGATAGAATAGATGTGAATGTGGAGAGAATGAGAGGAATACGGATGCGTCCAGGCTCTAGAAAAGTGGCAACATTCACAGAAGTAGGGATATAGGAAAGATATACAGTTCTGTTGATGGTGGTGTGAAAAGGGAGGCAAGGATGAACAAAGATGAGCTCAATAACGACATGTTAAATTCTAAATATGTGTATAGTATCCAAGTGGAGATATCCAGATGTTGGTATTCAAAGAGGACAACTCTAAGTGGGGCATACTTTCACTGATTGATGAAAAAATGAGAAGGATCCAGGGATTCTAAGAAGTCAAGAAAAGTATTCTAGGCAGAGATAAACACGAGCTTGAAGGTGCTGAGGTACATGGGGGATATTGACAGTAGGATCACAAAGAGTGAAGTGAAAGGGTGGGAGGCATATAGTGAGGTTATGGCTGGGGTAAGAGAAACCGGAGCCAGCTCATGTAATAACATCAAGTCTGGGTACAGTGGGCATGTGGGTGTGCATTACTTTACTCCAAAGGCCATGGACGCCAGCGGAGAATCATAAGGTAGAGAAAAGATTGATATGATTCAGATGCTAAAAAGATATTTCTAGTGGCTGTCTGGCAGTGGATTCAACGTGTGTTGGAGAGAAAGCAGAGAGGCAGAATAGAAGGCAGAGAGTGGCTCAGATGTGTATTGTATGATAGTAGTATAAATGAAGAGAAAGGGTCAGATTTGAAGCAGTGGTTTGCAATAATTTTGTAACTGCAATTTATATTTTTTAAGAGATTCAATTCTGTGTAAGTGTATGTCTGTGGCTGTGAAACAAAATTTTGTAAATAAAATTAATTTTATCACTGGTAAAACATTAAAATTTTGGAATAATTTTGTTTTTTTTCTGTTCCATCCAATTTTTAAAAATTCTACTCATGACCCATTAAATTGATTTTATAACTCACTAGTAGGTTGTAATAGTATACTGACTTACCAGAAAAACTTGTAGGTGTTGATGTTAAACTAAGTATGGGAAGTAAGACAGTGGATGCATCAAAGAAAACTCCCAGATGAGCAAGAAAATTTGACAGAACAATTGAATAGTTTCCAGAAACTCAACACCACAATGGGAACTTTTAGCAGGTTGTATAAGGAGCCTATGGATTAGTGTGATGTGTCTGTAATACGTACAAATGAATGTGCCATGAACATGCGTGTGCTGGTATTTGCATGGGTATATGATTTCACTTCTCTTGGATAAATAAGAGTGGAATGACTTAATTATTTGATAAATGTATGTTTAATTTTTTAAGGAGCTACCAAACAAGTTTACATAATGATTTGTACCATTTTTTTCATTCCCACCAACAGGTTATGATGCCTTCAGTTCCTCCACATCTTCTCACAAACACTTACCAGCATGTCTCTTTAATTTAATCTATTTTAATAGGTGTGTAGGGTTTTAAATTTGCATTTCCCTAATGACTAATGCCATTGAGCATTTCTTTACTATTTATTTGCATATGAATTTCTTTAGTAAAGCATCTCTTCAAATCTCTTGCCCTTTTTTTTTAAAAAAAAAATTGTTTTTGAGTTTAGTGTTTTCAGCATTATTTATTCTAGATCCAAGTATTTTATTAAATATAGGTTATGTAAGCTTTTTAGGAGTTTACGGTTTACCTTTTTATTCTCAGAACAGTAACTTTCGATGAGTAAAAGCTTTAAATTTTCATATAGTTCTGAGGAAGTAGGGAAGATGTGGAAGCTACGTGGGTTTGGATTTGTTTGTGTAAGGTATCCTCTCTATTATTTTGAAGAACTGCCATGACTTAGGAAGCTCCCCTGCCAACCCCAAATGGTAAAAAAAGGAAAAAAAGAAAAAGGAAAAAGAAAAAGGCAACAAGCGGATTGTGAGGCATCCAATTCATTTCTTTGAACAGAGCAGGTGACGATGATGGGCAATAATGTTCCAGCGCTGGCAGGAAGATGAACAGAAGATTTCTTTCAGATATTTCTGATTTCACTTGGACACAAGAATTCTTGACTAGGTGATAGTAACAATAGCACAGTGGTGGGGCAAAGAAGTTACACATTGGAAGTCTATAGCAGCCCAGTTCCTTATGCAGAATATTGAGTAAGTGCTAATCATCTTCCTCTAAGAAAAAGTCTAAAATAAAAATCAATTATATCGAAATGTGTTTATTTAGGGAGATAATACTTGAAATAAAAGTTAAAATCAACGAAAAATATATCAATTTGCTTGCATCATGAATTGGTGTCCTAAAAATCCTTAGTTGTTTTCCATTGGCATAGCCCACAGTCTAGTCCCACCAAATAACGGCTCTTCTTAGTTACAATCTGTGCTGTTGTAAGGATTATAAAGATGTGTAGGTGTCTTCTGAGAAATGCCTATAAAATGAGGCACTATCTAACTAGAGAACTGCTATTTTTATTCATCACATGATCTATTAGCTTACTAAATTTTCTACTTCATTACAAGAAGAGATGAAAACATTGTATATCAACACACTTAATAAAGCTCAATGAAACAAAGTGAAATAGGTGATGAGATTAAGAATTAGGTTTTATATATATATATATAAAATATATATATATGCAGTGATTCCTGGAATGAATTCTGGAATGAGTTCAGCCTGTGCAATGATCTGAATGTTTGTGTCCTTTCCTCTCACGAATCATTATGTTGAAATCCTAACAGAGAAACTGATTATATTAGGAGGTGGGGCTTTTGGAAGATGATTGTGTCATGAGGGTGCAGCCCACATGATCGGGATTAGTGGCCTTATAAGAAAGGCCCCAGAGATCTCTTTTGCCTCTTCTGCCATGTGAGGGCACAGTGAAAAATTATTATCTATGAACCCAGAAGCAGGATCTTATGAGACAACAAATTTGCAGGCACCTTGCTCTTGGACTTTGAACTTTCAAAACTGTGAGAAATAAATTTCTGCTGTTTATAAGCCACCCAGTCTATGGTTTTCTGTTATAGCTGTCAGAACAGACTAAGATAGTATGCTGCCATTTGAATTCTATACACTTAAGATCTATGTCACACATTTGACACTAAGCTACCTATTTAACCATCTGAAGTGGGAAACATGATTAGGTAAGTGGGTCATAGCATCCACAAAATTAAATAACATAAAGGTTGTTCAGGAGAAACACATTCTTGGTACTGAAACTAGAGACATTCTTAACCACGTGTACTAACAAATGATAAGAACTGGATTTACGTCTATGATGAATTGCTTCAACTCTGTCTCATAAGAGAAGGTTTACAGGGCCTGTCACTAGCAGACAGCAGTCCCTGTGATGAGTCCTTAGGTAAAAGACTGTACCTGATCTGCTGCCATTATTTGAAACACACTCTGTGTGTAGTGTAAAACATGATGAAACCAATCTTTTCTTATTTGTTTTCAAACATAGACACATCTTTTATAATAATTTTTCCTCCAATTCATGGACGTTAGTTACGATTACCAATGTCAGCATTATCTATTATTTTCTCAACAGAGAAACAAGTCCTATAGACATTCTAAGTTAGAGTAGCAACCCAAAACCATGAATCAGGTAATGTGCACTTTTAGATTCGTTCATTAGTGATAGGTTAATTGGAATGCCATAGTAAATTACAACTAAGAAACTGCAGGTTGAGAAAATTAAAATAAATTTATATGCTTCCAGACTTCTCAGAACCTTTGAAATATCTGCATACAAAACTTATCTCTGAGTAGCAGATATAGATTTGGTGTTTTCTAAACTTTTTGCAAAAGCTTCTCTTTGCAGAGCATCTCATGAAACATTCCAGGAAATACTCAGGAAATCTTCCACATTCTTTTATTCTACACTGTGAATTTGGATTAATTCCAACACTGACTCACAATCAGTCCCATAAAGAGAATTACATAGATTCTGACACTGATATGTATGCAGCACTTTGAGTCGTTCTTTTGGCACTGACTACTGTTAAAATAACAATGATATGTATTAGTTTGATGGGATTTTAAAGAAATAACTTCTGAAATACTATTTGTTTTTTATGATCTGAACTCAAGTGTATGCCATCAATTTCTTCAAAGATCATGTTCTACCTGATCTTTGCCTTCTAAGTCGTGGAAAGGACTTTGGCCAAAAGTAATAAAATCTGATCTGAGAAAAAAGAGAGTGATTTAAGTTTCATATGCTGCTATTTTCTAATGAAAAGTATTAATACAAAGGATTCAAAGACTCTTAGAGACAATATTAAAATTTTGGCAACACACAACTAGATTCTTTAAAAAACAGTCCTCAAAATATATGGGACTGTAGTAAAAGGGGAAATAATTAACTTTGTATTATGGAAATAATGTTCTGTATAAATAAAGTAGCCAATTAGATCAGAAGGGGAAAATAAAAATACAAATAAATCTGCACATATCAATTTCTGCAAGTCATGCAGAGCAACTGGAACTCTCATAATAATGGAAATACTAAACTTTGAAAAACAGTTTGGGTATGTCTTAATGTTAAAATATGTTTACCATACTATATATTATAATATGAACAGGATTCTTTAAAAATTACTTATATTATGAGATTATTGATACTAATGTGTAAATTATCATATATTATATTTTCATTTGAATGCCAAAAATGATCTTGAAAATAAAATAAATACAACAGATCTGGTTTTCAAACTAAAAATTAGTATTATTTATGCATTTGAATATGATTGAAGTGAGTATATGAAAATCATTCTTAGGTTTGGCTTGTAATTAGTTTTGTCAGTACTTTTTCTTTTCATTGAGAATTCTATTTTGAATTCTACTTTGGGCTTTGAACTCCAGATTTATGTATCAACCTGTGCAACCATCTCTACTTTGATGTCTACAAGCATCTCTTATCATGGTTTAAGCCAAATCTTGCAGTTTGTCCATCACAGTAAATAACAACTTTATTCTTTCAGCAGGTTGAATCAAAGTCTTGAAATTATTCATGTCTTCTCTCTTTTTAATCTCATTACCCACATCTGATCTCTTAGCAAACCTTATCAGCTTTACTTATAATATGTTTTCACAATCACCCTTTCACTTTGACTCCTTCTGCTGCAACTATCCTAGTGAAAGTAAGCAAGATTTACCTGAACTATATCAACTATTTATGAACAGTCCTCTGCTTCCAGCCTACCTCTCTAAAGTCCATTCTTCACAAAGAAACCAAAATGATCATTTTATACATATATTGGACCATGTGACTCTTCTGTTCAAAATCCTCCCATACTTTTCTGCGTATATTAGTTAGGAGACTGTTAGCCGTTAGGTGAACAAGGTTCAAATAATAACAAATACAACACAAAATACATTACAAATTTGGTATTTGCTCATATAATGACCTGATTGATGGGCTGCTCTTCTCTATGTACTAATTCAGAGACTCAGACACCTTCTAATTTGGGGCTTTGTCATTTCATCATGTGGCTTCCAAATTTTACAAAGCAGGACCTCAAATGACACATAGAGTATGAACTCACCTATGTAAAATAATGTGCGTGAAAAAGATCCTAAATACAAGATGTTCATTAAAATATTAATAAGGCTACAATCTGACAGGTGTGGTTATGAGTGCTTTTTTCTTAAATATCTTCTTCATTTTCTATATTTCTACAGTAAATATATATTATTTTATAATTTTAGAGGTAAAAACAAACTTTTTAAGATGATCATGTCAGTGCAGGTTTCCAGTCTAATTCCCAGTAACTGATTCTAATGACTAAAGAGAAAGATACGTGGAGAAAGAAAGGACTTCATCAGTTCTAGAGTACAATCTAGCAAACCATATGTCCCCTCTTTTGGAGAGTTAAAGTTTGGAAATCTGGCAGCATCAAGCAGAACGTTAAGATTTCCTTTCTTGAATTCCCCTTGAAATGCATCTCTATATGTTACTCTTAAAAAACCCAGTTTCTTAAAAAAAAAAAAATAGAATTTGCCTCCTCTTCTGTAATGGATGAACCCTGTAATCTGCATGTAGTCAGCACTGGTGGGGAGAACTGTTAGTGATATTGATCCATTCTAATTCAAGTCATTTTGGCTTTGAGAGCCAATGACAGCTGAGGAGAATATTATCATCCAAAGTAGGGGGAGTTACAGGAATTGTTACAAGCTAGAAATGTCATGGATTGAGACTCTTTCTTCTAAACAAATTCTCATTTGTCACAACTGTCAATTTGTCCAAAAGCAAAAGCCATGTTTTCTGACTGGGATGCCCCAAACACTAGGCCTTGGACTTCCCCAGCCTCAATAAATATAAATGATAGGAAGAGCTTAAATGGTATTTTTGTAAGTTTATAGGAAGAGTAGAGGCCAAGGATAACAAAACCAAAATAAGGAAAGCTGATGTGTGCCATGGCAGCTCTAATTCACTGCAAATGCCTGCAGAGACAGCTGGGGCTGCTCAGTGATAGTTTTATCCTCCACCATCTCATGCTGAACCGATAAGATAGACCTAAACTCCAAAGTGTCACATATCCCTGGAGTGGATACAAGGACTATTCATCCACATCTTTTTTTTTTTTTTTTTTTTTGTGAGGAGGGGGATGAAATAAGTGTAAAGAACCCGTATCCATCCACGACAAGAAAATTGGGAGTGAAGGAGGGGAAACAGCTTATTACAAGTTGATAGAGAACAGCTTTTGTGTATTATCTCTGGGAAACTAAGAATAATTTTAGGCAGAACAGTTGTATACACTCAAGTGAGATTGGAAAAAATTGAAGAAAAAATGATGCTATATGATAAGAAATAGATGCCAAAGAAGGACTGAGAGAGTTTAGGAAAATATTTAAGAAAACAAATAATGCCATTGTGAAATTTGAAGTAGACCCAGAAGGAAGATGAAAATAGAAAAAAGCAAAACAAAACAAAACAAAAACTATACTGAAAGTATAGACTTGAGAAGACAATGTCAGAAAATAAAAAGGAGATGAAAATGGACACAGACAATATGATAGATGTGGTAGATAAAGGGGATCTGGTAAACACATAAATCTCATTTGTGAAGAAGTGTAAAAAATCAATGGAACATAAATAATAAGCACAAACACAATGGCAGACATTGCCCTAAAGCAAAGAAAGATTCAAATCTGAGGTTTAAGGATGCTCACCTCTTCAAGATATTCTACCCAAAATATACAAAACAAAAATGATGTAATTTCAAAGGCACAAAAATATTCTATAAGCACTCAGGAGGTAGAAATGAATGACTTTTTTTTTAAGGCAAGTTGAACTCAGACTTAATATTATTTTGAAATATTAGATGTCAAAAGAAAAGGCAGATCTATAATTATAGAAGTTCTACCACTCTGCTTTTCTCACATAAACACCTCCCAGAAAAGTCGTTACATTTTTTATAATTTTATAAACATTGAAGCTAAGTATCATATAAATAAGAGACTATGATGAAGACCTTTTATAATTACTAAAGAGTGTTATGTCTTGTGCTAATTATAGATTTATTGACTCTCTTTTCCAAATTCAGATTTTATTACCTGATCTGTGAAAGGGAAATAGGACCTTTAAATATTATTCTTTGCTAGCTGACTTGATGTTAAGCTTTGTCAGGAGTGGGCTGCGGAGTCATTGTTAAAGGAAACGGTTTTCCTCCCTCGTTCCTACATGCTCACTTGGCAGGGTCTTGTAACACAGGCAGATTCTTCAGTGCCCAGTTCCTGAAATGCGTAGCAGCCAGTAGCTTACCTGGCACCTCTTCAAGTGGTTTTGTAGGAAAGTGCCTCTAGTAAGAAATTCCTGGTGAACAGTGTCTTCTGTTCTTTTTCATCCTAAAGGCTGATTTAAAGCAAGTTCCCCAGTCCAACCCTGGGGGTAGTGGCTGTTCCTTCTCTCTTCTGTTCCTATGTTGTTTTGAGTTTTCTCAACTTTTATTAGCTACTCCCTTATTATGCCAGCTACCTGTTATAGCTGACAAACCTTTATATTAAACTTCTCCTACTCAAATTACTGTGTTTTCTCTCTCAAATTTGGACCATTATCAATATCACCAGAGGTTCCTAATCAGTTGTTTTTTTCATGTCGTTTCAACAAAAATCTTTTGATGTCTTTTTGTGCTGATAGATTCGCAGATGCAAATACTGAGAGTAAATAGTTCCTCATGTCTTACATTCTCATGGGATGTCTGACATTCATATTAGACTCTTCTCAAGCTTTTTCCCTTGAATTAGACCAAAAAAAAAAAAAAAAAAAAAAAGAAAAAAAGAAGAAAAGAAAAAAAAAAAAAAGGGAATCCCCAGCAGACTCCCATTGACTAGGTAGCTTTGAGCAGAGATCTGACAGTTACTCGGACAAGAAGACATCTGAAAATGTCTGGGGTGCTGATATGGTTTGGCTGTGTCCCCACCCAAATCTCATCTTGAACTGTAGCTCCCACAACTCCCGCGTGTTGTGGGAGATAATTGAATCATGGGGTCGCTTTACCCCTGTTGTTCTCATGGTAGTAAATAAGTCTCATGAGATCAGATGGTTTTATAAGGGGAAACCCCTTTCGCTTGGTTCTCCTTCTCTTTCTTGCCTGCCGCCCATGTAAGACATGCCTTTCACTTTCTTCCATGATTGTGAGGCCTCCCCAGCCACGTGGAATTGCGAGTCCATTAAACCTGTTTTTTCTCACAAATTACCCAGTCTCAGGTATGTCTTTTATTGGCAGGGTTCAAACGGACTAATACAAGTGTCCTCTTTTTGGTTCATGTGAAGGTTCAAAGTCCTCTGTTCTGTCCATCTTGGCTTCACTTAACAGGCCTTCAGCCAAAGTGCTCTGTCTCTGTTGAATTTTGAAAGAATTACTATTTGAACCAAAAAGTGTATATTTAGCCAACTTATCCTTCACATACATAGGTAAGAAAAAAATTGTAGTAAGATATGCAGTTATACATGTACTCTCCTGAAAACTTTTGCAATCTACAACAGTACAAAGGAAAAGAAAAACAAGAATGGAAGATATAAGGAAGAGAAGTGTTGGAAGTGAGCATTGACATGATTTAGTCATAGAATTAAGTTTAAATGATTTTATATATATATTCATTCATTCAAAACAAATTTATTGAGTGCCTTTGATGTCAATTCTTTTCATATTAATCCATGAATTTAATGTAGTTCCAATTAAAATGCCAACAGGATTCTTTGAAGTTTAGTCTAAACATTTACATGAGCAAATGTATAAAAACAGCTTCATATTTTTGAGAAATAAAATTCAAGCATGAGAAATTGTACTACAAGTTACCAGAATTTATTATGATGTTGCAATGATGAAGACAACATGACACTAGCATAAGAGTAGATAAAAACATCCACAGAGCTGAATGAAGAGCCTGGAAATAGTACAGGTACATAGAATAGTGGGAAAAGTATTGACTGACTAATGGTGTGGGAAGAACTGTGATCCGTAAAGGCAAGGTACAAAGTCAAATAATTACTACAGACCATATGGAAAACCAAATTTCGGATAATTTAAACAACAGAAATCCTTTAAATATTTCAAAAAAAATCAGAAGATTGTTCTTACAGAATTCTGGCAAGGAAAATGTTCATAAGCAAGATCCAAAAGCAGAAGTAATAAAACAAAGGATAACAGCACACACACAGTTACAATTGCAGTATGACAACATATAGATAACTATTTAAAATGAAATGAGAAAACATTTGTCACACATATAAGAATATATATACTGTATATAGAATTATATATTTATAATAGAAATGGCCTATAAATCAATAATGACAATGAAATAAAATAATGTGCAGCTCATATTAAAAAATAAATTTCAGATTAAGAAGCACAAAAGGTTAATAAATGTACTGAAAGATGTTCAGTGTCATTAGGGAGATGCAAATTAAAACAAGATATCATTTTTTCATTAACGAGTTGGCTAAAAATTATGAAAGATTAATAGTAGCCAGTGTTAGCAAGAGTGTGGAGGGGAAGGCAATCTGAAAGGTGAATCTGGCAGCAATTATCAAAGGGTAAATTTTACATACTCTTCATTGCATAATTCTGCTGCTAGGAATCTATGTAACACAAAAATGTGCAAAATGTATAAGTATTTATAGCACTATGTTTATCATTGCATTACATTTACTAGTTAAAAATGGAAGACTACATTTACATACACAACATTAGAGGAGTAGTTGAATAAGTTATGATGGTGTGCTGGTTCTTGGTTGACTTTTTCTATAGATTGATTCCTCCCTCCCTTTCTCCTTCAGCACTGTATGTAGTAAGAGGTTACCTTCACCAGGCTTCTTTTTCTAGCTTTTTCTCTCAACTAGCTTTTAACTCCTTTAGCTTGTATTAGTCATTCTCACACTGCTAAAAAGAACTATCTGAGACTGAGTAACTTGTAAAGAAAAGACTTTTAGTTGGCTCACAGTTCTGCAGACTGTACAGGAAGAATGACTAGGGAGGCCTCAAGTAACTTTCAGTCATGGCAGAAGGGGAAGCAGGCATGTTTTACATGACCAGAGCAGGAGGAAGGGAGAGAAGAGGGAGGTGCTATCGACTTTTAAACAACCAATCTCTTGAGAACTCACTCACTATCAGGAGAACAGCAAGAGGGCAATCTACCCCCGTGATTCAACACTTCCCACGAGGCCCCTTCTCCGACATTGGGGATTTCAATTTGACATGAGATTTGGGCAGGGACACAAATCCAAACCATGTCATAGCCTAATGGGAAATACTGTTGGGAGACTGGTGGGCAGGAAGAAGGGATAAGCCGTAGTACTTCTCTCCCTTCCCTCTCTGCCATGTATATTATTTCTGGCATTGATTGGCTTTGCTCCATGGGAAATGCTCTTGCTAGACAAGCCAATCGTGGCTCCAACGTTTCCTGGATGACCATAGCCCCTGGGCTCTACTAATACCACCTTCTCCATTTGTCCCTACAGCTTAACAATGCTAGTGGCTTCCTATTGGTACTAATCTCTAGATTACCTCTTTGTTACTGTTTGGCTTTTTACTTCTCCCATCATCTGTGTAACAACTCTTTTTTTGTATAAAATTGCCTCTGCTTTAAAAAGTTAGAAATAATTTTGTTTTGCTCATTGGAATGCACACACACACTTTTGCAGCCAGTAAAACCAAGAAAAAAAGGCTATACCTGTATAACCATATACTAAAAAAAAACGTTCCTGGTAAGTTATTAACTCCAAGAAGGAAGTTGTTATATCTTATGTTTGATATGGCCCATCGAAAAATCGATTATGTGTATATAGAAATGCATTCGTATGATAACAATGATAATAACTACCGTTTTTAGGGAAAAACAGATATGGCAAAAATATCCACCAAGAGGATATGTTATCCCTCTGAAGTGGAGTGGAAGGTGTGCATATATTGAGAAGAAAGGATGCTGTCACTTTTTACTTTAAATACAACTATATTGTTTGTATTTTTTTCCTCTTGTATCACATTGTTAATTTCCAAATTTTTTTTAAGCAGGTAATAAAACAGTATGCCTAATATGATCACTTTTATTAAAAACATTTTTCTTGAGACACAGTCTTGCTCTGTCACCCAGTCTGGAATGCAATAGCGCGATCTCCACTGTCTGCAACCTCCACCTCTCGGGTTCAAGCAATTCTCCTGCCTCAGCCTCCCGAGTAGCTGGGACTACAGGTGCCTACCACCACACCCAGCTAATTTTGTATTTTTAGTAGAGACAGGGTTTTGCCATGTGGCCAGGCTAGTCTCAAACTCCTGATCTTAGGTGATCTGTCCATCTCAGCCTCCCAAAGTACTAGCATTATAGGTGTGAGCCATCACACCCAGTCACTTTTATTAAAAATTAATGTCCATGTGTATTTACTTGTATTGGGAATGGTCTGAAAGGACAGTCAATTCTGCTATAACATGTGCTTTGAGATTAAATTTGTTCCAACGTGATTAATATACTAGAAAATAATTTGAGCATACTACCTATGCTCATGTGTGATTTTTTTTTTTCAGTGAAAAAGAGTAGGTGAACTTTAAAAAACTGAACTGAAAAACTGAAAGGCGTAGGACGCACAAAATACACACATCGCTTATAATAGCACTCTCACTTCACCTATGTGTTGTGAGCCGTGACACTCACATGTCATATTACAACTTTCTTATTTCAGATAACCCATATTTCAACAAACTAAAGTAACTTACAGTTTGCAAATCTTCCAATGTCTAATTTCCAAACAAGTTTCAGGCCTTTTTCAAGGTAAAGCATCATATTTATTTTAGTATGTATGTATGTCTTAACCATATAACATGTGTGAAAGTGTGCTACCATTTTTATTTGGCTTTGATCTTTTTTTTTTTGTTGTTCCTTTTGAGTCGTTATGACGTTTTTGAGGATTTTACCCTAATCACATTTTTCTCATAAGTTCCGTGGTTTTTATTGCACAGTTTTGTACTGTATTGTGATTCTTAGGAATGGATATATCACATTATAGCAAAACTGACTATACATGTACCAAAATGTTAATAGTGTTTTGGGCAGTAATTTATTATTGCTTATCTATAGTTTCTATATTTTTCTAAAACAGTCGTTCATTGATACTTTAATTAGATCTATCTAAACATCTTTAAATGATAAAATGGCAGCTAAAGGATGATTACAGCTAGGGTAAAGGGCTGAGGCTATTCTGGCAAGCTCCACATATTCACTGGTAATGTAATAAATTAAGTGCCTTGTAATCTACTTAAAAGGTACAATCACTTAAGCTCTTTCTGTAAAACAGAAATAGGTCTCACAGCAACATCTTGGCACCTTCTTTAATCAGAAAGTTCCCATAAGTACTAACAAGAATCAAGAAGATGTGACTAACCAAGTTTCCATTAAACGATGTAGGTTATGTAATAAGCCAAATGCCCCTAAACTGGTTGTAAACATTCAGAAGTTATAATAGCATGAATCAGATACAGAAATATAAATAGGTAATAAGGAGCCAGATATTCAGGGGCTTACTGACTTTCAAGCTATTATTAAGTAGCTCGCCTATATCCTGTCCCTGCAGGAAATAAAGAGACTACAAACTTGAACACATTGTAAATTTCTAAATGAGGAGAAAAAAATGCTTTTCTATGTGATTTGATGCTTGAGTTTCTATCCAGTTTTTCAGAGTGAACTTGTACCTGCATTATCACTTTTTTCTTTCCATGTCACTGTTACGATTTTTTTCTCTTCTTTTTTAAGTAGTAACTTGCTCCACCTACAGTCAAACTGCACTGTATGACTTTGATTTGGGTATGAGTCCTCTTTTCCCTCCCCCACATGCCCTGTTTCTGGCCTAGCGCCCACTGAACTCTGTACTTGTTCTTGATCCTTGTATTTTTCTGTCTCTACACAGAATCGGCTGTTGAGTGTGCTCTCAATGGAGGGTTTTAGCTGTTCTCTGACAAAGAGCTGGTTCTGAGCTGCACATCTCGTCCTCTTTGTTCAGCCTCTGGCTTCAAGCATTGAATCCTAAATATTCTCCAGCTGGGAATCAGACAAGGGCAGAAATGAAGAACCCAGAAGCCCAGCAGGATGTTTCATTTTCCCAGGGATTTCGCATGTTGTTTTACACGATGAAACCCAATGAAACTTCATTTCAAACGTTAGAAGAGGTGCCTGATTATGTTAAAAAGGTGAGACTATATTGGAAGAGGTTACTCTTACTCTTGCTGCTTTCTTAATAAATGATAAGGTCAACTTCCTTAGGGTTTTGTTCACTTTCATTATTCAAATTATTAAATTCTAATAATAATTCAGTTTCTTAAAGGCATGAAGCAAAAGTAGAATTTCTACTTGAATTTCCTTACAATCCATAGCCATCTTCACCTGTAAATTCCCTCCCTCATCTTCACCTGTAAATTCCCTCCCTCCTTTGTATGTCACTCCAGAATATGATAAAAACAAAAGTTCAAAGTTTTCCTGGACTCCGTGGCATTGTAAATGTAGCTGTTGGAAGCTCAATGTCAAATAGTTACACCACATCAGTCAACTTTGTAACAATTTCATTTTTAAATCTTTAACTTGTCCACCCCTTCCAGGGAAACTATTTCCTCTTTCATTTGGTAGAATAGTTCTGCAGAATGAAGGATATGCAGCTTGACCAGGTCCAACTCTGACTTCCCTGGTTTGAATTTGAACCAAGTTTTCTTTGAAACTCTGAAGTACTCAGAGGCACATTTCACTTCTGGTTCCTGGCTATGACTGGAAGTGGAAATATCCAGAATTAGAACTTGAGTACTGAAGTTCCCCACCCTATCAGAGTTGTTCCTACAGCACTCACTGGTTCAAGGCAGAAATAGAAAAAAGAAAAAATGACATCACAGAATATGTTACTGAGAGTTCAGTTTAGAAAGCTTCAAAACTCATGATTACCTTCCAAATGAGTAAAATCCACACTTTTTCAAGATTAGATATTACGCTTTCTTTCTGATTTTTTTAAGTTAAAAAAGTGGCACTGATATCTTCATAAAGTATTATTGTTTATACTGCAACATCAAACCGAATTCAATGCTCCATCACCAATAGTGGAGCCTTCAAAAACATTTCTTATTACGTGAAACAAAAATCAAAACCAAGTGAATAAAATCTGAATCATGTTTTAAGAAAACATGCAAAATTACCATATTCTCTAAAATTCTAGGAAGAAAATTGTCTCTACCCTTTCAATTTCATCATTAGAAATAGTTCTGGTAATTCTAATATGAAAAATTAGAATTATGTGCATCTTTAAGGAAAGCCTCTTGAAGTGGATCTAAATTACATATGTAGAGATGATAGACTTCTAATTATTTACCTTATTCTCAATGTATTTTTTTAACCTCATTTGGAAGATGTTCCTCCTAATCTTATAATATTATAATTATCATGGCTATATCTATGATTACATTTCATATTCAAATTGGATGAGAGAATTTGAGCACATATTTAGCAAATGTCTAAAATAATTAGACTTCTTTACCACTGTGTGGGAAGTAATCCTCTAAAATGGGTGTCTACCATCTCCTACGGGGCTTCCCAAATCTGGGCATTTCAATTCTGAAGTGACTAATTAGGAAATGTAAAATAATTTCATATGGAACATAATCTCTTTTCTGCAATTTCCTTTCCAGGCAACTCCATTTTTCATTTCCTTGATGCTACTTGAACTTGTTGTCAGCTGGATTCACAAAGGGAAGTCACCGGGTCGCTTGGATGACGCTTTAACGTCAATCTCAGCTGGTGTTCTGTCTCGACTTCCAAGGTGAGTTAGATGGTTAACAACGCTGAGTAGAAAAACTGAAATTGCCTAAGTATGAGGGACAAAGGAACTCAATGCATGGGAGAATTAGTTTATTTCCACAAATATTCCCAAAGAATTCTGTTCATGTCATTATTTAAAATTTTGATATTTTGTTCTTCACTGATTTTTTGCACTCATTTTAAAAATCACCCTAAAGATTATTTATCTTGACTTTGTTGATACCCCTTTAAAATGAGTGCTTCATTTGCCTTATTGTGGTTCCAGCTCTGAGTTATGGTCTAGTTCTCTATTAAAACTGTGTTTTGTCTCTTTCAGCTTCAGAAAGAATAGCTCTCTGGGGTGTAGACATTCCCTAGAGCAGGTCACACAAATCTCTGAATAACTACAATGGTTTCCTAATTGGTGTCTGGCTCTAGTACAACCCCGTTTGCAGCCAAACATTTCCATAATATGAATCTAGTGAAAATCCTTCACTGGCTCCCTATTGCCTCAAGTATAAGGTACAAATCCCTGTCTTGAACTATAGAGAACACTGTTTCTCTGACTTTGCTTTTGGGTCCTCCACTCTCCTGTCTGTCATCTTTATCCCATCATGCTTTACTACTTGCCATTGTCCACATGCCACAGGCACTTCCCTCTGCCTAGAAAACCATCCAGGCCATTTCAGATTCATTTATTAGGTCTAAGCATAGATGTCACACTCTTCAACAAGCCTTATCTGTTCTCCAACCTTATGTTAGCCATTCCTACACTACAGTCCCATGGAATTGTGTGCTTATCCCAGATCTAGAATTATCACAAGACATGATGCTCACCTGTTTTTCTCTCAGCCCTTCCTGCTAGCTCGCACACAACTTGAGAGCAAGAGGTGTGTGTTCTTAATAGTTTTAGCTCCTGTGCCTGGAATGATCTCTGTTGCATGTAAAGTTACCCAAAAAGTAGTAATATTCCTGTAACATTATGTTGATGATAAAATTAGGTGATATTGGGACCCGATAATAGTAAGATATAAATGACCTACTGTTTGTTTAGAAAGAGTACATTATAATGTGTGAAGAGGAAAGACCAAAAAATGGAAGTCATCTTCAACACATGTGGGCTTACCAAAGAGGCAGAAGGTGAGCAAAGATTCCCTTAGACGTCTGTGCTTTGAGCTACTGATGAATGTTCTCATTCCAGCTTCCCACCCATTGCTTCTTGTCCTGTTTTAAGAGCTTTACTTCGGACTGGTGCTCATTGCTTTGGAATGTTTCTATTAACCGCCCAGTGGGAAACTAAGGTGGATTTTTAAAAAATAACATGAAAACTTTAAACATCTAAAAAAGGTGGAATAATTTCATATATTACGTAAAATAGTTTAAATAGAAAATAAACCTAAAAGTATTTTTTTTTTCAATAAGTGTTTGAGAAAAGTGCATTAGGTATATAGTAGAAGTAATCTTAATAATATTTACTCTGAAAAACTACTTGTAATTGTTGCATTTTGTAGTTGGAATCAGAGGAAGATAACGTCTCCAGAAATTTGCAGCTAATTCCCAGATTATCATGAATAAGAATTTACAAGTATAGATAATTTCCTTTATTATAATACATGTCCCCCTTAAGCAGAAATGAACAATAAATACATTCAACATGCCCAAGGGTATATAGCTTTAGATGCAGATTTAGTTATTTGAAAATACCCAGTTGGTTAATTTAGCTCATTCTCAGAAAGTTAAGTGTATAGGTTTATGGAAATCAGATTATTGATAAACTATAAAAGTCACCTGATAACTGAAAATTGCCCTGCATATACAATTACAGGTCATATATTTTACTGAATTGGAATGAATTTGTTAAGCATTTTGACAATGAATTTGACAGCAAATTGAATGAACTCTTCAGAATTATTTTTTTACTTTTTTTTTTTTTTTTTTTTTTTTTTTTTTTTTTTTTTTTTGAGACGGAGTCTGGCTCTGTCGCCGGGGCTGGAGCGCGGTGGCCGGATCTCAGCTCACTGCAAGCTCCGCCTCCCGGGTTTACGCCATTCTCCTGCCTCAGCCTCCTGTGTAGCTGGGACTACAGGCGCCCGCCACCTCGCCCGGCTAGTTTTTTGTATTTTTTTAGTAGAGACGGGGTTTCACCGTGTTCGCCAGGATGGTCTCGATCTCCTGACCTCGTGATCCGCCCGTCTCGGCCTCCCAAAGTGCTGGGATTACAGGCTTGAGCCACCGCGCCCGGCCTTTTTTACCTTTTAAAGTTTGATTTGGTTCCAAATTAAATTAGATTGTTCTCTTATCATAACATTGTAAGTACCAGAAATACAAACTGTATCCTCAATACAATATTTTTGCTCAGCAGTGTCATTTTAAAAAGGTACAGTTATAACAGGAAAATAAGAATGAAGGAGATATTTTTACAAACTATACACCCCCAAAAGCAGAGAGAAAGAGAGAGAGAGAGAGAAGGGGGGGGAGAGAGAGAGAGAGAGAGAGAGAGAGAGAGAGAGAGAGAGAGAGAGAGAGAGAGAGAGAGAGAGAGAGAGAAGGAAAAAAAGAAACCAAAACAAACCAGTCCTTCAGGGATAGAACATGCGGTTCTTTTCCTTCACCCACTACTCATAACAGTCCTTAAACTAACACAAACTGTTAACTCTGGTGCCCTTTGAGAGAAAGGTAAAAGGTTATGAACTTTAATTTGGAGAATATTTTTCTATAGTTATTTTAAATAAGAATAGCAAATTACACCTTTTTTCCTTGTAGATGTAAAGAAGAATTCTAAATTATGAAATGTGGATTTCTTTAAAGTGTTTCAAGGAATTTTCTCTTTTACAGCCTTGTCTGAAAGATCCCAGTAAAGCAAATTATCTGAAAATGAATTTTTTTTGTTTTGTTTTGTTGTATAGAACTATGGTGAAAATGTTTGTATTTTATTTGTTGCTATAAAAAAAATCCCAAATCCAGATATAAACAGAAAAGGAAAAGCAAGCCTGTGGATCCATTCCTCTCAATCCGCTTTCAGAAAAAAAAAGGAAGAATTTGACATCAGTTCTTAAAACAATATTTCAGTTGAAGCCACAGCGTCAAGGGGAATCCCTGTGCAAATCATTAACAGCTGAGGGTTAGATTAACACTGCAATGATTGTATCCTCTCCCAGGGACTAATTTCATTTTCTACACTAGCAACAGGGGCTTGCTACGTCCTTCAAATAGGTGATTTCAAGACAAATGGTAGTATGCCTTTTGCTAATACGTTTGTGAAGAATTATGCTTTGGATAATAATTCCAAATAAGCATGTGGCCTCTGACAAAAGAAGTGGAAATCAAAGCGAACACGTTTTTCCACTTCGTCATTCACGTAATAGAAATGTTGTGTGCAGACTTTGAAGAAAAACGATGTGTTTTTTTTGAGGGTCTTAATTTCAGGATTACATAAAATTTCAGGTACCTTAAAGATTAATAGTGTGCTTACCATGGTGATAGAAAAGACACATGCTACCTCTTTCAAGTCTTTATGTCAAGGAAAATATTAACAATGGAGAAGATTATATCTTGTTTACAAGTCTGTTGGACAGACCATGGTCTGTAATAAAAGTCCATCTGTCCTAAGAAACAGATTCTGGGCAGGCTTGCATCTGTTTTGCTCTTCTGAAATACAGTAGACAGCCTATCATCCAGTAGGCAGCCTTCCTAATCAGATACTAGTCTTAGTTATAAAAAGATATGTCTATGTATTCTAGATAAACACAGTGTATCATGCAAATAATCTGCCTTTCTAACAATTAATCGCATATGTGACTGTAAAAAAATTAAACTTTATTTAACAAAGTATTTACAAAATCTATTGTTTAAGCAAACGTATCTAAAACTTGTGAAATATCCTGCTACTGACTTAAATGTTAATGAGTGAAAAATAATCACATTTTTTTTTCCTGCTTGTTTAAGCAGAACTCAATTTCCAATCCTTCATTAGAAAACCGGGACTTCAATTTGTTACTTCCTTCCAATGTTTCTACTTCCATAAATTGCATCCTCCCCAGAGAAGTTTTATTCCTGATATAAATATCTACAGTATGTTTGTTTTTAATGGGTTCATTTATTCTGTTGAAACAGCAGATTATAAATCAAATTGCAATAGGTTAGAGGGATAATTTAAGTAGGTAAATTTTCAAATAAAGTTGGGGACACTCCACTTTTAATACATATGGGTCACTGCCAATTTTTACTATGGAGCTAGCTCCACAATGTTCAACCATATATATGCATACTTTTACTGGCCATGCCTGCCATGGAATTTTCCATTCCTGACAAGAAAGTTTCAATTCATCAAAAAAAAAAAAAAAATTAAAAAGGAGGAAATTAAACCTTTTAAAAATATTTTTGACTCTTTGGGATGGGGCCAGAGAATATAGAAAAATTGTATACTGGGTTTTTATACTAGGGGCTTTAACATGAGAGGCTAAATGTTGCCTTGGCAAATCAGACCTAACAAATGAATGTATATAATTTTGGATGATGACTTTAATAAGCAGCAATTCATTGTCCAAAATAAGAGATAAATGAATCTATGTAATGTTAATAATAATGCTTTATTATTAATACTAAAGTTTGTTAACTTAGAAATAATTATTAAAAATCCCCATGTAAGGAAAATAGATTTTAAAAATTTGTTGGTTTGTTAATTATATTTGAGAGAATGTCTCATTTCCTCTTAACATTTGCATTAAAAAATGAATAAATAGACTTTGCCTTTGTTATAAATTGCATAACTTCACAAACTGCTATTAGATGAAACTTCCCTAGTGAATGCAAGGTTCACTGCTTATTAGTCTGGACTTGTGTGTTTATTCAATCGAGTAATACATTTCCTGCAAAGTAAAGAATGTGGCAAATTCATTTCTTCCAAATCTATCACATTGTGTTTTTAAAGGTTTATGGTTTTATGGTTTCTGTTATGAAGAAATTAAATTAAGTGATTGTTTTATGAACATAATACCATTTAACAATAAGAATTAGTAGTACAGATTTTATTTGTTTGCAGACGGTAAAGGTAATATTATCTATCTTATTATGACCAAGCAAAAATCAATATTCCACTAGATGGAGCAAAAGTGGCAGTAGCTTTACAGACAGGCAGTGCAAACTCCCGGATTCAGTTGAAGAGATTTTGAAGTAAATAAATAACAACATTTCGCAGAAAAATCTCTCTCACTCTCTCTACATAAATGTATATATGTGTGTGTGATCCAATATATATACATATATATATGATCCAACATATATACATATATATGATCTAATATATACATATATATGATCCTATAGATATACACACATATATATGATCCAAAATATATACACACACACAAACACATATATATATGATCCAATACATTAATTTATTTGTAACTTCTTGGAGTTTTAAGGATATTTGTAATAATCTTGTTTAAATATTCATTTATTTTCCGGCTCATAAAACAAGAGTATTCAAAATAAAAATATCTATTTTTTTTTAAGTTTTGTATAATCTGGCCAAATCAGAACACTCAGCTATAATGACAGTTATGGAATAATATAAATTGGCAGATTCGTATGAGTATAGTACATAAGTCTACTTATTCTGAAACTTGCTCTGTTATTTTAGGAGGTTGCCGTGAGAGCATTACTTCAAATGTCACTTACTTTCTTAATGACAACAACCTGAGAGTCATTTTAGGGCTCATTCAGCCTAATTATCTCATGCCTTAAATTATCCTTAGATACTGAACGGGTGAACGTCATGACCACTCTCACACTTCTATTCTTGGTGATGGGTAGACTCAGATGGAGATGACTTTGAAAACTTATTTGTTTCTAATTCTCAATCCCCAAATAACATTTATTTCTGATTTATTGATTATTTTTTAATATTAGCATTAAAACTGAATTTTATTTTGTAAAAAATGGGGATTAATACTAAATAGTAATTTAGTAACTTAGCAGCTTTTTTATAGTAACTGAACATTGACAAATTTCTAGTGATGAGAGAAAAATGTTTTGTAAAACACACAGAAAATCAGATCACTAGTTAGAGAAATAAGCTACTTTTCATTTGCTGAAACATATACTTCAGACCCAAGAGAAAACTGCTGTTTGGGGGAATTCATGAAGAAAATAGGACAATGGAAGGAAAGCCTCTCTATACGCAGGTTGCTAATTAGAGGATTCTAATGTCTCTTTACATTTAGATCACTTTCCTGGTCTTACATTCAAACTTAAGGCATAAAAGTGATCTAGTATTTGGGAATTCCAAGCCCCTGTGCTACCCAATATTCCATCTTCATGTGATAAAGTAAGCTTACTATATATGTACATATTATATATGCCTCTTCCCGCAGGATGGAGTTTAGAGAGTTTAAATTCCAGGATGCAGAGTCATGTGCTGAGATTGCAGGGTGGAAGGGGTAAGGGGGATTGAGGAGAGAAAGAGGAAGGAACTTTGGTTTATGATTCAAGGTCTGGTGGGAACATTTTTGAAAATGTAGGTGTTATTTTCTGCAATCCAGGGCTTTCCAGAGCTTGAGAATCATTTCCCAGCTGTATTGCTTAGGTGAATTACTTTTAGTTGTGGGCACTCCATGGCTATTCTTTCATATATGTAATAAAAGAATATCAAATTAATTTTGCTGATAGAAAGCAGGGAATATAACTCTCACAGCTTCTCCCCTCCTTCTTCGTGTCTTAAGGGAAGTTAGGCTTCATGCTAATGTGTGTGGGATGTGGTGGGGGGAAGACTTGACTGTAGTATGTCAAGCATATTTCAGCTCGATTTGTGTCAACCCTAATAAGTCAGTTGATGGAGTAATAAATTGGGTGTCTGCTCAAGACCTGGCACCTGTAGAGGAAATAGAAAAGTATTTCAATTTCAGGCAGGTTTTTAAAAATTTTTATTTATTGATTGATTTAATTGTATTTATTTATTTATTTATTTTAACAAATGGAAGTTTTTCAAGGACCTTCAGTCTTATTGAGATCTTGGTATCTTAATGCCTATTTTCGTTTTCACTGGAGCTGACAAGAAAGATAGTATTGTTTTTTAAAAGGTATTAAATTGAGGGAACATTTATAAGGCTGGTGGCATTTGCCCTGTTTAATAGTGTGTTCTTGCGTCTTGTACTGTGCCTGGCACTTAGTAGGCTCTTCATATGAATTCACTGAATGATTGCCTGAATCCATGGAGGAATCTGCCTTGATACCGTGTGCTAATACTTAAGCCATTCAGCTATAGATGATTTCAACTTTCTACTACATTTTGTTTTAATCTATTTTTCTGGATCAGTTGTCTTAAGGCAGAGGTTATCAACTGGGGAAATTTTTACTCCCCAGGAAACACTTGGAAATATCTGGAGACATTTTTGTAATCATAGCTGGGGTGAGAAGGAGGGGTCCTAAATCTAGGTGCTAAAGAACAGCAATGCTGGAATACATTCAATGATGCACACGAAAGGCCTTCGAAACAGAAAAGTATTTGGCCCAAATGGCAGTAGTGTTAAAGTTAAGAATTCCTGTTTTAGAGAAATTGTTATATTGAAGCATATAAAACTGATATTGTCATTTTTAACCTAAAACTTGAATTTTATATGGGTAACCCCTACTAATAAACAATAGTGAGCAATTTTAAGATTTCATAGTTTCAGTAAACTTTTGCACCAAACAACCTCTTCCAACAAAGAACTATCCTGTCCAATTGTCAACAGTGGCACTGTTGTGAAGCCCTCATCTAAATATATAAAAGTAACCAACCAAGCTAACAAGATTTACAGTATAATTTGTTCTACCCCCTACTTTGACTAACATACCTTCATAAAAACTTGGAAGGCAGGTTTTAAATGAAGGCCCACAAGCAGTCTCAGGGCCACTGCAGCAGTGGTTTCTGGAGTACTCAGAGTATCACTCAGATTGACATTGTAGTAGGGGTACAGGATGAGCAATTCCTTTGGGTCAAGGACTTGAACACAGGGACAAAACTGCTTCTTCCAACCATGTAATCTCAAATTGGAAATTGAGTTTTTTAATGTGTGGTGATGTGTACTCTTGTTCAAAATTGTAAGCATTTGGCATTTCTCTGAGTTATGTACATTAATGCTGTTATAAGATAGCCTAGTGTTTTACAGATTAAATAATAATACTTTAAAATATTAAAGTATAAGAGGTTGTTTTAAAGTTATTAAATCACTGTTAAAGTCATATCATAATTAAATTCAAGAATAAAATTAAAGGGCTGGATCTTTAAAAGAACCAGTAAAATGCTAATTTGCAGAAACTGACTCTGTAAAGGGAAATACTGTAAAAATAAAAAATTTTAGTAGTATAATAATCTGCACCACTTCTTCCACTTTTATCTAAAATTAGAATATTTAAGAAGTTTCTCAGAATTTTCAGCACCAAACTTGTTGATGACTTATAAATATATCTTTATTAACCAGAATAATTCTTTTTATATTTAAAAATAAACATAGAAGAAAAAGTCAACTCAATCAAATTGATAAAAGAGACAAAACAAATAATCTAGAAGCTAATCTTAAATTTGATCACATAAAACTTGAAAGAAAAAATAATATACTTTCTAAAATTAAAGTATATTTTGTAGGTTTTTAAAAGTTACTGAAAATAAGAATTTGCAGAAGTTTGATAAATAGGTGGCAAGATATAGTCTAGTGTCTGAGTTTTAGAAACAATTGTTTATTTTAATTAGGTTTGTATACCTTACATCTAAGGAAATTTTTTTCCTAATATTTTGAAAAGCCTAGTTTATATTCCCTTTATAAAGCATTCTTAATATATACTTCAGTAAAATTTAGAAATGACAATCATAGAAATTAAGTTGTAGTCTTGTCATATTTATGTTGCATGGGCTCAATGAAAAATATTTTAAGAGACATGAAAAAATGGCCTTTTAAATTTCATGAAGTTGAGAGCACAAACAGCTGGCATCCATGATGCCTATGAAATAAAATAAAGCTTCCTGGGAATGATTTTGATACTAAGGAATTTGAGCCTTTAAAAAGAATGACAGAGAAGAAACAAAGTAGAAGAAAGAGTTTCATTTTTTCATATGAAGACGTTAATTTTAAATGTTATCTAAAACATTTTAGCATAATTTTATTTCTAAAATGTTATATAATCACTGATTGTGAATTTTATCTTCCAGTCTATTTTTCAGGAGCATTGAACTGACCAGTTATATTTACATCTGGGAGAAGTACAGGCTGTTCAGTTTGCCTTGGGATTCTCCATGGACTTGGTATTTAACCTTCTTCGGAGTTGACTTTGGCTACTACTGGTTCCATCGTATGGCCCATGGTAAGCTGCGAATGAGGACTTTTTGTTAACTTAGGTTGAACTGTGTTTGGTACATAGTATATATTCAGTAAATAATTATTGAATAGATAAATACAGGAATAAAATAGGGTGTTTTATTGGATATAAAAGTTAATAATGAAGGTTTACTTTGCAATTTAAGTGGAGAAAATCTGAAGCCATATTTTAAAAGGATATGAAATTATTGCAAGTACATTTTTTTCACTTCTTTCTAATTTTAAAAAAGATTAGAAAGTGATGGCTATAGCATTGCTTTTTAAATCATTTACCGTTTGGTTTTTAATGAAAATTTTCATTGTTATGGGGGTATTTATTAGTCAGAACCCAAACAAGTTCCTAACATTTGGCTGTTAGGATAAAAGGTTTTTTTGTTTGTTTGTGTTTAATTTTTTTATTTCAATAGGTTTTGGGGGAGCAGGTGGTGTTTGGTTATGTGAATAAGTTCTTTAGTTTTGATTTCTGAGATTCTGGTGCACCCATCACTCGAGCAGTGTACCCTGTACCCAATGTGTAATCTTTTATCCCTTGCCACCCCCACCCTCTCCCCTGAGTCCCTAAAGTCCAATGTATCGTTCTCATGCCTTTGTGTCCTCTTAGCTTAGATCCCACATATGAATGAGAACATATGATGTTTGCTTTTCCATTCCTGAGTCACTTCACTTAGAATAATAGTCTCCAGTTCCATCTGGGTTGCTGAAAATGCCATTATTTCATTCCTTTTTATGGCTGAGTAGTATTCGATGCTAAATATATGTCACATTTTCTTATCTGCTCATTTCTTGATGGGCATTTGGGCTGGTTTCATATTTTTGCAGTGAAAAGGGAACCCTTTTACACTGTTGGTAGGAAGGATAAACTAGTACAACCTCTATGGAAAACAGTGTGGAGATTCCTTAAAGAAGGAAAGGTAGATCCACTACTGTTTGATCTGTAATTGATCCAGTAATTCCAGTGGATTTGCTGGATCAAATGGTGGATCTACTTTTCCTTCTCTACCCAGAGGAAAATGAATCATTATATGAAAAAGATACTTGCACATGCATGTTTATAGCAGTATTGCATTTTAATATATTGCCTTCCATTATTGTTATTATCACATGCTTGGTAGAGTCTAAAAATGTACACAATATCAAACTTCACAGCCCAATTATTGAGGGTCATTCAGGACTCTGTAACAGAATGGAATTTTAAGTAATGTATTCTACTATAGTAAGCTTAATTCAATTTGTTGGCAGTACTTCCACATTACAAATGAAAATGCAATCAGCTAGGCCCTGACCATATGCACTTTTCTGTTACCATAGTTTTGCAAAATGTCTCATCTGCAAAAGCCCTCTTACTGCACTGGTTCACTGAATTTGCTTTTTGGGATTCTTGGCTGCACTTCCAAAGAAATATTTTGTTATAGAAAGGGAAATGGAAGAATGAGGAACAAATCTAGATCTGAACCTCTGTAGGGATATGTAGGGGCTGAGAAATAGTTGTAGAGCTAAGGTGAGCAAGTGGTCTCTGAGGAGAAAAAAGCATGCCAAAGTATTTCTGAAGGGAAGAGCGGGAAAGTACTAATCTTGAAAAACTACTGAAGAGCAGAACTCAGGATTTCAGTGGGTGGTTGGTTGAGTGGGTGGGGAGGAAGGAAGGAAGAGGAAGGAACCTGGAATAATAATAATAAATAGATGGCAGATGGACGGAAGAGACCAGAGATCAGGGTGAATAACTGAGTTATCTGTGTAGGAGTAAGTGTGACCAAATATCCTTCCCAAGCAAGGATGAAGGAATTAGGAGTAGCATGGATTTGTGTTATGCTCAAGGCTGTTGAACTTTAAATATAGCATTGTTTATGTTAACCACCTTAAGCATGTGCATTTAATGAAACTCTATGAAGGCTTAATTTATTAGAACAATTTGAAGTGAATATATAAATTAGAAAAAGTCATTAATTTTGTGTGTGATAACATTTGTCTTTGACACATAATAGGTCAGTTCCTGACACTATTTCCTCATATATAAATGCAAAGGCTACTCCAAAATCAAACATGATTAAGAATAAATATGGTTTATGTAATAACATATTTGTGTTTTATTTCAAATGAGTAGTTTTTTTCCTAAAATGAACTAATTGGCAATCTTCCTCATTTTCTATGCAACAAAGGAGTGTTCCAGAAAGCATTTATATTGTACTATATTACATATTTTCGAGAACCTTCCTCATGCCACACTGCCCAGCACGGATGTGTTTATTTGGGAAATCTGCAAATTTGTTTACTCCTTGAAAGCCCACTATAACAGGAAACAAAGAACCAACAAAATATTACCAATATAAAACTCTTAAAAACGTTGATTATAAGTGTTCTCAGTTGGGAAGAGTAATAAAGTAAAATAACATATTAAAAATGTGGCATCAAGGCTGTTTAAAGTATGCTTCTCATTAGAAATTTTGAACTGAATCCAGTAAAAAAGGCAGGCATTAAAAAAATTTTGAAAACCTTCTGGAAAAACATTCACAACCTTCAGGCTATGCAGCCAAACCGTAAGTTCAAAGACTTTTGACTTGTAATGGAAAGCTAGTAGGAAAAAAGTAATTTATTTAAATGTATCAACCTTCAATATAATGCTTAAATTTTAAATTTTATAAATAATATTGTAAAATATTAAAATGGGTTTTTAGAAATCAAGACACACACAGGACTAAAAAACTTCCATATAATATCCAATTTCTTGACCCTCTTGGAATACTGTCCAAATTGAATAACTGGTCAAATTTATTTAACTGAAAAGTTTCAATAATTCCAAAATACATATGTCATCTTAAAATATAGTAAGATAAAAATAAAATCCTACTTTTTCTATTCAATGTATTACTTTCTTTTCACTACTTCAGAATGATATAGCAAAAACATATTTCACATTTGTTAGTATGTTAAATGCTGTGAGTTTTGAAGAAACAATATATTATGTATTTAAAATTTTGTCTTTACATGTATTTAAATTGCTTCCTTAGGATTCCAAATCATTGCTGGATTTGTTGTTGTTGTCATTTGTTTCTATTGCATATATGCTGCATTTTCTCAGTTATGGGACAATTAGCAGAAAACAGTTTATTCTCAACATTTGAATTCCATCTCTATCACTATGCCAAGATATTGAAGTTCTGTATGCTCTTTATATATTTTTTTCTTCCTCTGGAATGAAAAATAAATTGCTAATTATGGTCAAATTACACAAAGCAAGGGCAATACAATAGTTCTATTATAGACAGCTTTGATGATTTTAGAAAAATATATAGAAGGATAAATAGTTCTTAAATTTAAAAAGTAACTTTGTGCATTCTTTTCCTCCACATAAAAATAGTGCATTAGGCTGGGCGCAGTGGCTCACGCCTGTAATCCCAGCACTTTGGGAGGCCGAGGCTGGCGGATCACAAGGTCAGGAGTTCGAGACCAGCTTGACCAACATGGTGAAACCCCGTCTCTATTAAAAATACAAAAATTAGCAGGTGTGGTGGTGCATGCCTGTAATCCCAGCTACTCAGGAGGCTGAGGCAGGAGAATTGCTTGAACCCGGGAGGCGGATGTTACAGTAAGCCAATACCATGCCATTGCCATCCAGCCTGGGGTGACAGAGCGAGACTCTGTCTCAAAAAATAAAAAATAAAAAATAAAAAATAAGTATATTATTTTTCTTTGTACATTTTATTAGTTACACTAAACATGTAAGAAAACAGGTAAAGATTTTCAAGGAAGCAGTTTTAAAAGCTGATAATTACTGCTTGGGAGGAACAAGAATGAGGCCTTCAGGGTCCTGATAATAAACTCTGTCTTGCCTTGGGAGGTGTTTACATGAGTTCTTATATTTGTAAAAATTCATTGAGTTAGTTGTACACTTAAAATTTATACTTTTTCTCTATACATACTTTTATAGAAAGTTAAATTCATAAATAATGTCACCGATGTAATTTCTTGGTTTATAGTTCTAAGGCAGAATGCTACAGTGTATAACCAAATTTAGAAAAACAATACAAGAGGTTATGATTTGTGACTCTATGTATAAATACATGATTTTATACTATTTTCAACTGTATCAGTGTCAACCAAGTATGGGGAAGTGCCAGCATGCCAGTTATTAATTTATGGCCTCTCTTCAAATCTATTCTTCTTTGCCCTTCCTTGTATTGTCAGAGCTGCATGCTGTAGACATTTCTCTTTTCCCAGCTGACTTGATGTTAGACTTTGCCAATTTAAGGGGCTGGAGGGACACTGCAAAGGCGGAACATGAGAAAGGGACCTTGCCTCCATTTACCAGCATGCTCTTTTGTATCTGGCACTTACAGGTTTGGTATGTGAGGGATGTGGTACACTTCACCTCTTGCTCAGCTGTAGCCTACACACTCTGGCAAGATTCTCTGCCATTCAGGGGGCCGCACCAAAAAAACTAGCTGTAGCTCATACACTCTGGGACCTATATACTCTATTTAGTAAATTTCTCTGTCGCCAACAGAGTTCCAGTCGTAGCCACAACCTCTCCAGAGATGTCTGAGTCTTAGACTTGGGGGTGGTGTGATTGTGTGAGTACATGAGTTGGACTCTTCTAAAGGTATAAGTACCTCCTCGATTCTCTCTCCCTCAGCTGTATAGGCAGTAGCTACATTCTTTGGCTGCTACTTCTGTAACATTGAATTCCTCCCTCCTTACCTCTTTAGTAGTTAAATTCCTCTTTACCCATTAATAATTCTTTATATTAACTTTTCCTTATTCAAGTTACTAATGTAGTTTCTGTCTCCTGATTGGACCCTGACTGAAATAGGCAGCCTCCTCATATATTACATAGAATAACAAATTAGAGTTTTCATATGAAGAAAGCTCAACATCACTAATCATTACAGAAATGAAAATCAAAACCACAGTAAGATACCATCTTACACTAGTCAGAATGACTATTATTAAAAAGTCAAAAAATAACAGATGTTGGTGAGGTAGCAGAAAAAAAGGAATGCTTATACACTGTTGGTGGGAGTGCAAGTCAGTTCACATTGTGTAAAGCAGTTTGACAATTCCTCAAATAACTTAGAATTACCATTTGACACAGAAATCCAGTTATTGAGTATATACCCAAAGGAATATAAATTGTTCTATTATAAAGACACATGCATGTGTATGCTCAATGCAGCACTATTCACAATAGCAAAGACATGGAATAAATATAAATACCAACCAATGGTAGACCAGATAAAGAAAATGTGGTATATATACACTATGGAATACTATGCAGCCATAAAAAAGAAAGAGATCATGTCCTTTGCAGCAACATAGATAGAGTTGGAGAACATTATCCTAAGCAAACTAAGGAAGAGAAAACCACATACCACATGTTCTCACTTATAAGTGGGAGCTAAACAATGAGAACACAGGGATGCTAGGAGAGGAGCACAGACACTGCAGCCAACTTGAGTATGGAGGGTGAGAGAAGGGAGAAAATCAGAAGAAAGTACCTATCAGGTACTATGCTTATTACCCAGGGGATGAAATTATCTGTACACCAAACCTCATGACACACAGTTTACATAGAACAAACCTGCACATGTGCCCCTGAATCTAAAAGTTAAAAAAAATTAAAAATAAAATTAATAATAATCAAAAATTAAAATATAGAATTTATCCAGTTGCACCTTTTACTATTATATTTCATTCTGAGGCACTGATTATACATTAAGGTTACAAAATTTAGTTTAGTCCTGAAAGCGGGATCATTATCTAAAATTATTGTA
This sequence comes from Macaca mulatta, assembly GCF_049350105.2. NCBI lineage: Eukaryota > Metazoa > Chordata > Mammalia > Primates > Cercopithecidae > Macaca > Macaca mulatta. Next base: position 112,728,459 of record NC_133408.1, read on the forward strand.
ATAAGCAATCCGTACTATCCCCTCAAACCGTTAACTTTTTCCCTCAGCAAAAACGTTGCTTAATTCATTTTAAAATTCATCTCATTCTGTATGCAAACAAGGTAGTGTTCACAATTTTTGTGTAGTTACAAATATTTATTCCCACAACTTCATTTTGATTAAGTGAGCTCCTATATATGACTCTTAAAAGTTATTCATTCCTTTCTGGCTTTCTTTTAGAAGCTGAAGTTAGATTATCCTAATTTCAATCATAGTTTAAACAAAGGAAATAAACAGATGTATTGCTGAGAAATTATTTTAACTTGTGAAGGTGCCAGGATTGTGGTCTGCATTGATGAATAGATTACTTACATTCTTCTGTACTTGTTTTTTGATATCAGAATATACCTAAGATTTTTGTAACTCTTTACTATACGTTATGACTCATTCTTTATTTTAAAAATACACTATGACAGGTAATGCTGGCTCATACCTGTAATCGTAGCACTCTCAGTGCCTATGGAGACCAAGGCAGGAGGATAGTTTGAGGCTAGGAGTTTCAAGACCAACTTGGACAACATGGAGAGACCTTTTCTTTACAAAATATCGAACAATTAGCTGGGTGTGGTAGCACATGCCTATAATCCTAGCTGCTCAGAAGGCTGAGGCAGTAAGATCACCTGAGCCCAGGAATTTTAGGCTCCAGTGAGCTATGATTGTGCCACTGTACTCCAGCCTGGGTGTCAGTGTGAGACCCTGTCTGTAAATATAATAATATATACTACTAATAATACATTGTGATTGTATTCTTAGTGGATCACTTAGGGTAAGCTCTACCTTGTATTTGCCTGAGTTACTACCATTTTTCTTGTCTTCCCTCATGATCCCTTACTTTTCCTCAGTCCTTGAAGTGTGATTATTTAGCACCTCTACGAGAGAAGCCTTGGAGTTCCCACCAACAACTTTCCTATGCCTTTTAGTCTCTTATCATTAGTTTCAACCAAAAACATGGCACCTATGTTAACCATTTTCCTCTGAGTTTATTTCAGTGACAAGAGCCATCCCATGTCGAATGTTAAACATTTGTCCATCGAAGCACTTAAAATATGTATGAACTGAAAGGTCACCATTATTTCCCCTCGAAATGCCTGATTTGAGGGGGTCTTTCTCAGAGAAATAGCATATTCTTATCACTAGCAACTGCAGTCATTTTGAAAGACACAGACTAACTTTCCTTTGGTGTTCTGAGATTCCATATGTAGATAATGTATAGAAAGTACATTTGTTTTTTTTTTTTTTTTTTTTTTTTTTTTTTTTTTTTGAGACAGAGTCTTGCTCTGCCGCCCAGGCTGGAGTGCAGTGGCCAGATCTCAGCTCACTGCAAGCTCCGCCTCCCGGGTTTACGCCATTCTCCTGCCTCAGCCTCCCCAGTAGCTGGGACTACAGGCGCCCGCCACCTCGCCCGGCTAGTTTTTTGTATTTTTTAGTAGAGACGGGGTTTCACCATGTTAGCCAGGATGGTCTCGATCTCCCGACCTCGTGATCCGCCCGTCTCGGCCTCCCAAAGTGCTGGGATTACAGGCTTGAGCCACCGCGCCCGGCCCTAGAAAGTACATTTGAAACAAAGATTATGGCTATTACCAAGGGATTGTAAGCATAAATTCATTGAGTTATTAAACAGGGAAGTCATAAACAAAAATAAAATATAGGGATGTCAGGAATCTCCATTAGTCTATTTTTGAACATTGATTGTAAAGTATAGAAATATTTCCAAGAATAATTAGGAGAACCGAGGATGGCTGTGCAATATTCTCCAGAAATTTAATTAAAAGCTGTGAAATGAGTAATCAAAATTAAATTGGAAGGCATAAATGGAGTAAAGATTATAAACTTTAACTTACTTTTGATTCTTTTTATGGACACAAAATACGCCGTGTTTTTCTTTTAGCCTTAGAACATAATGTATTCGCCTCTTACGTAGCAGAAAGAGCATTAAAATTTGAATCAAAAGATCTAGGTGTGCACCACTGTGCAACTGTTTACCACACACATAACTTTGAGATTAACCTCTCTGAGACAGATTTTATGTATTTTACTCATCTTCTAGTTTTGTGAAGCAATTCTAATGAAAATTCTTTTAAAGTCCAGGAACCAAGTATAGATGAGTAAATGAATAAATAAGCCAATTCAAAGAAAGTAAGATGGAGCCTTATGTAAATGTTTAGGGACATTTCAGATGGAAACAGGAGGGAAAACACTTAAATTTGGAGTAGACTTTAGGATTGTTTTGGAACAATATGTGGTTAAATACGATCTGGAAAAAACAGATTTTGTCCGAAGTAATTTTATTCAGAAAGAGAATTTGGAAGTCTCTTTCACTAAATATGTATGATGCATTCGCACACAAAATATTTGAATACAGCCATTTTAGACCAAAAAAAGTGAAATTAAGTTGAATTCTATCCACTTCTATTTACTGAACAAGTATAATTATGATGAAATTTAGTTTTATCATATTAAAATAGCGCAATGAAAGATGGCTGTGTGAATTATTAAGAGGATACATGAAGATTTTTGCAGTAATCATCAACTTAGATATTTATTTCTATAGCTATTGACTTCACTTATGCATTTATTTGTGAATAAATGAATTAATACATTTACTTATGTATTATTTTTTCAACAAATATTTGAGACCACTTATCTTATACCAACCCTATACTAAGTACCTGAGATACTTGCTTAATAACAGGTATGGTCACTGATTGTTTATTCTATTGTGAATCAGAGACATCAACAACTAAATTACAATAATAATAGGGGCAGGTTCTAAAATTGATAAACTGTCCTCTCATTGCCATTAATTCTGAAATTTACAAATTTCTGAAAAGTCTGTATTGTATGCATAAACATCAAATGGGATTCTGTTTAAAATTCTTATTTCTGAAATGATGATGCTAGTAAAAGTACTAATAGTAATATAGAAAATTAAATTTCAAGTGTCACTGAAGGGCTTTGGAGAAGCAACAAGTATAGTGGTAAAAAAAGTAGCTTCTGGAGCCAAGTTCCCTGAGCTCAGCTCTTTGTACTGACACTTATTAACTGAGATTTGAGCAGTTTAATCTGTGTCTTAGTTTCTTCATCTATAAAATGGGAATAATAATAATAATAGCATATATCTCATAAGATTTGTATAAAGCTTAAATGAGTAAAATTTAGGGGAGTGACTGTCAGATTCTTAATACTATTTAAATGTTAACCACTGTTATTGAATACATGTTTTTTTATATTGCTAGGTACTAGACTACGTGTTTTGTGTTAGTAACACAGTATATTGTATTATTTAATTCCCAGAATAACCCTTTAAAGTAGGCACTCAGTCATTCATGAGACATTAAGTGAGCACCCACTACATACTACAAAGCCTCCTAATTGCTAGGATTATAGCAGTGAACAAATAAAAGTTGCTGCCCTACCTTGTATTTGACAGCACACCTGGGAGCTTATAGTTAACAATAATTTAATTGTTCACTTGAAAATAACTAAAATAGTATAACTGAATTGTTTGTAACCCAAAGGATAAATGTGTGCAGTGATGGATATCCAATTTTTTATGATGTGACTGTTACACATTGCATTCCTGGACCAAAATATCTCATGTACCCCATAAATATATACACCTACTATGTACCCACAAAAATTAAAAATTTTTTAAAGTTATAACCATTTTGGTGCTTACATCCTAATGAGGGAAGAAAGTCCAGATATAAAATGTATTCTATGTAATATGCCAGGTATTGAGGCATGCTGTGGAATCCAGAGTGATGGACCCAACAGTCAGGTAAGTTCAAATGTCAAAGTAATTAGTTTGAAATGCATAATTTTTTGAGTTTGACTAATTTCCTAAGGAATTATTATATTTGTTCAAAACCAAACAATTTTCTTATTTTAACTTCATTTTGTAATGTATTTCTTGAATTCTGATTCTTTTTTTCTAAAGGTACAAAGAAAGAGTATGCCCCCCAATTCCTATAAAATTGCCCCCCCATTCCCATAAAAATAGGAATAACTTATTTTTCTTACTCCAAAGCATTTGTCTAGGAAATAATTGCAGAGAAAAGCACAAGTGAGCAAAAGATAGGAAATGAAATGTTCATCTAAATCCATCCCCGAGAGACAGGCTCTGTAAATAGAGAGTAAGATAATAGACCCTGGAACCAAACTGCCTGGATTCAAATTCTATTGCTACCACTTTTTAACTGTGTAATATTAAGCAAGTTATGCCACTCCCTTGTGTTTCCTTATTGTAGATTTAAATAACAATAGTATAATTTTCACAGACTAACTGAGAGGTTTAAATGAGTAAAAATGGACAAAACACTTAGGGTGCAGTCTGACACATAAGTAAAAAAGTTATGAATTCATATGTTGTCAACCTGTTTATGTAATGTATTTTATATAATGCAGTAATATAAATATTACTATATTTTCTGTAAATAATAATTAAAATACATTGGTAGTAATAAGAATTGCCTTACCCAAATTCAGGGTTAAATTTACTTACCCTCATACAAACTTAATTTTTTTTCTCACTGTTAACTGGGGATAATAATACTTCATAAAGGATCTTATAAAGATATAATATATTTGTGTATTTGTACAAATGTATTATATAATACCATCCAAAGCTAGGAAACCTTGGTTGTATGAAGAATGCCATATTGATTTCTATTTATCAAATTGTAATGGAATTATCTTTGTCTTTAATCAGATGCATTTATTGGAAAATGAATATTTTAGTTGTCACAGAGACTGTTGACAGGCTGTGTTTTAGATTTATACTGAAATTAGACATGATACTAATGATCTTTTCCTAGATGAATAGTTGTCAACTGTAATAAACAAAATTATATTTCTTTTCCCCAAGTGAATATCATGGAATTTGATTTTTTTCTAGTAAATCAAACTTATCCATATTCCCTTCTTCCTTCAACACTTGAAAGTTTTTATTTTGAAATTTTAAAGATTTACATGAAAGGTTTTAAAAGAAATAAAATCCATTAGAATTCATACATTTGCCTATATTTTAAAATGTCTTTTGTTGTCTTTTCATCTTAATTAAATATTAATCCATCAAAATATGCTTTTCCAGCTTAGAGATTGAAATGTCTTTTCCAGAACCTAGGAAATGACTTGAAAAAAATTGCTAAAACAGATTTGTTCTTTCTTCTCTTACACTAATGGGTAATTCGATTTTGTTCTTTTTTTTTTTTTTAACAATTGAAGCCTCATACTTCTTAAAATAACTTCTAAAATGTAACTTTGTGCCATAAGTATGTATCCTAAAGTATGTACTGTATATAGTTTTATTCTCTCGAAATTTGCAAATCTTGGTAATAAAAAACCCCACCACTGTATATTATCAAAATATGTAGCTTGTGCTACATCATCTTTTAGAATAAATTTTCAGTGCCAGCTCTGTGTTTTGGAACTGTTTGAAGAATGAAGAAGACACGTCTTCCATGTGAAGTGCTTATACTCTGAGTTAAACAAACAGAACAGCAGAGCCCCAGAAAAATACACCAGATGTGCAGGTGGTAGTTCAATCAACAAGAAATCTGATTTCATCAGTATTAGATTTCATTAGTAGTGATCTTTTCTTCTTTAGAAATATAGGAATATAGTGGAAAAATAAGTCCTTATGCAGAATTTGATGGCTCCCACCATGGTGAAAATATTGCTGAGGAAAAAATCTGACTCTAAGTAAAAGGACAAAGTGAACTGCACGTAAAGCATAAAACCAAATGAGTAGGAAGAGAAAACAAAGAATGTAAATGAGGTTGAGTACAGGATATTTGAGTGGAGGCAGTGATATATAAATCATATTTATAGCAAAGATCTGTAAAATAAATTTAAAAATTTTACTAAAAATGAATAGTACAGGCAATCATAATTTAATAAAACCAGATAATAACTATATAGGTACATTGTTACCATCATAGATTAATATTTTGACTAAATAAATATCATAAGAAAAATGGCAAATGAAAATGCAACAAACACGATTATTAATCCCAAGAAAACAGATTGATGAATATTTTATGAGAATGGAGATAAATAAGAATAAATACATAACCACAGCATAACAGGAACTCTTTGGAATGGCAATATATATTATTTAGATCTTAATTAAGTACCAAGTGTCTTTTTAGTGACTCTAAATACATATTCCCATGTGTATAAAAAACAAAAACTGAAACAGAAAGTACTTAAGGATGTTACTCTGAGAGGTTTTGCCAAAATCTTGTGGGTGAAAGATGAGCACTGAATTTCACTAAAGGTGTAAGGAAGATTTTTTGTTTGTTTTGTTTTGTGTTTTGAGACAGGGTCTTGCCCTGTCACCCAGGCTGGAGTGCAGTGGCGTGATCTTATCTCACTGCAACTTCCACTTCTCAGACTCAAGCCATCCACCCACCTCAGCCTTCTGAGTAGCTGTGTCTGTAGACACATGCCAACATTCTTGACTCATTTTTAAACTTTTTATAGAGATGGGGTCTCACTTTATTGTCCAGGCTGTTCTTGAACTGGGCTCAAGACATCCTCTCACCTCGGCCTCCCAAAGTGCTGAGATTATAGGCATGAACCACCGCACCCAGCCTAGGAAGATGTTTTATAGTTGACAAGATGCTCTCTCGCTGTTTTTCAAATCCTAAAGAACTCAAGATTTTGAATCTTCTTCACTGGAATCAGCCACAGGAAAACAAAATATGTGTGTGAGTCCTGCTAGTCATTGAAAACCTGTCATTTTATTAAATAATATTAACAATTAATTAGTATTTACTGGGTTCTTACTAGGTATTCCTAAGGGATTCTCATATATCTTTTATCTTTAATTAAAACAATAACCAACTTGGTGATTTCTGTCATAGCACTTTTACAAAAGAGGAAACTAAAACAAAACAAATTTAAGCAACTTGCCCAACCCTCAGAGCTAATGTGCCAGAACCTTAATACATTGACCCAAAGCCATTGATCTCAGAGCCCATGGGCTTTGCCATTTCTTGATCCTCCTAATAAAATAAAAACTTTTCATTAAATGCAACACACACTAATATCAACACCAATCCTATTTTAGATCATGTTGACATATATAAATCACCAAATATTTTGGTAGAAAACAAAAACTATATTTAATGATTTGGTTGTTAAGGTTTTCAAAACATTTACTGAAGCATTAAGCTACATTAGGATAGATGAAGCGATGCTTCCTCTGCTTCACTCACCATGCAATATTGTACTCATATTACAGTTCTCTCAATCCATTATCATACCATTTGCTAGATGATTGACTTGTGCAGTAGCTACACATTAGAAGCATATCTAAAGCTTTAAAAGCTATTGGGCCAGGCGTGGTGGCTCAGGCCTGTAATTGCAGAATTCTGGGAGGCCAAGGCAGGCAGATCACTTGAGGTCAGGAGTTCGAGATCAGCTTGGCCAATATGGCGAAACCCTCTCTCCACTAAAAAGACAAAAATTAGCTGGGCATGGTGGTCGGTACCTGTAATCCTATAATCCCAGCTACTTGGATGGCTGAGGCATGAGAATCGCTTGAACAGCAGCAAGATGGGGGGCCGGAGGGTGCGATAAGCCTAGATTGCACCACTGCACTCCAGCCTCCAACCTATATATCTATTTTATATATATCTATTATATATATATGTATGTATCTAAGGCATAAATAGAAGTTCTTAGACTAGAATCTTAGAATCTCTGGGGGGTAGAACTTGAGCTTAATTGTTGAGCTTAATTGTTGAGCTTAATCGTTGTTTTGGTTGTTGATATTGTTTTGGTTCTTGATATTGATCCAGTTACTTTAATGTGTAGCCCAAATTAAATAATAGTGTCTACTCATTGAAGATTATTGATAGATGAAACAAGCAACATGCTAGCTCTTTTGAAGATGCATTATCAGTAATATGTATTTAAATATTATAGAGAGTCGTATGATTGTTTGAATAATTTCCATGTATGTTGAAGTATAACTACACCCCTAGTACTACATGATGCATCTTCCAATAATAATAACATTTTTCTTTTAAAAATGCCATTATTATACCTAAGAAATTGAGCAATAAATCGATTATATTATCTAATATTGTCAGTGCATTTTAAAAATTCCCCCAATTAACCTGAGAATGTCTGTTTTGAGTTTTAATTAGATCAAATCAATGTTTATCCATAAGGTTTCTTTGTCTTTTTGTGTCTTTTAAGTTCATACCATAACCCCACTTTCTTATGCAATTTACATCTGTGTCCAGGCGAATTGACTTGTAATAATGGTTGGTCGGGCGCGGTGTCTCACTCCTGTAATCCCCCTGCTTTGGGAGGCCGAAGCAGGCAGATCACCTGAGGTTGGGAGTTCGAGACCAGCCTGACCAACATGGAGAAACCCCATCTCCACTAAAAATACAAAATTAGCTGGGCGTGGTGGTGCATGCCTGTAATCGCAGCTGCTCAGGAGGCTGAGGTGGGAGAATCAATTGAACCGGGAGGTGGAGTTTGCAGTGAGCCGAGATCGCGCCATTGCACTCCAGCCTGGGCAGCAAAGAGCAAAACTCCATCTCAAAATAAATAAATGTCCATATTCCAGTCATTTGATTGTTCCTCCTAGGACTGCTTAATGTTTCCCTCTGTCTTCTGAACTCTCTGCAAATTGGATGTCAGTTTCAGACTCTGGATTGATTAGATTGAGGATAAATATTTTTTGGCAAAAAAAAATTCATAAATGATGTTAAGTACTTCAGATCAGGATTACCACAAGATAGGATGCCTCATATATAATATATAATATGTATGATAATACAAGTGTACTTTGAAGATGTTGTGGGTTAGGCTCCAGACCACCATGATAAAGTGAATATCACAAGAAAGAAACTCACACCAATTTTTTTTTGTTTCCTAGAACATATACAATGTATGCTTATTCTACACTGTAGTATACTAAGTGTGCAACTGCATTATATCTATAAAAACAATATAAATACTTTAATCACAAATTACTTTTTTTGCAAAAAATGCTAATGATCATCAATGAATCATATCCTTCCATCAGAGGAATCACTATCTATGGCAATGATAGCCTTACAAAACACGTTTATTAAATAGTAAGGCTGGAAAAGTTGAAATTACTCCTTGATCCATACGTTGCAGAATGGACATTTTGTTAGCAGGCATCAAAACATTGATTTCCTTGTACATCTTCATCGGAGCTCATGGGTGACCATGTACATTGACAAGAAACCATAATACTTTGAAAGAATTATTTTTTTTTCAGAGCAATACATCTTAATACTAAGCTTAAAATAGTCAGTAAACCGTGCTGTAAACAGATGTGCTGTAATCCAGGCTTTGTTTTTCCATTTCTAGAGCATAGGCAGAGTACATTTAGCATAATTCTTAAGAACCCTGCAATATTTGGAATGATAAATGGCTTCATCTTAAAGCCACCACCTGTATTAGCCACAAACAAGAGAGTCAGCCTGTTCTTTGAAGTTTTCAAACTTCTAACTATGAAAATTGTAGATTGCATCTTCTTCCAACATATGGCTATTTAGTCTACAATGAAAATCTATTTCATGTAGCCACCTTCAATGATCTTAGCTAGATCTTCTGGATAACTTACTGTAACTTCCAGATCAACACTTGTTGGTTTGTTGTTTGCTTTTGTGTTATGGAGATTACTTCTTTCCTTAAACCTCATGAACCAACTTCTACTAGCTTCAAACTTTACTTCAGCAGCTGCCTCATCCCTTTCATCCCTCATAAAATTGAAGAGAGTTAGGGTCTTGCTCTGGATTAGGCTTTGGCCTAAAGGAAAGTTGTGGTTAGTTTGATTTTTTATCCAGAACACTAAAACTTTCTTCAAATCAGCAATGAGGCTGTTTTGCTTTCTAATCATTCATATGTTCACTGGACTAGAACTTTTAATTTCCTTCAAGAACTTCTTTTCTGGATATCCACTGCTTGGCTGTTTTCCACAAGAAGTCTAGCTTTTAACCTATCTCAGGTTTTAACTTACCTTTCTTCCTAAGTTTACTTATTTCTAGCTTTTAATTTAAAGTCAGAGACATATGACACTTTTTTTTTATTTGAACACTTAGAAGTGATTATAGGGTTATTAATTGGCTTAATTTCTATATTGCTGTGTTTCAGGGAATAGGGAGGCACAATGAGAGAGAGAAAGGGGAACTGCAGGTAAGTGGAGTACTCAGAACACACACAATATTTATACATCAACTTAATGGCAACATAGAGAGACCCCTAAAACAATTGCAATAGTAACTGGTCATAGGTCTCCATTACAGATAAAATAATAACGAAAATGTTTGAAATATTGTGTGAATTATCAATGTGTGATACAGAGACACAAAGTGAGAGCACATGTTGTTGGAAAAATGGTGGTGATAAAACGGCTAGACACAAGGTTGCCACAAACCTTCAATTTGCAAAAATTGCAATATCTGCAAAGCCCAATAAAGTGTAGCACAATAAACTGAGGTATGCTTGTGTTAATGGAAAAAAGCGAGCTCTGTAAAATATTTAAAAGAGGTTTATTATGAGCCAGTATGAGTGACCATGGCTCAGGGAAACAAACCCCAGAAGACTTAAGTGGTCCCAAGGCAGCTGGATTACGGTTTTGGTTTTATAAATTTTAGAGAGGTAAGACTTACAGGCAAACGTGTAACTCAATGGATGCAAAGTATACATTGGTTTGGCCAGAAAAGGCGAGATACCTTGCAGTGGGGACATATAGGTAGTTTCAGAGACTCTTTAATTTCCAATTTGTTAAAGAAGTAAGGCTCTCACCAAAACTTGGAATCAACAAAAAGAAATGTTTCAAGTTAAGGATGTCATGTAGCAAGATTGATGGCCTGCAGACATGACTTAACTTTTGCTTTGTAGGGCCTTAAGTCTTATTTATAATTTGGTATCAAAATGATGCAGGATTTTTCTCAGTCACTTTGCCAGCTAGAGACCTTCGGCCAGCGACGCCCCTGCCCAGGCCTTGCTCCGACCCGAGTTCTCCGCAGGAGACACCCCATGTACTCAGCACACCAGACAGTGCCTGGCTTGTGCCCTGGCACGAATCGCATGGCCACCATGACTGCACACTCAGTCCCTGGTGGGAGGAGTGTGTGAGTGAGCTAGTGCGAGCTGTGGCCCGTCATTCTAAACACTGGCACGGGAGTGAGTTCCATGCGGGGCTTGCGGCTGGACTAGGCATGTTGCAAACAGCTCCTGCAGTGGACTCCAGTGTCCAGACAAGGGGAATGCAGTGGTGCCAAGAGACGGGTGCCCGCAACCCTGAGGCCCCAGAGGGTGTATTACAGCATGCTAATTAGTTCTTTTAGCCACCATCTGCAGCCTGATGGATGGCGGTGCACTCACTGCTCTGTCAGCCCTTTGCAGCTCTCCAGCCTAAGGCCCCTGGGCAGGCTCAGCCTAGCCACTGCTTCTCATCGAGTGGGGCGGCTACTTTCCCCCGGTCGAGGGCAGAGGGCCACGGTGTTACAGTTTTCTTTGTACCTGCATTTGATGAGTCCTGAGTTCTTGTCCTGCATCCAAGAAGAATGAGGTTTCCCTGAAAGTTAAAGGGTGAGGAGGGCGGAGAAGAATTGTATTGAACAATGAAACAGATCTCAGTGGGATCTCTCTCAGAGTGGGGCTTTTACGGACTCAGAATGGGGGAATGAATGCTGATTGGTTTGTGAGTATGCAAAAGAGGCTAAAAGACACCACTCAAAGGTGAGCATGGCAGTGTAAAAAACCTATTAGGGAAGGGTAGGTATATGTAAAATACTTGAAAGGCTTGAAAGGTGGGGATCAATCAGAGGAAGTCATACCAAATGGGAAGAAAGGTTCTCAATCTGGTCCGTAGATTTATCCAATATTGTGACTTGGTTTTTCAGACTTTAAACTGTCTTTGGTTTGAAAGTCCGGTTTCACCAGGGACCCACCCCTATCTGCCTAGGATTTGTCTGCCTCCTGTCGTTATCATTATCGCCATGAAGAGTCTGTTTTGTCAGCCCGAAGACCTCTATTTTAACATAAATGCTGCTCAGTTGCTGTGCCTAAACTCCAAAAGGAAGGGAGTATTATGAGGCAAGTCTGAGTTCCCTTTTTGTCGTGGCCGAGAATTCAGTTTTTAAGGTTTTTCTGGAGTCTCTTTGACCAAGAAGAGATCCTTTCAGGCAGTGGGGCTTAGGATTTTATTTTTAGTTTCCACCTGTATTATAAATTTTATATTCATATAATTCTATATATATTATTTGTGTGTATGAAATAAACAAAGACATATATATATATTTTTCTTTTTTTTTTTTTTTTGAGATGGAATTTTGCTTTTGATCCCCAGGCTGGAGTGCAATGGCATGATCTTGGCGCACTGCAACCTCCGCCTCCTGTGTTCAAGCAATTCTCCTGCCTCAGCCTCCCATGTAACTGGGATTACAGGCCTGCGCCACCATGCCCAGCTAATTTTTGTATTTTTAGTAGAAATGGGATTTCTCCATGTTGGCCAGGCTGGTCTCAAACTCTCGATCTTAGGTGATCCGCCCACTTTGGCCTCCCAGGGTGCCAGGATTACAGGCGTGAGCCACTGACCCTGGCCACAAAGACCTGTTTCTAGAAAAATACGGTTGCATATCCAAACTGATTCAATAAAGTAAGGAAAATACAAATTTTCTGTGGGCCATTAAAAATTTAATTAGTTCTCAAACGTTAGCATTTTTTATAAATAATTACCAATTAACCTTTACTTTAGCACATAGATGTGTCTTAGTTCCACCAAATATTGCATAATTATTTTAGCCTTCATTTTTGAAAATTGTCTGAATCAATTATTATACTGGAGTTATAAAATCATTTATTTAAAAAAAATATTATTCCTTTTACACCATTACCCAGCATTTTCTTCCTGTTCCTCCTAGTGGGTAGAGATAGAATATATGTATGTGTATATGATATACAAACATAAGTATATATAATTTTATATTGATATCTCAAATTCAAGTTTACTATTTTAGCATTTTGCTCTTACACTTTCATATTTATGCTTCTATTGTCTAACACTGAAAATCTTAGTTTATAATAATATTAATATATTATTTGCTTTGTCATATTCAAATACATACACAACAGAAATATCAAACAGAAAGTTTACTGCTAGGCTTCAAATGTTTTTATTTACTTTTATTTTTGTATGTATCTAAAATATTTCAAAAGCATATAAAATGTATATTCTAATATACTATTACATTTCATTTTTCCTCAACCTTATTATGACCATATGATGTAGTTAACCATTTAGTAAGTTAAATTCTATATTTTTTATTCTTCTTGGGTATCTTTTTTATTTTTTTTATACTTAAGTTCTGGGATACATGTGCAGAACGTGCAGGTGTGTTACATAGGTATACATGTCCCATGGTGGTTTGCTGCACCCATCAACCTGTCATCTACATTAGGTATTTCTCCTAATGCTATCCCTTCCTCCCCTTGACCCCACCACTGGACAGGCCCCAGCTTGTGGTGTTCCCATTCCTGTGCCCATATATTCTCATTGTTCTAATCCTACTTATGAATGAGAACATGCAGTGTTTGGTTTTCTGTTCCTGTGTTAGTTTGCTGAGAATGATAGTTTCCAGCTTCATTCATGTCCCTGTAAAGGACATGAACTCATTATTTTTTATGGCTGCTTAGTATTCCATGGTGTATATGTGCCACATTTTCTTTTTATCCATTCTATCATGGATGGGCATTTGAGTTGGTTCCAAGTCTATTGTAAATAGTGCTGCAAAAATCATATGTATATATGTGTCTTTATAGTAGAATGATTTATAATCCTTTGGGTATATACCCAAGAATGGGATTGCTGGGTCAAATGGTATTTCTAGTTCTAGATCCATGAGGAATTGCCACACTGTCTTTCACAAAGATTGAAGTAATTTACACTTCCACCAACAGTGTAAAAGCATTCCTATTTCTCCACATCCTCTCCAGCATCTGTTGTTCCTGACATTTTAATGATTGCTATTCTAACTGGTGTGAGATGGTATCTCATTGTGGTTTTGCTTTGCATTTCTCTAATGACCAGTGACAATGAGTTGTTTTTCATATGTTTGTTGGTCGCATGAATGTCTTCTTTTGCGACATGCCTGTTCATATCCTTTGCCCACTTTTTGATAAGGTTGTTTGTTTTTTTCTTGTGAATTTGTTTAAGTTATTTGTAGAGTCTGGGTATTAGCCCTTTGCCAGATGGACAGATTGCAAAACTATTCGCCCATTCTGCAGGTTGTCTGTTCACTCTGATGATAATTTCTTTTGCTGTGCTGAAGCTCTTTAGTTTAATTTGATCCCATTTGTTAATTTTTGCTTCTTTTTGGAATTGTTTTTGGTGTTTTAGTCATGAAGTATTTGCCCATGGCTATGTCCAGAATGGTATTGCCTAAGTTTTTTTCTAGGGTTTTTATTGTTTAAGGACCTACATTTAAATCTTTAATCCATCTTGAGTTAATTTTTGTATAAGGTATAAGGAAGGGGTCCGGTTTCAGTTTTCTGCATATGGCTAGTCAGTTTTTCCAACACCAGTTATTAAATGGGGAATCTTTTTCTCATTGCTTTTGTCAGGTTTGTCAAAGAGCAGATGGTTGTAGATGTGTGGTGTTATTTCTGAGGTCTCTGTTCTGTTCCATTGGTCTATATACCTGTTTTGGTACCAGTAGCATGTGTTTTGGTTACTGTAGCCTTATAGTACAGTTTGAAGTCAGGTAGTGGGATGCTTCCAGTTTTCTTCTTTTTGCTTAGGATTGTCTTGGCTATACAGGCTCTTTTTTGGTTCCATATGAAATTTAAAGTAGTTTTTTTCAGTTCTGTGAAGAAAGTCAATGGTATCATGCTGGAGATTGCATTGAATCTATAAATTACTTTGGGAAGTTTGGCCATTTTCAGGATATTGATTCTTCCTATCCATGAGCATGGAATATTCTTCCATTTGTTTGTGTCCTCTCTTATCTCCTTGAGTAATGGTTTGTAATTCTCCTTGAAGAGGTCCTTTACATCCCTTGTAAGTTGTATTCCTAGATATTTTATTCTCTTTGTAACAATTGTGAATGGGAGTTCACTCATGATTTGGCTCTCTGTTTGTCTACTATTGGTATATAGAGAGGCTTGTGATTTTTGCAGATTGATTTTGTATCCTGCGACTTTGCTGAGGTTGCTTATCAGCTTAAGACATTTTTTGGCCGAGATGATGGGGTTTTCTAAGTATACAATCATATCATCTGCAAACAGAGATAATTTTACCTCCTCTCTTCCTATTTGAACACCCTTTATTTCTTTCTCTTGCCTGATTGCCCTGGCCAGAACTTCCATTACGATGTTGAATACGGGTGGTGAGAGAGGACATCTTTGTCTTGCGCCAGTTTTCAAAGGGAATGCTTCCATCTTTGGCCTTTTCAGTATGATATTGGCTTTGGGTTTGTCATAAATAGCTCTTATTACTTTGAGATACTTTCCATTAATACTTAGTTTATTGAGTGTTTTTAGCATGAAGGAGTGTTGAATTTTATCAAAGGCCTTTTCTGCATCGATTGACATAATCATATGGTTTTGTCATTGGTTCCATTTATGTGATTGATCACATTTATTGATTTGCTTATGTTGAACCAGCTTTGCATCTCAGGGATGAATCTGACCTGATCATGGTGGATAAGCTTTTTAATGTGCTGTTGGATTTGATTTGCTAGTATTTTACTGAGGATTTCCACATTGATGTTCATGAGGGATATTGGCCTGAAATTTTCTTTTTTTGTTGTGTCTCTGCCAGCATCAGGATGATGCTGACCTCATAAAAAGAATTAGGGAAGATTCCCTATTTTTCTATTGATTGGAATAGTTTCAGAAGGAATGGTACCAGCTCCTCTTTGTAGCTCTGGTAGAATTCGACTGTGAATCCATCTGGTCCTGTGCTTTTTTTTTGGTTGGTAGGGTACCAATTACTGCCTCAATTTCAGAACTTGTTATTGGTCTATTCAGGGATTCAGCTTCTTCCTGGTTTAGTCTTGGGAGGGTGTATGTGTCCAGAAATTTATCCATTTCTTCTAGATTTTCTAATTTATTTGCATAGAGATGTTTTTAGTATTCTCTGATGGTAGTTTGTATTTCTGTAGGATCAGTGGTGATATCTCCTTTATCATTTTTTATTGTGTCTGTTTGATTCTTATCACTTTTCTCTTTTATTAATCTGGCTATCAGTCTATCTATTTTGTTAATCTTTTCAAAACACCTGCTCTTGTAATAATTGATTTTTGAAGGGTTTATCATGTTTCTATATCCTTCAGTTCTGCTCTAATCTTAGTTATTTCTTGTCCTCTGCTAGTTTTAGAATGTGTTTGCACTTCCTTCTCTAGTTCTTTTGACTGGAATGTTAAGGTGTTGATTTTAGATATTTTCTGCTTTCTCCTGTGGGCATTTAGTGCTATATATTTTCCTCTAGACACTGCTTTAGCTGTGTCCTAGAGATTCTCGTATGTTGTGTCTTTGTTCTCATTGGTTTCAAAGAACTAGTTTATTTCTGCCTTAATTTCATTATTTACCCAGTAGTCATGCAGGAGCAGCTTGTTTGGTTTCCATGTAGTTGTGCAGTTTTGAGTGAGTTTCTTAATTCTGAGTTCTAATCTGATTGCACTGTGGTCTGAGAGACTGCTTGTTATGATTTCCATTCTTTTGCATTTGCTGAGGAGTGTTTTACTTCCAATTGTTTGGTCAATTTTAGAATAAGTGCTATATGGTGCTGAGAAGAATGTATGCTCTGTTGATTTGGAGTGGGGAGTTCTGCAGATGTCTATTAGGTCTGCTTGGTGCAGAGCTGAGTGCACATCCTGAATATCCTTGTTACTTTTCTGTCTCATTGATCTGTCTAATATCGACAGTGGGGTGTTAAAGTCTCCCACTATTTTTATCTGGGAGTCTAAGTTTCTTTGTAGGTCTCTAAGCACTTGCTTTATGAATCTGGGTGCTCCTGTATTGGGTGCATATATATTTAGGATAGTTAGCTCTTCTTGCTGCATTGGTACCTTTACCATTATATAATGCCCTTCTTTGTCTTTTATGATTTTTGTTGGTTTATTTTATTTATTTATTTATTTATTTATTTTTGAGACGGAGTCTCGCTCTGTCTCCCAGGCTGGAGTGCAGTGGCGCGATCTCGGCTCACTGCAAGCTCCACCTCCCGGGTTCACGCCATTCTCCTGCCTCAGCCTCCCGAGTAGCTGGGACTACAGGCGCCCACAACCGCGCCCGGCTAATTTTTTGTATTTTTAGTAGAGACGGGGTTTCACCGTGGTCTCGATCTCCTGACCTTGTGATCCGCCTGCCTCGGCCTCCCAAAGTGCTGGGATTACAGGCGTGAGCCACCGCGCCCGGCCGATTTTTGTTGGTTTAAAGTCTGTTTATCAGAGAGTAAGATTGCAATCCCTGCCTTTTTCTTTTGGCTTCCCATTTGCTTGGTAAATCTTCCTCCATCCCTTTATTTTTAGTCTATATGTGTTTTTGCATGTGAGATGGGTCTCCTGAATACAGCACACCAATGAGTCTTGACTCTATCCAATTTGCCTGTATGTGTCTTTTAATTGGGGCATTTAGTCCATTTACATTTAAGGTTAATATTGTTATATGTGAATTTGACCCTGTCGTTATGATGCTAGCTGGTTATTTTGCCCATTAGTTGATGCAGTTACTTCATAGTGTCAATGATCTTTACATTTTGGTATGTTTTTGCAGTGGCTGGTACTGTTTTTTCCTTTGCATATTTAGTGCTTCCTTCAGGAGCTCTTGTAAGGCAGGCCTGGTGGTGACAAAATCCCTCAGTATTTGCTTGTCTGTAAAGGATTTTATTTTCCCTTCACTTATGAAGATTAGTTTGGCTGGATAAGAAATTCTGGTTGAAAATTCTTTTCTTTAAGAATGTTGAATGTTCGCCCTCACTTTCTTCTGGCTTGTAGAGTTTCTGCAGAGAGATCTGCTTTTAGTTTGATGGGCTTCCCTTTGTGGGTAACCTGACCTTTTTCTCTGGCTGCCCTTAACATTTTTTCCTTCATTACAACCTTGGTGAATCTGACCATTATGTGTATTGGGGTTGCTCTTCTCAAATATTATCTTTGTAGTGTTCTCTGTATTTCCTGAATTTGAATGTTGGCCTGTCTTGGTGGGTTGGAGAAGTTCTCCTGGATAATATCCTGAAGTGTGTTTTCCAACTTGGTTCCATTCTCCTCATCACTTTTAGGTACAATAAACATGGGTTTGATCTCTTCACATAGTCCCATATTTCTTGGAGGCTTTATTTGTTCCTTTTCATTCTTTTTTCTTTAATCTTGTCTTCATGTTTTATTTCATTAAGTTGATCTTCATTCTCTGATATCCTTTCTTCTGCTTGTCAATTCAGCTATTGATACTTGTGTATGCTTCACGAAGTTCTTGTGCTGTGCTTTTCAGCTCCATTAGGTCATTCATGTTCTTCTCTAAACGGGTTATTATAATTAGCAGTTCCTGTAACTTTTTATCAAGGTTCTTAATTTCCTTGCATTGGATTAGAACATGCTCCTTTAGCTTGGAGGAGTTTGTTATTACCCACCTTCTGAAGTCTACTTCTGTCAATTCATCAAACTCATTCTCTATCCAGTTTTGTTCCCTTGCTGGTGAGGAGTTGTGATACTTTGGAGGAGAAGAGGCATTCTGGTTTTTGGAATTTTCAGCAAATTTTGCACTATTTTTTCTTCATCTTTGTGGATTTGTCTACCTTTGGTCTGTGACGTTGGTGAACTTTGGATGGGGTTTCTGAGTGGTCATCCTTTTTATCGATGTTGATGCTACTGCTTCTTGTTTCTTAGTTTTCCTTCTAATAGTCTGGCCCCTCTTCTGCAGGTCTGCTGGAGTTTGCTGGAGGTCCACTCCAGACTCTGTTTGCCAGAGTGTCACCAGTGGAGGCTGCAGAACAGCAAAGATTGCTGCTTGTTCTTTCCTCTGGAAGCTTCATCCCAGAGGGGCACCTGCCAGATGCCAGCCGGAGCTCCCTTGTATGAGGTGCCTATTGACTCCTGCTGGGAGATGTCTCTCAGTCAGGAGGCACAGGGATCAGGGACCCACTTGAGGAGGCAGTTTGTCCCTTTGCAGAGTTCCAGTGCTATGCTAGAAGGTCTGCTGCTCTCTTCAGAGCTGGCAGGTAGGAATGTTTAAGTCTGCTGAAGCTGTGCCCACAGCTGCCCATTCCCTCAGGTGCTCTGTCCCAGGGACATGGGAGTTTTATCTATAAGTGCCTTACTAGGACTGCTGCCTTTCTTTCAGAGATGCCCTGCCCAGAGAGGAGGAATCTAGAGAGGCAGTCTGGCTACAGTGGCTTTGCCAAGCTGTAGTGGGCTCCACCCAGTCCGAAATTCCTGGCGGCTTTGTTTACACTGTGAAAAACACCTACTCAAGTCTCAGTAATGGCAATGCCCCTCCCCCAACCAAGCTCCAGTGTCCCAGGTCAACTTCAGACTGCTGTGCTGACTGGGAGAATTTCATACCAGTGAATCTTAGCTTGCTGGGCTCCGTGGGCGTGAGATGCGCTGAGCAAGACCACCTGGCTCCTTGGCTTCAGCTCCGTTTCTAGGGTAGTGAATGATTCTGTCTCGCTGGTATTACGGGCACCACTGGGGTAAAAGACTAAACAAAATGAAAAAAAAAAAAAACTCCTGCAGCTAGCTTGGTGTCTGACCAAACTGATGCCCAGTTTTGTGCTTGAAACCCAGTTCCCTGATTGCGTCGACACCCTAGGGAATCTCCTGGTCTGCGGGTTGCAAAGACCACGGCAAAAGCATAGTGTCTGGGCTGGAATGCACCTTTTCTCAAGGCACAGTCCCTCACAGTTTCCCTTGGCTAGGGGAAGGGGTTCCCGACCTCTTGCACTTCCTGGGTAAGGTGATGCCCCATGCTGCTTTTGCTCGCTGTCCTTGGGCTGCACCCACTGTCTAACCAGGCCCAGTGAGATGAGCTCGGTACCTCAGTTAGAAATGCAGAAATCACCCACCTTCTGTGTTGGTCTCGCTGGGAGCTACAGACCAGAGCTGTTCCTGTTCAACCGTCTTGCCTGGGAATCTGGGTGTCTTAATAAGAACATAAATAAGTACACACACACACACACACACACACACACATCCCACACTAGATTAAATTTTTTAATCACAGTTTTCTTCTTTTCCTTTTTGTTGTTTTTTTTTAATTTAATGAGTGAGATGTGCTAAAGTCTTGCACTGTGATTAATTCATTATCAATTCTTCTTGTGATTCCATCAAGTTTGAGTTTATATATTTTGGGACTATGATATTAGATGTACACATTTGCAAAATCATTATATTTTCTTGATGAGTTAAAAAATTTAATATTATCAAATATGAGCTGTTTATCTTTTAAAAGTGTTGATCTTCCTCAGTGGTGTTCAAGCTGCTTCCTTCCTGTATTCAAATTGTATTTAGTTTGTCAAAAAAAAAAGATTCTTGTGTTATGACTTCAGACAGTCAATGTCTGTTCTTTCATGTGAAGGCTCTTTCTCTTTATTCTATACAAGCAAATGTTAATGAAGCACTTGCCCTTCATACTCCCATCCTGCTTTCTCCAGAGCCAGAAGGAATTCAGACTGCTTATTTTTATACTCACCGATATCCTGCGGAAAAAGGTAAGGAAGAGTTTATAAAACCTGAAAAAAAAAAGGATGTAACTTTTTCACTTCTCCCAAGGGCTGAATCTCCTGTGAAATAACTGACAGTTTTTGGATATACAGAAGGAAATGATGAATTGAGCTAAGTGTCCAGATGTGTGCTCAACAGATGTATAAGGTTACAATTTAAAAGACAAGGAATGCAATACCTGTATCTTTACAAAGGAAGTTGTAAATAGTAAACACATCATTCAGCCTTCAAGTGTAATCTGACTTTTTTAAGATTTTCAAAGTAACAGATTTATTTTTTCATCTTTTTAAACCATTTAACAGTGCACTAAAAAACCTTATATATGTAAAACCAGTTCAATAAAGGTCATAAACTGAATTACATCGAGACTTGGAAAATGATAACTCTCGCTGTATCATTTGTAATATGTAGATGAACATTTGTGATGAATTTATTTTTACCATAAAATAGAAACAAATCATGTAAAATATATTTACTCATCTATAACTGGGGGGTTTTGTACATGCTTCCCTCACCATCTTCTCCTTCTCTCTCTCTCTCCCTCTTTCTTTTTTAAGTATGAGAAATTTTTATTGCTGTTATTTAAAACATTATGATGTTTAGCCTATTTCCAATAATTTTATTATTTTTAATTGATTAAAATTTGTTTATATTTATTGTGTAAAACATTATATTTTGAAATATGTATACATTGTGGAATGGCTCAATTGAGCTAATTTACATCATACCTCACATGCTTATTATTTTTATAGTAAAGACACTTAAAACCTGCTCTTTGTGATTTTTAAAATACAGTAATACATTGTTATTCACTATAGTCATCATGGTATACAAAAGATCTCTTGAACCTATTCCTCCTGTCTAACTGAAATTTTATATTCTTTGCCTAACATCTTCCCAACTGCCCAGCCCCAGGCCCTAGTAACCACCATTCTCCTCTCTACTCCTATGCACGTACCCCTTCTATAGTACTAAACACCTTCATCAACAGCTTGAAAATATTCTGAGTTGACTCAGGCTAAAGAAAACAAAATGACTTCGTTGCTTATAAATCCTACAGGACAATGTTGTGCTTTTTGAAATATATTTCTTAATGCTCCTAGAAACTATTATAAATAATATCTTAAAATATAAAACAAGAAAAGTTCAGTCTTTCTACATGAGAAAGTTATTGGAGCATGACACAGGAATGTTCTAGTTGGAGACAGATATTGCCTTCATTTAAATATGCATTCATATACAGCAAAATAGTCTTTTATGTTCTACATGGTTACCATGCCTTGCATGCTTTTTAAAAGCCAAAATGCACATCCACAGGAATGACAACAAAGCACATCCTAATTCCAGGGATTTAAAGGGCTCTGGGATTTCAAGTTGAACTTCGTTGGCTGAGCTCCAACACACAACTGAAGAAGGGAGGAGAAAGGAACCGTTTGGGTTCTGTGTTTTCCTAAAGCTCTTACAGTTCTGGAGAGAAAAATAATGTCCAAAGTAAAAGTATGATGACTTGCTAAGATAACAGGAAGCGGATTGAAGTTAGGAAGGAGGTCTTTACTAAAGAGAAACTTGTCAGTGGAAATTCACTAGAGAGTTTGGCCAGAGTAAAACCTTTCAGTAGTCTCAGAAGCATAAGCAGACAGAAGTGATTCCTCACATTGAAAGAATAATTTTTAAAGTCGTAATGCTTCCTTTTCATCCTCTGTAAATGCACCCAATGGATAAGCTACTTCTCTAGGGTTTAACTTCCTCCTTTGCTTAAACAGACAATTGGTGAGAGAAGGAAGTGAGTAGAGAAAATGCAGAAAGAGGAGGCCAGCTCTTGATAAGGTGTTGCGGCATTGCTGAGCTCACTGACTGCCTCCGATCTCCCACAGCAACCTCTCAATCCTAACATAGATGTAGCTTCTCTCCTTCCCTATTTGTGTTTGAGCACAGAGATGGGATGGGTGAGGCAGGGAGCAAGCTGCCCAAAACTTGATGAACCTGTTTCTGGAGAATTCTCTGCACCTGAACCAGTAACTCTAAAAGACAAGAGGAAAAGATGCTGAATAAAAAGCTTAATTCAATTATTCATGCAAAATATACTACCAGAACTTTTTTCCCTTTCTTCATGACATCAAGTAGTTATGCATATGACAATTAATTTATTTAAGATGTAAATGCATTTTCACATATTCAAATACTATCTTAAGGCATTTCTTTACTTCCTTTCCAAGTTTTTACATGCCCTTCATTTTTAGAGCAGTGATTTTATAAAGAAGATTAGAGAAGATATTTACGTTGTGTACAAATTCCTTAATTTCTCTGAGTCTCAAATTTATTTGTAACATGGGCATAAATACTATATGCCTCTCAAAGTTTGGTGAGATTAAATGAAGTCATTGTGTGTTCAGTGACTGGTACTAGATACTGTATTCAGACTACGGTCATTGCTTTAATTATTATCATTCACATATATAACAAGTATGTGGTGACTGTTCTGGAATCCATAAGAATTAGTGCTAAGTGACTAAGGTACTTCGACTTATTGATACCATAGTCAATCTCAGAAACTTTAACAGAGAAAAGAAAAGTGGGCTAAGTCGAAAAGTACACAATAAGTAGATTTTATGAGCCAGGAGTTGATGAGTTAAATTTTAGATATGCTAAAATTGAGGTCTCAGACCTCCAAGTGGAAATGTCAAGGAGGATCTAAGGTGAGTGTGTAGGGAAGAGATTCAGACTGGAGAGATAAACATGTACATCTTTAGCATACTGGTGGTATTAAAAACTTTGAGAGAGATTGAGATCCAAAGAAATGGGTCTAGAGGAAGAAGACACTCCAAAAGTTTAGCCCTATTGTTTTCCATTATTTAATGTTTGGGGGGTCATAGGAGGAACCAGCAAATTAGACTAGGGAGGCAGCATAAAAATACCACAGGAGGGTGGTGATGTGACATCCTGAAAGAGAGTGAAGAAAGTGTTTCAAGGAGCAGATAATGATCTGTTGTGTTAAATACTGGAGAGAGATTCCTCCTTTAGGAATGGTTTCCTCTCGGAGGGCAACTAAAACTCTTGGATGAAAAATAAAAGCTGTCTTGCTAGCTTCAGAGAGTTGCCAAAATAGTGAGAGATCTCCAAGCCCAATCTTGAAAACAATAAGGACAGAAAATTGAGGTAGCTTTCCAAACCACATTTATTGTGTGGCCATTGGCAAGCCTGCAGAAACAGCCATGGAGATAAGTAGTGATTTTGATTGTCTTGGGGACAAGAGAGTAGGAGTAAAAGCTCAGGGTCTGCCAAGATGAGGACTTGACAAAGGTAAACAGTTATAAATCCACCACCTCACCCACACTCCCACCAGAATGTGGAGAAAATTGTCTTGATTATGGGGAGATAGAAGAAATAAAGGAGGAAAAAACAGAACTAGTCTCAGAGAGTTTGTAAATCAAACACCAGCCCAAAGAGGTAATTATAGTCAAAATCCACAATGCCAGGTGTATCCAGGACATTTTGTCATGAATGTAGTTTAAAGTTGTGCTATAGGTATCTGATAAAAACTAAAAGAAAAGTACCTGGGAAAATAATAATGTTCATCTATGTTTCAATTATTTTTTCAACAGCAATGACCATCACATATCAAAGAACATCAGGCACACAAAGAGACAAGCAATTATGCTTGACAACCAGCAAAAACAAAAGAAAAATGGAACGCAAGTGCAGATTTCAATAGTGTCAGACACAGATTATGAAACAACTATGTTTAATACCTTTAAGGAATAAAAGTAATTAGATTACAAAAACAATTTTAAGTGACATGCAAATTTGCAAAAGAAATAATTTCTGGAAATGCAAATTACGAAAATGGAATTGAGTACTCAGATCTGATAACAGATTATAAAGCAGAAGACAACATTACTCAATAGCAGATTGAAACAAACTATACAGAATGTAGCACAGAAGGAAAAAGGAACAGAAAAAAAAGACAGCAAACATAGAGAATAAAGTGAGGTTTCATGTATATTGAACAGTACTTGGAGCCAGGGCTAACATTACTCCAAAAAATTATAGATAAATAAAAATATTGTTGAAATAGAAAAATTTCTAGAAAATATTGTCTGAGAATACCAATCCATACAGTAAATAGCAAGCAATTTACTAAGTGACAATATGTGAGATACTCCAAATAGTCAATTCAACTAAATATGTAGGCAAACCTGTAGTTGACATACTTACCAATTGAAAAAGAAGTATCAGACTTTAGGCAGGGCATAGTGGTTAACGCCTGTAATCTCAGCACTTTCGGAGTCCGAGGAGGGTGGATTGGTTGAGCTCAGGAGTTCGAGACCAGACTGGGCAACACGATGAAACACAGACTTTACAAAAAAAAAAAAAAAAAACACCAGAAAAAATTAGCCAGGCATGGTGGCATTCGCCTGTAGTCCCATTAATAAAGAAATATCAGACTTCATCATTAATGTTGTATGACAGAAATCAGTGTTTGCTATTTTATTTTAGAAGATAACGCAAAAGGTTAGTACAATTAAAGAGTCATAATTGTTGTATCAGTCTCAAACTGCAGCATTTTTATGATTGATACCATCCTACTACAAAATAAGTCATAGTTATCTTATTTAAATTATTTTGCATGTTCATTTTCTTTTCTCTTCTCTTTCTTTGTGCGTGTGTGCGTTTTCTCATGGCTTAAAGAACAGAAATATATTTCCTCATGATTCTGGAGATTGTAAGTCCCAGACCAAGGTGTCTGGTGGGTTGGTTTCCTTAAGAGGGTTCTCTCCTTGGCCAGCGGATGGTTGCCTTCTCTGTCTGCCTTTATGTGGTCTTTGTTCTGTACTTGTGGACATCTCTGTTCAGATTTCCTCTTTTTTGTTTTGTAAGTTAATTAAAAATAATTTCAGCTTTATTGAAGTATAATTGACAAATAAAACTATATATTTAACATGTTCCATGTACAATGAAACATGTATATGTTGTGAAATGATTAGCACATCAAGTTAATCAGTGTGTGCCTTACTTCACGTAGTTACTTTTGGGGGATGGGAATACTTAGGATCTATTCTCTTAGCAAATTTCAAGTATACAATATAGTATTTTGTCTATAGTCACCTGTACATTAGGTCTCCTGAACTTATTCATCTTATAACTCCAAGTTTGTGCCCTTTGACCATCATCACCCCATTCCTCTGCCCTCCAACTCCTAATAACCACCATTCTTCCTTTGTTTCTTTCTACAGCAGGTCCTCAAAGAAAATTGTTTTGTTCAAAGTCATTTTGTTATAATGTTGATGAGAAAAAAATCGATTCCTGGCCAGGGGCAGTGTCTGTGAGGAGTTTGCATGTTTTTCCCACATCAGTGTGGGTTTTTCACAGGTACTTTGCTTTCCTAGTACGTATCAAGGATGTGCCCGTTAGGTTCACTAGCATGTCTACATGGTCCTGTATGAGAGCATGTGGGTGGGTGTGTGAGTGTCCTGTGATGGGTTGGCATCTTGTTCAAGCCTGGTTCCTGCCTTGTGCCCTGAGCTGCCAGGATGGGCTCCAACCACCTATGATACTGAACTTGAATAAGTAGGTGAACATGATCTTACTTTTTACTATTAGTCTTTCTTAAGTGTATGTATAGTTCACATTTATTTCAATGTTTAACATTAGAAATGTTGTGTTTTTTAGAAGTTTGGTGTTGTTTTTGTGACCAGAAATAAGCCATGGGAACTTAACTCTTGTTTATACTAATCAGTTTGTAATCAAATAGGTTTCCTTGTGCATAATTTTGCTTGAAATCTCATTTTCCAAGAAACTGTCAATAACGTTAAGTGTAGACTTACAGTTTTTGATGTATTTAGATTCCACATGTGAGATGATGCAGTATTTTTCTTTCTGTGGCTTATTTCAAGTAGTGTTAATATCCTCCAGGTTCATCTACATTGTTGTAAACAGAAAGATCTCCTTTTGTAAGACTGAATAATGTTCTATGTTATCTATGTTATATATATATGTATGTGTGTGTGTTTTATATATATATATACTGTGTGTGTGTATATATATATAGATAGATAGTGTGTGTGTGTGTATATATATATATCACAGTATCGTTGTTCATTTATCCACAAACAGATGCTTAGGGCCGGGTGCAGTTGCTCGTGTCAGTAATCTCAACACTTTGGGAAGTGGAGACGAGAGGATTGTTTGAGTCCAGTTCAACGTTAGCCTGGGCAACATGGCACCATCCTGTCTCTACTAAAAATAAAATTAAAAAAAAAAAAACTTAGCTAGGCATGGTGGTGCATGCCTATAGTCCCAGCTACTAGGGAGGCTGAAGTGGGAGGATCACTTGAGCCTCGGAGGTGGAGGCTGCTGTGAGACATGTTCACACCATTGTACTTCAGCTTGAGAGACAGAGTGAGACCCTATCTCAAAAACAAAACAAAAGACACTTAGTTTGTTTCTATATCTTGTCTCTTTGACATAATGCTGCAATTAACATGGTACTGCTGATCTCTTCAATATACTGATTTTATTTCCTTTTGGTATGTTAACCAGAAGAAGGGTTGCTGTATCATGTGGTAGTTCTATTTGTAATATTTTGAGAAAATTCCATACTTTCCTATAAAGACTATACCAATTTACATTCTCACTCACAGTGTACTAGGGTTCCCTTTTCTCCACACTCCCCAATACTTGTTATCTACTGCCTTTTAAAAATATATGTACTGGCCATCCTAACAAGTTGTAAGGTGATAGCTCATTGCATTTTTTATTTTACCCGATGATTAGTGGTGTTGAGCCCCTTGTCACATACCTGATGGGTGTTTGTATGTCTTCACTGAAAAAGATGTCTATTCGGGTCCTTTGCCCATTTTTTATCAGGTCATTTGGATTTTTTGCTGATGAGTAGTTTCTCATATATCTTGGATCATATACCTTTTATTGGATAGATGATTTGCTTTGAATCTGTAGAATGCCTTTTCATTCTGTATGAAAGAATGCCTTTTCATTCTGTAGAATGCCTTCATCTTTGCAGTGAAGAAGCACTTCAGTTTGATACAGTCTATTTGTTTATTTTTACTATTGTTTCCTGAGTTTTTAGTGTCATATCATATATATATACATATATATGTAATATATATATGTATGTTTCAAGTCCTACATTCAAGTTTTTAACTCGTCTTAAATTGATTTTTTTGTGTAGGGTATAAGATAGTTGTCCAATTTCATTTTTTTTGCATGTAGGTCTACAGTTTTTCCAACATCATTTACTGATGAGACTATTTCTTCATTGTGTACTTTGGCGTTGTTGAAAATTAATTAACCATATATGCTTACGTTTATATCTGAGCTCTGTGTTCTGTTCTATTGGTTTGGGTGTATGGTATTGTACCAGTGCCATAGTGTAACATTTCCTTTTCTCAATGTAGTATCTAATTATTTGCTCTTAATTATATTACTTAGTCTTCCAGAGTCTCCCTTTTTAAATCTAAAAATTAGAAACAACACTACGGATTCCTTTTACCTGATTGCATAGCTGTGAGGCTCAAAGGAGGTAATTTGTACCAGACATTTAAGGGCTACAGAATTGTAAGGGGTAGTTTCCAAATAAGCAAGGTTGATTTATCAATTTTTAGCATTTTGACTAAATTTCTTTGTGTTATTTATCCATGTTCTTAAAAGAAACTAAATTATGTAGAAAGCATGACATACGTTTAATTACATTCACCTGAATGGAACGTATTATGGTATATTTTTATGTGTTAAATATCCATACATTATTACTTACATGACTTAAACAGAATGTGGCAAAAACTATGGTTAGTTTTTTTTTTTTTTTTTCCCTCTCTAAATGTTAAAAAAAGTTTTTTTTCTATACGAAGTTAAACCTAGTACAGGTGAGGGATGAGAAGTGGACTCTCTCCCATTGCGGGCAGTGTGCACAGGCTGTCTTGTGCGAGAATTCTTATTGGTGAACTTTCCTTAGCATCTGTATCTCTCATGGACTCGATCGAATTCAATTGGTGTTGTCATATTCTTATCTCTTTATACATTTTTTTTTTAGCTCACTGCATATGTTTTTTACCCACTTCCTAAGAGAACATGTTATGAATATGAAAGAGGGTTTTTATTACAGGGAGCAGCTTCCTCAAACAAATTCATTTCAATAGTTCCACTGTTTATAAAAACAAACAACCCACTATAACCTCCAATTTTCTAAAGAAAGGACTCGGGAAGGGGAACATCATACACTGGGGCCTATCATGGCGGGGGAGGGGTGAGGGATTGCATTGGGAGTTATACCTGATGTAAATGACAAGTTGATGGGTGCTGACGAGTTGATGGGTGCAGCACAGCAACATGGCACAAGTATACATATGTAACAAACCTGCACGTTATCCACATGTACCCTAGAACTTAAAGTATAATAAAAAGAAAAAAAAAATCAGTTACTTTACAGATGTCAACTTGCATCCATGATTCATTGCAACTGAATATAAGTTAGTGTTTTTACTACTTCCCAGACAATGCAAAGATCACAAAATAACTCCATTAATTCTTCTAACTTTTAGTCATTTTTTGTTAGATATTTTAATTTTATATGTATTCAACCTCACAAGTACTATTATTTTAAACAATTAATATTCATTTGGATTTACCTGCTTGCATTTTCTACGGACTAATTTTTTTTCATGCATTATTTTGTGCTCATCTGGAATAATTTTCCTCTCTGGAAACCCACTTTTGGTGCTATTTTAAGTGCAAATGTGCAGATAACAAATTCTTTCAACTTTTCCTTGTTTGAAAATCTCATTTTATTTCCATTTTAAATTTTAATATGGTACATTTTTAACAATGACAAAAGTGAGCACTTAGGAGTCATCACCCATCCCAGGAGTCATCACCTCAGGACCTATCCCACCCCTTTCACATTCACATCCACACCCACAAAATTAACGTGAAGCAAACCTCAAACGTGGTATCAGTGCATTCTCTTGATCTGTGAATAGTTTACTGCAATGTCTATATAATATGCTTTTTTATTCCTTTCTAAAAATTCTTTTTTAACATATCCACTTGACTGATCTGTAAAATTGTAAAATGCATTGCTTAATATCATCAACTAGTCATTCAGTGTTAAAATTTATCATCACGTCATAAATGTCTTAAAATTCTTGTGGCTTAGTTTTTAAATAAGGATGCAGTAAAGTTATGACACTGCAATTTTTACTTTATTTGTTAAACTTCTTTTAAACTGTAAGTTCCATTTCCATTTCCTTGTAATTTATTTGTTGAAGGAATCGTGTCTCTCTTCCACCCGCATACAGCTATCTAGGTTTTGTTGATCCTTCCCTGTGGTATAACTAAACATATTCCTCTGTCGTACGTAATTCCTATGAATTCTTGGTAGGTTCTAGAGGCTGGATAAGATTCAAGTTTGACTTTGTGGACAAGATAAATTGAGCCATAGTGTTCTTTTCTTCCCTAAGGGGAATCATACTGTTGTGCATTCTTTTTTTTGCAATGTTAGCATTGATATTCATGCTACCCATCCTTATGTTGATAATTTTCCAGTCATTATGGTTTTCTGAAGCTTGTTCTCTAGTAGATTCCACTGAGAACAATATTTCTTGAGTTTGTATATGCTGATAGCACTTTGTCCTTGACTTTTGTAGCAGTTTGTACTTGGAAGTCAGTTTGGCTGCATATAAAATCCTTGGCTCACACTTTCCTTAACTATCATAAATATGTTATTCCTTTCCTTTTTCTTTGTTTCTTTTTTAAAAAATAAAGCACCATTGTTAATAGAATGGTGGAAATTTTATTTCCTTTCCTTTTTAAATGACCCAGCCAGATCTTTGGTACATGAGACCACAATTCTTTTTTCTTGCTTATTTTGGGGAAAATTAGTTTTCTTTAACTTTGGGAGAAAGGGGTATGGTGGGGGAGCTCTCTAAGTCTCACAGCACTAGAGCTCTTTTTCGTTGTTTTTAAGAACTCTCCATCTCTCTCTGTGTCTGTGTGTGTATTTACCTCATCGTATACTTTCTGAGATCTGGCTCTATATTTTCTCCCACTTTTATCTGAATCTTCCATTTCCTATGTGCTGCAGCAGTTTCTACATCTACAGTGGTATTGGAGTTAATATGTACATGAAGAAGACTGTTTCAGGTACAATAGATCTGCCAAATAATATTTGAGAAACTTGGCTTTATTTTTGTTCTTGATACACAAACAAAGATATAGAAGAAAATACAGAATTGAGTTTCAAAACAAAAACAGGCATAAACACATATTATGAGGCATAGTTATCTATCAAGGAGCAATTGTCCTCCACAAATAATGCCGATGTATGGAATAAAAACAAACGAATGCTAGTAGCATAAACATGTAGAGGGCAAGTGCTGTACTGTTTATGAGCATAGACTCTTCAACTTGACCCTTGGGGTTTGAGTTTCTGATCTATCATTTAGAATCTGTGTAACTCAAGCCAGTTTCTTAACTTACCTCGGCCTCAGTTTCCTTGTTTGTAAAAAAAAAAAAAAAAAAAAAGCAATAGCAATTAGAAAGGTAGATAATGCGTATCATTTACATTCAGTTTCTGGCACAGAGTAAATGCTCAATTATGCAAACTTTACTCAGTGTATCTTTGGAGGTTTTGAGCAATACTCAAATCTCTGAGTTCAAAGTCTGTTTCCAAGTAAACTGGATAATTTGACCGTACTTTTGAATGTTAATAAAATTAAGGCAAATCACCATTCAAATGTAAATGAAAGTTCTTTCTAGGTAGTTTTGAATTTTATGAGGTCAAAATTGTGTTTTCTGGTTCTTTTCTAAATTTGCCATTGTGGTTGTCTAAATTTTGGCAAATTGCCAATTATGTAGGTGAACTCTTCATTTTAAAGTACTGAATTTTGGATCATGTTGAAACGATTAAATTTTAAAGTCATCAGAAGGCTCATCTGATAGTAATTTTTGTTTTACTCTTCTTTTTAAAAAACAGAAATACAGAGTCTATTTGTATTTCTTAGACTCTCTCTATTAATAATAATTTAAACAAGAAAAATACTTTTCAAAAATTATGAAGAAATAGAAATTATCCAAAATATTTTAAAATTATGTCTGTTTGGGAATTTAACATTAGTTTGTTTTATTCAGAAGTAGTCACACTTATTATGTTCATGTTATGTTCCTTTTGTCCCCAAGAACAAAAACTCAAGACTTTTCACAACTCTGTAACAAAAAGTAGATGCCAATGCCTATTTTTGTTTATTTTAATAACAGGAAACTAATCGAAGGGAGAGTGACATAGACTTTGTGTTCATTAGAATGATCTAGGAATAACATCTGCCTGCTTGGTTGAGTGGCAAGGAGTAGTTTTAGCTGTATGCCTGAGTATGCACAGATTTCTCTAAATTCTCCTGCCTTACTGACTGCATTTCAACCGACAGACATGTGTTAGCTTTGGATTCTCTTACATGAATACAGGGTCTCTGTCTCATCCTACCTTAGCTATATGGCCCATCATCTATTCTACTCTTAAATCCTGAGGAACTTGAGAAGAACAAAAAGTAAATAGCCTTAATTTCCTTAATCCTGTTATTTTAAATAGATATCATAGCTCTCTTTGTGAGTACAATGTAGTAATTCCATTTATTAGTATATCACTACATGAAAAAATGTAGTAGCGTGGCAATAGGTGATTTGACTTGAAATGTGGATAAAATTAGAGGTACAGATTATTTGGGGGCAGCAAGCAAGTTTAATGCTGTACATAATAGTCATGAAATTAAAATTGGCATTACAAAATTGAAGACCTGGAGCACACAAGAACTCTAAAGAAAAAAAAAATCTTCAAAGATGAAAGGGGAATGATTACTGATGATACTTTATAGTATGATAACTAATAATTTTTTTGAAAGAGATGAATATTAAACTGATCATTTCACATTTATTGAGAGAATATTGAGAAATGATTTGAATCTTCAGTTCCAGATTAAGGACATTCTTCTGAGACTTAAGACAGGATGTTTTCCCTTAACCCCACCCCCCTTTTTTTTTTCATTTTAACTAGGAAAGGAAAAACCTTTCTTGCCAACTTTTTTTTTAACCCTGTCTGAATAATAAACTTGTATCCAAGAATGTAGTTGTTAGAAAGTACTGTTATCTATTTAAAACTTACGGAAACACTTAATTTTTAAGGCAACATTAACTGAGGTTGAATTATGGAGCAGTTCCTCCGGAAGTTCGTGTCAGAGGAATGTTATTGCCAAATAAATCCACTGTGATCAGTTGAGCGACAGTGAGTAGGAAAAGCACTTAAAATAATTGGACACTCAGGGGTACCTTTCTAAAGACTGTTGTGACATGTTAGCTATGTCACTTCCATTAAAGCCAGTGGGGGTTTTGAGGTTCAAATTCATCTTTACAGATTAAAGGCTTGCTTCTTAATACGCAGTGCTGTAGAAACCATCAGAGAAGGCCAGGCTTGGAACGTATCAAATGTTCTTTGGAGAGTAGTGGCCCTAATTTTTCCCTCCTCACATTTATCTTTATAAAGTTTCTAGTTATAAATTTTGATGCATTCAGCTAAAGAAGGAAGGAGAAGATATAGCATTTACATTAGAATTTATGCATTGAAAGCATTATTTCTGCAGTTGGTATGCTGGATCAGAAAATAACTACTGCCTTTACAAAAACAGTTTCCTTATATTACATCCAAAAATGTAGCCTTTTTAGATCTCCACTCCCTCTACTGGTATTAATTGGATGACTAAGTTTCTCCTTAAAGGACTAGAGGGCTTTTGCTTAAACTGTGTGGAATTGCCTCTGTCATTGCTTTGAGGACAATTCAAGACATAATGATTTTCAGAATTAAGTAGAATCAGTCTCCCTTTGTAATCTGAAAACTAAAAGTATGTTTACTTTACTTGTTACAGAGTAAAATATGCTTTTATCATTTTCTAAATGAGGGCATGAAATGTGATTCACTTTTTCTTAGTGATTTCAGAAAAAAAATTGCAGCATTATCAGGGACTACGAGTAAATGCTTATGTTCCTTGCATGCCCTGACTCATGTTGCACAAATAAGAAGTGCTTCTATTATAATTTTAAGTCTATTTCAATGACATTCAAATATGTTTGTGTTATGCCATTCTTGGAAATATGTTAATACATCAATAAATGGTTTAAAGATGAACGGAATACAGACAAATGGACTCCAGTTATTTCTTCTGCAGCTCATTTTGATTTATTTCCCTGGGATTATTTATTCTTGGATTATTTCTTCTTGACAGACTAAACTTTTCATAGAGATTTTCTGTTTTTCTTCTGCTATGTAGACTTCCACTTTTTTTTTTTTGTTAATTGTACTCAACTTCCTATTAGACTTAGAATTAATGTCCTAAGCCTATTTTTTAAAATAAAAATAAGCAAGCCTACTCTTAAATCCCTGCTCTATGAGCCAGCAGCTATAAGCTTAAGGATAATTTATTTATCTTTTTCATCCTACTTTCTTCATCTGTAAAATCTGGATAATGAGACCTCCCTCTCAACGTGCTTGTGAGCACTAAGTGATTCAGTGCATGCTTGCCACCAGCTCTTTGTCCAACAATCATCTCTATCCCAGATTAACAAGTGTACCTTCTAACCTGGCTCAGCTCATCTAGTCAAGTGTCTTGTGTGAAGTAGATTATAGCTGAAAGAACAGAATGAAGACACAAATTGAAAAAATGAATGCATGACTTAGAGCGGTGGGTCAATTTGTCTCTAATTTGTCTTGTCCCTCTGAATCAATATTCCAATTCCAAAAACGATACCAATAATGGTGGCCTTGAGGCATTGGTGTAGACAGGTAAAGTCAGGTATGTGAGGGAAATCATTTTTATTATCATTCTATGTCCCTAAGTTTGAGCCTATATTACTAACACAGAAGCAGAAATCTAAAACAGGATGGAACTGCTATTTGATCACAGGTCTTCAGGTATTAAAATCAATGCTATT
The DNA here is from genome assembly GCF_049350105.2 of Macaca mulatta. NCBI lineage: Eukaryota > Metazoa > Chordata > Mammalia > Primates > Cercopithecidae > Macaca > Macaca mulatta. The sequence continues at coordinate 112,763,210 of NC_133408.1, forward strand.
TTTACCACATTGCACAAACTAACCTGTTAGTGACCATATCAAAATAGAAAGAAAAGAATTTTCTCTATTTCATTAAATACGTTACCTGATTTGCTTTTCACATTTTTGTTTCTTCGTACCTAGCGTCTAACTACCGGAAGTATTGCTTTTCATCTTAGTTGCCAAACTGAGGTCTTCCTTTCTGCAGTTCATCTTTTATTGCTTAGACTAATTTACCCTGGCATTTCCTAGGGTGGCCCTTACAGAATCCAGGAGAAGAGACGAGAGGGAGCTTTATGAGGAGCCAACACAGGATGCAAATGCTAGCCAGACCCTCAAAACCATCAGCGACCCTCTGGGGATCTGACCCCATGTGCTGAGGACCACTGCTTTGATAATTTTAAGAGGTCCATTGTTTATTATAAATTGTCTCTCTCTCCAAGGTGACAGCAGCAGTATATATGATTATAAATTGCTTCCCAGCCTCCTGCCTCTTGCATTCACCCATACTGCCAGAATGTGTATTTAGGGGTGGGGGACATGGGGGGAGCGAAAGAATGTTTAGCAATGAAGGAGGAGAGGCAAGGCTGGACTCAGTTGATCTCTAGTCTGAAACAGTGCAAAGAATCAGAGAAATGTGGAGAGGCAAGAAAAAATAAACTTGGGTCATATAATTCAGAATGTCAGTCATAGAACACTTAGATAATTTCTTTAAAATTCCTCACTTTGGAGATGAGGAAAAAATGCCCATAGAGGATGAATGGATTAAGAGGATAATAGTCATCCAAAATCTGAGATTTGGGTTAGATTCTGGACTTCAAGACTTGAGAGTGCATATTGCCTCCAAATTGTTCTTTCCATTTTGTATTCTCTGGGCAATTTTGATGACATTTATTTTTAAAGGAAAAATGATAGGGAAGTTTTAACTAAATATACAATTAACTACCCTGATGTGGAAAGCTCCCTGAAAGCAGTTATTTTTTTCTGCAGCTCATTTTGATTTATTTCTCTGAGATTACTTATTCTTGGATTATTACATCTTGACAGACTCAACTTTTCATAGAGATTTTCTGTTTTTCTTCTGCTAGGTAGCTTTCCATTTTCTTGTTCAATTGTACTCAACTTGTTATTAGACTTAGAATGAAGGTCTTAAGCCTATTTTTTAAATAAAAAAACCTATGCTATCGATACTTTTTCCCCTACCATCATAAGTCTCCCACCCCTGCATTTGTCACTGTATTCTCTTTTATTTCACCTCATCCCTTCCTCTGTAGGTCATAATAATGGAGTTCTCATATATTAATTTGATTTGACTTAAAACCAGTCATTAAGACAATTGATTCATTTTTCTCATATTTAATTTTTTTATCAAAAATTCCAAATATACACAAAAGTGGAGAGAATACTATGATATATCCCAAAGTACTCATTATCAGTTTCAAAATTATCAACATTCTGCCATTCTTATTTTGTCCATCACAAGCGTGTACTTTTTTTGCCTAAAATATTATGAAGGCAACCCCAAATGTCATATTTCACCTATGAAAATTTTACTTTGTAATGGCAACACCCTACTGACAGCATTAGACAGATAATGAAGGCAGAATATTAACAAAGATATTCAGGTCCTGAACTCAAGACTTGACCAAATGGACCTAATAGACGTTTATGGAATGCTCCAGCCAAACACAACAGAATATACATTCTTCTCATCACCACATGGCACATACTCGAAAATTGACCACACAATTGGACATAACACAATCTTTAACAAATTTAAAAAGAACAAAATCATACCAACCACACTCTCGAACCATAGTGTGATAAAAATAGAAATCGATACTAAGAAAATTGTTCAAAACCATACAATTACATGGAAATTAAACAACCTGCTTTTTTTGGGTAAATAACGAAGTTAAGGCAAAAATCAAGACATTCTTTGAAACTAGTGAGAACAAATATACAACATGCCAGAATCTCTGGGACACAACTGAGGCAGTATTAAGAGGGAAACTTAGAGCACTAAAGGCCCACATCTAAAAGTCAGAAAGATCTCAAATTAAGAACCTAACATCACAGGTGGAAGAACTAGAGAAACAAGAGCAAACAAACCCCAAAGCTATCAGAAGACAAGATATAACCCAAATCAGAGCTGAAGTGAAGGAAATTGAGACATGGAAAACCATACAAAAGATGGATGAATTCAGGAGTTGGTTCTTTTTCTCCTTTAAAATAAATTTTTAAAAATATTTTTCTGGGAATTTGGTAACGAGTTTATGGGAGCTCCTTGTACTATTCTAGAAACTTTTCTATAAACTTGATATCAAAAAATGCACACACACACACACACACACATATGCAGCACATGAATCTATACTCTTATTTGCAAATAAAAATAAATACTGTAGGGTTTTCCTTCTTGGATTACTTTTTAAAAATCTTTTTATGGCCGGGCACGGTGGCTCACGCCTGTAATCCTAACACTTTGGGAGGCTGAGGTGGGTGGATCACGAGGTCAGAGATCGAGACCATCCTGGCGAACACGGTGAAACCCCGTCTCTACTAAAAATACAAAAAATTAGCCAGGTGTGGTGGCGGGCGCCTGTAGTCCCAGCCACTTGGGAGGCTGAGGTAGGAGAATGGCACAAACCCGGGAGGCAGAGGTTGCAGTGAGCCGAGATCGTGACACTGGACTCCAGCCTGGGAGACAGAGCAAGACTCGTCTCAAAAAAAAAAAAAAAAAAAAAAAAAAAAAAAAAAATCTTTTTACTTATACTGAGAAATTTGGTTCCTAGTGACATTAATATCATTGGTTATCTGATTTATTCCACTTTCTTTAGAGACAAGGCCACTTAATGCTACATTAAACTCCTTGTGGCTCTTTTTGTCCATTGAATATTCCCTGACTGGGACAGACCCTCAAAAGACTCGTTTAAAATCACTAGAAATAAGACTTCTCTAGCATATCATTAACATGGCATTCAGTTACACTCATTTGTTAACTATTTTATTTATTTATTTATTATTATTATTATTATACTTATACTTTAAGTTCTAGGTTACATGTGCATAACGTGCAGGTTTGTTATATATGTATACTTGTGCCATGTTGCTGTGCTGCACCCATCAACTCGTCGGCACCCATCAACTCGTCATTTACATCAGGTATAACTCCCAATGCAATCCCTCCCCTCTCCCCCCTCCCCATGATAGGCCCCGGTGTGTGATGTCCCCCTTCCCGAGTCCAAGTGATCTCATTGTTCAGTTCCCACCTATGAGTGAGAACATGCGGTGTTTGGTTTTCTGTTCTTGTGATAGTTTGCTAAGAATGATGGTTTCCAGCTGCATCCATGTCCCTACAAAGGACACAAACTCATCCTTTTTTATGGCTGCATAGTATTCCATGGTGTATATGTGCCACATTTTCTTAATCCAGTCTGTGACTGAACAGGCAACCTACAGAATGGGAGAAAATTTTTGCAATCTACTCATCTGACAAAGGGCTAATATCCAGAACCTACAAAGAACTCAAACAAATTTACAAGAAAAAAACAAACAACCCCATCAAAAAGTGGGCAAAGGATATGAACAGACATTTCTTGTTAACTATTTTTAATTTTTAAGAATTGCTTTTACAAATTTTAATCTTCTCTTTTAATTTGATAAAGTATTTGCATCCAAAAACAAAACTGTAAGAAAACATAGATGCAGAGAGAATTTCCTTTCATATACAACACATATACTCATGCCTAGTTTTGTCTTTTTCCATCTGTGTAAACATTTTTACTAACTCTTACTTCAAAATCCAGTTGCTTTCTTTTTGGAAAAATATATATTATATATATATGTGTATGTGTGTGTGTGAGAGACACATATAATATTTCCATTCCTTCACAAAATTGCATATGATAAACATAATTTGTACAGTGCTTTTCTGAGTAAAATATCTTGGAGAACATTTTAATCTCTTTTTCAGTTGCACAGCACATTATGAGATATATCATAATTTATTCAGGCAGTTCTCTATTGTTGAACATTTGAATTAGCTCAATCTTTGGAAGTAATAAACAGCCTCATCCGTATATCTCTTATTCGTCCATATATCCCTATATTTGGAAATGTAGATCTAAGATATTATAGATTTTAGAAAGGATGCTGCAAAGGGAAAATGAATATGTGGTTTTGACAGTTATTGGAAAATTTCCTTACAATGGGGTTGATCTGTTTTGTATAAGTATCAGCATTGCATGAGAGTGCCAGTGTTCTCACAACTTCTCCAAAACAAGTGTGTATTGTTAAGCTTTTAGATATTTGCCAATCTGATAATCTGATAGGTAAAAAAAAAAAATAATAGCATATAAACCCCGTTGGAAGCCAGTTGGAACATCTCTGATCAGAGTAATGTATGTACATGTAGAGGTGAGGGTTTGCTTCAAAGTTTTGTTTGGTTCTACTCAGGCACACAAAAGCTGAGTGACTGGAGTGGACTTTTTTTTTTTTTTTTTTTAAACCATCCTTATTGAGGTAAAATGGACTATTTTATTGAAAGGCTCCTGTGGGATGAGAGCCTCCTGCACATTGCTCTTAAGCTTATTTCTAGACAGAAAAGACAGGCAGAAATGTGCTGTATTGGAGTTTTTATCTATCACTCCCTAGGTGTTCACTTCACAATGATCTTCTTTGAAAACGTCTAAGAATCATAACTTAGAACTTTAACTATTATTCAATGTTAAACACAAGAATAAGAAGAATTCTGTAACTCTGTGCATACTAATATTTTCCACTCTCAACATGTATATCTCCTGCAACTTCATACTTTCTTTGGGGATGAAATAATTTTTATCTCAGAGACTGTTTCATATTAGATATAAGATAAGACTTTCTTACATTTTAGATACTTCTGAAAAAGTTTGAAATTTAGAAACATTGCTGAGAAAATATACAATAGATGTCTTCAGAAAGTACATTTCTCACTGTTTCTCATTTATATTCTGAAAACACAATGAAATAGAAACCAGATACCATTTACATGTTTGTATCTTTGATTAAATTAGACACTTGTAGTAAATCAAGACGCATTTTCTAAGTAGAGGAATAGGAAGCCAAATTGCTATTTGGGCTGAAGATTTTCTGGAGAAAAAAATAAAACACATTGTTTTGATTTGGTCAGTGTATCTGTAAGTTTAATTTTCCAATTGACTGGAGAGATGCTGTAATACCTTATACAAACATGATTTGTGACCTTCTAACCTTCTTTATTCTGTGCACACAAAATGAAACTATTTTTCATCTGTAACAAACTACAGAAACATTAGCATGGAAAAGTCATTTTTCACTTTCTATATGTATACAGCAACTTAAACAATGTAAGTAAGCAGAGTAAAATCTCCAAAAAAAAGGTATTAATCAGTTTTCTGATGCAAAAAAATAGTTAGACTTGAAACTAATAAATATCCCCATTAACTACCTTTCTTTGATAGTATACAAAATAAATTATCACTATTACTGTTTTTCTAGACGAAAAAGTTTAGCAAAGACTTGTAACAACTTAGTTGTGTGCCAAGTAATTGTAATAATTTCTTTTGAAAAATTGGCTTTTGGATAGCTTTAGTATTCTGCAGTGTTTTCTCCCTGTAACGCAAATACAATTGACATTTAGGTAGCCTTATTATAAGTTATAAGCTTTTGACATAGTATGCTTAATCCCTGTGATCTAATTCACTGAGGGGAACCAAGCTAATTATCATGTATGTTGTGGGTGCAGTATACATAGTATAACTTGAAGAGCCTTCTTGCTACCAAATGCTTCTCCCATTAAGCATGATATGATGCCCATGAAAGTACTGTTCCAAATATATTTCTTTTCGTTGAGGCATTGGTCTTTAAATCTGCTGTTTTCAAAATAACCTAGTTAGGTTTCTAAAATCTTCAAATTCAACTTACCAAGCTCTACTCCAACCCAGTCTATAATTAGAGATGGACCCAAAAATGCTTCTCTTATGTTGATTTTTGTAAGCTTTCAATTTTAGTAACCACTGAGTTGAGGAATGATATAATCATTAAGTCCTTCTGTTAAATTGCAATAATAAATATGTGATTTTAGATTGAATCAATTAATTGTGTTCATGTGTGAGCTTTAGAGTTAATATGACTAAATGTGCATGCACTCGCACTGTGTTGTAATTGTCAAAGTAAAAACGTCTAATCGTTAAGCAAGGAGGTATTCTTCTGAGGGGTTGCTGTTATGGGATGCCACACTGTATTTCACTTCTCAAAGCTAGTTTAGAGTTTTCTATGCTTCGATGATGTTTGTACCTCCATTTATAGAATTCTATAAAATTTAAAATATATTTTCTCGACTAGATTTTATATGTGATGCTAAAAAAAAATCCTGTGAAATAAGATAGCTTTATTGTAGGAAGAAAGAAGCAATGAGGCTCAGGAGACAATGCAAACAAGTGGTTGTAGTCCAGGCTTTGGTGTTTGACAAGTCTCTGTTCAAATCAAATGCATGTATCATGAAACCCTTACCAAAATATATAACCTATCTGACTCACCTTTTCTCATCTGTCAAATAGGAATGATAGGGTTGTTGTGAGAACTAAATGTGTCAAATTATCTCAAAAATTACTCACTGGTCAACAAACAGTGGCTAATTGTAGGAATAAGTGGGATAACTAAGGTGAGGGCTCCAGTCCTCTGACTTCCAGCTCATATCTTCTTCCTCTATGGCACACCTAAGAAGCTTTTCATAAAATCCATCTCAAAAATGTATAGGCAGCAAAGAGCTGGCCAAGAATGGAATATAATGTAGATAAGATTGGCTAGTAGAGAAATAGGTTCAAGTATATGGGGCATCTGAGGGACAGCAGGTGTTGCTAAAGTACCTCAGAGGTTTCGGCTGATTGGGAATCTGCTCAATAATTGATAAAAGAGTAAATGACAGGGAACAAATGAATATTCAGGGTGAGGTAATGCAGGTGTGCCTTGCTAATTTCATTCAATTTCTGAGCAATCAAAGTAAGATTTTTAAAACATGTAACCAATATTTTATTATACATATTTCATTCAACCAGAAAAGTTGACGAAATTACATAAAAAACTCCCACATAACCACCCATTCCCTATATTTTACAATGAACTTTTTGATATGTTTGTGTTATTACAGTTCTGTTCATGTGCCCATCATTCAAATGACAATTGCAGTAAGAATAATATTAGCATTTTTTTTTTGGTTCCTCAGCCTCAATTCTCACAAGCCAATATGAAAAATGCCAGGTGACACTGAAATACACAATATATTACATTATGGGAGACGAACTCTGAGTTTAGGGAACCTAAGCCTTTTATAATAGATATTAATCATCCCTGCCCTTTTCTCTGAAATTAATGTTTATCTGAAATATAGTAATTTGTCATTTTGTTGAGGTATAACATTGATTTACTCTCAGCACTCTTTATAACCCTGATGCACAAAGCCAATCATTTATTCAGTAGCAAAACTGGTTCTGCACCTGAGCAGGCACATCTTAGTTTTAGTTTGTCAATTGCTTTTCTCACTTTCTCACTGTGTTGTCACCCTGTCAAGTTGGTAAGGTGATCATATGGGAGTTGAGGCCTTTCCACTCATCTTCCTGAGAGGGGTGATGCTGTTTGCCGTTCCACCCAAGCTGTGCAAATCTATATCCAAGGCTACCGCCTCTTTAATGTGTTTCCAGTGTTTTGTAGATGTTATGGACTGAGGGTATTTGTGTCTCTCAAAGTTCATGTGTGGAAGCCCTAATCTCCAGTAATGGTACTTGGGGTCTGACCAAGATTCAGATTAGGTCATGATAATGAGACACTCATAATGAATTTTGTGCCCTTATAAGAAGAAGAAGAGGAAGAGCAAGAACAAGAGAGAGAGAGAGAGAGAGAGAGAGAGAGAGAGAGAGAGAGAGGGAAAGAGAGAGAGATCTCCATCCACAATCACCAAGGAAAAGCTGTATGAAGCCCCAGAGAGAAAGTGGCTGGCTGGTTGTAAGCCAGGAAGGCCTTACTAACAACCAAATCTGCTAGCACCTTGGTCTTGGACTTCTCAGCAACCAGAACTGTGAGAAATAAATGCCAGTTGTTTAAACCACTCAGTTTATGGTATCTTGTTATAGCAGCCTGAGCAGGCTAAGACAGTAGATGTGCTGAAAAACTGAGATATGAGTTACAGGAATTTAAAATCAAACATGCTTTCCCCCCTAGTTACTTTGTAAAGCTTACAAAATCCTCCCTTCTGTTTGAAAGAGAAGTGATGTATGAACTAGTTTGGTAAGACTACCTGGGCAGCAAGTAATTCTAAGCAATGGTACTTTGATGGCATATGAGTAAATGAATCAGAAACACATGGACTGAATCATCTCTGAAACACACTAGAGCATAAACATAAAAACGAAAGGGTAGTTATTGGAAAAATGCCAAAACTATTGGGCACTGCCAAGCCTAAGTAAGTTTGAGAAGAGAAGGGGAAATCTTACAGCTCTCAGGGAACAACCAAAGCTTTCTGAGTCCTGGAGCTTAAGGTGATAGAAAGTTAACATTTTGAAGCACCAGGCAAAATGTTATAAGGCAAACATGTATTAGCAAAAGCATCATGATGGGGATTTATATTATTGCATATACGTTAACACATTAAACTAAGTGTTATTTGCTAAAGTAAACAAATGAAAAGTCATAATTCAGGTTATACTGGTAAAATTCCTTAAGTCTTAGGCTTAACAAATGCAAGGCAATATTAATCAGTATTTATTTATAATTGTGGCAGCTGCCTGCTCAGGCAAATTGTAAAAATGTCTTTCTTCTTAGGAAATACACTCTACATTTCTATGCTTGTGCAAAACTGCATTTGGCAAGTCTGAGACCTAAGGAATTTTGCAAAAGGCTTGCAAGAGAGAAGTGGCTTCACCTGCAGAGTTACATTTTCTTCAGGACATTATGTTTATTCTGGTACATTGGGTCTGTATTTTTATGCTTGTGCAAACTGGAGCACTCAAGTCAAGATCTTTTCTGCAATACTTAAGAGAATTTTCATGCATTAGGCAATTCCTATTAATTAGCCATTTATTGACATAATTATCAAATGAACGAGGAAAAATGCAACATTCTTTTCTCTACTTAAAGCTCCAACCACAGTGCTTCTCCCATGTGGCACGTGGTCCAGGAGCATCTTTGCTACACAGGCTGGGAGCAACTTTACAGGATGCTTATTAGTGCTCACTGCAGCTATTTTAGCTGACACATAGTAATTAGTATAAACACACCACAACATCATTTCATGTATTTATACTATAATTGCATATCTTAATCTCAGTCATTAAACATATTTAGAGTGCATTAAGTTTAAAGTGAAGTAATTACTTTAATTGTAGCAAGAATATAATCAAGCGTAATGCTCTAGATCTGGTATGAACTTCAGTTTTAACATAAGCCACAGCCTGAGCATAGCTTTGCTCAAATATTCTGAACCACTTACGATTTCGTTTTGATGAACCTCTATTTTCAAATTAAAACTTGGTAGAGGATTGCCTTCTGAAAGCTCCCTTCTCATTGTCTTAAGAATGTTATCAGGATATATTTATTTAGTCCCCATTAAGTGTAGTATACTATGCCAAATCCTAGACGTATATGGCACCATGGGATTCACTTGTTGACCTTGAATTCCTTAACCCAGTGCCAAGGAGGAAATAAGAAACATACATTACATTTAAAAAGAACTAATAGAGTATAACTGGATTGTTTGTAACCCAAAGGATAAATTCATGAGGTGGTGGATACCCCCATTTACCCTGATATGACCATTACACATTGCATGCATATATCAAAATATCTCATGCAACCCATAAATATTTATACCTACTATGTACCTCTACAAATTAAAAAAAAAGAGAAATATACATTACACAGTCAAACTGTGCCCTGATTTTGAAGATTGTACTGGGATTGTGTAACTCTCTTCTCAGGAAATGTACTCTAAAGGATTCAGGGGTAAAGGAGCATGAGGTCTCTAAGATGTTATCAAATGATCAGGGAAAAATAAACATCTGTGTGTGTGTGTGTGTGTGTGTGTGTGTGTGTGTGTGTGTGTGTGTAGTAGAGACAGAGAAAGAAATAATGAGACTAAGAAAACATATGGGACAAAATGCAAAAAAAAACCCCAAACAAGTTGAATTTGGATAACAATTATATGGGAGTTCCTTGTACCTTGTCTGTAAGTTTTAAGTTTGAAATTATATAACAATAAAAATAAAGCACTGATATAAACCTTTATTACAGCAATTTGGCAATGCCTTAAGCTATAGCCGTAAAATGTTTACACATGAAGTTTGAAACAATCTTTCCACTCTTAGGAATCTATTTTAAGGAAATAATGGGAAAAATGCTTATAGCAGCTTTGATTATAGTAGTAAAACACGTGTAAAACATTCTGAATATCCCATCATAAGAGAAGAAAGTGATGGGGTCAAAAATGAAAACTGCCTTGAAGATGTAGGAGAAGGCAGAGGGGCTGGTAAGATAACTCAAAGTGTGACCAAAAGGAGAGGCTGCAAAAGGACTAGGACAGAAACAAGATTGAGGAAGCATCTTCCTTCCTTTTTCTCTTTCTCCCTCCCTTCCTGCCTTCCTTCCTTTAATTCAACATGGATATATTGCATGCCTCCTAAGTCTCAAGCACTATATTAGTGTTGGGGAAACAATGGTTAACTAGATAAAGAAAGTCTCTGTCTTCACTGACCTTATGATCTAGTAAAAAATTAATAAATAATAATAATAGCAACCTCCCTGAATATAATTATTCAAACCCATTTAGGGAGCATGGGGGACTGAAAAGAAAGGAGTACTCTTGAGTGCAGGTACATTTGAACTGTGAGGACCTCGAGCACCTAAGGACACAATTTGGAACCCGCAATTCTAGAAGATTCTATTTCTGGTCTCTATAGGACTTGCATAGCCCTGTGGAAAGTCTAGACGTTCTTTATTGCTAATGATTGGATTTATCATTTTTGTTGTTTTTTTGTATTGGGCCTCAAAATGGCTTGCAAGGGTTTGCAATCAGTTGCATTTACCCATTTTAGTAGCCCAGTAGGACTTTGTCTTAACTCCAGGAAGGAGCTACAAACCCTGGATATAGGGTAGGTGGCACAAAAAACCACTGAACTTCTTTGATAATTAGATTCTAGCTGTGTTATGCCAAACAAGTCATTTCACCTCACAAGTAAAAAGCATAAATCTCCATACTTACAATCCTGGAATAAGTATCAAATAAGATGTTTTTGAAACTGCTTTAGAAATTAGGAAATGCTCCACCCTGACTATGCTACCACTTTTGGTGTTGCCACAATGCAAGGTCTTAGGGGAAAGAGCTTGGCTTTCACTATCTTTTACTTGTAAATTGCACTGCGAATGTTTCTGATTTTGGTCCAAATAGAGTAATGGGTGTGGAAGCAGGGCAATACCTTCCTTCTCCCAGCCAGTTGAAAGATGATATATTTAAATCCCTCTAATTTTGGGATTAACCAAATGGCTTAGTTCCTCTGTGAAGATCTACATATTGTTCATTCACTATAAGTAGAAAAATAATCCCCTGAGAGAATTTTTCTTTCATCTCTGTCTTCTTAATTATTTTGGTATGCTCTGAGGTCCTCAGTCCTCACAAATGCAAAAGAGTGAATTTTGCATGAACTGGTGAATACCATGTTCTTACAGTGTATCACATGATAATCTGTTTTTCCTTTGGGACTTCATCTTGGGCTGGGCTGTGTTGTTAACTTTTAGCCATAGGACATGGTGATTTATTTCCTGTTGCTAATATAATGAAGTGAGTTAAATGAGTTAATAGTATTAAAGTCCTTAGAACTTTTTATATAGCACTTACTTTGCGGTATGGCACATAATAAGTACTATATTTAAATTTAAGTGTTTAATAACAGAAACTTCAATGTACTTACTTATTTCCAATCTCAACTAACACATGGCAAATAGAATAAATACCAATGTAAGAACAATTGAGCAAGTGATGCTAAGATCACTGTGGGCGTGACACTTTCCTTAGCATTACTTAAGTCCCAACACCCAGTATAGTTTGCCTAGTTTTGCACATATTACACTGAATAATTATTACTTGCTCTTATTTCCTCACTCCCCCGACCAAGCCCCCTGACTAAACCATGAGTTCTTACTGGACAAGGGTCTTTGCTCTGTCATCTCTGTATTTTCCAGGGCCTGGACATAACAGTATTTGTTTGATACATCTTTGTTGATTCACAGACTGATAAATAAAATATAGCAGTGTATAAATGTAATTCCATTTAATTTAACAATGAGCAGATTAGAGTTCTCAGATTTATATATGTTAAACCACCAGGATTTTTCTTTATTCCTCTACTTGGCATAAAGTCCTGATGATAGAGAACATTATTAACAAAATATTCATGCTTGAGCTAAACTAGCATGGATAACTAGTTTCATCAAGTTAGAATATTGCTAACTGCTTTCAAGCATTGTATAACATTTGATTTTTAAATCATAAGATTTTCTTTTTAAACATAAGTTTCTGATGAGCTTAAGGGGCAGACAACAGGTATTCTATTTGTTCCCCAAGTTTACTTTGTATATGAAATGGTGGAATTTTTTTTTATTTTCTTACATCAATTTTCCTCTTCATTTGATTTAAATTCCTTATGCTCTCTGCATTTTGAATTGTCTATTACTAAAATGTTCCTTGCAGATTGTTCAGTTTATGGTGCACAATATTACTTTTTCATTGGTAATTGCACTGCAGATCATTATATGAAAAAAGATCCATTCTTTTCTTGAGGCATAAAACCAAGTTCCTGTCTGTGTTGCGGATGTTAATAATCCCAAGACACTTAAGGAAGAAGAGTGGGAGTATTAACTCTAGAAAAAAACCTTTGGCCAAATCCCCATGAAAAGCCTCTCTCATCATAGCACAGGGGACCAAGATTGTTAAGAATGATCTCTGTGAAAGAACTACTTTCTGCAATTACAATAAAATATCGAAGATTTCTTTAGATTTTTATGCACATTGTTTTCCAAGAGGAAATCCCAAAACATTTTGTAAAACCTTACAAATTTATACCACCAGAAAGTAAAATGAATGATTTAAACAAATTATCAAAATTTCAGGAACAATAATTTAATTGATTTATGAAATATCCTAAATATTGAGTTGCTAAAAATGAGCAAGCTTTTCCCATCTGAAAATCTGTAATACCTACAACACAATAGTCCATTTCCACATAAATCTAATATTTAAAAATTGTTTATGTAAGACTTCTAAAAGTAAGAACCAAGATTATGTTATAATAACTTATTGATATAGTTCCTTAAATTAGATATTTTTCCATTCAGTGTGTCATGTGCAAGGAGAAGCATAAATTCTAAAAATAATTCGCTTTTTTAAATGCTTTAATTTTTTTCCATTTAGTAATTTGTAATATTTTAACTCATCTACACTGCAATGTGAGGCTGTTTACTCTTGATTCTGTTGAAATGTTGCTACCTTTGTTATTATAAATTCTTTCCCTTTAAACTCACTATCTTCATTTCAAAGTACAACCTGTATCAACCTTTTGAAGTATGCTAACACTAACCTAGGAGTTAGCTTAGATGACATCGGGTTGACAGACCACAGGAGTCTGCGCTACTGTGCCTAGTAGAATTGATGAACGCACTCATTTCAGCTGGGGACTTTGAGTGTGCACTGGTTGTTAAGATAAACACAAAATGTTGATGCCAGGAGGATCAGCCCAACAGAGTGGTAGATGGATGTTATTATTTTTACGAAGAAGGCCTCTGGTGATAAAACAAGGTTGACCCTGTTAGTGGGAGCTCCATAAATCTTTCTTGGCTGAAGGTTCCTGGCCGTGCAGGTTGGAGGGCGGACAAAAGAATCAAAAGGTCCAGGATGTACTGTACATGTGAAGATTGCCTATGGGACTCTGCAATAATATAACAATAGCCAAGACTGCACGGTACAGCTTCAGTTCCTGCCTGCTTTCCTGCTTCTAATAACATTTTAAATTTTATATTCCTCTATTTCTTCTGCATTAAAGGAAATTCTTAAAGTTATGTAAGTTTTCTGTGAAGCTATTTAGTATTTTCTTCTCCCGCCCCATAAAGGGCTCCTCATGATTCTACAAAGTTTTATAATAAATTTGTTATTTTATTGCCACTTTATGACCATTGTGAAAGTAATGTTTCTTAATTATTTATGCTTAAGAGCCTTTCCTAAATTTAAAAATAATTATTAAAAACTGAGGAGTTCATGTTTTTATGTCAGTGTTCTTACTACTTTGAAGATATAGTATATGATTTGTAAGAATCCTTGTATTTTATCAACTATTGCAAATAACAGTAAGGATAAACTGATATGTCACATTGTAACTTTTCCAAGTCATTCAGTTTGAAGAGCAATCCTTACCTTCAGTAAACTATCTCAACAGACAGTTTATCAAATATTGTCATCTTTTTCTGTTCATTTTAGCATAACAAAGAAAATACTTGGTAGAAATTATATTTCTATTATTATTTACACATGGTTAATTGTAAAAAAAACCAACTGAATGTGACTTTATATAACTAATGTTGGGCACAAATATGCAAATGTATAATCTTTCTTGCCTGGCTAATTATCTTAGGAATAGTTTGTGATAATTCAAATTCAATAATCTTCAAATGTTATTAAGTACCTACTATTTGTTCAGCACTATTAAGTACTTTGTCATTTAAAAATGAAATATTTACTGTGATCCTCAACGACTTTCTAAGTTTAGGTCAAAGCCCAATAATTCCCTGTATTTTGCCAAATAGATGATGAAATGAGGTTTATGTTATATGCTCCATAATTAACTAGATAATGCCAATAATGGGCTTGTTTAAAATTTATTGAGGCTGCTAGCTTAAAGTAGTCTTCAAATATTACCATGAACATAAAGAATATTATAGAGACCAAATGTGCTTTAATGTGTTTCTCTGAAAGACAAAAGCAAAAACAGTTTTCTTCTTTTGCATTAAAGTTTCTGGCTTTAAGTATGCATTGTGAATGATTAATGAGTAGAAACAATTTTTTAAAAAGAATTTTGCCAACAAACTACAATTCTAAACATTTTTAATAACCAAAGCTAAACAGATTCACTAGCTGTGTAATATTCAAAAAATGCTTTCTACCTTCTGCTCAGCTGAAAAGCTCAGGTTGAATGACTTAAGAACTTAGGCAAAATGTGTTCCACATTTCAATAAACTTGGTGGCTTTATGCCTTGCTCTTTGCTTATGGGCCAGCAATAAAATGTGCTGCTTCCTTTCCTTCCTAGAAACAGAGCCTCATTCTAAACAGATCTCAGGAAAATTATATGGGTATTGTTAAAAAGAGAAATTGCTGAAGACTTAAGCCTGAATTATAGATTTTTTTTTTGAGATTTTTGAATGTGTTAGATTATTTTTCTCAAGAGATGGTATAGTATTAGCAGTGTCTATTCTAATCACATTGTAGGTGAAAATATATTTTACTTGCCACTGACATTCCAAAAACTTATAAAATGTTTCCAAATACTTTCAAGGGCTCTGAATATAGTTTTCATTACTTTGGAAAGTCATGCCCATTTTATGTGTTTTTTTTTCCCCAAAAAATATCAGACACAGTTTGGCAAAATGGTTTGAATGTAAAACAAAAGATGTGATTAAGAAACATATTTAAATCAAATAAGAACGTTTGTTGTTAGTTTTCATAATGTTCAGAGAGAAAATGGGATCCTGCATGTTAGGGAGCTTGAAACGTTTAAACATACATATTTTTAGAATAATTAGATATCTAAGTTGTTTACCCAAACAAAACATGATATGTGATACATGAATAAAATCACTGTCCAGTTGATTTGATACCAAAATCATTATGAAAGTGCAATTGTAATCTTCATCTTTACTATATTAAGTATATTATTCAATTTTTTTTTTTTTTTTGTGAGACGGAGTCTCGCTCTGTCGCCCAGGCTGGAGTGCAGTGGCGCGATCTCAGCTCACTGCAAGCTCTGCCTCCCGGATTATTCAATTTTATTTAATATATGCATTTACTCTCCAAGTTAAACCTGCCAGCCCAAGGAGGTTATAGATACTCTAATCACACTTATATAACCATATGTTGCTTTTGGCCTCCTTATTTTTGTCTCATTCAATGACAAGACTCTAAGTCTTATTATAATATAAATTTTAAATGATTCTGTTTTGTTTTACATTTACCTCTTGCTATTTTATTTCAATTATTTCTTACAATTCATTTAGAATTGTTTTTCACCAAGTTGGAGTGTAAAATATAACTTTTTATTTAAAAATATTTGAAAGGGAATTTTCACCCAACATTATTTTAAACATAATAGATTAGAGCAAATTTTGGAATAAGTAATTTAATGTCTTTTTACTAATTCCTAACCTTGCTTTATCTACTCAATCTGAATGTTATTTAACAGCTCTTCCAGAGATGGTGGGAGGGATGAAGGGGTGGGGGATGTGCCTGGTGGTTGTCAAGGAAATGGGACAGCCAAGGAAAGACACTATTGCCTTAGTGGTTCTTTGTTTTGTCTCACTTGCATATTTTCTTTTGTATGTGTGAGGCAGAAATTAGCAAAAACAAGCTACTTAAGCAAAAATGATTTTGTCTATTTTTTAGCAGTAACAGGTATTCCCCCACTTATGGACATGTTTTAGTCAAAATTACCGGGATATTTCTCAAGATAAAATAAAATTAAAAACGTTTTATATTCTTAGAAATCTAAAGGGAACATTATTATTTTTATTTGACATGGAAATAAAATAAAATTACTATTACAATTAGGGTGTGTTGTAATTGGTGTCTTATAATTTAACCTGTGGTCCCTTAATTATAGTACTATTTCTTTTCAACTACCACATTTTGCCAGCTTGTCTACATTTAAATTCTCTTTTTTACAAAATAGAAACTGTGGATTTTTTCTCTTATGTAATTATTCAGGATGGTTTACAAAAAATTCAGCAGTCATTTGAATGTTTTCCTCCCTTAAGCAAAATCTCCTTGTGTTCATGTTGACCAGATATTGTCACTTTTCCAAGCTTATTTACTTCAGTTCCTGAGAAAATATATATTTTTAATAAACCCAGGGTCACAGGTTTGAACTGTACATAGCCACGTCTCTTCCTAGAATCAATACTGCCTCCTGAATTCCAATTATACCCCTTACTATCAGAAAATTTCACGTTGATATGTTGTTCCTGGACCCACTGAGCTTTGCTGATAGAGCTAGATACTGAACACGAATGTTATAGCCCATGTCTGCTTGCAAACCTAATAGCAACACCTCTGTACAGTTGGAGGGCAGTTTGTGTTATCTCCAAATGTTAGAGCAATGATCCAATACATGGGCTGCATGCTACAGTGGAAAAAGCAGTGCTTTGCAGTCATACTATTCTAATCGTGAAGCTCAGAACTTCTGATGACAAATATTTCTTAATCCCAAACATGGAAATAGTAAAGATGTGGTAAAGTAGAATTGAACTTCACTTAAATAAGACCACCAGAAAATCACTCTATAACTATACCTAAACCCTTAGAATATTTTAGATCTTGGAACCCAAATAAGTTCAATTTGAAACGAAGGTCTACATAGGGAAATAAAACACGCTTCACTGAGAGAGCAGCCTTGTTTGTAAACAAAAATTATCCTTCCTTGATCTTAAGAGCAGAGAGAAGGAGTAAAGCAATCCTGGTAATGATCAACAGGGCACCGTGCTAAGAGTGTGAAGCCTGTAATTCGTCATCTACGTTTTCTTCCAAGGCTGCCATCAATCTCTATCAGGCCCTAACTTCTCTAAGACTCCCCCACCAGCGTGGGAGAAATAATCTCTGTTATGCTTGAAGAAATGGGTTACAAAGTGCATTTGTTAACATTGAGCAGGGTTCCCTGACCAAAAAAGCACTAGTCACCCCAGAGACCTCATCTGAACATGAGAAAATTGAGTAAGGCTGCTAAAAGCTTATGACATGACTACAGATACAGGTAATTTGAGCTTCTTTGTTTCTGTCTTCTGAACGGATATTGTTGACCATCACTTTTTGTTTTTATCTCTCGTCATTTACTCTTCTCAATTTTTCCTAGTTAAAACGTATTTTTCATTTTTGCCTTTTTCCTTTTTTTTTTTTTTTTTTTTTTTTTTTTTTTAAGACAGAATCTTGCCCTAGTTGCCCAGCCTGGAGTGCAATGGCATGATCTCGGCTCACTGAAAGTTCTGCCTCTCGGATTCAAGCGATTCTCCTGCCTCAGCCTCCATGGTAGTTGGGATTTCAGCTGGCACCCGCCATCACGCCCCGTTAACTTTTTTTTTTTTTTTTTGTATTTTTAATACAGACAGGGTTTTGTCATGTTGGCCAGGCTGGTCTCGAATTCCTGACCTCAGATGATACACCCGCTTCGGCCTCCCAAAGTGTAAAACAGATTTTTCTTATTACCATCTTTCTCATATCACGTTATCTTGTATCGCTACCTCATTTACTTCTTCCTACTCAAGCACCGCTTAGAACTTCTTATCCACCCCTCTACATATTTCGTTAATGTCGAAGTCTAGTTTTGCAGAAATCATAAAACAATTTAAACAGGTTTGTCTTCAATTATTCTTTAAAGTATGTGATATTATTTCTTTTCTCCTCCTCTGAGACATTTTGAGTTTGTTGTTTCTCATATTTTGGAAACGCTTTGACCCCCTGCCATCTCTATCTTCCCCTTCTTAAGAACTTTAAGTTTCTATTACTTTTCTAGAACTAGTTCAGTTTACTGCCCTGTCTTTTTTTGGATTGGGTGAAAGACTGTTTTTTGTCAAAAACATTTCAAGAGCGAAATACCTACTTGGTAGTTTATTTTTCATGTTTTAAATTCTGGTAAACATTTTTGAAGTATGGCATATATACAACAATGTCCATAAATCATAAGTGTTCAGGTGGATGAAATTTACAATGTGAACACGCCATATATCCACCATCCAGATAGCCATCTTGAACTTCCTTAGCACACCAGATATCTCCTTCATGACTCTGGTCAGTCATTAACTCCTCAATGTGACCACTATTGTGTATCTTTCTGGAGATTAAATTTTCCCATTTTTGAACTTGATGCAAATAAATTTGTATGACACATTTTGTACCAGGCCAAAGAATGGGATGTAATATTTTCAATGAGTATAGCTGAATGATCTCTAATGATAATAATAATTTTAATAATTTCTTTACTCTGCCTCTACTTCAACATTCCATGTGTATCAATATTTTATTTTCTTTTAAGCCGTCTTAAAGGACTTTTGCAATGTCTTTTTTGTGAAAATATAAATTGGTGCAATCATTTTGGAAGGCTCTTTGATGATATCTTCTTATATTACAACTATATGTATATCCTAAGGCCCAGAAATTCTACTGCAGGGATTATACTCACCAAAAAGAATAGTATGTGCACAAAAGACATGCACAATGAACGTTGGAATGTTCATTGAAGCATTATTTTTCTATCCTTGCACCAATAACAAAGTGACTTAAATACTGGCATTTTAATAAGTATGGATATTAGGTAGGGTACGTTCTCTAACTTTCATTTTTCTTTTTTGTTGGAGTGGTCCCTGAATCTTTATATAAATTTCAATCATCTTGCACAGTTCCTCAAAAAAACATACGGAGTTTTCTTTAAAATTACCATTGTATTGAAATTATAAATCAATTTGTGAGTGTTTATATCTTTACAGAATCAAGTTTACCAATCTAGAACATGGTATTTACCTCCATCTAGTTAATATTTTTTTCAATAATTCCTTCTAATTTTTTGTATAAAAGACTTTTCCATGTGAGCTAGTTTTAGTCCTAGAAATTTCATGTTTTTTATATCATTAAATATTGTACCATTTAAAAATATCACTTCTAATAGCTTCATACTAGTATGTATAAACATACTAATTTTTGGATATTGAACTTTTATTCAATGGCCTTATTAAATTCTCTTTCAAATTTAAAAGTTTAACTACAGTTGTTTTGGATTTATTAAGTACACAATTCTAATGTCTACAATAAGAGTATTATTTTCTTCTTTGCAACCATTACAACTTTGATTTCTTCTTGTCTCGTTGTACTTATTAGTACTTTTGGTAAAATAATCAATAAAGGAGTATTTTAAAAATAGACACAAAAAATAGAGGAAATTATCTTCACTCCAAATTTGTTAATTTTTAAACATCATGAATGGATATGTATTTTCTCAAGGGAATTGTCTACATCCATTGGCATGCTTATATTATTTTCCCTGAATTTTTAAAAATATGATTAATTGAACTTATTGATTTCTCTAACATTAACCAAACCCACCTAAATAGAAATACACTCAAATGTCCCATGCCATACTATCCGTTTTGTATATCATTATACAGGCTGATATATTTAGTGTTTTTCATTTATTTTTATGACAGATTATCCTATAACTTTCCTTTTTATAATTTCCATTTCTAGATTTGCTACTAAAGAAATGCTAGCATCAGCACAGAGGTGGCAAGTGTCTCTACTTTTTCTGCTCTATGGTGCTTAAATTTGTCACTATTTCTTCCTTAAATGTTTGGGTTAATTCAGTTATGAAACAATCTAGTCCTGGATATTTACTATGCAGCTGATTTCTAATTACAGATTCAATTTCTCTAAAAATATATATCACTGTGGAGATTTTCTAATTATTATTTCCTTTTTGGTATGTTTTTGTTTGTAGGTACTTGTCCAATTTACTGAAGTTTTCAAATGTATTGTCATAAAATTTTGTCATCCCATTAACATTTTTTTAGATCTGTAGGACTTTAAGTGATGTCTTATGTTTTATCCCTGTTATAGGTAATGTGTATCTTCATTTTATTTTCCTAGTCAGTCCTGTTAGTGGTGCACTGATTTTTTCAATCCTTTCAGAAAACCATCTTTTTGTCTGGTTGAGTACCGTACAGTTGTTTCCTGTTTCTTTTTATTTATTTTCTTAATTTTTTATTTCTTCTTTCTCTTTTTTCTGTTTCATTTTCTTTTTTTCTAATTTTTCATATGGATATGGGTAGCATTGATTTTCAGTCCTGTTTTTCACTAATATGTGTGCTAAAAGTACAAATGACCCTCAGAGAACAGCTTTATCTGCATGCCAAAATTTGTGATATGTTATGTTTTATTGTGATTTATTCTTGAACTTACATGTTATTTACAACTACATTGCTTAATTTCTAACCACTTGGGAGTGTTCTAGTTAGATTTTTCTTATTGATTCCTGGCTTAGTCCCAGTGTGTTTGGAGAACATACACTGCTATTTCCATCATTTGAAATATATTGAACTTGATTTAGCAACCCCTCCCCCCCAAAAAAGTACATTTATTCCCAGAAAATGCATCAGGGCACTTGAAAAGAATTGTATTGGCAGATCTTGAAAACACAATTAACAAAACTTGATCTAATTTCAATATTCTCACTAAGTATTTTGTCTGCTTCTTTTATCAGTTTTTGATAGATATCTTAAGTCTCCCTATCTGAATATACATTTATCTATTTCTCCTTTAGTTTTTTCTTTTTCTTTCTGCTTATACATTTTGAAGTTATGTTGTTCAGCTATTTTGTGACGTTAGGTGTATACGCTTTAGAACTATTACAGTTGTCTTGTGGACTGATCTTTTTATCATTATGAAACATCTCTTTATTATTAGAGATGCTTTGTGTTTTTTCAAAAATCAATGAAACTGTCTAACTCTTCTTCATGTTAAGTTTTAATGGCTTTGGCAGAGATTCACAGACTGCCTGGTAACTCCCAACACTTATGTCACCCTCAAAGTGTTCTCAGAGTCCTTTCCTACTGACAAAGATTCCATTGCACTTTTCCAGGCCTGCCCGTTGTTAGGACATGCGGATAGGATCCTGGCAGTAAAACATTTTGTATTAAAAATGTCAGCTCTTGCTTTATTTTTTCTCCCTGTTTTCCTTTTATATGCCACCATTTATTTTTGAAACAGAAAAAAAAAGTTAAAATCTACACGTAATTTTTGTTCAGCCCACAGTTCTGTGGTGATATGGCAACATATATATCATATGTATAAACATATTAATGTTTTTACATTAATTGTGTATAAACATATTAATGTTTTTACATTAATTGTGTATAAACATAATGTTTATACATTAATTGTGTTTAAACATAATTAATGTGCTGCTTTTATTTCTCTCTGATGCCCAAGAATCTATAACTGTGAGGATTTCTTATTCATTTGTGACTCGCCATGGCCAAAAAAAACTTAGTTCTAACGTTCTTTAATCTTAGGTGGTGTTTGACTAGGCCTTCAACCAATCATTGTCACTTTCCTGTAGCAGTGACAGGTGCTTTGACAATAATTTTCTTTATATAATGGCAAAGACTTAGGAAAAGATTGTAAGATCCAAACTATAAAATTTTCTTGTGAAATGGGAGAACAGATAAAGGTAAGTTTCATCCATACGTGTTTAACACTTTAAAGCAAAATAGTTCAGCTATTTTGTGAAGTGTTTGAATTGGTGTGTAGCCAGAAAGGAGAATTCCAGGCAAAATCAGGACAATTTACAAAACCCTCACCCTAAATATGGCATCCTGTTGTTTAATTGTAACTTAGTTGTAGAAAGTGCTAGAATCTTTCATCTATGTTGTTGTCCAATTCTGTCTTTACTCTTCTTGCTTTTAATGCTTTTCTTTACCCCATCAACTTTGCACTGAAGGCTACTCAATCCCATTTTTACTCCTTCATTGCAAACTTTAGAAGTTATATTCAACTGACTCTAAACATTATTGCATTAATCATAAGAATCTCAACCTGAAGATGTCCTTAACAGAACTTATCTATATTGATAAACCCAACGTTTCTTCCACGTAACTGAAGCTCCCTTACTCCATCTAGATAATCCTTAATTACACTAGCAATTTACAATGATTTTTTAATTACTATTTGAGATGAATATTCCTATCTCAGAAGTAGCTACTGACTCAGATTCTTCTATGCCTTTTATTTCAGGCTCAACGTCTTCTCAGGCTACAGTAACTGCTTTTGGCTTGGTTACCCTGCTGTCTCACTTTCTCTTGTTTCTCTTGTCTATTGCCACAACAAAGCAGAGTAACCTTCCTAAATGAACAAATTCATGTTGCTTTTTTGCTTTAAGTCACCCTCTGACTCTTGACTTGCCTAAACATAGTTTAAAATCCTTCCTACGGGCACATCCTTCCTAATCGGTTTCCTTCTTTGAATTCTAGCCCTGTTACTGAGCTCTCATCACCACTCATACCTATCTTTTTGCAACTATCTATGTACCTGTCTCCTTTACTAAGGAGGAAATGCTCAAAGAGCAGAGCCCATGTCCTCTTCAGTTTTGTATCCCTTGCATTTAGCACAACCCTGGCACAAGGCAGGCCTTGTTGATGGAAAGCATGATGTGTGAGAAAAGAGGTCAATTTTTATTTAAGGGACTCTTACTAAATTGTATTTGCTAGTGTTAACCCAAATCACAGCTTTGTTTGCATTACCTGGTGGTCCATGAACAAAAAAAAAGAAAACACACACACACACACACAAACATGATGATCTCTTTCAAATTTGAACGATTTATATTCTGTGGAAATATTTAAATAATCTAAAACGGTGATTATGGGTGACAGTGAAAAGAACATTGGCTGAGGAGTCTGGAGATCCTAGTTCTTTCTAGTCTTATGACCTTAAGGCGAGTGACCTAATCCCTCAGAAACTTATTTTCTTCCCTGTCTTATTTCTAAGATCTTTTCAATTCGAAGTTTCTGTGGACTTAGAATGATGTTGCTATCACCTGTTTATTCAATCCATTAGATTTTGCTTAACTTTGGCTTCTTCCCTTTCCTGGCCCCGTCCCATTGTACTTTTGTCACCTTCAACTCTGTTATCACAAACATGAGAGCATCTCTTATTTTAGGTTGCCCCCTCTTTTTCACACTAATTATATCATGTTTAATGTCCATAATTTCTACATAGAAACTTCTATGTGAAACGATACATCCTTGCGCTGTCTATGCAGCTATTTATGTTGATTTTGATGAAAACTATGCATGAACAATCATGTTTCTAACTTGAATGTCAGAGCTGTATCACCTGCAGGTGCAATGTTTGTTAGCTCATTTATCTTCTATAACAGTACATTAAGTCACTATACAAGATTAAGTTTCCTATACCTATCCTAAATGATGAACAGCATGACCGATCAGGGTTCTAGTGCACCAAATTTAAGATACAGCTGGTTATCTGGGGTGAATATTTTTCAATATACAATATCAATACAAAACTAAATCATTAACTTGAAAATGAAAGCGATGTCTTGATAAATCAAAGTAATTGCTTAAGATCTTATCCAACCTGAACAGGCTTTAATACAAAAAACAGACTCTCTGACTGACCCTGGAGTGAGAACAGGAACACGACCAGTGATGACAACACTTGACATGGCCAGCATCTGAGGTTCCCATCGTAATATGTAGTGTCCTATTCAGTTCAGCAAATTCCACAGGATTTTGCACCCCATTGACTGTGCTAATGACAAGATCTGATGTCTGTCAGCAGATGGGGAAGTCACAGCCACATTGTGAGCATATGCTGGACTCTTCTGGTTTTTGTAAAGTATATTAGCTGGTTTGCTTCAGTGATCACTTTACAGTCTGACCCACACTGAGTTTGGAAAGGATAAAGCAGCTAAACCTTTCCCCTATACGTCAATGAATTTTCATTGATTCTTGGTTGATACAGTTCTTCTTCTTATAGAAAGACCCTTGAAGATTACCAAGCTTTAACCTTTAGTTTCATAGACAAAGAAGTTAAAGGTTGATGAAGTTAAGTAATTTGCTCAAGGTTAAATATCAAATTAGACAGCAAGTCAAGTGCATGAATTCAGCTTCTCCTAATTTGTAGTCCAGGACTTTCTCCACTCTTCCATGCCCATTTTCTAATTAAGGCTAGAGTGATATTTAACTTATAAGTATTAAAGTATAAAGTAATCCATAAGTATTAAGCTATCACTCCAAACAAATTTTATTCTTTTATACCACTGAGTGGATACCTGACCCAAAAAGGAACATTTCTCTGAAGAATATATGTCCCTTCAATATGCACTGGAAAAAGATGTGGGTCTACCTGCTAATACTTAGGGATTTTTTACAAGTAAGAAGTGTTGGCTTCCATTTGACCCAAAATTCAACAAATAACCAGTATAGAAGTGGTTATCAATTTTAGCTGTGTATCAGAATCACCAAGATTTATGTGATTATGTATTGATTTGTTTAGAAAATTGGCTTAATTCTTCTATTGCTTTCATACATGAGAAACCAATTTATAACAGTGATTTTGAAGAAGAGCTATGACAAAATTAGGAAAGAAAGGAAGAATTGATTTTGAATGTATGGTGATCAAGGCTATAATATTTCTAGAGATAACTACTGGTAACAAATTTGATATCTGAAACATTAAGTTACTTTACTGGCTTAGTGGACATCAGTGAACTGCCTGCACATTGGTATTTTAGATACCAGCTGCACAGAAATATTTGGTAGCCTACAAGAATTGCCTAATTTTTCATTTAATGTGTGCAAACTAAGAAACTTTAAAAAAATTCTATTGGCAGCTGTACAATCTGTTCGCATTTCCTTGCACCAATGTCTCTTTCATTCACATCGATTATACGCTGCTTTGTTGAATGTAGTTTCACGTTGAAACATGATACAATCATATAACAAGACAGAGTGACTGTATATGTAACAAGTATTTGATGAAAGCATTTGTTATTGTCTATGGGACATATTTTATAACCCATTTTAGTTAACTGTTTCAGTGGCATTTAACCACTACAGCCAAAAGACCCTTCCTTATGTATATCTTTCTATATATTGTTTTTGTTCTTCAATATTTATTTTAATGTTTCATTGATACTTTTAACTTAAAATTCTTAACTTTGCTTAACACATAGAGCAGTTTTGAGAATTTCTCTTTGTAAAAAAAAAAAGAATTTTCTAAAGTAAATAGTCAATGATAGGCTAATTATTTTTCTGTATTTATATAATTTGAGTACCCAAACTGATGCCATTCAATGAAAAAGAGGACCCTGAGATTGTTAGGAAACTTTGTATTGGTAGATTTTCAGATAATAAGCTGGTCATGATCATAAAGAAGTGGTATCTAGACTGAGAATGCTGGAATTCAACTTCTGGATCAACTAGCAAGCAAGATATTTCATTTATATCATTTAACCATCTCTGTTTCTCCATTTCCTCATCCATAAAATAATAAAATTAACCTCAGAGGGCTGAATTAAATTCTGTGACATTCAAAGTCCTTCAACTGATACAAACTTTCAGCTATTTTGTTTTACCTGTATTTCATAATATTTGGAAATGTGTTTCAAAATGTTTTAAAGTCCAACAGACATAATCTTATGAACAACTTTCAAAGCTGATGGAAGGAAAAGGGGTCTCTGGTTTTGTTGCACTTGCCCTCTTAGAGACTGCAAATTAAACAGAAAGACTTATTCGCTAAAGAAAAAGAAAAATAATAATAAAACAATTATCACCACAAACCCAGACTGTATTATTCTCTCAACTTTGAAAAGAAAATGCTACAGAGATGATAACTTACTTCATGCCATAGAAAGATGAAAATAAGACAACCACCGCCCTTATCCATGTTCTGTCCTACTTAGAGCTTCTTGTAAAATAAGCACAAACTGGGGCATGAAGAAGGATTCCATGGAAAGAATATCTTCAAAGACTGAATTTTTCATGAAAGTTATAGTTCGCTACTTTCAGTAAAATGTCAAGAATGATACAATCCATATGTGGATTAAAGTGACCTCACAGAAATCTTTGAAATGTTAGATGCTGTTTTGGAAAACTGTTACCTTGGTTTCCACAATCCGTTTCTAATGTCCTCTGCTTACTCAAGCAGCTAGGATTCTTGATAATAAGTTTATCTTCCATTCCTGAAGTGAAATTCGATTTCTACTTCAAAATGTTTTCTCACTTTGTACATATTTTCTATCAATAAGCTTGCACTTAAAGTGACACTGTATCACTTACTTATCCAAAAATTTTGTGTAAGTTCAATTTAAACCAGACCCAGCATCTCACTTACCTTGGTCATTAAACTCCAATACACTACTGATGCTCTATTACGTGATGATTTGGAAGCATTTCTACCCTATGGTTTAAAAATTAATGCTCGCAGAATGAATATATATGTTTAGATCTTATGTGGGATAAATAACTGCTTATACTTAGAGCTCATTCCATCTTCTTTTATTCCCATTTTCAAATAATTTTACTTAGTTTCATTTCACAATCACATCTAGTTCAGTTACATTTTAAAAAATCTAAATAAGTGGAAAAAGCATGACAAGGTTTAAATTTAATAAATCTAAATTCTTTCTTTTTCTTTTTCTTTTTTTAAATTATACTTTAAGTTCTGGGATACATGCGCAGAACATGCAGGTTTGTTACATAGGTATACACAAGCCATGGTGGTTTGCTGCACCCATCAACCCATCATCTACATTACATATTTCTCCTAATGCTATCCCTCCCTCCCATAGCCCCCGACATCCGACAGGCCCCAGTGTGTGAAGCTCCCTTTCCTGCGTCCATGTGTTCTTATCGTTCAACTCCCACTTATGAGTGAGAACATGCAGTATTTGGTTTTCTGTTCCTGTGTTAGTTTCCTGAGAATGATGGTTCCCAGCTTCATCCATGTCCCTGCAAAGGACATTAACTCATCCTTTTTAATGGCTGCATAGTATTCCGTTGTGTATATGTGCCACATTTTCTTTATCCCGTCTATCATGGATGGACATTTGGATTGGTTCCAAGTCTTTGCTATTGTGAATAGTGCTGCAATAAACATATGTGTGCATGTGTCTTTATAGTAGAATGATTTATAATCCTTTGGGTATATAACCAGTAATGGGATTGCTGGGTCAAAAGGTTATTTCTAGTTCTAGATCCTTGAGGAATTGTCACACTGTCTTCCACATGGTTAAACTAATTTACACTCCAACTGACAGTGTAAAAGCGTTCCTATTTCTCTACACCCTCTCCAGCATCTGTTGTTTCCTGACTTTTTAATGATTGCCATTCTAACTGGCATGAGATGGTATCTCACTGTGGTTTTGATTTCCTTTTCTCTAATGACCAGGGATGATGAGCTTTTACTCATATGTTTGTTGGCCACATAAATGTCTTCTTTTGAGATGTGTCTGTTCATATCCTTCGCCCACTTTTTGATGGGTTTTTTTTTTCATGTAAATTTGTTTAAGTTCTTTGTAGAGTCTGGATATTAGCCCCTTGTCAGATGGACAGATTGCAAAATTTTTCTCCCATTCTGTAGGTTGCCTGTTCATTCTGATGATAGTTTCTTTTGCTGTGCAGAAGCTCTTTAATGTAATTAGATCCCATTTGTCAATTTTGGCTTTTGTTGCCATTGCTTTAGGTTTATTAGTCATGAAGTCTTTGTCCATGCCTATGTTCAGAATGGTATTGCCTAGGTTTTCTTCTAGGGCTTTTATGGTTTTAGGTTTTACGTTCAAGTCTTTAATCCATCCTGAGTTAATTTTTACATAAGGTGTAAGGAAGGGGTTCAGTTTCAGTTTTCTGCATATTGCTAGCCAGTTTTTCCGACACCAGTTATTAAATAGGGAATATTTTTCCCGTTGCTTTTGTCAGGTTTGTCCAAGATCAGATGGTTGTAGATGTGTGGTATTATTTCTGAGGTCTCTGTTCTGTTTCGTTGGTCTGTATCTCTGTTTTTGTGCCAGTACCAAGCTGTTTTGGTTTCTGTAGCCTTGTAGTGTAGTTTGAAGTCAGGTAGCATTATTCCTCCAGCTTTGTTCTTTTTGCTTAGGATTGTCTTGGCTGTATGGGCTCTTTTTTGGTTCCATATGAAATTTAAAGTAGTTTTCTCTAATTCTGTGAAGAAAGTCAATAGTACCTTGAAGTGGATAGCGTTGAATCTATAAATTACTTTGGGCCGTATAGCCATTTTCATGATATTAATTCTTCCTATCTATGAGCATGGAATGATTTTCATTTGTTTGTGTCCTCTCTGGTTTCCTTGAGCAGTGGTTTGTAGTTCTCCTTGAAGAGGTCTTTCACATCCTTTGTAGACTGTATTCTTAGGTATTTTCTTCTCTTTATAACAATTGCAAATGGAAGCTCACTCATGATTCAGCTCTCTGATTGACTATTGTTGGGGTATAGGAATGCTTATGATTTTTCCATATTGATTTTGTATCCTGAGACTGCTGAAGTTGCTTATCAGCTTAAGATTTTGGGCTGAGATTATGGGTTTTTATAAATATACAATCATGTCATCTGCAAACAGACAATTTGACTTCCTGTCTTCCTATTTGAATACCCTTTATTTCTTTCTTTTGCTTGATTGCCCTTTCCAGAACTTCCAATATTAAGTTGAATAGGAGTGGTGAAAGAGGACATACTTGTCTTGTGATGGTTTTAACAGGGAACACTTCCAGCGTTTGCCCATTCAGTTTGATGTTGGCTGTGGGTTTGTCATAAATAGCTCTTATTATTTTGAGATGCATTCCAAAATAGAGTTTTTGCATGAAGTGGTGTTGAATTTTATTGGGAATTTTCACATTGATGTTCAGCAGGGATATTGGCCTGAAATTTTCTTTTTTTGTTATGTCTCTGCCAAGTTTTGGTATCAGGATGATGCTGGCCTCATAAAATGAGTTTGAGAGGAGTCCCTCTTTTTCTGTTGCTTGGGGTAGTTTTAGAAGGAATGGTTCCAGCTCCTCTTTGTACCTCTGGTAGAATTTGGCTGTGAATCTGTCTGATCCTAGGCTTTTTTTGGTTGGTAGGCTATTGATTACTGCCTCAATTTCAGAACTTGTTATTGGTCTATTCAGGAATTCAGCTTCTTTCTGGTTTAGTATTGGGAGGGTATATGCATCCAGGAATTTATCAATTTCTTCTAGATTTTCTAGTTTATTTGTGTAGAAGTGTTTATAGTATTATTTGATTGTGGTTTGGATTTCTCTGGGATTACCTTTCTAATAAAATATTTTATAATGTAGATTTATGAATTGTTGATGTTTCTTGATATTTTACACTGAGGAAAACTAGCTTTGGCCATGTTGATGAAACATAAATAATCATGAAGAGTTCACTGCACTGCTGAAAAAGAGGACAATGGATTTCCTATTGTTTTGTTTCCTACTTGCTTTGGTTCTAATTTTGCAGTCAAAAGTCTCTTTTAGGTTTACTCTGTCACGTTGAATATGATGGGATAATTCAGAAAAGAGTAAATTCACGTAAAATGATAGAATATTTTGGTTTGATAATGTATTCATAATGTAAAAATAGTGTTATTGCCAATGTATAGGCTAATATTACCACAACAAAGTTTCTTTAAATATTGTCAAGAATACGATCACATAGCATTCTTAAAACATCAAACAAGTATGTTTTTCTGAATCAAAATAATTTTAAATTAATTATGACGTTTAATTCTTTCTGTGATTTTACAACAGGTCTGTGTGTTCTTTCTCAAAGCAACCCTGCATTTTACTTTTCATGTATAAAATTGAGAGTTGGGGCTGGGTGACATCTGAGGTTTCTTTCAGGTCTAAAGTAGTATGATTCCAGAGTGGTTCTATGTACTAGAAAGGAATTCCCATATTTAGTTCTATATTTTCATTTCAAGGATGAGGAAATGCGTTAAAATGGTTCACTAATTGCATACACCTGAGTTTACTGAAGATCTTCCCTTTTAAGAAATACATTTCCATTCAGCTTTTTGAATATATGCAATTATTCTACTCAATGAATTCATTAGAAAGTCAATCATTGCATGAGTCTTTATGACACTGTGATTATTATCTCCAAGCCAAAACTTCAACCCGAAGGTTGAAGGAACTCACAGCACTGAGTACCAGGTAGAGTGAAGTTTATAGATTTGATTACACATAATCCTTAACCTCAAGGAGTTTAATGTCCACCATGAGATGATAGAATTTAATACACCTTTCAAAAAGTTTTCATCAAAAATTACAGGCTTCAGCATTTTGAATGCCTATATCATTCAGTATTAGGCTCACATCTATTGTTAGGATTCTTCTTTAAAAAATTCTTTGTTTTCATGCTCTGGTCTCTGGGCAACACGGTCACCTTGCTAATCAGCCTATACTTCTAAGACTTCCAACAGTGAAAACTGAATTGCTTCTTTCCTCCTCAGAGATTTGCAATCCCATTTGTTTTTAAGCTTTTTGGAAGATGAAAAAAATATCTTGGCTTTACATAAGAGCTATGCCTTGTGGAAGTTTTGGAAATTTTAAACTGCAGTCAAGATCCCCACTCACAGGTGAAACATTATCTGGTCATCTTCTCATTAGTACTGACAGTTTTGGCTGGGGTTGAAGTTAAGAAAAATGCTGGAATGAGCCTGGAAATAGTCATATGTTCCTCATCCATCACCTCATTAATCACAAAGTTAACATTGTTTCTAAAACAATGCTGCTTTATTGTAAGGTAATCCTCATTTATAGTTAAAGCTAGCTACTAAACAATATTCAAGAATACAGATTCTCCTCTATGCCCTGCCAAGTGTGGTTGAGAGATGCCAATCATGACATTATTTATTGATAATTAAAGTAGAAAGAAATATCCTAGGTAATGATCTCATTTTTATAGTTACAGAGAATGGAATATGCTTATAGGAGGTTCCATGTAGAGTCATAATTATTATGTTGGATTTTTCTTTTTACTATTTTCATTATATCTCATGGTCAGATATACAATGAAGTCAGAAAACATTAAATTTAAAGTTGTATACTTCAGAGTATTACCTCTGTCCACCAATGGTCAAGGTATTTAATAGCTCACCTCCAGCTTGCAGTTGTGAGATCATACCAGTGTGGGATATCAATACAAAGCATGATAGAGGAAATGGAAAAATGATAATGATGACAATTGAGTACAATTCTGATTTATGTGCATGCTGTTCCAAAGGCATAAATAAACCACTTAGGGAAATTTGTCCATTTTAATGTACATCACTAAATGCAGAGAGCAAATGTAACAGTATGAATACTTAATTTTTACTCAGAGGCATATGTCTGGCCCAGAAACATCTGGCTATGCTTTTAAAAACTATACAACTTAGGTCTAAAATGATGGATATATTTATTATTCTGAAAGAATATATACATACTTACATTAGAGAAAATGAAATGTGTTAGGCATTTACTCCCCAATAATAAGAGTACATTTGAAATAACTATTTATATTTATTGGTATTCTAACAAAGAATGGTGAAATTTATCTCTCCTGAAACTATAGTCTTTCAAACTCTTTCAAAGTAATAAAAATTAGTGTATATGTTGAGAATTAAAAAATAGATAATAAGAACAGTGAAAAAAAACAGCAAAGTATTAAAGTGAGACAAGATTGCTTAACGTTTAATTTCAGCATTGTAAGGGTTTGATGGAAGAAGATCCACTTAGATCACATGAGTCTATAATGGACATTTTCTGTATTTAATATATCTGAAAATTGAGGTTTAATCTGTAAAAAGTCAATTTATTAAGATTCTAATTATGAATACTTAGAGTTGAAAAATTTTAGAAACAATGTGACTTTATTATTGCTTACTACTTAAAAATTTATAAGCCCATGAAACAGAAAAAAAGAAAAAGATGAAAAAAGAAGCCATAAATCTACAACACGACTATTTAGACCACTAATGTTGTATTTACCTCACTTTCTTCAAATTTCTTGTTGTTTATTCCTAAAACTGTTCCATCTAGTTTTTGTTTCCAGCAGTGTAGCAGAAATTCTTCCTACAATGGTTAAATATAATCTCCTAATGATTAAATGTCATAGCATATTTCCAGACATTATTTTATTTCTTTACTTCAACTCTTAACACGCTATGCTATCTTTCTTGAGTATCCATCTGCCTTCCATTTTTTGACATCTCCTAATTCTTCTACATGTTGACTACCCTTTCTCAGTCATTCACCTATTCCACATTTTTTGCCTTAAAAAGTGGAGTGGGAAAACCTTAAAAAGTTGTTTTTATTGGGTTTTTGCTATTTGGTTATTTTACCTATAAGTATTCCCAAATAATATCCCAAATAATATCATCCATTATTTTGTTTTTCCTCATATTTTGGGCCTAAGTATAATTGAGACACGACAATCATCAGAATCTCCATCTTCACCTGCTCTCTCTATCCTGAGATCTAATCATATTTCCAACCATAGCGTCTCTTCCTGGATATCTCCTAGCCCCTTCAAAATTAACTTGTGTTAAGATGGAAACTTCTTCCTTCCTGGCTCTCCTTATGTATTCTCTATCTCCTTTAATATCATCACCATCTCATAACCATAGTCTTCCAAAAGAACATTAACTTTTTTTTTTCTAATTCTGTCACATTGAGACAATCACAAAATTCTGTCAATTTACTGCTAAGATTTTCTTGAATACCCTCATCTCTTTTGATTTCTACTGTTCTATTTCAAATGACCTCTTGCCTTGAGGCATGAGGAAAACAGTTGGCCAGCCAAGGTTGCTTATCCAGTAACTGTCTCAGCAGGTGGCTGAGCCCATGTGTGTCTCTGACTCCTTGTTATTTAGTCAGATAATCAATGGTATAGTACATACATTTATTTTGTTGTAGTCGGTTTAGTTATTGCTGTTTTGTCTTTACATATGCTTTAACTTAATATAAACATGTCTTAGATATTAAGAGAAAATTTTAACTAACTTTCCTGAGCTGTAATACATTAAGACAATGTGACATCAGTTTATTATTTTATGAACGATCCATGTTCCTAAATTTTGACAATGTAAGAAAAAAAAAAGGTAGTCCTGTTACTGCCAAGAGCAGTCTGCAAGAGGACAGAGCAGTTTTAAAGCACAAGTGAGATTGGTCTAGATTGCTATAATTTTTAATTGTGGTAACTTATCGAAACAAACCAAATTATTATAGACTCACTGTGTAACATGCAACAAAAACAACCCATACATTCCCACTTTAAAAATCTTACTTCCTAAATATGTTCTGAGTTTAAATGTCTGCAAGTTGGGAAGAAAAAGAAAGCAGAATCAACCTGTAATTTAAATAGAATTCTTAATTTACTATGTTTTAATTGTGATATTTTTATTAATATAAAAGTAGATATTGGATAAAACCAAGAAGAGCAGCATTTTAATGAAATTTATCTCACAGTTTACAGTATTAGAACAAAATTTGAATCATAAAATCATCCATCTCTACCTGGTTTACCTCAATCCACAAACCTGCACAAGCTTCAGACATTTGATAAGCAAGTCAAACATAACCTCTTGTAGATAAAACTTCCTGTAAATAAACACACACATATATTATTTCTATAACATTTATGTACATTTTATGTTCATATATGTAATATGTGAATATGTATCTCTATACGTTGAAGATAATCTGAATTTATATCTCTAAGGCATGTTCTTATCAAATATACAACAAAATGATATATTTATGATTTGTGTGTATAGGCATATACACATATGAATCATTTAAATGCATATGTATAATTATTACATGCTTACAACATGTACAGATATGTGTTGTATATATAATTACACAATTGATACGACTATGCATTTTCTCTACAGTGAAATTATTAGATAACATAGACAATTCCAAATGTAAATGAGGTTGCTTTGAATATTCATAAAGAATAATTATTGAATCATACAGAAAATATTTATTGGTATAGTAATCTTGGTACCAGTGTGTGGTCCTGTCATCATCCAGGACAAAAGTAAAAACAAAAGCAATTCTCAGTTAGTGTTGCCACTTGTAAGAATGTTACAACGGATGTAACAGCTGCAACAGTATTTTTGCCATCACCATTTTGGATTAGCACCTAAGCCAGCGTTTAAGTTCAGTATCTTCTTGAGGAGGTATCCCCAGAAGTATACAAAAATTTAATGAATTGCCCACCTTGCTCAGTTAAGAAGTGGGAGGAGAGCTGTTGTGAGCAGATTTGTTAGAAAATCTTTTTAAGTTTGGTAAAGGAAGAGTTACAAATGAGAAACAGACTATTAGGTCTGCTGAGGTCAAAGGGGAAGTTGAGTTTGTTTGGGAGGGTGGCAGGGAGGGTATGGGGAGCCAGGGGTGAAACAGCATTTTAGAGCCATAGTGTATTGAAAGAAGGCCATTTTCCTAAAACCAGGTCACATGAAGTCACTCTTCTAAAGGATTTAAATATCTTCATCTTCAATTATATTTCCTTAAAATTATAGAATTATGAATAAGACTTAGTGACTTCAAATGTAGATTTATTTAACAAATCCCATAACTGCCCGAGAAATAATATTCCAAAAATACAGATACATGTTATTTAATATGGTGCAAATACCCTGTGTAAAATTCTGGATTTTCTATTTGTCTGGAAGAACCATTATAGAAGCAGTGTTGGGGTGTAAATATTTTCAGGAATCCTGCTATTATTAAATTTTCATGCACCTTTGTGAAGTTTTAGTCCTTTTGTGTGTATTTAAAATGCTTTTGATTTTGTTTTGTGGAAAGGAAAAACATTACAATGTCTTCAGTTGAAAAAAGGTTAATTAGGAAACACCCGTTATCAAAACTAGTGAAGATAATGTAACTAATTATATTGTCAGAACAAATATTATAACTGCCATTCTGGCCTTCCTTTCACATGAATTAAATCTGATGGGTTTGGCTAAATTTGCCTCCAACACTAGAAACCTCTTGCTCTCAGGCCTTTAATGTTCCCTAAATATATGCCTTGGCTACTCAATATGTTCCACATGTCCTCATGAAATTGGGGAAGCCATAGTAAATTCAACACATCTATTAGGCATGGAAGAATACAACATTTCATTGTTGTCTGGATTGCGTTTTCCATATAAAATCCCCCGAGACTATTACACTGAATAGGATTTACATTCTTCCACTCTTTGTTATATATTTTTAAATTTAGCAGTATTATAGAACTATATTATCCATAATTTAGGATATTATTGCAACAGTACTTAAAATCATCAGGTTCACTCTACTAAATACCGTTTTATTTTTCTAATTTGTCCTTACCTTACTAAATCATTACTAATCATCATCCATTACTAATCATTGTTTTCCTTTCCATTTTCCTGGTAACCTTACCTACAATTATTTACATATTAGAAGACAGACAGTACAATTAACATAAAGTATGGAATCTGGACTCATAATTTTGCTTGAACCAACTATATCCTTTATTTATCCAATGCTGACACAGTACTTAAAATGAGAGTATTTAAAACTACTTGAAATGCTTTGCAAATAATGTATTTAACTCCTTAGCAATACTATGATTTATATACAATCTAGTCCTCTTAACAGATGAAGAGATTGCGTCCAGAGAATTCAGTGTCATGCAGCATTAACAGATGAGCAGATATTCAAACCTAAGTAGTTTAGCCCTAAAACCTGCATTCTTGAATTATTATATGCTGCATCTCTATTTATAAAACACTAGGCAAGTTCCTTAATCTTTCTCAGCCTTTCTTCATCTATAACATGAGAAGTTAATGATACCTAATTTAGGAAATTGTGAAAATTAGATGTGTTAATAGCAGTAAAGTGCTTAAAGTGATATATTGCATATAACATTAACTACATTTATATCGTTAAATTAATGTTTGTCTTCTCCACTAGACCAAAAAAAAAAAAAAAAATGCTTACGAGCAGCAAGGGTGCATAAAATTCAGATTACCGGGAATTGAATCCTGGCCCCACTAATTACTTTGTGTTTTGAACAATTTACTTCATTTCTCTGTGCTCCATTTATACACTTGTACATCAGAATAAAGATAGAGCTGTTATGTATATTAAAGGATATGCACCCAGTAAATATTAACTATTATCACTGCCATCACTATTATCATCACCATTGTACCAGCAACAATTAGTTCAGTGGCTAGAGTAGGCTTGAGAAAAATAAAACATGAGAGCCCTAAGGAACAAGATTTTGGTCCTTTGTATTCACTTTTGTACCCCCAACTTATAAAGAAGTATTGCTAACATATTAGGTGTTTCAGTACAAATGAACAATTAGATGAATGAAAAAATAAATTTTAGTATTTTTATTCCATTTGCATTCTTGAAATTTTATCTGACTACTGATTTAGGGGGGTATTTTTATAGTAATCTGGAGTAGTTTAAAAAAGACTGAACTATTAATTTTGTATTATGCTTTTCCTCATTGACGGGTAGGAACGGGTTATCAAGTAAATACAGATAAACAATTATTGGAAGCATAAATTGGCTCTTAAAAATATAAGACTTAGGTGTGGTGCTCATGCCTGTAATCTCAGCATTTGGGGAGACTGAGGAGAGATGATTGCTTGAGCCCAGGAGTTTTGGACCAGCCTGAGCAGTATAGGGAAACCCTGTCTCTAATATATATATAAAATTAGCCAGACGTGGTAGCACGTGCCTGTGGTCCAAGTTACTCAGAAGCTGAGGCAGGAGAATTGCTTGAGCCCCAGATGTCAACTCTGCAGTGAGCCAGTATCATGCCACTGTTCTCCAGCCTGGGCAAAAGCACAGTATCTTGTCTCAAAAAAATTCACAACTTTGAGACTTTTATTCTGTTTTCCAAGCCATCTTCTCTCATATATATATGTATATACACACACATACACACACACACACATACACACACACACACATATATACACACATATATATACACACACACATATCTTGTGTGTGTATATATATATACACACACAGGCACACACACACTCTAATTTGGGAAGATTTCTATATTTACTCTGATTTATAATTCAAGGAAAGTGTGTTTCTGGGAAGCAGTGCTGAGAAGAGAGGGAGTGGCATGGGTTGGTCTTGGCAAGCCCACATTTGGTGAGTTTGGCTCACAACAGCTAATCCTTAGCTTGTCGAATGTAGGGGCATAAACAGGCTACTCAAAAACAAAACAAAACACACAGAGTAAAGACTTTTAGCTTTTTCTGAGGTCCTCTTACTACTACAATAATTTTCTCCAGTGAAAGATGGTGCTTCCTAAGCTACTTTCTCATTTACAGAAAAATGATACATGGGAACATGGACTTAGTGATGTGTCGAGCAGTCATTGACTTCTGGTCTGTGCTTGCAAGTTGCAGTGAATACAGAGCATTGCTTCTTGCCAAAATTGCCTCATCTTATGTTATTAATCACAAGTTATCAAGTTATTCTTTCCTATTCAAGAGTTATTTTCCTGGGGATTAAGAAGTTCCATAATTGCTTTTTTGGCCTTATCCTAAAAGTATTTATTCTTTTCTAGTCATACTTGGTGACTCTTTTTAGGAAGAAAGCCTGTGCTCACAATTACAACATAATGTGCAATGTTTATAACTACTGTCTTGTCTACAAGCAATGTTATGACATTATAGTCTCGAATAACCTCTAACCTCACCTCAGATTTTTCTAGGCCCATTTCACTGAATGTTTTCATATTAGAAGTCATTCCTCTTAGATTAATCACCTAACATTTTTTGAAACTAATGTGGCCAGTATCTTCATGGGTTGTGGGGGAAGTGTAATAATAGAGAAACTACCAGAGGAATTAAGTAATTCATGAACATTGGTATGACTTATTGGTTTAAAAAGTGATTTTATGAGGATTTTTTATTAATTCAAGATATACCATGTCACATGCAGCATACTGGAGATTAATTTGCCTAAAAGCACAAGTTCAAGTCTATGTTTTAAGCTGTAAGTTATTTTTAATATTTAAAAGAGTGTCAGCAGCCAAGCATCTAGTTTATTTATGGCAAAAGACCAACTAGCTCTAGCTAAGATACATGTTTTTATGGAGAGATGAGCTAAAAGGCTTTGGTAACCTCCCTGTCCCACTCCAGTTCAGCCACAGTACTGCACAAACAAGAACTCTAATGGGTGTGCATTTATTTCTGTTTTAATTAAGGAGTGTGTGGACAAGAGTTTCTCTAAGTGATCAGGACTGTGCTTATCTTCTTCAAGCAAGCTAGTGAAAGACTAAGAAATCTCCGTGGCTATTACTAGAGAATATTATTGAAAGAGATTGGTCAATAGCTTTCTTATTATTCAATATGCCAAGTTATGCTCAAAATTTCAGTCAGCCCTATTGAAACACTCTGAGAGTGATTTCTCAGTCTTGCAGCATTGGGTTTTATCCAGACTTAGAACTAAAAATAATCAAGCACAACTTTGAAACGTTTATTCCGTTTTCCAAGCCATAATTGTTTGAAATGGTCATAGCAGTACTACAACCAAACATTCAAACTGTAATTTTTTCATTGCTTGTAATAGTTCTGTATACTTCAGACAGAAAGAAAAGTCTCAACTCAAATTTTGCTATTGTTATATCTCTTTCCAAATGATTATTGCATTGTCCAATTTCACACCTCTAGATAGACGCATTGGCTCAAGCAGTACATTGAAAACAATACCTGGATGTACTTCTTGAGGAAAGGGACCCTATGTAATTTATTTTTCTTGGATCTCCAGTGTATTCAAGAATTACTTGTTAATTCTTTGTGTGAAAGTACATACAATTAATTTACAATTGTAGAATCTTAAGGACACCTCAATTTATTATTTTATTTATCTGTGTGTGTACATGCATATGTGTGTGTTGCCAATTTGGGTGAGTGTATAAGAGAGGTTCTGGAGAAATCTCTGACCTTTTCCTTCTTCCAGCAATTGTGACATGAATACAGTTCAGCTTCTTGTGCCCTAGTATGAAAATGAAAGAAGTAAGGATCAAGTAAAAAAAAAAATCTGTAATGTTTTCACTGCTTCCAGTACGATTCTTTATTGTGGTCCATGTCCATTGCCTCTACTTATGACAAACAAGAACAACAACAGAAAAGCCTCTGTTTGCAATCTGGCCTCTTATAAATTCTTTCTGCATATTTTAAACAAGTACTTGTAGAGTGATGAATCATTACATCCTTAATAAGCATATCAAAATTTTACTCAGTGATTCGGAAGAAAGGACAATAGAATGTACTTATTTCTATATCTTATTCCAGTTATCTATTCTTGGTAATCTTACACCCCAGATGTTTCCGTCTAGCTGACTTCATTCACCTTTTACAGTGAAATTCTGGGCAAAGGGTCCTTCCTGGGAAATCTGAACAACTTGACATTGTGTAGCTTATGCCTGCTGATTTCTCCTGCCCTCCAGGAAATTTGACTCAATGAGTTTTAGAAGATGCTTTCAGGGCAGAAATGAGTGATTCTACTTTGTTCACTGATTTGTTTTTCTTTCTTTCCCTATTTTGCATGGATTAATTTATGAATCAACATTACTCTATTTGTTATGTTGATTGGATATATAAAGTTTTCATATAGGGCATTTTAGCCAATGACATGATAGAGCTTAATTTTTCTTGCATAGGTGAAAAAGTTTTATGAATACAAATTTGTAACTTTTTGTTATGAGTGAACCAGAAATGTAGATAGATTTAGGGCAGATATAGATCTAAAGCTCCTACATGTCTTGAAATCTGCATGACTATAATTTAGCCATGCCTATTAACTTTTATTTTTGGAGTTCAATAGTCAAGGCTTATAGTTTATTTCTTTGTGTATTTTAGTACTTAATCAGATATTTTAAATGGTAGAACTTTTCCAATGGTGTGTAGGACAGGAAAAAAAAAGTCTCTGACAATAGTAGAACTGATTTTCCAGCAAAATAATAAATTTGATGATTTATATCAATCAAATAATTAAAAACTTTTATTAGATTTCTCTAAGATTGAACTTTCTATCTCTGCAGCAAGTAAATTAGAAGATAATAATTTCACCTTACAAAAATTTTATGTCATTCTCAACTGACAGTTCTTGTGCTCAAATAGTATGTAATGCATACTTTAGGGTACTGGGGAATAAGTACAGTGAAATTAGCTTTCTGATATTCTCTGAAACTTGTCTTCTATGTTTATGTAGGTGATAAAATAGACCTACGGTATCCTGCATGTTTTGTGTCTTGTTTTCATTTTAGAATTTTTTTTTTTTTTTACCTTTTCCAAGTAGGATTCTTCTGGGTCCTACTTAATATCCTTCAACCTTAAGTTTGTGCACTTGTGGTCATTTGAAGAAGTATTATGAATTATTTGGACCATTTGTGGTACATAAATAAGGAAAAGGTCTTATTTCATTTATTTTAATGCTTGTAATACTTTTCTATCATGACATTGAATCTGTGGTCCTTTTGCCAAATATAACCACAAAACAGTATTATTATTTTCCTAGGAGCCCTGGGAATTTGCACTATATTTCTTCAAGTAAATACATGTGTAAATATGTAGCTTTTCAGCCCCCCAAAGACTCTGCTTTTTCTTTCTTGGCAAGGGAAACGAATTCTGAAATCCTGAATCATTTACTCAGTGTGCTTTCCTTCTGATCTCCCAGAGGTCTGATCAACAAATACCAAAAGACATGCTCATTCTAGAAAGACCAGCCGATCGGGTCTCTCTGTAGGAAGATTTGATAAATAGTAACGAGAACCCCTACTGCTCAGACATTGACAAGGGAGAGCTCAAATAAAATAAGTCCTTCATGACCATCCTAATTTTTAAGTAGGTCACCTTGTCCTATAGTTTTTCACGAAAGTTCTTTATTCTTGACCTTAAGTATAATACATGATGATTAATACTATCTAGAGATGCTAACAATGAAGTTGTAATATTGAGAAGAAATATTAAGGATGCTGTTTCTCTATAGCCTTTATTTATCATGGGTCTTTAAAAAAAAAATAGAGAAGGGGTATCAAGTTTTTTTACATATAGAAGATTAAATATGGAATATTTATGATTATCTTTATATATAAAATTCTAAATAAATATTAGGCCAATCTCAAAAGCATACAGCATTATAATAATGAGGCAGTTGACTGGGTGGCCGGTATTTTTAACTACTTTGAAGCAATAATTTTATGTTTCATGACTCAGGTTTCAGCTGGAGATATCTCCTTATCTAGGGGTCTTATAAAACATCCATACCTTTTGAACAATAGTGGGCCCTAATACAGCAGGAAATACATCTGTCTTCTTCAGCAATAACTAGGTCACAGAGTAGACCCACAACAAATGCCTGTAGCATTAATTACTATAACATAATTCATACTAATACATAATTCTTGATTATGACTCAGGGAAGGAATCATATAACTATCATAATTTATCATTATTTCATTAATAATAATAAATTATTTCAGTGTTATCAAGAACTCAGATTACTTTCCAATTTAAAAGTTACTGATTGCTTCTTTTTATCTCATATTTTATCGGGTGTACTTCATTCACCTTATTTTTCTTCCATCCTTCTCTGATCAGTTTGCTACAAAAGTTGCTGATGGTATATATTTGGTATATTTTTCGCTAATGCCTTATTTTAAAATCATGTCAATGTGAGTTGAAATTTGTATTTCTAAATTAGCATAAAACCTAGGTCAATATTTAATTTCTTACATCTCATTAATATCTTATTACAATTAAAATTTTTGACACAGTATGCAAGAGTCACATTTATTTCTGAAAAGCAAGTATAATTGAACACAATCTAATTTAAATAAGATAAATTATTTTTCATAATAATGATGAATATATTCTGTTCACTCCTGAGACTTTTTATAAAGAAAACATAGCCTTAAAATATATGGTTACAGATATTAAGTATATGAAAAATTTAAAAGTGTGAACTTCCATCTAAGGTCTGATACAAAAATTTCATTAAGAAAAATAAATGTGAGGTGGGTGGATGACTTGAGGTCAGGAGTTTGAGACCAGCCTGGCCAACATGGCGAAACCCCGTCTCTACTAAAAATACAACAAATTAGCCTTTAATCCTAGCTACTCAGGAGGCTGAGGCAGGAGAATCGCTTGAATCTGGGGAGCAGAGGTTGCTGTGAGCAGAAATCCTGCCACTGCACTCCGGCCTGGAGGACAGAGCAAGAATCCTTCTCAAAAAAAGAAAAAAAAAAGTGAAATTGGGTAAATAGCTGCTTTGAAACTTTGTACGTCTTTTCTGTCCCCAGGGATGCAAAGTACCTAGGTAAACTTGCTATACACATAGTCAGTGCTCAACAGGTACTTGTTTTTACATAAATAAATATTTAATCAGTAAATGAATTATTAATGAACGGTCTTTCTTAATAAACATCAATTGCAGTACAATCTAAAATGAAATAATAATCATCTCTTATAAAACATGCTATCTTATAGAACTCAGTGTAATTAATGAGACGACCTCTATCTTAAACAATAATTTTTAGTTTGTCTGCTCACATAGCTTGAAATATAGGTATCTCATTCTTTTTACCCTTATTTTTATCTTTTAATTTAAACTGAGTCAAATACAATCCATGCATTTTTAAAAACATAACTGTTTTAGAACCATTATAAAATCTAAGAGCAAAAATTATTAAATTCATGGTTTGGGTGGTGTGATGTTTTTTAATGACTGACAACCATACACACACACACACACACACACACACACACACACACACACACACACACTTAAAGATCAAACCAAAATTTTACCAATCCCTTAAATTTGGAAAATAATTATTTTGAGATTCAGAAAAGTTCATTCCAGGACCTTTGATGATATCTATGCCTCCCTGGGGAGAGAGCAGGAAATGAGAGCATTCGGAACATAACCACCCTTCCCTCCCTCTCAGCATCCTGAGGCCGTGCAAAAGGGCTGTCTGCCATCTGAGAACTCTCTGGAACTCCTGCCCAGAAGCACCTTTTCTCACTGCATCACTTACGCTGTTTTTGCATAAAGGAACCCTTTAAAACTAACTGTATTGATTTATTCATTACAAAGCAAAAAGCAAACAGTTTTCACTCAGAACAACTCATTGGGTGATTTTATTTGAATTGGCTTAACTAAATCAATCAAATTGAAGAAACCCGTGTGTGTGTCTGCATGGACACAGCTTGAACTACTAAAGTGCTAGAACTGAAGTTTCAAAAAGAAAAAAAAACAAAAAACAAAACACTTCTTAAATATTTGTGATATAGTTTAAAATAGGACATTTATATGTGGGCAGTATTGCAGATTGTCAAATATATTTATAGGGGTTCTATATGCATTAAATTGAACTATTTGAAATTGCTCATATTCCTCTTCTGACCTGTAAAAAAGGTAATTTTGTATGATTCAATCTGATATATCATGGAAAATAGCTCCCTAATGTCAGCTGAAGTTTTGGAAAGCTAATTATAAGAAGGAAGACATCTTGCAATGGTGGTAGAGGGGAGTGCCCTCTCTGGATTTGAAACAGAAGTCCAGGGTTCCTGACATGGCCCTGCAATTTTGTGGTTGTGTTGTCTTAAGCAATTCACTAATTCCTTTTGATGCTCAGTTTTCTCTTAGATAAAGCAGAGCTATTAATAATACCCTCAACCGTTGTTGCAAGGATTAAAGGTGGTGATGTATGTGAAAGTACTTTGCAAACCATAGAGAGCCATAAAAATCCAAGATAATGTGCAGACTTCTGTTTAATACTGTCTAGCAAAAGTGAGATGAATAATGAGAAAAGCAAGAAAACTTCTCTCTTGTATAATAACTGATTCCTATCATAAAACGAAAACAAGT
Organism: Macaca mulatta; assembly: GCF_049350105.2. Lineage (NCBI taxonomy): Eukaryota > Metazoa > Chordata > Mammalia > Primates > Cercopithecidae > Macaca > Macaca mulatta. Next base: position 112,807,946 of record NC_133408.1, read on the forward strand.
AAAATACTATATTTGTTGCTTTATAAGACAGACATCCCATGTGCATTTTTAAGCTATGATATCTGCCAATAAAATTCCCAGGCTAGGCCATTCCTTTCCTATGAAAGCAAGTCACACCACTCCCAAGCTCCATGCAAACTGTCAGTGCCATCTAAAAATACTCCCGCACATTATGAATTAATGTTTCCCACTTTGAAATTTCAATATTGTTTTTATATACTCTCTCAGAACTTTCCTCCAAACACGATTTTATTAATGCCCATTTTTGCTACAAGACAAAAATCTTTGCAAATATTTGTTCTGGTTTTTCTTTGGAACTGTGAGAGGAGACTCCTGGCTGTTGAAGGAGGGACAGGATGTCTTTTTTGGGCTGTAGTTGTATTTGGCTTGATCCGCTGAAGCAGAGACGGTGCTCTTAGGTGCCAATATTTGGTTAAGAGCTAACAGCAGAAAAAATAGCTACTTTGGTAAATCAAGTGATGCTTTCTTGTAGGCAAGTGAGAGAATAAGCAGTCCTACAAATTAAATAATCTATTTTTTGCTTCCTAGTTATGAATAGTTTTTATGCAAATTTACCCCATTTTATTTCATCATATAATTTATAATTGGAATGTCAATTTTAAGCATCACTAGCAGGTTAGATATTCAACACACGTGTCTGAACCAAAGAGTAAAGGGTGGAAAGGATGTGATTTATGAATAAACTATAGAACTTGGTTAAAGTAGATCTCATGGTTAGGTGTAAGGTATTCTTCAGATTTGCATCTTCTAAATAAAATTTAGCTTTCATGCCGGATGGTAGTAGTCTAAATATTATTACCACTTGTTTCAGTCGTAAACCCTTAAAAAAGAATGTATGTATTTTAAAGAATGAATTGTAGGATCTTATTTTCGACAAACTTATTAATCAAATTGGAGGCAAGTATTATTATTTACCATGGCAAGCCAATTTGCTGTAGCCATCCTGTAATACATTTAAAAGAAGCCATCATAATTGCAATAAACGATAATTACACATGGTGCCTGGGCAAAATGTACTCGAGTAAAATTTTGAATTCACAGTAGGGTTTCTAAGAATGTATTGCACAGAACAAATCTACTGGATGTTGTTATGAAGTTTGCAGAAAAATTGTCAAATTGTCAATCAAGTTTAGGAAATCCAAGATTAAACAAAGTTAATTATGTTTCTTTACTGCAGGATAGTTTTGAATCATTGTTATTGTAATGAATGTCATGGATTTCTAAAAGGGAAATATGCATTTATCAAAGTTATCTGAACACTGAATTACAGTAGACTTTTAGAAAAATACTGATTTTGAAGCATAGAATGCAAAAGGAATCAGTATTTCATGTTCTGTGTTGGAAAATTAATAGGTTCGAAATAAAAATTCCAAACCTTCATTTGAACATGAAAGTTCATTGTTTAAAAAGCAACTGAATACTGAATATTACACTGTTAAATATTATGAAAGGATAACCTCATATATTATTATTCTAGTTTACAATAGAAAAACATGGATACTGGCTTCCAATAAATATGGCTGATTGACCATGTGCTTTCATTTCTGCTTTGTCCGAAGCCTCTTGAAAATTGTAGTAATAAGATGGACAAAAAGAGGCATTAACCCCCCAACAATATTGAGCGATAAATGGAAGGTACTGCAACAAAACTTTGAAAGCTGGAAGTTGACAGACAAGAATTAAACTAGTTAGCTAAATCAAGAAAGTTGAACCAAAATAATAGGGCATAGAGCCAAGGTGAAAGATTAATTGCACCACAGAACTCCAGAAAATTTCAAGAATTAGAAACCACATGTGCATCTGAAAGAGGTGTACAGATCACATAGAAAACTAAAGGACCAGTTGAAATTCTGTATAAGAAGTAGTGATCCCCAGATCCTCAGCATAGCTGAGCAAACTATTTCCTTACTCGGGAGAAGAATGAAATATCGCTCTCTGATATCCATGAACTAGAAGATCCCCTGATCTTGTGGATAGCAGGTAGAGCTGAGGGCAAGAGAACGAACCTGAACATCGGAAAACTTAATAAATCTGTCCTCACTGGTCTCAAGAATCCCTGAAAAATTCTAATCATCTTCAAGCCAACAATAGGAAGACTTCTTCCTGATGTGTAGAGACTCAAAGTAATTGAAAAAGGTAAAAGTCAGTATAAAAACCAAATGACAGTAACAACAAAAGAAATAGGAGAAACAGAGACAATATAAGGAACATAAAAATAGTTTTGAAATTACATTATACTAGCATCTTAGAGTAGCACTGTATTTATAAAACTGGAGGATGTTACATCTAATAAAAATACAGAGAACCAAAGTGAAGTTTTAGAAATTAAATATATGAAGACAGAAATAAAATTCTCCAAACAAGGGTTGGAAGATAAGCTTGAGAAATCTTCCATAAGATAGAATTTTTAAATGGAAATAACGTAGACATAGATAAGAAAACTAGAGAATTAGTGCAGGAGGTCTGAAGCATAGCCAACATATTTTTCTCCAAAAAACAAGAATAGAGAAAAATGGAAGGAAGAATGTAATCAAAAAATGCATTAAGAAAATTTCTGAGACCTCAGGGAAGGCAGTTTTCAAATTTAGCATGCCCCGAGTAAGTAAACACAAACACAAATAAAAATCTCAATGTAAATGCTTCATTGTGAAAATTTAGAATATTGGGAATAAAAACATAAACTAACAACTTCCAGAGAGGTGAACAAAATCAGGTCAACTATTCAAAGGAGGTGGAATCAAAATGGCGTGAGATTTCTCAGCAGCAGCTGAATTCTAGGAGTGTCTCTATCAATGCCTTCAAAATTCGGAAGGAAAATCATTCCCAACCTGAAATCATATACTTAAATAAACTATCAATCAAACGTGTGAACAGAGTAAATATATTTTCAGATATCTCTAGTTTCATACTTTCCCTTCTGGGGACTAGTGGAAATATTTAGCAAGACAAGGAGGAATAAGTAGAGGAGAATAAAGAGGCATCTTGTAAACAGGAAAACCATCAGGAGAGAAATTAAAGAAACCTCCAATTGATGGTGGGAGGAAATCCTACTAGAAAAAAATACGAAGTCGTCAGTTTAGGAAGCTGGTGACCCAAAGTCACCATAAATGATGTCCAAAAATAAATATATAACTTTCATAGATTGTGGATATGTTTGAATGTATTAATGGGGTAATATTTCTGCAGCAGAATTTGGGAATAAACTAATGATAGATTGTAGAGAAAAAAACAAACCAACATAAACCAAATGTGGAAGAAGAAAACATCATAACATGCTGCATAGCTCAGCAGCGCATAACATTTTCATAGTCACACAAATGTACACATCGGATACTTATTTACCAAAAATAATGAGTGTATAACTCTACTGAGAGGACATGAAAAAAGTGTATGTGGGTGTGGGTGTATGTGTGTGTGAGAGAGAGAGAGAGAAAATGCAAACATTAAAGAGTAAATCTTCATCTACTGTAGCACAGGTCATGAATAGTTAATGTATAAAATATTTTTAAAAGTACTAATGGAAGAATGCCATTTAACAACATGGAGGTAAATACCAAAGGCAGCAGCTAAAACGGTCCAAAGTGGTTGCATCTGGTAAGTGGGAATCAGAGGTAGGGAAGGGTGGGTCAAGGTTTGCTATTTTCGTTTATATGCCCTACGGAAAGTTTAACTGTTAAAACTGCAATATGTATTACTGTGATACACATGTAAAATATTTAAGCCATGAATATGGCAATATAAGAATCAAAGCTTTTGAAACGATGGTAATCATGTATGTAATTAATGAAAACTAAAAGGAGAACATTATGGGACCGTTAAAAATGTTTGAGGATAATATAGAAAATGTTTCTTATATATTTCATATAATCTTTAATTACACACACATACACACATACACTAAGATCGGAAGGCTACACACTAAGATGTTAACAATTATGATCTTATATAGGTCAATTTTTTTTTAGGAAAAAGTCTTTGAAAATATGTGTATTTAAGTTTTATGTAATGGTGTTATGTTATACATAGTTAACTGATTACTACAGTCAAACTAATTAACATATCTATCTCTTCACATAGTTGCCACTTGTGTGTTTCTGTGTGTGTGTGTGTGTGTGTGGTGAGAACACTTAAGATCTATTCTGGTAGGAAATTTCAAGCACATTCAAGCACATTTCAAGCAAAAGCAAGCAAATTTCAAGTATACCATACATTATACAATAATGTTATTATTGTATAATAATATTTTACAATAATGTACAATAATATTAACTATCGTCCCCACACTTGTATATTAGACCTCTAGAACTTAAGTTAGAGTGTGTTTTTATCCCTTTCTTTCAACTTTTCAAATTCTCTACAATGAGCATATATTTACTTTTCTAGAGAAAAATAATATTTATGTGTACATAGTATATGGCTGAGGATAAGGTAGCATTCCACATGTGTCATTAAGTTCTCTCAAACTTCTCTCTAGTGATATATATATATATAGTATATATATAAATATATATTTTATGTATATACTTAAAAAATATATATTATGTTTATAATATATAATTATATGTTTATATATTACATAATAGGTGTTATATAGTAAAATATTATATATAATAAAATATAAATATATATTGCATATGTAAAAAATAATCCCTGAGACTCAGAGTGGCTACTTGGTGGAAGGTCTTTCAGCACCTTAGGTAGTGGAGCTGGGATGAGAAGCCATGTCTGTGTCCTCCAAACCTGTTGGCAGACCCTTCCATTGACCCTGCTTGCCACAAATATCCTGTACTGACCTGCTCAGCTCCACAAGCTGAAGCTCTAAGCCTGCAAGAGTGCTCGTTGTTCTCCAGATGTTTTTCACCTTCTAGGTTTTTCTGACTCTCGTATTTTCCTTTGCCTGAAATAAGTGTTTTTTACCGGGAGAAATTCTTTAAGACCTGGTCTGAATTTATCTGCTCTGTGAAACCATCTCTAGCTCTGTGTTGGAATGAATTGCTTTTTCTTCTTCCCTCTTTTTATATCTCAACTGTTTGTTAAGGCAGCACTTTTTGCAGCCTGACTTGTATGGTGTTCTGTTACACTCTGTCTGCTTTCTCCACTACACTGCCAAGTTGTTTCAAAGGCAAGAGGCAATCATCTATTGGTCCACATTACTCAGAATAGACTTGGTTTTAGTTTTTCCTTTTGCTTTAGTTAAGTGAAAAGACATATTAAAGACCACGTATAAAAGCTTCCTTTTTCCCCTTTCTTTACTCTCCTTCCCAGAAGTTTTTATTTTAATTTATTGAGATATAATTAACACACCATAACATTTGCCTTCTTACACTGTGCCGTTCAGTGACTTTTGGCATATTCACAGGTTGTGCCACCATCTCTACTTTCTAATTCCAGAACATTTTCATCCCTCCAAGGAAACCTGGTGCCCATTAGAAATGAATTCCCATTTCCCCTCCCTCCCTCACCCTTGGCAGCCACTAATCTACTTTCTGTCTTTGTGGAGTTCCCTATTTTGAACATTTCATATAAATGAAATCATTCAAGATAAGGCCTTTTGTATCTGGCCACTTTCACTTAGCATAACATTTCCAAGTTCATTCACAGTGCGGCATGTATCACCTCATTCCCTTTATGGCTTGCTAATATTCCACTGTACAGACATACCACAATTTATTTATCCATTTATCATGGACATTTGGGTTGTTTCCACTTTTTGGCTACTCTAAATAAGGCTGTGAAGTGCATCTGTGTGCAAGATGTGTGTGAACGTGTACTTTAAATTTTCTTGAATATATACCTAAAAACAGAATTTCAGAATCATATGGGAACTGTTTTACTTATTGAAGAACTGTGAAACTGTTTTCCAAAGCAGCTGCACCATTTTACATACACACCAGCAATGTATCAGTATTCTAACTTCTCCATATCCTCACTAACATTTAATAGTGTTCATCTTTTTTATTATAGCCATCTTATAGATGCTAAGTGGTATATAATTGTGATTTTGATTTGCATTTTCCTAATAACTAATGACATTATGCATTTTTATGTGCTTACTGAACATCTGTATATCTTCTTTGGATAAATTTCTATTGAAATACATTGCCCATTTAAAAATCAGACTGTGTGTTTTTCTATTTTCAGTTGTAAGAGTTCTTTATATATTCCAAATACTAGGCCTTTATCAGGTATTTTATTTGTAAACATTTCTTCCATTCTGTGGATGGTCTTTTCCATTTTTTGATAGTATTATTTAATATACAAAAATTTTTAAAATTCCATGAAGTGTAATATATCTATATATTCTTTCTCTTTGCTTGGGCTTCTGGTATCGTATCCAAGAGACCATTGCCTAATCCAATGTCATGAACATATACATTTATATTTTCCTTTAAGAGTTATATAGTTTTATCTCTTGTTAAAGCAATCTAAATATGGCCTGAGAAGGACTCTGTACTTGTATATTTGAGTCCTTGTAGGTGAACTGCAACCTAGCTCAATAGACAGACAAGATCGAAAACCTAACTTAGGAGTATGCACCTCTAACAATAGCTGTGTTTTGGCCAATCCCAACAGCTGTCGTTCAACCATTCATACACTGCTGGGTGTTCAAACCGTGTTCAAATAAGTAAGGCAAATGCCAACCTGTAAGCAACTCAGCTGTTCTGTACCTTCCTTCCCATTTCTGTTCGCCAGTTACCATTTTTTGTCTATCAATCTTCTTCCGCTGTGTTGGAGTCTCTGTGAATCAGCTGTGATTCTGGGGACTTCCCAATTTGTGAATCATTCTTAACTCAATTAAACTCCTTTAAATTTAATTCTGATGAAGTTTTTCTTTTATCACTCTTAGGTCTTTGACCTATTGTGAGTTACATTTTGTGTAGGATAAGCAGTGTTTTACAAATAGAGGGGTCACAGAAATCACTTATTAATTCTGATAGAAAGGAGACCTGAGAGAATTTGTCTGCTCGCCCACCATGTAAGAAGAGAGTGAACAAACCCCCACCTAGACCCTGAATCTGCTGGTGCCTTCATCTTAGAATTCCCAGCCTCAAGAGCTGTGAGCAATACATTTCCATTGGTTAAAACTTTTCCAGTTTAAAGTATTTTGTTATAGCAGTCAAATAGTCTGAGACACTGTCTATTAACTAGTGTTTATAATTACCCAGAATTCATCACCAATTGTATAAAGATTGGAATCATTTTACTTTCTTAAAATGTAGGCAAAAATTATAAACATCTTCTTTGAGTCTTAGATTTTCCATTACACTGAAAATAATTTTATATCACATCAGGTTTCATTTCCACTGACAAATATGTATCTATATAGCTCTCTCTATAAAATCACTTGCTTCCCTTAATGAAAGGGCTACAGAAACCCAGCTAAAATTCTAGATGAAAGAGATGAAAGGATGGAATGTAAATGTCTTCTGCTACTTTTTTTTAATTTTCATATAGTAAAATGTGACAATAGGCAATTTTTCTAACATATTTACCTTCGTTTTTCACGGATGTAAAACAATGTTATTAAATAATTAACAACAGTTAGCATAATCTATTGAAGTTTTTTCTTTGCTTCAGTTCTAATTTCATTTTTGCCCCATTCAAAGTATTGCCTAAAATTATTTAATTTTCTTATTAATATTCATGTTTGGATTTCTATGTTGTTCAAATGTAAGAAACTTGCCTACTGAGTTGGTTTTATTAAAGGAGAGTGAATAAGTCAGCAATAGGCCTTTCAGTAAAACCAAAGGAAGTTACATACGTTCATGAGCATTTTTTTTCTGCGAGCACATTTTGTTACTCAATTGTAGAAGCCAAGAGCTTTATGCATCCAGAATAATATCAGACATGTTGTGTGTGTATGTATGTGTGTGATTGTGAATAGACAAACCAAAATTCATGATACTAATTGTGTAAATATTTCTCTGAACTACAAAGATAGTCTTGGTCTTTTCTTTCTACATAAAAATATTTGAACAAGTATTTGTGGTAAAATTTTCAGAACACTAGCATAAATATGTTAAGGAAAAATTAATATTTTCAGTAAATTTAATTAACTGAAATAAATTTTTTTTTTTTTGAGACAGAGTCGCGCTCTGTTGCCCTGGCTGGAGTGCAGTGGCGCGATCTCAGCTCACTGCAAGCTCTGCCTCCCGGGTTCACGCCATTCTTCTGCCTCAGCCTCCCAAGTAGCTGGGACTACAGGCTCCTGCCACCACGCCTGGCTAATTTTGTGTATTTTTAGTACAGACGGGGTTTCACCATGTTAGCGAGGATGGTCTTGATCTCTTGACTTTGTGATACACTTGCCTCGGCCTCCCAAAGTGCTGGGATTACAGACGTGAGCCACCATGCCCAGCCCTGAAATAAAAATTAAAAATGTTTAGTTGATGCAATCAATCACATTTGTAATACTTTACTAAAAATTTACTAAGGGTTTTAAATAACCAAGTTGCATGATTATGTAAATTAAATTGGAAAAAAAGCGTTGAACAATTGTGGTTAAATTTGAAAAGAGGTGTTCTTAAAATGTGGTTTAAGTGGTGCCTCTTTATTTAAAACAAGTGATGTTCAAATCCTATTTTTCTTTTTAAGTGGGACATTATTAAGTTGTTCATATTGTGTAGACTTTCACTTTACTCATTAGTAATGGTTCCTAAAAACGCACATGACATGATTTTTAAAAAAATAAGTAGTACTTTTAAACCAACATCTACTGGGTTAATATCAATGTCTATGTTCTGAATTTGTTTTAAAAGAAGGCAAACTATAACAGATACACTGCACTGTAATGTGCTGTTAGACAATTCTGCCATGCAAACCTCAGAGAGTATACTTACACAAACCTAGATGGCATAGCCATTACACACCTTAGGCTACAAACCGTGTGCAGCATGTTACCGTACTGAATAATGTAGGCAATTGTAAGACAATGGTAATTATTTGTATATCTAAACATATTTATACATAGAAAAGGAATGATCAAAATGTGGTGTTATAATCTTATGGGACCACTGTGATATATGTGGTCTGTCCTTAACCAGAAAAGCATTATGTGGCACATGGCTGTATATGTTTATACATGTACAGAGAGAGAGAGAGAGAGAGAAAGAGAGAGAGAGAGAGAGAGAAGCACTCTTAATATGCTAAACTTCAGGCTTGTAGGGAATTACTATTTTAACATTCAGACAGAAACTCTATCCCTTTCTGAGGATTAACTTGGTCAATCAAGTCTCAGCTGTATATTGAACTTCATTATAAATAATGTTTGCACAACTAATCTGGCACTAGTGGTTTACTATTTTCTATTGTTTACCTTTTTGTATGAAGGTGTTGCTCTTCTTTTTCCATCTAAACAACAAACTTTGCGTTACTTATCTGTAGGTTCTTTAACATAGAAAGGAGAGGTCAAATACCTGTATCATAACTCCAGAAAGAATGCCAGCTCTGGTGCCAAATAAGTCTGGATTTAAACTCCAGCTCTAATACTTAGTAGCTATGATCTTGAAAAGTCGTTTCTACAATTTCCTCTTCCTTAAAACAGTGACAACAAGAGCTAACACATTGTAAGGATTGACAGAAATAATCTCAGGTACCTGCTCAGTTCTCTACATATTTTAATTTTTCAATGTATGTTATCTTTTATATCTCTCCTTCAAACCACCTTCAACTCTCCTCACAGCTGACTGCATGCATTTTTTCAGTCTTTACTCTTTCTTCCATCTTTTAAAAAATAGTGGATTTGTAGTGTTCTTAATTCAAAAGCAAAATTTAAAATTAGGCAGAATTTTGCTTATATTTTCTAAAATCTTGGCAATGGCCTAGGCAAAAAACTGAAAAAAACACAATTTTTAAAATCAATAGAGAAATTAGTCATTGTTTGTAGGGTCAATTTTAACTTTTATGCTTAAAGCTTTTACTTGAAATTAAACGAACATTAATATCTTAGTCCCTTTGCACTGCTACAATAAAATTCCATAAACCAAGTGACTAATAAACATTAGAAGTTTATTTTACAGTTCTAGAGTCTAGGAAGTCCAAGATCAAGGTGTCAGCAGATTAGGTGTCTAGTAAGGGCCCACTTCCTGGTCCATAGATGAACATCTTTTCATTGTAAACTCATAGGACAGAAGGGGTACGGGATCTCTTTGGAGTCTCTTTTAGAAGGGCACTAACCCTATTCTCTAAGCTTCTAATTATCTTCCAAATAGCTTTACAAAGGGCATCACCTCTAAAATGCCCCATCTGCAAATACAATCACCTCTAGGTAAGGATTGCAACATACGAGTTTTGGAAGGGCACAAACATTCAGACCATAGCAGTCCATTTCATTGGATGGTTCAAAGGATTAGGTCTATTGCTTAAAGCACAGAGATGATAAGACCAAGGTCAAATCCCTACACAGTGCATTGTTTTCACTGGGTTTGATGATTTTGACATTTGTAACATGAAGCAATCAAAAGAATGTTTGTTATCAATCAGAATTCAAATAATCTGTAAGAACCAAACCCCACATTCTATTTCTGCTTGATATTGTGAATATAGGTACATGGTTCTTTATGAAAGATAATACCTTAACTCACTCATAGAAATGAGAACATTGCAGGCTGGACCCAGTGGCTCACGCTTATACTCTCAGCCCTTTGGGAGGCCGAGGTAGGTGGATCACTTGAGGTTAGGAGTTCAAGACCAGCCTGGCCAACATGGTAAAACCCTGTCTCTACTGAAAAAAATAAAGTAAACAAAAATTAGCCAGGCGTGGTGGCGCGTGTCTGCAGTCCCAGCTACTTGGGAGGCTGAGGCAGGAGAATCACTTGAACCTGTGAGGTGGAGGTTGCAGTGAGCCGAGATCGTGCCACTGCACTCTAGCCTGGGTGACAGAGTGAGACTCTATCTAAAAAAAAATAATTAAAAAAAAAAAAAAGAAAGAAATGAGAACATTGCAGACTTTGAATGACTTTGCCATGATTACACAGCTTCTGAATGTCTTGCTTCTATAATAGCACTTTATCCCACTATGGGGTTCAATGGTTCTTAAACACCTGTTTTATGTCAACTTATGTGAATTCCTTTCATTTTACTTACACTGAAAGGGTTCACTCCGATTGCTCTATTCTCCATAGGGGTGGAGGTATAGCTGGAACATGTTATAACGTAGAAATTACTTCTAAAATGCATACTGACAATTGCTATTTTTAACACAATTGATCACTAAACTCTTATGTCTGGGAAAAAAGGATCAAGATGTTATTAAGTCGATCCATATTCTCCCAGGTTATTATGGGGATGACATTTTAGGAAAAATTTTAATGATAGAGGAAACTTTGACTTTTCAATCTCTTTTAGCATAAACAGCAATAGTGCTGTTTATCTAACCTTTCAGCTACAATATTCATTTACTCCCTTTCATCTCACCTTTTGGTGGCTCAGTGTCCAACTACTAAGAGTTTTGAGTGTTGTGGGGAAGATGTCATTGGGATCACTTATTGCCATTAAAGAACTTCCCTTCTGGATACTGGCTGACAAAGTATGTGATATCCTGCAGAGCAAGAGGATGAGAACATAGATTGCAGTGAGCCTGAACAGTTTGCACTTCCTAGCAGTGACACCAGACATCAATCTTTCCTTAAAGACAGCCCAGAAAGAACACATGAAAATAAAAACTCTTTACAAAGAACAAACGAGGCATTATCTAACTGCCAAAAATGCTACCAGAGCAGTTTTCTAATAAGTCTCTCAAAGATAAATATGCACTGAAATTACTTAAATTGCCATGTTGGTTGTTTAGATAAACAACTAAAAGCAATCTATTTTTTTAAGATAGATATTTATGAGGTTTGAATTATGTATGGCATAACATTTGAGAATCATTTAATTTCATCTCAAAGTATGTGTGTGTCTCATGTTTTACATGTGCATATCAGCTGGCCTTACAGAAGAATGAAATTTGGTCACAGTTAATCTGCTTCACATGGTCTGCAGCATCAAATGTGACATCATTTAAGAAATCATATTATGCAACTCTGCAATGCCAGAAGAGCTGTTTTTTTTTTTTTTTTGTCATTTATTGATATTTTTAAGTTGATTTATATAATTGCATCTATTTATGATGGGCAATGTTTCATACAAGTTGATCACAGGGACAGAGAGAATTACTAGGAGAAATGTACTTAAATCGTTGTTTTCATTTATACTAATTTGTCTTGTTACCTATGAATACATCTGTGACTGCTCAAATTCACATTGCACTGAAAAGCTTAGAGATCAAGGCAAGCTATCCATTACTCGCTGTTATCTGACTGTTCTACATTGGCCTTAGGCTTTGACAATATTTTGCTTCATGACCTTTTAGATATTTTGCAATTTAATTGGATCTTCATCACACATACAATAGTTTTGAAAATAACACTTCGCGACACTAATGATATTATAAGATGTTTTCAACAACTTGTTTTCAAAATGGTATTTAAATACAAAATAGTACTCCAAGGAAATTGTTATTTTTTCAATAATGATTTTTTGTATTGTATTTGATGGGATAGGATTAAGTCCAGTTTACAGTAGGACCACACATCTTTGGCGTGGCAGAAGAGAGGCAGGGAAGAGGTTCATGGAAGCCATGACTGACTTCCTTTAGATTTTAAGAACAGGTGAGGACTACGTAGCAACAGAACCACATGAACATCCCTATACGTTTTGACCATTTCTTTCTTTTCTGTTTGGGAACTTAAAAATGTCTGGGACATTTTGTGTAGTCATATTCTTTGTTTTATTTTATGTTGGATGTTTCTGAAGAGAAACTATGACTAATAAGAGTAATATATCACATTCATATTTTCCCAATCTCAAAAGTGTATCAAAAATGATCTATTAAATATCTTCAATTAAGGATTAATTTTATCATGGGATAAGCTTAATTATGAGCAAGTGAAGCAGCCCTAGCAGTGGCATCCTGTAAATGGTGAAGAAATGTATAAATAGCATGCAGGGGGGTGGGCTCCAAGTTTGATATTCTAACCTCAGGACCAAAGGAACAGCAATATACCATGTGATAATATTGAATGTACTTTGTTGAAATAGATGAAAATATCCTTTGAGAGCTATCTCATCATTATAGAAGTTTAACGTGTCCAATACAGTTTTGAATGTTCTTATGAACTTTTCCTTTAAAATATCAAATCTTTGATAAAAGACTCTCTTACACATTATTATTGACCTGCACCAATACTGATGTTTTTCTATGTTACCTTTGCTTTTTCACATTTCTCTTCATAGTTTTCTCAAATATACAATTGTTTGTTAGTAATAAACAAGTTTTAGACATGTTTGTTACAGTGTATTAAAAGACACTATCACAACTAATGTTAAGTATTTAAAAAAATTATTCATTCAAAAATATTGGCTTTTGCCCTGATTATGTGCTAAGAAGTGCACAAACACATAAAGGGAAGTCAGAAGAATACAATAAAGCTCTGAGATTGAGTGTCATCTTTGAAATCCTCCCTAGATATCAGCTCTCTGTCCTGGGTGATCAAGATGATGATGATGTCATTAAGCAAGAAAGTAAAACAGGGGAAAAGCAGAAAGGCAATGAGATAGATTCAGAGAATAGTATGCAAATAATTTCCAAAAGGAAATCAGGTCTAGAGTTCAACAGAGGGCTGCAGATACATACTTGGGAACCATCAACTTTTGGATACGTGCTGATTGAAATCATTGTAGGTGATAGGACGGCCATGAAAAACCAGCAGACTCAGGAGTTGAGAAAAACAAGAGTTGATCTTTTAAAGTCAGATGAGAACAAAGGAGGAAATCACGGAAATGCACCCAGTTGGAGCAGAGATGGAGGAGAACCAGGAGCAAGGAATGTTACTCACGCCAAAGGAAAAGATTTTTCAAAACAGAAGAAGTGGTCAAATGTTTTAGAAAGTTCAAATAGAACGGCATCTAAAGGGAGGCCTTTGGTTTTTGCAAAAAGGCCAATAATTGCTTTGGAAAGATTCAAGTGACATTAACAATGAGCTTAAGAAAGAATGGGAGGTAAGGGAGTAAATAGTTCATTCTTTTCTCATGCTGGAGATAAAAACAAATTAGGGAATGGGAGGGTCAAGTGAACATGTTTTCCAAAGTGGAATGTTTGGATATAACTGAAATTAGGGAGAAGGAATCAGTGTAAAGGGAAAGGAATATTACAAAAAGGAATAATTTTGCTAACAAAAATGCATGTATTTAGCAAATAAAATAGTGTGATTGGGTTATTGATCATTGATATGAACCAATTTTACCTGATTAGCATATGCTTAATTAAGACAAATATACTCGATACTCTATAAAGACACAATGGTAGATGCTGTGGAAAAAACGAAGATGAATAAATTAAGTTCCCTATCATTAAGAAGCTTATGAAATAGTGATGGATGCAAAATAGTAGAGTATTAGTAATGTTAATACTGTCCTTAGGTCTAAGGATAATAAGCATTGCATAACACTTTTGGCTGAGGAGGATTAAAGATAGTTTCTTGAAGAAAATGACATATGCAATAGTTCTTGAAAGGTGAAGAATATTTTGACAGATGGCACAAAGAGAAGGAACCATGAAAGTGCTGAGAGTGTTCAAAAAGCTCAGAGAATGGTACATGAGAAGGAGGAAGATACAGATTTTTTCAATATAATATTTATGTGTCATAAACTATTACTCTTCTGATTTTAGTTCAGGTATTTGAAAATGTAAAAATCATTCTTAGCTCTCTGGCGGTACAAATCAAGTGGGAGGCAGGGTTTGTTTTATGGTGACAGTTTGCTGATGCCTGCACTAGATTTTGAGTCCCACATGGACAGCACATCTCATACACAGATACCATTCACTGAGTACCTGTTAATGGTAATGAGGTAATAAGGCATCAATCTAGGGAAGTAGTTATAGAACAGCAAAGGAAGGATGCTGACAATACAGTGGATTTATGAAAACCAATAATGAAATCTTGGTGGGAGTAGGAGGGGAGTAATTAAAGGTATAATAGTCAAAGTACTGAAACAAGAGAAGTTCCCTTGGCCCCTTGCAGGGCATGCAATGGGGCGTGGCTTGCTTCTTTGGTGCCCTGCTGCTGAAAGCTCTAGGGGGAACATGCAGATGGGCAGGCTGTGGGGCTCCAACCCCACAACAGCATCTAGGGGTGAATCTTTACAGCTCCTAGCTTATGTTTATCAGCTCAATTAGACGCCCTGCCTCATCACAACGACAGAGAGTTTTCTGTATCCCGGGGCTTCCTGTCTTGGTGTACCAGAAGAATTGGAACACAGGTGGACTTGGAGAATGAGTGCAAGGTTTTATTGAGTGGAAGTAGCTCTCAGCAGATGGGGAAGCCAGAAGGGAGATGGAGTGGGAAGTTGGTTTTCCCTGGAGTCGGGCCACTCAGCAGCCTGGGCTGCCCTCTGACCTCTCCAGGCAAACTCTGCATCATTCTGCTGGTTGATGGCCTGCTGCCTGCTAGCAACTGTTAGTGTGCTCTTACACTGGTGCCTTCCTCCTGACATCCAGCCACTTGTGTCTTCTTCCACTTGTGTGTTCCTCTCGATGTCCAGCTGCTTGTGTCTCTGTCCACTAGGGTCTCAGGATTTTTATAGGCACAGGATGGGGGTGCGGCAGGTCAAGGTGGTCTTGGGAAATGCAACATTTGGGCATGAAGGCAGGAGTGTCTGTCCTCATCTAAGCCTGTGGATACAGGCCTCGTGGGTGGAGCGGACCACGCCTTTCCCTTCCCAGCACTACCCTGCCCTCCTCCTGTATCAGTATGAGACCAAAAAGCAAAAAGAGCAAGCATGGGCAGAAGGGAATCAATTCAGTTAGTAAATAGATTTGGGTTTGGATGTAATGTCATTCAAGGGTCAAGGTTGGGGAATAAAAGGGGTAGGATATGAGGTTACCTGTACTAGAATAATGGGGGAAATGTTCCTACATAAAACCTTCCATCTCTCAATGTCAAAAGGTCAAAGAATATTACATAAGACCTCTTCCTCCTGTTGTAGCAAGACCTGATAGTCACTGGTATCGCACCTTTAAAACCAGACATACATTCAGATTTAAGGAGTACCATGAAAGGAACAGAGGAAAGAACAAACTAAGTTATCAAAATAACAACATCTATAATTGGTAATAATAGAGTGAGGAACAAAATTTCTAAATGCACAGACAGAAATCTATCACAGGGTCAGATTGCTTTTTCAAAGACCACTGACAATGCTAATCTATATGACATCATTAGCAAAGGATAGACCAACCTGTTTCAATGAGGGCATTATTCAGTTCTGATTCAGTATGGCACTTTCTTTTCTTTTCTTTTCCTTTCTTTTTTTTTTTTTTTTTTTTTTGTTGTTGTTGTTGTTTTGTTTTTTGGAGATGGAGTCCTGCTCTGTTGCCCAGGCTGGAGTGCAGTGGCATGATCTCAGCTCACTGCAAGCTCTGTCTCCCAGGTTCACACCATTCTCCTGCCTCAGCCTCCCAAGTAGCTGGAACTACAGGCACCTGCCACCATGTCCAGCTAATTTTTTGTATCTTTTAGTAGAGACCAGGTTTCACCGTGTTAGCCAGGATGGTCTGGATCTCCTGACCTCGTGATCTGCCCACCTCAGCCTCCCAAAGTGCTGGGATTACAGGCGTGAGCCACTACGCCCGGCCCAATCTGGCACTTTCATTGGACACAGCCTTATTCCTTGCAAATTCAGTAACACTGAAAGTTTCTATTCTGAAAGCCACACTCATTTGCTATGAAGTTCTAAAGTTAGTTTCAGAATACCAAGACAAATATTAAGACAAATAGGGAGTCCTTATTAGTAGCGAAGAGATCCTGGTAAGATTTTGTTGACAGGGGTAATATACATCCACTCAGGAGGCTCATTAGGGAGGAATGAAGAGAGATTGCAGTTACTTTCTACCTAGTAATTTCAGTGCTCTTTTTTTTTCTACTTTCTTGTCTTTTGCTAACAATTCCTGGTTGTTTCGCTTTCCTTATGCTGGTATCCTTTCAAAATGGATTCTGTAGCTTGTGGAGACAAATTATATAAAGCATTTTTCCAAATATAATATGGCAGAAGTTCATTGTGTCTCACCGCAGGCAAGTGTGCTGCACGGGAGGAGTGTTTTACGAGTGCTTGCCAATCCTAGCTAACTCTATTGACATCAAGACAGTTCTCCCATGATTTCTGCCTCCTAATTGTGCTACTCAGGTTATTATGGCTGCCAAATACATGTCATTAAATGCTTTGGAAGATTTCTTGCTTTCAATCTATGTAAAGCATGTGAACTCCTTTTGAATGTATTTAAGCATGATAAAATCCTTAACTGCACCAAAACCAAAGTCATGGTGTTAATGTTAGTGCTGACAACCAGGAACAAAGTGCACCAGAATTTGGTTTCATTAAGTAGATAAATGATTTTCAGGCAACATAAAAACTGTCAAATTCATAATTATTTTATAATGTAGTACTGATAAATTTTATTTCAAAGTGTTTTTATCTAATCATGACCACTTTTGCAGAGAAGGACTGTTTTCCTATGTACACGACTGGTTTTCCTTATGTTTGAGAAATATAGTAATCTCCCTTATTCAAAAACATTTCTTCACTGGCCTGTTACATTTCTGGAAATTCCAGTATTCATACTACTTTAGAATGCTTTGTTTTAAATAACACATATTCTATTTAGGGAGGAAAAGCTCTTTATGCACGCCATCAAAAATATTATTTAGGATCCCCTAACAAATTACCAGGCATATGGCCTAGGGCTAAGGAAGTCTAAGTTCAAATCGAGAGATCTAGGTAATTATTTGGTATTGGCCATTATCAGCACACAAATGACTGGCGATGGATACAAATGGGAATGATGGAGCTAAGAGAAAAAGGAGTATAACTTGAAATCAGACTGTCTTATCCATAACATTCCTTTCTATTAACCTTAAATATAACTTTGTAATAGATTGGTCAATAAAGTTAAATTTTACACATTTTTTTCTTGGTTAGTAGGCAACCACTTCATCTCCTGGGTTGCAAGTATTGCAGAGGCTGGCAACATGTAATAAAGCTCACTCTGCTTTGAATGGTGACTATAATGTGGAGCTCTCTCGGCTCTCACACATAACCAACACAGTTTCTTTCTCATCTGCCCATAGGTGAAACCATGAGCACCGTACTACATATCTGTAACACTTAAATATGGAAAATAAGATGAAGCTATGAGTGTTTATTATACCTGTTTTTTCTACCTTAGCAAATACACATAAATACACACAGAGATGCACAATACACACAAAATGTATTTGTGTATATACAAATTACATTGTGGCTTTTCTCTGTCTCATTAATTTCTTGAGAAAATGTACCTCATTTCTCCTTTCTCTTCACGGATTCACTTTCATTCTTCCCTTTTCTGGTTTCCAAAACATATATATGAGCAATAATCTCCTATGACTGAGTGGTATTCAGGAATCTTGGTGGTAAACTGGCTTTTAGGAATTTGAAGCACCTTTTCTCAACGAAATGCATGTTTGTGAGCTTGTGTTCTCAGATCTGCCTGTATAAAGACATATAACTCATCATGAAATGGGAATACTGGTACTTATTGGACATAAGTACCATATTCAATAATATTTTAAGAGGTGGCTGCTGTTAGTCCTTAAACTTGGGAAGCCCACAGGCATCTCTCTTTGTCTGTTTTTGCAGTGAGATCAGAAACCCTCTCTCACTTTCTCTTTCACTTGCCTAAGGCAGACTAAGGGAAATACACATTTATTTTCAAAATACAGCTGGTTTGGTGTTTTGTGGTTTTGGACAAGGCTCTAGTTTGGAAGGGGTTAGATAAAGTGTGGGGAGAGATTGGAAGCAAGAGACGGGGTCGGTGGGGGAGGGTCTCATCCCAGTTCCTAGCCTGAGCTCCTGGTAAAGTTCAAAATTTCTTGTTCTTGCTCCTTGATCTGGCATGTTTTACACTGTATTACCCAATTCTTAATATTTGTAGGTAGTAAAGGGAAAGATAAAATCATACATAACTGATATAATGGTGGGTCTTTGGGCCACAAAAATAAAATTAACCTACATTTTGGGAAAAACAAATAGCCAGACTTGGGCTTTTCAAAGCACGGTGACGCTCAAAGGACAAGGGTATAAGACCAGAAACTGTTGAAAATAAGTGGGCACTGTAAGAGGACAATGGAAATGGGACTTGCAGCCACTACTGATAAGATATGAGCACTGTTTTTCTTTCTTTGACATGTTTCCTTAAACACAACTGCCAAAGGCAAGAGGCAGAGAACGAAGTGAAGAATGATTCAAAGTAGCAGAAGGAAGGGAGGGAGGGAAAAGCTACAGGATATGTTCTGGATTTTCTTTTTTTTTTTTTTTTCTTCTTTTGAGACGGAATCTCACTCTGTCACCAGGCTGGAGTGCAGTGATACGATCTTGGCTTACTGTGACCTCCGCTTCCTGGGTCCAACCGGTTATCCTGCCTCAGCCTCCCAAGTAGCTGGGACTGCAGGCACACGCCACCACACCCAGCTAATTTTTGTATTTTTAGTAGAGATGGGGTTTCACCATGTTGGCCAGGATGGTCTTGATCTCTTGATCTCGTGATCTGTTCACCTCAGCCTCCCAAAGTGCTGGGATGACGGGCGTAGCTATCGTGGCTGGTCATGTTCTCAATTTTCTATAGACATCTCTTTGTAGCAGTAACTTTGAAAGGTTGATGATAAGAAAATATGTTACTTTGAGCTATGCTAGTTGGTTACTTTTAGAAACATAGGCACCAGCTTACTAGTTTCCTAGGAAGTGCTTTCCCTATAGAACACAGTCTGTAAGAAACTGAGTGAAGAAGATAGACTGATAAATCACTGATATTTGTGGTTATTGCACCACATTCATATGTATTAATAAAAAAATAATAGTGAGGATGTATTACAGTTAGTTCACTGAGCAATAGCAAATCCCAGTGAATTAGCACAATGAATATTTATTTTTCATTCACAGCCTTGTTCAGTATGGGTCAGGGGATACTCTGCTCCATGCTGTCATTGAGGGACCCAGAATCCTTCCATCTGGTGTCTTTGCATACCCTAGGGCTTTAGTGTTCTCTGCTAAATATTCATCATGTTGATTGCTGTTAGAGAGGAACAGAAAGATGGTGAAGAAGGCACACCAGTTCTTTACCTTGGCTCAAAGTAAAACATGTGATTGTCCCTCACACTGCATCATTATGAAACAGTTCCATAAACCCATCAAGGTGGTAAGGGGCTAGAAAATATAGTCTCTGCAACAAATAAAAAATTATTATTATGTAACAGGAATAATCATTATGTAAGTTATTAAATATTATTGTATCTCTGTTTCCTCATCTATAAAGTGGGAACTATAAAAATATCTACCTTCTAGTTCAGTTCTGGGAACTGTATGAGTTAATGCCTGTAAAGTGTTCTAAATATGGCCTACTACATGATAAGCATTCTTGCTTTTATGTGTTTATAATCTCTGATATTTATTATTATTACCAATAATATTGTAATCAATATTATTTAGATTTTTAAGCATTTTATTCAAATGACAATAAGCACCACATTATTTCTTGCTTTTGGATTGTATGGAAACAAAAGTTTAGGTTGAAGAGATGATAAATTCTTAAGGTACTTTTTACTTCATACTAAAAATCTATCGTCTTATTTTGATTAAATTTTGAGAGAATATTATCACACAAATGGAGACATCTTTTTAAAAATTCTGCATACCAGAACTTAAAAGTTTCCATCTGAACACAAATTAAAAAGAAAAAAAAAAAACGTTTTAAAGTGTGATTACAGGATACAATAAAGGGACGGTATAGTGTTTGTCACAGTTTTAGCGCCATCCTAAAGTGACTCCTAAAGACTCATGGAACTTATTCTTCCAGAGAGATTACATGTGGCCAAACATCCGGCCCGGTGGCTCACACCTGTAATCCCAACACTCTGGGAGGCCGAGGTGGGTGGATCACAAGGTCAGGAGATCGAGACCATCCTGGCTAACACAGTGAAACTGCATCTCTACTGAAAATACAAACACACACAAAAATTAGCCAGGCATGGTGGAGGGCGCCTGTAATCTCAGCTGCTCAGGAGGCTGAGGCAGGAGAATGGTGTGAACCCTGGAGGTGGAGCTTGCAGTGAGTGGAAATCGCACCACTGCACCCCAGCCTGGGCGACAGTGTGAGACTCCATCTGAAAAAAATAAAAAATAAATTAAAAAATAAAGTAAAAAATTTGGTTGCTCCTTCATAAGCCTGGTTTGTATGATGCTGAACATATGGCTATATAAAAAATGTGTTGAACAAAAATATGGAGGCTCAGCCTTAGCAATTTGCGTTCTGATATTAAATGAGCAAGGATAGATTAGAAAAATTACAAGACGAAAGTTTCTATGTACTGAATGAATTAGCAATGCCATTTATTTTATCATCACCAACTTTATTTGTTGCTTTAGGAAGTGAATGAAGTTATGATGATAAGATCGATGGCATTTCTAGTTCATTCAATGAATAGAGAATAGTGAAAGAAAGTAGTATATATTTATTGTTATTCATGGGCTATTATATTTTTGAGTTAGACTTTAGTTTGGTAGCTTGAGTCTGTTACTAATTTTATTTCATTTACTTGGCTCAATTTATTATATTAATTTATCAATTATGCTTTGCTATTAAGAAAAGACAAAACAGACTTTTAAAGGATTCATTTTTATGGGCATCTCCAAGTTCGAAGGGATGATTGTTTTCAATATAAACTTAAAAATTCAATATTTATATTTAGATATCTTGTTAAAGACAGTTGCTACAATTCAAGAAATTTAACACTATCATTTAATAGCATGTGTTGAGCTCTTTAATGCCTTTTACATATTTGAAATTACCAAAGATGTGCCATGATTGTCCCAGAGAACACTTGGGCCCAGTCACCTCCATTTCTGAAGGATTAAAACAAAATCCAAAAGAGGAGAGAGTGTATCAAATAAGTCACTGCTGAGAAAGAGAAAAATGAAAAAAAAAAGTTCTCCTTTAATAAAACTCATTTTTTCCATTCTTCCTTTCAATTTTATTTTCATTATTTATAAAATTAAAGGTTGGGATTAAGTAATTTCTAGACTCATGCAGCTTGCTATTGTATTTTGCAAAATGGTAGTGATGTTTGACACCACTAAAAGCATATTACGAGCACTTTATGCAACATTTAGCATACTGTACAATGACTATAGAACAGAAGAGCTATGCCTTAGTCCATTTTGTTCTGCTATAACAGAATACCTGAGGCTGGGGAATTTGTAATAAACAGGAATTTATTTTTCACAGTTCCTGTGAAGGTTCGATTCTGAATATTTAGATATTTCTCATTTTTCTGAAAAATTTCTCAAAAATTTCCTTTGTTTTTTGTTATATACACTGGAAAGCTAAATAAAACTGTCAAGTATACAAATTGGATTTCATGAAAATTAAAACTTTTGTTCTTTATGTGACACTATTTAAAAAAGGCTACGGTCTGGAAGAAAATAAATGCAAATCACATGTTTGATAAAGGACTTGTATGCAGAAGATACAAAGATGTCTCAAAACTTAAGAAAACAACTCATTTAAAATATGGGCACAAATTTTGAACAGACACTTCAAAAAGAAGATACATAGATGGCAATTAGGTACATAGAGCCATTGTCATTACAGCAATGTAAATTAAATTTTCAAGGTGATACCACTGCATACCTATTATAATGGCTGTCAAATAAATACAAATAAAATTAATGATGTCAAGTGCTGCCAGAGATGTGGAGCAACTTGGACTCTCACACACTGCTGATGCTAATAATAAAAGGCACAGCCACTTTGGAAAACAATTTGATAGTTTCTTAACAAGCTAAATGTAGGCACATCATACAGCTCAATAATCCCACGCCTAGGTATTTACCCATCTGAAATAAAATCTCATGTCCACAGAAAACCTCTATAATAACTACTTGATAGAAATTTTATCTGTCAAAAACTGGAAACAACTGAAATGCTCTTCAACTAGTGAATAGATAAAAACAAAACGAAATTGTGATATAGTCATTCAAGTGGAATACTAATGTTAAAAAGGAAAAACTCATAAAAACAGCAAAATGGAGGGATCTTTAATGCATTATGCTAAATGAAAAAAAGACAACAGACTCAAAAGGCTAAAAATACTATATGATGTTATTGACAGGATACACTTAAAAAGGCAAAACTAAAAGGAAAGAAAACAAATCATTGGATGCTAGCAACTGAGAATGGGGTGGGGGTGGGAGTGAGGGGTTTTTGACCACTGCATTAATTATCTATTGCTTGTAACAAGTTAGGAGCTTAAAAAAAGAAATGCTTATTATCTCCTAGTTTCTGTAGGTTAGAAATTGGGGCATAGTTTAGGTGAATGTCTCTGGCTCAAGTTCTTTCAGGAGGTTGCTGCTAGTCGGTTCAGGTCTTTGCAGACTGCAGTGTCATTGGACTGCTCACATGGAGAAAGATCTGCATCCAAACTCTGTTACATGGTTGTTGGCAGAATTCAGTTCTTCATGGGGCTTGGACTGAGGAGCTCAGTTCCTTGCTGGCTGGTTAGCCCACTTCCCTGACATATGTATTTCTTCAAAGGGCGCTCATAACAAGGTAGCCAGCTTTTTCTTAGAGAGTGTTTGAGTGTAAGAGAGGACAGCCAAGACACAAGCTACTATCTTCTTTAAACCTGGTATCAGAAGTGACATGCCATCATCTTTGCTAAATTTCTGTTTACTAGAAGAAAGTCACTAAATCTAGCTCACACTCAAAGACAGGAGATTATAAAAGGCATGAACACCGTTGGACAGGAATCACTGGGGGTCATTCTAGAGGCTGCGTTGCCTAGTTAGCCCTTTGGACCTCAGTGATTTATATTTCTCCCACATTCAAAAGATGCTCACTTCTTTCCTGTTCCCAAAAGTTTCATTCCACTGCATTATCAGTTCAAAGTCCAGAACTTGAATTATCTGAAACAGGAAACCATCTTGAAGTCTGACTACCACAACCACAAAAAGGCGGTGGGGGAACTCCATGGGGTAGTAAAATTGTTCTGTATCTAGATTGCAGTAATCATTGAACAACGGCATTTGTTAAAAACTCATAGAACCGAACATTAAAAGAAGATGGATTTTGTTGTATGTAAGTTACATCTTCATAAAAATATTGAAAAGGAAATTCAAAAATACAACACAGACCACACACACACACTACATAAAATGTTGACCAAATGAATGGAAGTGTTGGCCAATATATTAATAAAATATACAGAATTACATTTGGCACTAGAAAGCAGCATAATTATTTCTAATTATATCATTGAAAAATTATAATAACATACATGTATTAATATTATCTATAATTTGCTTACAGAAAAAGAAAAATATTATTGAACAGAATGTATAATTATATGAAGTCTTTCACAGAGAGAAGCTTATTCTCAATAATATCTTTTTCTCCTCAATATTTGTTTTCACTTCTTAAAACAGATAATTCATCAATTCAAGTATTAGGAAAGATGATCATATAAATGCACTGTTAAGTTTTTCTCATTTTGTTCACAAAAGAACTACTGGAATAACTTTCCATAAAATGCATTTTTATAACTACTTTTGTAACAATAATTTACCTCCAATAAGCTGAATATAGACTATGAAACAAATTCAGTATTCCTTGTTTTTTTACCAATTCTGAAAATGAGGTGAGGCAGTAGGATCCTGTTACTGTGCCCTGTTTGTACAGCTGTACCTCATTGAATGAGGCTTGTGTTACACACAGTTTGTGATAGGAAGTAAATGCTTTTGAAACAACTAAAGAGATAGATCTTTAACCTCCACCTTTGTGGATTCTTTGTTTCACCGTTTAGCTTCTGTAGAGGGTACCAGGAAGTGGCTCCCAATATATATTATAATTCTCTAATGGAACCTCGTCTGATTAGCTCATCCTCTTGTTAACTCATTTTGTGGCTGCATTAGAATGAATTTTTTAAAAACAAATCCTGACAGGTCAAAAACTAGACAATGTATTGATTTTAATGAAGGTTTATAAGTCACAAGTTATAAAATGTTCAGCAGTGAGTATGTTCTAAAGAGAAAATGGTGTTTAGATTACTTCAAGATCTCTATCTGTAAGCGGTTTTCAAACTTTAGAGGATTCATCAAATTTATTACCTCTTAATCAACTTCCACGTCACATCTGAAGATGTAAAGTGCCACAAGGGTCTTTGTATATTTCTTAGGTACAGCCATTAGGCTTATCAATAAACCAGATAATTTAGTTCTATGTTATTTCAAAGATTATGACTGGATATTTTTAGAAGTCATTATGGTGAAGTAGTTCTCTTTTGTGTAAGAACAATTTCCTTAATTGCTGGCAGAGAAATACAATGTCATTCCTACAAATGATTAAAATAATCCTACAAATGATCCCAACCAATTGGGATCTAAGTTACATGTCTGCTGATGGTTGATGACAATACATGTTCCACTGAAAAATATATGACTTTAATAAAAATGGCATTTGTTATCTGTTCATAATATTCCTTATTATACAGAATTAAGTCCTTCTTATATCTATGAGCTACCATTTGTTTATCAAGACTTTTTGTTTAACAATTTTGTTTGGTAATTCTCTACACAGACTGTTCAGAGAACTTTCATTTTGAAAGAAATGGACAAAATTTACCCAGATTGAATATATATATATATATGATTATAATTTTCATAAAAAATTCTAAAATTATTCTGCTATGTACTATGCATTTTAACTGTCAGTATACGGCAAATGCAAAGACAATTAACTTGATATTTCCAGTTCTAGGTCCACTGGTTAGTTCCTATACATCCAAGCCTCAAAGATTTAATTTCTAATCTATACTGGCAAGGATATGATGATCAGGTCACATAGCTAATTCCATTTCGTGGATTTGTAGCAAAAGACTAAACATAAGTTACTTTAGCTAAGAACATATTTTTTAAAACTGAATAGAGTATAATGTGACATTTTGATCTCTGATTTTGTTAGGAAATGAAAAATGGCAATACAATTTAGAAATATGGGCAGAATAAAAAAATGACTTGTACTATTCTGTGTCAGCTACTTAGGGGATCAACACAGTGTCATATTGGTTGTAAAAATTTTTATAAAAGGCCACTCTTCTTTGGAGTCTGTATGAATTCCAAGACAGTATGAAAGCAATCTGTACAGTGCTTGATGAAAATAAACAACAATCATTTTCTTTTTTATGAACACAAATAAAACTATGTGGGAAAATTTAGAAATGATTTAGTATTTTGGTAAGGTATGCGAAAACCATAGGTAACTGTTACCTAATATATTTTTGTAAATAAAAGAATATCTGAGACCTTAGTGCAAAATACTACTATGCTATGCTTTGCTTCTTATTCCAACAGATTTTGAGACTTCTCAGAAAGCCATGAGGAAACAATTTCATTAATATTTTATTCCAAAATTTCCATACCAATTTCTCCCATCAGATCATTTTTCTTTAGTTAGAAACATGTTATCACATGCTGAAAAATCATCACTATCCATTGAGTGTATTGTCACAACATTACCAGCTAGCTTTTATAATCTGTCATATTATAATATGTTAGCAAAGTGTAAATTTTGGAATTAATGTCAGCTTGTTGGAGGCATTTAATTATAACATATAAACTATACGTATTTATTGGCTATGCTTTCAATTTTATTTATTTACAGTGCATACAGTCTCTGGTTCCAAAAATTATTTCAGGCAGCATATTTTAATTATAATTATATTGGCCAGCTTTTACAGAGATGTTCCAGATTTTTATTCCTCACTCAACAGAGCAGCATGCATAACTGAAAATGGAAGTTGCTTTGTTCTTATTCTCATGGCTCATTGCAAATTATGTGTTTTGCAGAAGTTAATATTATGTGGGCCGGACACCAAACACATCATAGTTCTGAAGACTATAACTTATCCACAGCACTGAGACAGTCTGTCCTCCAGTTATATACTTCCTGGGTAAGTTGTATGAAATGGAATAAACATGGTACTCTAATTTGTTTTTAAGTCTCAGCTATTTCTATTTCCTCAAAAAAAAAAAAAAAAAAAAAAAAACACTAATAGAAGGTGTTTTACTAAAATGCTTCTTTCTTCTCTGTAAGGCCAGATGCTAAAATCTTTCTTTTCCTTCTGTGAGGCCAGACACACATGAAGCAAATGCTGTTTATCAATAGAAGTATTTTATTTGACCCAGAAACTCAACTTAAAGTATATGGCAATGTGAGAAAGCAGAATGATTATTTTTTAATTTACTGTAACCCAGGAGGGTGATGTATAGATAAGGTATCTCCATTCAAATATATGTAAACAAGGTTTTCAGTAAAAATTTTTTAAAGTGTTTTTTTTTTAAACTAATTCTCTAAAATCTACTTGAATGCTTTGCTTTTTGTTATCATATTAGATCAATAACATGATCCAAAAATGTTTGGCTCTAAAATATTCTCACACAAGGAAATGACAAGATTAATGAATACCAGAAATAGCCTCTACTTGTGGAGTTCTTTTGACTCATGGGGAAACCCTGATCTACTTGATAACAACCCTTTTTTTGTCATCATCCTTGCTTAGCTCTTCTTGGTTATGAAAATACATGATACTGAAATGTATGTTGAACAGTGAGCTAGAAAGTCAGAGTAACTGATGTGTAAAATCAGTAATCATGCATACTTAATATTGGTGTGTAAAGTCAATAAGCTATTTCTTAACTATAAATTATAATGATCCAACATTTGCATGGTTCAAAATACTTTGCAAGGTAGTTTTGTTAGATACCATTTAATGAGTATGTTCTATGTGCCGCTCTTCTAAAATCTCTTTATATATTGACTTATTTCATCTTTACAACAGCCTTCATACACAGGAATTATTATAGCTCTTATTTTAAAATAGAGCTGAGTCTATAGTTCAGTCACACAACTAATAAAGGAAAAAGTAGAACTTGAACTCCTGCAGCCTGGTTCCAGGGCCCTTGATCTTAATCTCTGCACTCTAATGCTCTTCTACATGCCTCCATATTGTTTTTCACGTCTGTTATCTCTCCTAATCCTCATAAATAAGCCTATGGTTCTCTAGATC
This sequence comes from Macaca mulatta, assembly GCF_049350105.2. Lineage (NCBI taxonomy): Eukaryota > Metazoa > Chordata > Mammalia > Primates > Cercopithecidae > Macaca > Macaca mulatta. The sequence goes on from NC_133408.1 coordinate 112,836,157, forward strand.
AAGTATTATCATTCTCAGGGAACTGAAGATCAGTGAGGTTAATTACACAGCTAGTAAATGATAAAGCCAAGTACTTGAAACCAGATGTATTATACGTCATAGCAAAATACACTGACATGTGTGCTAACCCAAACAGCAGCATAGGCAAAACAAATCTATAAGCCACGGATGGCACTAATACATTTCCTGGAATGGATCTTAACAGAAATTCAACCCCAAACTCCCATACTATAGACCTGTGATGATGCTTGTATTATTTTTCTAGAGCTGCAATAAGAAGATATTACTAACTGGGTAGCTTAGAAAAACAGAAATTTATTATCTCACAGTTCTGGAGGCTACAAGTCAAGTCAAAATCAAGGTATTGCCAGAGCAATTCTCCTCTAAAGGCATGAGGAAAAGATCTTTTCTGGTTCTCTCTCTTAGGTTCTGGTTCTTTCTGGGCTTGTGACAACGTAATTCTTATTTTCACATGGCATTCTTCCTGTTTCTTTGTCCAAATTTCCTTTTTAGGAGGATACCAGGCATATTGGTTTAGGGAATCACCATACTCCAGCATGACCACATCTTAACTAATTACTTCTACAACAACCCTGTTTCGAAATAAGGTCACATTTAGAGAGTTTCAGGACTCAGATTTCAACATGTGAATTTGGGTAAGGAAGGCACTATTCAATTCAAGAAACACTTTTAAGCAATATACGTGGAAAGGAAATATGTATATATTCATAACCTATAGCTTGTGCTGGAACTCTGGATGATTAAATACAAACAAAATCACTGCCTGTTTTACAGCTGCATAGTTCAAGATTGGACTAAGGCTTCAGGGCAGTTAATGAAGGGGAAAACAGAGCCTGTGATGGAAGAAAGGGGTACTGTTCATTCCTCCTTCTTAAAAAATTGCTGCATTAATACAGCTTTTCAAAAGGCCAAAAATATAGGCTGGATATATGGCTAATGAAAATTACAGTCTCCAAAATCTTTACTCTCTTCTGACTTACATATTTCTCTTTTATTAAAGACAACTGAAATCTCCAGTAGTTGCATTTTCAGAGAGAAAGCCTCCAATAAAGGAAGTAGCTGCCTTTGAAGTTGCTCTGGGGAAATCAATGCAGTTCATTAATTACCTGAGGAATTATCAAAGGGAAAAATTATCAGAGCATCATTGACTTCAGAACTAGAAGAAATCTTGGAGATGATATATTTAAGTCATCTATTTTCAAAACTATAAATATGAATCTAAAAGGAGCCCACGACATCGGTATTGAACAATGCCAGGTTGGAGCTTGAGTCCAGTTTATTGTAATCTCTATCTTGGCTTCTTCTGTGTACTTTTCTTTATTAAGTCAATGCATACAAAGTAACAAAGCAGCAAAAATCTATGTAAAATGAGGCTCACACTTGTTTTATTGCCAGAATAATTTGTCTTTACAAACTCATGCTATGTTGTTACGGAATGTGCTGAATAAGGAAATGAACATTGAGAATGCATGACAAGCTGCTAAATATTTTTGGAGGGGGAATGCGGGAACGTGCATGGTGGGAAATGAGATATAGGGATTGCAAGTCAGCCTGGATTCTAACCTAGCATTTCTAGGTCCCTTGGAAGATAAGAGAGATGTTTTAAGGGCCTGTGATGGTTAAAGGCTTGAAAGAGGACTTTCTAGACATCAAAATTATAAAGCACACTTCAGGTCTCCTCGTTTTTGTTGAGTCATTTGTTAAGATTTTCCTCACCAACATTTTTACATAAGGCCTATAATTTGGCAGGTACCAAGGTAACAATGTATTTTAGAACAAATAATAAATGGGCCACATCTTTGAAAAGAAAATTGATTTGTGAAATGAAATGTGAAATTAAGCTCATTTCACATTGAAATATGAAATTAAGTATATTTCTTCCATATTACTAAGAAAATTAAAGCAGCAGAACTTTTGAAGATGTTACACATAAGAATTCAACTTTCTAGAATTTCTAACCATATTATTTGCATTTTAAGCCAATTTTAAGCTTAATATTACTCACCAAAAGGGAGGGCTGTTGATAGAGTGTCATTTTAAGTGAGACTTCTTTACTGCATATACACTGCAATATATGCTTTTGCATGCCACTTCAATCTTTGATTATACATCTTACTATAATGCCTTAAGAATAATACTCTATCCAATTTGCTAATAATAAAATAATAATAATAAAATGTGTTTAAATTCATGGATGTCATATAAAATATAACAGTGTCAGGATTATAACTTCATTTTTGCTGACATTATACATAAAGTACTTGAATGCTGAAATTTTATATTCAAAGCAAAGCCACTGAAGTGCGTGAAAAAATACTGCATCTGGATGGAACTCGAAAACAGAAAAAGAATGTTAGAGATTAAATATACAAAATCCCAACTAGTAAAATCTAAATAAAGTGTGGAATTCAGTTAATACTAACGTACCTGTGGGTTTCTTAGTTGTGGCAAATGCAGCATAACGATGTGTTAGCAATAGGGGAAACCAAGTGAAGGATATAGGATGACACTTTTAGGAGAGTTGTTTTTATTGCAGCACTTCTGAAAATACTAAACTACTATAAAATAAAGTTTATTAAAAACACAGCTACATGTACATGTGTACATGTTTATACTCAGAGCCACTATACATTTTGTGTATACTATAGAAAAATATTAGAATGAGCCATCAACAATAGACACTGTTTCCTGGGAATCCTAGAGTATTTTAAAGAGCAATAGATGTATCAGCCAATATTACTGTTAATTGGATATTATCCTAAAGAAACTCTTCATTTTTTCGTTCTTTATCTCTCAACCCATCACCCACTGTTTCCTTTTCAGACCACCACTCAAATGAAGCTAAATGTGCCTATAGTTTAGAGAAAGGAATATAATACACTCCTTATCACATGCAGAGCTAGTCAAAACTTGGTTCCGTCTCTCCAGTTTCATCTTTCACACACTCCATTGTCATCCCATCTCCAATTTAACGATTTTCACTTCTCTCAATCTACCGTGCCATAATGCATTGGTATTTCTTTGCACAAGACATTACCTCTGCCTGGAGAATTATTTTCCCTTTACCTCTGATTGTTCTATCCTTCCAAAAAAGATTTTCCAGCCCAGGCTGGAATGCAGTGTGTGTCTCAGCTCACCGCAACCTCCATCTCCTGGGTTCAAGCGATTCTTTTGTCTCTGCCTCCTGAGTAGCTGGGATTACAGGTGGGCACCAACATATCCAGCTAATTTTTTTGTATTTTGTAAAGATGGCATTTTGCCATGTTGCCCAGGCTGGACTTCAACTCCTGGCCTCAAGTGATCCACCTGCCTCAACCTCCCAAACTGGTGGGATTACAAGCATGAGCCACTGCACCTGGGGAAGATTTTGGATTTTGTTTGTTTGGTTCCATAAAACCCTTGCATTTATCTATTGTAGTACGTAACAGTTTTCATTATTGTATTTATGGTGGCCTATAAACTTTAAAAGAAATTAGTCTACTTTTCACTGCTGTATACCTAGTATATATAAGTGTCTACTAAAGAATTAGTGGCTAATAAATGTATATTATGTAAATGAATGAAATAAAAACTATTATGGTTGTCAAAATAAATTTGGCAATGGAAATATTTTTGCTAAATTAACTAGGGTCAGGCCAATGTGAAACTAATAAAGAGTACGATGTGTTAAATAATTTAAATTTGTCATTCATTTAAATATTTTTATTTAATAGACACTCCAAAAATTACAGTATAGGATATATAGTTTATTTACCTTTTGCAATAAAATATATTTGAACATATTTGTTTTATCTATAAATTCAGTATTGAACAGAAAATAGTGAGCTATCTGCCTTCTAAGAATTTAGTATTTCTCTCAAAAGCATAATAAATTAATGACAAATGCACTTAATTTAAATTACTAGAGTGAGTGAATTTTTTAGTCCTGTCATGTCTTTCCACCTTTAAAATTGCTATGTTCTCTAGGTTGGTATTGAAATTAATTTTATAAGATTTAGCACAATATGTTTATAACATATTAGCAACCTTAAAAAAGGTAAATTTTACCCACCATGAGAAAAAATAAATACAATTGGGCTGGGTGTGATGGCTCTCGCCTGTAATCCCAGTACTTTGGGAGGCTGAGGCAGGCAGATTGCTTGAGCCCAGTAGTTCAAGACCAGCCCAGGCAATATCGCAAGATGCTGTATCTACAAAAAATAAAATAAATTAGTCAGGTGTGGTGGTGCACGCCTGTAGTCCCAACTACTCAGGAGGCTGAGTGAGATGTGAGGATCACTTGGTACCCGGAGGTCGAGGCTACAGTTATTTGTGGTGGGTCCACTGCACTCCAGCCTGGGTGACAGAGCAAGACCCTCTTTCTCAAAAAAAAAAAAAAAATATATATATATATATATAAAAATATATATATAATTATGACATTAAATTATGAAAATCTCATAAAACCATTATTACATTTTCATATAGAGAACATATAAATCAATGATGATCTTATTATATTTGAGCATAATTTAAAATATATTCATTATATTTAGGAAACAGTAAATAGCAATTAACTAGAAATAAAGAAAACTGAGTCCCACGCTAGTTTAGCTGTTTACTCATTTTGCTAATTTGAACCAACAAATTAATGTTTGAGTCTCAGTGATTTTGCATATGAAATAGACCTCTTAATATTTACTCTGCCTCCTCATGTGGTTATTTTGAAGATCACTTTGTGAGTGTGGAAATTCTCTGAAATATATCAAGTATGATTCTTATGTGTGATATTATTTTTATATTACATATAAGACTGCAGAGAAAACTTAGTGAAATCTCAGATCTTTTCATTACATTGTACTCCCTGCCAAACTACATAAGCAAAGACTGTTTTTCAATATGTGGAAGTTGGAGTTATATGAAGACAAATGTGAACAAATAAAGATGTAAGAAACTAACAACTTTGATGTAATGCATTTGAATGCACTGGGGATAAATTCTCATAACTCTTTGTCACAGAAGGAAAGCATGCATTAAGCCCCCATGAAGTAAAGAAACAAAACTTCTCTCAGAACTTTGCCTCGGAACTCCAAGGCATTCCTTCTTCACCCTCATCCAGCATTTAAAAATGACTAATAAGACAAAGTTTATGTCCATTAAAGAAATGAGACTCTTGGATAGTTTGAATCATTGCTAGTATCAAAGACTAATGCTAGCATGCATCAGGAAAATGGAATTAATTATTCTGTAGCTTACAGAAATATTCAAAGTCATTTTGAAATTTGGTAAAAATTAAAATTATTCTCTGATTTTCAGTGTTTTTCTTTTCAGAGATTTGATAGTCATTTGCAGTCCTCCTAATGAATGATAAACAAGAGGAAGCAGATTGAGTTTCCTCTAAAGTTGCCACATATTTAAAATATACAAGTGGCTAAAAATGTAGACTCCTTTATTTGTCATTGTTCTTATTTTGATAGTGCATCACTCATTTTTTTCCATATATAATTTTGACTAGCCAGGCCAATCATGGTGGCAGAGATTGGGGATATAACGATAAGTAAGAAGTGAGCTTTTGTTCTCAAGGTGATGGTTTTGCTTGGAGGGAGTCATGTAAGTGAACAGTCATTGCCACAAATTTTGAAGGTTTTAGAGAGAAGTGTTTTGCACTGAGAACTGCTATGGGTCAAGGAAAGCTTCATAGAAGAAATAAAGCTTGAAGCAAATCTGTAATGAATAAAATTTTGCAATGGAGGAAGTTGTACGTAGAATATTATGTAGAAGGACAACATCTGTAAAAACACAAAATTATAGAAAAATATAATAAATTTTAGGAATAACAAGAAAAATGTGTAGTGTGTGTATTAATTTCCTGGGGCTGCTGTAACAAAGTACCCAAAGCTAGATGGCTTAGAACAACAGAAATTTATTATCTTACAGTCCCAAAACCTGGAAGCCTGACATCGAGATGGCAGCAGGGTTAGCTCCTTTTGAGGGCTGTGAGGGAGACTCGGTTCCATGCCTCCCACCTAGATTCTGGTTGTTTGCAGCTTTGGCATTCCTTTGCTTGAAGATGCATTATTGAGATCTCTGCCTTTGTCTTCATGTGCCATTCTCGCTGTGTGCATGTCTGTCTCTGTGTCTAAATTTCCCCTTTATATACAAAGACCAGTCCTCCTGGATTAGGACCCATCTAATTTTAACTTGATTACCTCTGTAAAGATGCTATTTCCACATAAAGACACATTCTGAGGTACTGGGTGCCAGAGTCTCACATATCATGTTAGTGAAAATCAATTCAACTCATAACAGTATGAGTATGGCTAGAACATAGGATGTATAAAATGGTGGAATGGGGTCAAAAGGAAATGGTTAAGTGCATAGAAATGGGACCAGAAAGATAGACATAGGTTACTTAATGACTTTCTAAATAGAAACACAAACCCTTATTTCAAACATAAAATCTAAGTAGATATGTCTTAAGGACAGAGATCAATACTCTCTATCTATAATCAGGTAATTCTGATCTATGTCATTACCAATCATAGACTTAAGGAATGTGGCACATACTATTTGATTCTTCAATCATTAGTTTCTCAATTCTGATGAACATTTTTTAGTTGCTTTTTCTCTAAATTAATATTATAAAAATAAATAAAAATCCTAGAAATAGATACATTAGTAATGTTGATGAAATGTTTCTGAACTATTAAAATAAAGCAGACATGAATTCTAGAGTTCAAAAGTTTTTTTGTTTTTCATTTATTTGAAAGTAATTTTATGTTTACCATTTAGCCACTTGCTTAGCAGCTTAGTCGTGGAGTACTTTACTCTCTCACCTCCTACATTTTCTATTTGTCATTGTCTCCTTACTTTACTTCTTACCTCGTCCAAATTAAGATGCCTAATTTCCATGACTCTGTGAAGGACAGTCTGGAGTACTTTACTCTCTCACCTCCTACATTTTCTGTTTGTCATTGCCTCCTCACTTTACTTCTTACCTTGTCCAAATTAAGATGCCTAATTTCCATGACTCTGCGAAGCACAGTCTGCATGCTCTGCTGAAATCCTGTGCCGTGAAATCTTCAGGCCATGAGTAAATCCAGTCATCTACCCTCTTCACTCCCACATCCAGATTGCTGAGTGCTACGGGCTTCCTCTTGCACCAGGTCAGCAGTTTGGTGCCCCTCCATGTATGGATTCAGATCCAACTGATTCCTAAACACTGTGTACCAAGTCATGAACAGGAGACTGCTCTATTTTCTCCTCTCTACCTTGGGGAAACTCTTCAGAATTTCATGGTCTCTTCAAGATCTCTTCCCCACTCCTGCCTCTTGAACATATTTGAAACTTCAAAGAGAAATGTGAGTTTTTTCTTTTTTTCAGTTTTCCTTATCTAGTCTTCCCTGTTCATACATATTCAATTAAAATTCATGAACTCACAAGTGATGAACATGCATTCTTACCTCTAGTTTTATAGAAAATGCTCACCTCTCTTCAGTTGGTCTAATCCTTAGGTTGGTGACATTGCTCTTACCTTATATTTTTTTCTCTTGGACTTTGTCCTATCAGATAGTCTTGGCATTTTCTCTCTTCGTTTCAACTGCCTCCTTCTGAATAAGCCATAAATATAGTAAGATCTCTCACATTAAAAAAATAAATACACGGGTAATATCTCCTCCCTCATCCATTGTTTTATTGCAGGAATACATTCAGCTGTCTCCTTTTTTGTTATCAGAGAAACATAGAAGTCATCCCTGTTTTCATTTTGTTACCTCCTCTGGCTGATTCTTAAACTTACTAACTTGGGTTTGTGAATTTTAGGTCTGCATTCTAGGCCTACTGTTCTGCTGATTCATACTTGCAAATTCCATGTCACTTCTTTTTTTTTCAGTTCCTGTCTCACTTGGACACTAACTGGGAGTCTTCTCTCTCTCTTAAAAATTTCTCATCGTATCTGATAATGCTAGCTACTAGATCTTTCCCACCTCTGAGACTATCCTGTATCAGCCTCATTTATGGCCACTCTTTCTGACTGCTCACAGAGTTGCATCTTCGGCTAGCTTCCCACTGTGGACACACCTATAAGCCAAATAAAATTGATATTTGCACGACACCCATATCAACAAGTTCAAACAAGACACTTGCTGATTCCCTGAGATGTAATTCCAGACAGATGTTTCCAAAATCTTACTCAATAGCTTCCTGGACACACACCTCATAGACCCCAACACGACATTCCTCAAGTTGAACTTTACCACCTATTCTTCCTGTTCACCTTCTTGGTGAACAATATCGCCAATAGACAAGCCAGAAATCTGAGTGTCTTCTGACACTGCTACATGCCTCTCAACTCCTATGTTTGAATAGCTGCCAAATCCTTAAATCTGTTGCATGTACTTTACTGCTCCATCCTCTTGGCTACTGCTGTGATTAAATATGCATCACTTTTCTCTGGGCTATTGAAATAGGTTCCAAACATATTTTTATATTTTCTATTTCTTACATGCTTAAAAAGATGTGAATTGTTTCCTTATGCCTAATCTTCTTGAAATGGTTCCCTTCTCTGGTTTAGCCACTGTCTAAATTATTTTTCTGTGTTGGCTGTGAGGCACAGACATACTGAAGACTCGCTGATGAAGGCTATCAATTGTTTCTTTAGAAAAATGCACACTCTCCCATGCACACGGGCTCACACGTTGTTATGGCAGCATCAGGAGATTCGTGGATTCCCTGAGGTCTGTCCAGAAACCCCATGGTCCAACCTGATTTCTAGCCACACTACTCTCCAACACCTTCTACGATATCAAACATGTGTAGCTCCCCCTAAATGCCAGGTTGTTTCTTGCTTCATAATACTGTCTCACACAACCCCTGCTTGCCACGTTCACTTAGTAAGAGAATAAAATCCACTCATCTTCTGTCTGTTAGCCTTAGATCGCCTTCAGGCTTGTACTCATTCTTTCCTCCAACATATAGGTCTGGGTTGTTTCTCTCCATTATAGCCCTGTTATATATGACTTCTACAAGACAATAAAATAACCTAGGGTAGACAGTGTAATTTAAAGCTAAAGAAACTAAGAGTCTGAATGACATAGGTTTGAATGCATGGTAGATATGGATGTATTTGGTAAACGGTATAATGTCCCTAATCCAGCTACCAAGTTACTCTGAGTTTGAGGAAGAAGTTTCTTCGGTCGAGTTAGTACCATATAAAGATTTATAATGGAAGTGGCCTTTAAATTGGTTTTATAAGCTATGTAGGATTTGGAAATGCAAAGTTTGGAGGTAGAGAAGAAAAGTGAGAATTCTCTTACCTGGACAACATTTACTAAGTGCTTTCCATTGTAAAAATTAGAACCTTGATTGTGTCATTAGACCCTTTTACTAGAACTGTATTAATCATAAGTAATTATCACTCATGTGATTCATGTGAATTATTTCCTCACCTATATTTTTTGTTAGAAATATGATATTTTGGAATTCATAGTGAGCTTATTTTTCCATTGGTCAGTTCCTCATTATATTACCAATATGTAAGATTTAGCACACTGTTTCATAAAATGAGTTCAGAAAATATAATCCTATGGAAAACTCATCAAGAAAGTAGTCTGTGTGCTAATAGACTTCTGATTCACATTAGCATGGTAAAAGCTCTTAAAAGACCTGTGTTAAAGAAACTTTGCTTGTTTAATTTACCCCTTCACGACTTCTCTGATCATATAACCACATTTTCCATAATAGCTGGTATTATTTCAAGGGACTACTTCTCCACACTTTGGGAAATGATAATGAACTATAAATATTCATCTGCTATGCATAGTCTTTCCAAACAGAACTACTTATTAACCATCCAAAATAAGTTGTTTTATAATTTTTCTCACCTCTCAAAGAGGAGATTCCAAAATACCCCTCAACTTAGAGAACTTATATCATAGGCCATATATGTTTTGCAAGTACTTTGCTATTAACCTATTGGGGGATAATTGTTTTAATACATTATGAAACAATCAAATCATAGTAGCACAGATGTTTTGGAACAGAAAGGATGACTATATTTTAAATGGTTTTCCCCTCCACCACTAATTTCAGGAACCTGAAGCCTAGAGAAGCTTAAGAACTTAGTAAATATCACAAAGTGGAACTATGGCCTAAAGTTTGACTAAGTCTCTAGTGGACTATGGATTAAAGTGGAACCATGGACTAAAATTGATCTATTGAATAAGAGCCCAGTATTCTTTTGCTCACTAATCTATTCCATTGCTTAATAACCCATTTATATTTTACAAATTCTACTTATGATGACAGTTGAAATTTTTTATGACAGATTTGAAAACAAGAACTAGACGAGTTTTAAATGCATCGTCATTGCTAAATATCCTTGAAATTACATTTTGCATAATTGAGAACAAAAGTTGTAAAATAATTTTAAAATAAAATTATAATGCTCAGAAGAAATGCTTTTAAAACATCCAGTCTTTCAGAAATATAAACTCTATAAAATCAGAAATATAAAGTGAAAGTCGGATTCATTTTACTCTTATTTGGTTATTTAGTCTCGCATTTAATAAAATGTTTCCTTCCAACATAAAACCACTCTTGGGGATCAAAGTCATTAGCAGAACAAGCAGATCATGTTCATTAGTTAATTCTAATCAGTTCTGTGATTTAATTGTAAGTTGTTTTTCCAAGGCAGAGGCATTTCTGTTTATTAGGTAATATGGACCTTTTAAATTTGTTTTCACCATGGAAACATATCATACCTCCTTCCTAATAACTTTGAAAAAATTAAGAGATATGATGCCATCAATCAACCATATAAAACCAAAATTAAAAGGAAAAGTATATGCTGTCCTCTTTTTATATGAAATTACTTTCTTTTATTATAATTTTACATTATTATTGAAAATGCCAGGTAATAATACTGAATTTGGGAGCTGTCAAAGGAATAAAGTCATCCATTCCTACGTTGTTCAACATAGAGTATTTGTGTGTATATAAAAAACGCTTTAATTCCAGAAAACACATCCAACCTTTTTAAAATTAAAGAAATAACACGTAACATATAATATTTTAACTAGACAATATTAAATGCAAAATCAAAGTCTAGCGGCCTTAGCTCCAACATGTCTGTAACTTTATCACCATGTGGAATATTAATGTTGCAAAGTAAGCATGACAATAAAATATACAGTATGTACAATGAGATATATTTGCTGAAGAAATATGCATTTCAGAATATTGAACCATTAACAAAGCATTGAGAATTCATATATGCAAATTAATTTTTTAAAAATTTTATCTTTCAGATTTTCTACTCTCCCCTGGCCCTCTTCATACCCCCTTCAGTATATGCTGTTCATCTTCAGTTCAATCTTCTTTACCAATTTTGGATCCATACAGAGGTAAAACCTTTTTTTATCTTTGTAAGTTTTATACCTAAACAGCCTGAAGCAATGTCCTGGAAATCCACTAGTAGATGATTTATTGTGTAAGAAAAATCTTTGTCTGCCTTTTTTAAGGAGAAACATCTGTTCATTTTTATTCCTTTTTACTGAATATATATTGCAAAGTTTATAAGAAGCAATGAGGCCAGTTGGTCTCAATTAAATAAAGCAAGTTTTTGAACTATTAAGTACCAAAACATTTTAATACTATATTCAATACAATATCTTCCTGTATGACAGTTTATTAAACATTATTTACCAAGAGAGGTTGAAATTCATTTCAATTCAGAGATTTAAACACATATATGTATGTATATATAAATATGTCTATATTCTGTTGGAGCTCTTTGAAACATCCTTAAAATTTTATAGAAATTATGAAAATAATTTTTGATTGGAAAACTTGCTCTAACTACAGAGTTTAAATTTTATTTAAAATTGTTCAGTATATTGTTAGTTCCCCCCCCCCTAAAAAAAACTGAAGAAATGTAATTTTAGAGTCTTCCGTGGCATTTCAAATTGTCAGACTTGAATGTTTGCAACTAGGTTATTAAGCAGCTGATTGCTTTATGAACATTTGTACCAATCCTACTGCTAAAATACCAAAAATCACAGACCTAGAAATATTCTCACCTATACACAAGCACTCTTTTAAACATTTGGTATTTATTGAAAGCCTTTTGAAGTTACTAGAGGAAGCATGTTGACAGGTGTTGCAACTGGTTGAACAACACTACAAATCACAGCTGCATTGTACGTGAAATCTTGATACAACAAAGTGCATTATTCCATTAACCTGCAGTATTTTATGCTACCGATTTACTTGGAATAAAGAGACTGTTACCATGACTTTGGACATATGTAGCATTATTTGAAGATCTATCATGAAATAGTATTGTGTTTTATGATACTTAACACACATCAAACACTCAATACTACAACCATCTGAAAGAGATGTTGCGGCCAATTCTAACTCTAGAGGTCAAAGACCAAATTTGTTTAAATCAGTGGAGGGAAGCTTTCTGATGATTTACATGGAGGGGTTAAGGGAGAATTACATTTTATAGCAGCTCTGCTCCAGGTCATGCCATGTGTTGGGTCAGGTATTAGTTTGGATGCAGAACAATAGTGCCTCAGTCACTTTCACATCTTCCTGTGTCCCTCTGAGAGGGCCATGAGCTAGGGTTTGAGTTCCATTTCATGAAGTAAAGCAAGAGTGGAGAAAAGCCACTGGTGAGACTTATTCCTCTTAACTAAGAACCTCCAAGGGGCTTCTTTCCACTTCAAAAGCAATGCTTAGAACCTCTCCCTTGTGTTACACTTTATGCTTTTCAAAATACTTTTCTGTGTGTGGGTTCCTACGGTTGAGCTGCCTGGGAGGCAAGAACACATCTTCTGAAATTCATGGTTTGGATCTTGGAATTTTAAATTCTATTATTAACTGTGAAAACAGTTCTGGAATATTTCTCAACTGTGCAGTTACATTTGTTTATTATATACAACATAGAATAGTTTATTTACAAATAGTAGAATAATTCAGGATGGAGAGCCAAGAGGTTGGACATCATGACTGCTTCTGGAGAGAAAGATAAATGGATTAGAGGATTGGAGTGGGAGAAGTATTAAGTATTTTTTTAAAATCATTTTTACAATTTGCTTGTCTTGCTTTTTTCAATTAAGAGTTAATACACAGATGAGTAAGTAAAAAATAAAAACTGAAAACAACAGCCTTTAGTCTAGAAAAATATTCACTTTATGTTTTCCTGTACTGTAAATTGTGTGAACCCCTTTAGGCCACTTGCATACTGTTTAATATCGGGCATCACACTTGGATCTCCATTGACAGAAATGATATGCGAGCTGTAGAGGTGACAATGTTAGAAAAAGAGCCCTGTATATTCCTGAATGGAGTTTCATTCTTATAATTGTTTCACTTCCCCTAACATCCGTAAAAATCAGTTATTACTCTAAGAGGAATATGATCTTAAGAAGATACTGATTTTTTTGGAAAGCGAGGAAGATTCAGTTCTCTTAAAATCAGTCACATTAGAATAAAAGGAAGGAAAACCCCTAAAATCACATATTTGAAAGACTGTATGTGAGATAAAAAAAAAAAAAATAGGCCATAAAACACACTAAATCATTTATGGAAATTTTCTGTTTACTTTTGAGTTATTTTGATAAATAAACAAAGTCTAGGCCAGGCACAGTGGCTCATGTCTGTAATCCCAACACTTTGGGAGGCAGAGGTGGGAAGGTCACCAGAGGTCAGGAGTTTGTGACCAGCCTAGCCAACATGGTGAAACCTCATCTCCACTAAAAATACAAAAATTAGTTGGGCATGGTGCACACCTGTAGTTCCAACTACTTTGGAGGATGGGGCAGAATAATTGCTTGAACCTGGGAAGCGGAGCTTGCAGTGAGCCAAGATCATGCCACTGCACTCCAGCCTGGGTTACAGAGCAAGACTCCCTCCCTAACCCCTCCAAAAAAAGAAAAGAAAAACAAACAACAAAGTCTATTGTCATCTTCTTTTTTAAAAAAGTTGTGAAACATTTGGCTTGAAACTCTACTCTGTTGCTTAATTTTTGTGACTATATTTTTGTCTGTGTATTGTTCATGGATCTAAAGCCTCTGCAGCACATATTCAGTTATACTCTATTGTGAATTCACTAAAGATAGTAAGAAAACCTTTTTATTTAACACATGTTTTTAACTTAAAAGTGTGGAATATTTTTAAGCATTGTTTTAGATATCAGGTGTTATTTGGGTGTTAGCTGAGTTTTTACAGTACAGTAGCAATCGTATAATGATACTATTAACACTATTGTCTTTGTTTTTTTAAAATTTATTATCACATTGTTAATGTATCTATCATGTAATGCTTGAGTAGATAAATGTAGAAGAGAAATAACTTAATTCTTTGATATTGAAGATTTGAATCAAATGATTCAATGATTTTTTGTTTTTTTTTCTTTGAGACAGCATCTCACTCTGTTGCCAGGCTGTAATACAGTGGCACCATCTCAGCTCCCTGCAACCTCTGCCTCCCGGGTTCAAGCGATTCTCCTGCCTCAGCCTCCCAAGTAGTTGAGACTACAGGCACACACCACCATGCCCAGCTAATTTTTGTATTTTTAGTGGAGATGGGGTTTCACCATGTTGGACAGAATGGTCTCAGTCTCTTGACCTTGTGATCCACCTGCCTTGGCCTCCCAAAGTGCTGGGATTACAGGCATTAGCCTGTACAAAAAAATTAGCTGGGCATAGTGGCGGGTGCCTGTAGTCCCAGCTACTCGGGAGACTGAGGCAGGAGAACGGTGTGAACCCAGGAGGCAGAGCTTGCAGTGAGCCGAGATCACGCCACTGCACTCCAGCCTGGGTGACAGAGCAAGACTCCGTCTCAAAAAAAAAAAAAAAATAAATAAAAAACCCTCAATTTGAAACATGTGATTTTATTTTATTCTTGATGACTTTTCATGAGCAGAAATATTGAATTTTGAAGTTCACTATTTTATGTTTTTTTAAAAAAATATTCTCTAAGAAATCTTTCACTATCACAACCTCTGAAAGATAGTCTTCTAGGATTACTTTTGAAAATTTTTGAGTTTTAACTTTTATCGTTACTCTGTGATATTCTTGAATTAATTTTTACATATGGTATGTGGTAGAATCAAGATGCCTGATTTCTATGTACATAACCACTAACTATAGCCCCATTTATTATAGAGACTTAAAAAAATCCATTAGATATCCTTGGTGACTTGTTGAAAAAAAGTTGACAAATTATGTTTGCATTTATTTTTAGACTCCTACTCACTTTCATTGATGTATTTGTTTCCCTTTATGCCAGTTCCTCAATTTATTGATTATCATAGCTTTAAAGGATGTATTATTCACACATTTGTAAAATAATTTTATTTTCTCTAGGATTTTTCTCATGCATAATTTTGTGGTCTTCGAATAAAGACAATTTTCTTTCTTTTTTTTTTCTCCCTATATTTGTGCTTTTTTTTTCTTGCCTTATTGCTCTGGCAAGGAGCTAGATGGTATAAGATAGAAGTGGCTAAAGTAAAATGTAGGCATCCTGTACTGACTTGTTTTCTCTCTCTCTCTCTCCCCACTTTTCTCCATCTCTTCATGTGTGTGTGTGTGTGTGTGTGTGTGTGTCTACTCTAGGGATTAAATATGCATTCCTATAATATTCTACCTTGAATTAATATAATACTTACCATAAATGTCAGAATTTTATAGTAATATAATTCAATCTATGCTCTCCCAACCTTTTAGCTAGCATTCTCACATACGGTAATCTTTCACATTCTAAATCCCAATATATAGCCGGGTACAGTGGTTTACACCTGTAATCCCAGCACTTTGGGAGGCCGAGGTGGGCAGATCATCAGGTCAGGAGATCTAGACCATCCTGGCTAACACAATGAAACCCTGTCTCTACAAAAAAATACAAAAAAATTAGCCGGGCGTGGTGACAGGCTCCTGTAGTCCTTTCTACTCAGGAGGCTGAGGCAGGAGAATGGCGTGAACCCAGGATGTGGAGCTTGCAGTGAGCTGAGATTGCACCACTGCACTCCAGCCTGGACAACAGAGCGAGACTCCGTCTAAAAAATAAATAAATAAATAAATAAATAAATAAATAAATAAATCCCAAAATATTGCTTTCATTATTTTAGATTTAATTAGTCAGTTATGTTTAAAGGAATCAAGAAAATAAAACAGTTAATCTTCTTTGTTTGCCCCGATGTTTACCTTCTAATAGTCTTCTTTCTTTCTATTAACCTAAGTTTTCATCCCTTATTATTTCTTTTCAGGCTGAATAACTTTTGCATCTTTTGTAATGCAGACCTGTAGCAACAAATCTATTCAGTTTTTGTCTATCTTAAGATGTCATGTTTTCCCTAATTTTTGAAAGATACTTTTCTGAATATGAAATTATTAATGGATATTCCTTTCTTGCATTTTTTTCAATACTTTAAAAAGTTTAACTCATTGTCTTTAAACTTTTATTTTTTCTAATAATTCAATTTTCATATCATTGTTATACCATAGGTAATGTGTCTTTTCATTCCTAGATATTTACAAAATTTTTCTCTTCCTTTTAAAATGTTAGCCGTTTGACTATAATGTGCCAATGTGGTATTTAAAAAACATTAATCTGGGACTACAAGTATGTGCTTTGGAGTTAAGGGGTCCTGGTCATGATTTTCTTAAACATTGTTTCTGTCCCTTTCTCTTTCTCCTCCCCTCTGGGAACATCAATTAGCTAGGTACTCTTCATGATACTACCTTAGAGATCAGTAATGCTCTGTAATTTTTAAGATTTTACTTTCTTTTATATTCAGATTGAATAACATATATTAATTTGTCTTCAAGTTTATTTGATCTTTTCACTACTTTCTCCGAGCTGCCATTGAATCCATTCAGTGTATTTCTCACATTGGATATTATACATTTATGTTCTAGAATTTGCCTTTTTTTATGAAGTTTTTTTTTTTCTCTGTTGAGAGTCTCTTTCACTTATTGTGACTATTTTGCCTTTATGTCCTAAATGTAATAATTATTTAAAAATTATTGTCTGCTAATTCCAATATCCGGTTCATATTCAGGTCTACTTCAATTGACTGTTATTTTACTTGATATGAATCACATTTGTGTTTTTTTCTTTGTACGTCTAGTAATTTATTGTTAATGTTATATATAAATCGTTATGGCAGATTTGTTGTAAAGACTCTAGATTCTGTTTTGTCCATCTGACCATTCCTTATTATTATTCTAGGAGGTGGTGAAATAATTGGCTAACTACCCTGTGTTTTTGGAGACTTTGACTTATACGTTGTTAGGATATGTGGGGATTTTTGGCACTGTCTTTAGTCTTAGGGCATATTCCTTATCCTTGGTGATCTTCAATTTTAGGGCAAGCCTTGTCTTTTTTTTTTTTTTTTTTTTTTTTTTTTAAATAATGAAATGCCCGAGGTGTTTACAAAGCCCCTCTCACTTGGCAGGATTTGAACTCTAAATTCTCTTTTGCTAGCACCAGACAGCAATTGAAGTCTCTGCTCAGCAACTTTACAACTTTCCAGCCTCCAAGGTTTTCATCAGATTTCTTAGTGTCTTGCCCTACATATGAGTAATTTAAGAGTCAGCCAGGATTTGAGGGCACTTTGTATGCAGACATTATAGCTCCCATTCCGTGGTCCCTATCTTTCTAGGATTTCCCCCTTATATTTCCAGTCACTTTTGCTGTCCTAAAATTTGACCTACGACTCCTAACCTGGTTCATACACTGTCCATTCAGTGATGTAATTGACAAGCTATCAGGAAAATGAATTTTTCTCAGCAACACACTATACTCAAATAACTGCCTCAATTAGTCCTTTTGTCTGGAGATAATTTTATGATAGACCTAAATAGTAAAGGGCAATAGAAATTAGAGTACAAGAGAGCTGCAAGGATGCAATGTGCAAAATGAGAAAGCATAAGAAATGTGCAGCAGAATTATGAAGTAATACATCCAATGAGATAATAGAAACCAGAAGTTTTCAGAAGCTAACAGATATAGAGAAGAATAGAAAAATTTTACTCTATAGCAGCAAACGCAATAGAGTGGTAGCAGGATGAGCAGAGACTTAGAAGATCTGACTTCTGAGGACACAGATAATAGAGTGTTTTGGTTATTGCCCTTTAGTATCCAAAATTAATGGAAGTCTAATATTATTTATCTAATCTTCAAAATTATATTAAATTTACTTAAGATCCAGTCATGTGTGAAGATTTATGTTTTTAAGTAACTATCTCCATTTTATTTATCTTTTAAATAACACACTAAGAAAGAAAAAAATACATACTATTTGTGATATGTATTTTAAGTAATGACTGCAGAGAGACATGTTTAGTGAATATCAAATTTCTGTAGCTGTTATTTCACCATTTGTGTAGATAGGAATTAATGTATTGGAATTATTAATCTAGCTGACAAATCTTCATTATCAAATTAAATATTTATTTTGTGTAAAGAAATATGTCACCTGGGAGATGTTTTTAATATTTCATATACTATGATTATAAAAACTTAAATATGAATATTATAAACACACAATTAGTCATGCCTTTTTAAAAAAACAAGTTACATTGCAAATAAGCAAATCATTCCTTCTATGTAAACTGCATTTTTTATTTTGTGGCCTTTGGGATTAAAGTGCCTGAGTTTGACTCCTGATTTTATTTGTTACTGTGCCTATGAACTTACACAGAGTTCTTTACCTTCTTGTGCTTCAGTTTCCTCCTAGGTACAATGAGGATAATAACAATGCAAAGTGTCATAGTCTGTTTTCCGTTGCTATAACAGAATACCACAGACTGGGTAATTTATAAAGAATAGAAGTTTATTTGGCTCAAAGTTCTAGAGGCTAAAAAGCCCAAGATCAAGGTGCTGGCATCTGTTGAGGGCCTTCATGCTGAGATATGACATGGCAGAGGGCAAGCAAGCATGCAATACAGAGAGCAAATAGGGTGCAAATTTATTCTTTTATCAGGAGCCCACTCTTCAAATAACTAACTCACTCCTGATTTAGGCAGTAATAGTATTAATAAATTTATGAAGACAAAACCCTCCTGACCTAATCACCTCTTAAAGATCCCAACTCTTAACTCTGTCACAATAGTAAATAAGTTTCAATATGAGTTTTGGAGGGGACATTCAACCATAGTTTATACATTGTTGTGAGGATTAAAAAAATGTAGTTCACATTTCAATCTAACAATTAAAATAATGCTTGAAACTCAAGCACAAGAAGGCGAAGGTAAAGAACTCTGCCCAAGTTTATACTCATAGTAACAAATAAAATCTGGAGTTGAACTCAGGCAATATAATTCCAAAGGCCACAAAATGAAAGATGCAGTTTACATTATAGAAATGATATTACTTACTTGTAATTTATAACATAGATTGTTACTGTTATCTTTTTTGAAATATAGATACCTGTTTTACTGTATGTCACTTACTAACCACTCTTAGCCATGATGATTATTCACGTGTATTTTGTGACATAATTTTAATTCAACGGATATTTTGTTTAATATGAATTATTAATATGAATAAATGTAATCAAATTTAAGACTTAAATAATTAATGAATCCCCAACTTACTTTAGGGCAAAAAAATGCCTTCTTTTTTTTTTTTTTTTTTTTTTTTTTTGAGGCGGAGTTTCACTCTGCCCCGGCTGGAGTGCAGTGGCGCGATCTCGGCTCACTGCAAGCTCCGCCTCCTGGGTTCACGCCATTCTCCTGCCCCAGCCTCCTGAGTAGCTGGAAAGAATGCATTCTTAACTGTAAAAATTTGAGATTCTAATCATAAAGTACATTGTTTAGAGTTTTTTTGTTATTTATTTTTTCTGATCTATAAACTGATTAATATACAGATTATTACATTTGACAAGTTCAACATATTTTTGAAAATATTTCAATTACTGTGGTCTGCAGACATTTAGTGAGAATCTATGGCTAATCTTGTAGTATCTTGTTACTACACATAAGACTAAGTATTCTAGTCTTATGTACTTAATAAAAAAATTAAATGGTGGAAAATGAGTTATAATTTTCTTTATGAAGATGTAGCTAATTTTGAAGAATATATTTTAAAAGGACTGAAGTTTAGAAGCACAGTTACAGTGGTCTCAGTCCAAGAATTCTCAGTTACTTATGGTTACTGAGAATTGGTCTGACATATTCCAAAGAAAATTTAATGAGTATCATTTCTATTCATTTATTTATTTATTGTTTATTTTATTGTGAGTGTATCCAGTACTCACTATTTTTCAGGAAGTATTTTAACATTAAATTTTCGTAACAACTCATTAGAATTTGTAGTGGTATTACCTCCAATTAAATATACTGAGTAACTCACCCTGGGCCATGTGATTAGTAAGTATCAAACCTGGGGTTTGTACAAAGTAGTCAGACTCCATATTATTTGCTCTAATCTACTACACTATGCAGTTTCCCTCTACAATGGTCATTTCTGACCTTAATGTTGTAATAAATAGCCACCATGTATTAAGCATCTAGTACGTGCCAAGCAAAAATTGCTCACTTAATTTTCACAAAATAATTTGAATCTCTGAAGGATAATTAAAGTTTTACAGGTTGTAAAGAATGAATTCAGTAATAGGGCTTTATTTTAAGGGTATAGGTAGACATACATGCAGCAGGAAACCATTCCAGAAATTTAATAGAAAGTCAGAAAACTAAATTTTTTATATTCACCAAACTCTGTGAGCAAATCTCTTTCCTTTTAAGGCTAAGAACGTTGATATTCTATGATTTATATCAGGCGACACAGCATGCATGGGAGATAAATTTTGACCATACTTCATTCACTTGTCACACTTCTTCCTCAAACAATACATTTATCTGGGTTTCACTCGGTAGACCCTGGTGGGTGGCAGCAGAGTTCATAAAGAACTGATATGGTAGAGTTAAAAGATCAAGGTCATTGGCTAAGGCCGAGATCAGTTGTAATTCTTCCTGTACCAAATAATTGTGTATACTTTACCCACATTTACTTCCCCCCTCTTAAAATCTAACCTATTTCTAGAGGCCAGTCCTGATGAAAATACTTTAGTGATGTTCTATTGCTTACTGAATAAAGTCTAAATTCCTTTCATGTTCTTTGTGTACCACCTCCCAACTATATCTCCTGGTCTATGTCTCATTACTTTACTTATTTATACTTTATTTAGACTCTCTGACCTTGCTTCCAAATCTGTTAAGTAACAGTAGTCATACTCATCCATAAGAGTGTTATGCAGATTAATGAAATAACAAATGTAAAGCTCATAGTTTGGAACATAATATGTTTTCAATGAATAGTACTTATTTTGAAAAAGTCAAATGACTACATTTTGGAATTGGTTCATAAAGTCACAACTAGAACTGAGCAAGGGTAGGGTCTCCTGCATGCATCAGAATAATGTGAGTGTAAGTACTCACATTATATCTTATCAAGTTATAGAATGACTGCTCCCTTCCAAGAACCACATGAAATAAATCTCTGGTGAGTGAAGGTAGGAATTTGCATTTTGAACAAGCATTAGACTGAATGTAAATGGAATAAATTTTGAGCATCATGAAAGTAGGAGCTGACAGTAAACTTCTTGAGGATAATAACTATGTTGTATTAATTTTTGTTTTCCCAGTGTACAAAACTTAGATCACCACCAGCAAACATCTTTTTAATGAATGAATGCACTGATTGTGTTAAGTAGATTCTCTACAATATGTTTGTTTCTTGGCAGGAGGCAGAAAAAGCGACAAGAAGAATATACTCATAGGAAAGACCTGAGTCAGAATGGATTTATTAATAATGTATATATTTTTAATCCCTAAGAGGACAAGGGAACGGATATGCTTTAGTAAGATGGCTTGTCCTTAGCAGGAAGCTATGCAAATGGAAATGACAGGGCAAATGAACTTAAGACGTGTAAGTCCTTATAGATTCTAATCTAGTGGTTGAGAATGTATTATATAATATTTGACTTCAAAATATTAGTATCTGAAAATATTTTTAATGAATAACAGTTTATAATAGATGACAAAGAGATCTGATATTTGAGAATGGAAGCTGAGACTTTGCTGAAGTTGCTTATCAGCTTAAGGAGATTTGGGACTGAGACGATGGAGTTTTCTGAATATACAGTCATGTCATCTGCAAACAGGGACAATTTGATGTCCTCTTTTCCTAACTGAATACCCTTTATTTCTTTCTCCTGCCTGATTGCCCTGGCCAGAACTTCCAACACTATGTTGAATAGGAGTGGTGAGAGAGGGCATCCCTGTCTTGTTCCAGTTCTCAAAGGGAATGCTTCCAGTTTTTGCCCATTCAGTATGATATTGACTGTAAGTTTGTCATAAATAGCTCTTATTATTTTGGGATACGTCCCATCAATACCTAATTTATTGAGAGTTTTTAACATGAAAGGCTGTTGAATTTTGTCAAAGGCCTTTTCTGCATCTCTTGAGATAATCTTGCGGTTTTGGTCTTTGGTTCTGTTTATACGCTGGATTGTGTTTATTGGTTTGCGTGTGTTGAACCAGCCTTGCACCCCAGGGATGAAGCCCACTTGATCATGGTGGATAAGCTTTTTGATGTGCTGCTGGATTAGGTTTTCCAGTATTTTATTTAGGATTTTTGCATCCATGTTCATCAGGGATATTGGCTTAAAATTCTCTTTTTTATGTTGTGTCTCTACCAGGCTTTGGTATCTGGATAATGTTGGCCCCATAAAATGAGTTAGGGAGGATTCCCTGTTTTTCTATTGATTGGAATAGTTTCAGAAGGAATGGTACCAGCTCCTCCTTGTACCTCTGGTAGAATTCGGCTGTGAATCCGTCTGGTCCTGGACTTTTTTTGGTGGTAGGCTATTAATTATTGCCTCATTTTCAGAGCCTGTTATTGGTCTATTCAGTGATTCAGTTTCTTCCTGATTTAGTCTTGGGAGGGTGTATGTGACCGGAAATCTTCAGAGAAGTCTCAGGATACAAAATCAATGTGCAAAAATCACAAGCATTCCTATACACCAATAATAGACATACAGAGAGCCAACTCATGAGTGAACTCCCATTCACAATTGCTTCAAAGAGAATACAATCCCTAGGAATCCAACTTACAAGGAATATGAAGAACCTCTTCAAGAACTACAAACCATTGCGCAATGAAATAAAAGAGGACACAAACAAATGGAAGAACATTCCATGCTCATGGATAGGAAGAATCAACACTGTGAAAATGGCAATACTGCCCAAGGTAATTTATAGATTCAATACCATCCCCATCAAGCTACCAATGACTTTCTTCACAGAATTGGAAAAAAACTACTTTAAAGTTCATATGGAACCAAAAAAAGAGTCCGCATTGCCAAGACAATCCTTAGTCAAAAGAACAAAGCTGGAGGCATCATGCTACCTGACTTCAAACTATCCTACAAGGCTACAGTAACCAAAACAGCATGGTACGGGTACCAAAACAGAGATATAGACCAATGGAACAGAACAGAGCCCTCAGAAATAATATCACACATGTACAACCATCTGATCTTTGACAAACTTGACAAAAACAAGAAATAGGGAAAGGATTCCCTATTTAATAAATGGTGCTGGGAAAACTGGCTAGCCATATGTAGAAAGCTGAAACTGGATCCCTTCCTTACACCTCATACAAAAAATGATTCAAGACCTAAAACCATAAAAACCCTAGAAGAAAACCTAGGTAATACCATTCAGGCCATAGGCACGGACAAGGACTTCATGTCTAAAACACTAAAAGCAATGGCAACAAAAGCCAAAATTGACAAATGGGATCCAATTAAACTAAAGAGCTTCTGCACAGCAAAAGAAGCTACCATCAGAGTGAACAGGCAACCTACAGAATGGGAGAAAATTTTTGCAATCTACTCATCTGACAAAGGGCTAATATCCAGAATCTACAAATAACTCAAACAAATGTACAAGAAAAAAGCAAACAACCCCATCAAAAAGTGGGCAAAGGATATGAACAGACACTTCTCAAAAGAAGACATCTATGTAGCCAACAGACACATGAAAAAAATGCTCATCATCACTGGCCATCAGAAAAACACCAAACCACAATGAGATACCATCTCTCACATGAGTTAGAATGGCAATCATTAAAATGTCAGGAAACAACAGGTGCTGGAGAGGATGTGGAGAAATAGGAACACTTTTACACTGTTGGTGGAACTGTAAACTAGTTCAACCATTGTGGAAGACAGTGTGGCGATTCCTCAAGGATGTAGAACTAGAAATATCATTTGATCCAGCCATCCCATTACTGGGTATATACCCAAAGGATTATAAATCATGCTGCTATAAAGACACATGCACACATATGTTTATTGCGGCACTATTCACAACAGCAAAGACTTGGAACCAACCCAAATGTCCATCAATGATAGCCTGGATTAAGAAAATGTGGCACATATACACCATGGAATACTATGCAGCCATAAAAAAGGATGAGTTCATGTCCTTTGTGGGGACATGGATGAAGCTGGAAACCATCTCAGCAAACTATTGCAAGGACAAAAAACCAAACACTGCAAGTTCTCACTCATAGGTGGGAATTGAACAATGAGATCACTTGGACACAGGAAGGGTAACATCACACACCGGGGCCTGTCGTGTGGTGGGGGAAGGGGGGTATAGCATTAGGAGATATACCTAATGTAAATGGTGAGTTAATGGGTGCAGAAAACCAACATGGCACATGTATACCTATGCAAGAAACCTGCATGTTGTGCACATGTACCCTAGAACTTCAAGTATAATTTTAAAAAAAGGAGAACCTTGATACCAAACCATGCACCAAAGTACTAGTGATCCATCTGCACTAGTAAACTAGAGATAAAGCTTTGGAGCTGGTACAAGGATGGTAAGAGATGGACAAGATCCCTGCATAAAGCCAGGAGTCTCTACAAA
The DNA here is from genome assembly GCF_049350105.2 of Macaca mulatta. NCBI lineage: Eukaryota > Metazoa > Chordata > Mammalia > Primates > Cercopithecidae > Macaca > Macaca mulatta. The sequence goes on from NC_133408.1 coordinate 112,861,110, forward strand.
ACGATAGTTTCAGTGGATGAGTATGAAAAAGGCAGTTTCACAGTAAAAAGAAAAAAATGATGGGAATACTTCCCTAGTCATAAACCTACCAATGGCCAGGCATGGTGGCTTACACCTGTAATCTCAGCACTTTGGGAGGCTGAGGTGGGAGGATCATTCAAGGCCAGGAGATTGAGACCAGCCTGGACAATATAGTGAGACCTCAGCTCTACACAAAAAATTTAAAAATTTAACAAGCGTGGTGGCACTTGCCTGGAGTCCCAGCTTCTTAGGAGGCTGAGGCAGGAGGATAGCTTGAGCCCAGGAGGCAGAAGATGCAATGAGCCAAGATCACACCACTACACTCCAGTGTGGGCAACAGAGCAAGAATCTGTCTGAAAACAAAACAAAACCCAAAACAAAACCCTAGCAACTTGCAGATCTCAGGTCAGAATTCCACTACTCACATAGACAAGATAATCAACCTCTAATTTTATTTGAAAAGGATCTCAGGCTGGTAGTGGCCTCAGGCATTTGGCAAAAGTAGAGGAACAAACATTAAAACCAGGTGATATGGTTTGGCTGTGTCCCCACTCAAATACCATCTTGAATTGTAGTTCCCATAATTCCCATGTGTCATGGGAGGGGCCTGGTGGGAGGTGATTGAATCATGGTGGTGGGTCTTTCCTATGCTGTTCTCATGACAGTGAATAAATCTCATGATATCTGATGGTTTTATAAAGGGGAGTTCCCCTACACATGCTCTCTCTTGCCAGTCACCATGTAAAATGTGCCTTTGCTTGTCCTTCATCTCCCACCATGATCGTGAGGCCTCCTCAGCCATGTAGAATTGCAAGTCCATTAAACTTCTTTTTCTTTATAAATTAAAAAAAAAAAAAAAAAGAGAGAGGGGGAGAGAATGGAAGCTGAAATGTAGATTCATATTTGCTTTGTTTACTAAAGTATCTAACGCTCAGATGATGTCAGGCACATGGTTGGTAATCAATTAACATTTGCTGACTAATCAGTAGAAGTCACACCTGAAATTGGGAATACGATCATAATGGCAGTCATAACACAGTGAGTTTTAGAAACAGTCAAAAGTATGGAGCTTGCACCATAATACTGTGGAATGGAGTTTTGGACATGGATTGCTTAACCTTCCAGTTTATCAGTTGCCTTCTTTTCATATAATGTTATTATTACTCATACCAGCATGATTCCATTTATCATTGGATGCCTAAACTTGTAAATATAAAATGATGTTACATAAGAATGAAGTTTGGGATGGTTAAACCTATAAATGTTTCCAGTTTTTCTTCTGTAAATTTACTCTGTGTTGTTTAAAAATAACAAAATAACTTATTCTCTTTTGAGGGAACATGTTTAACAGTTACTTGTATTCATTTTTCCAAGTAGAAACCAAAAGTGTTATTCAAAAGATATGCTGAAACAAATTCAAATAAAATGCTAACTTGTCCTGCTCTTGTGGTTTTGTTTGAGGAATAATGTAATCATAAGTGACAAGAATCAGCCTTCAAGATAATTTATTATAAACGCAGTCCTTTAAAACTTTTGTTTATTGTATAAACATAACCTAGTCCCATTCTTCATTAAAACTAAGCCTTTAACTCTTCAACCTTGTGGTATGGATTCATCAGAAATTTACTCCCTATGAAGCTCTTTATGATCCCAACAGTCCTGATTCCTCCAGATTGTTTTATTTCCAAACTGTAAATATTGTTTTTTCACTCCTTAGTGTGGAAATTCAGCTACCTCCATATTACATGCTTACTGAAGTAGAAAACTGCCTAATCAAATAGGAAAACATTTGGCCGTGAATAAATCAGGATTTGTCCAGCATTTCAAAGTGTGAAACTAGGCAGACAAGCACATATCCTAAGAGTTCTGCTTTCTCTTCCTTCCCTGTAGATAAATCAGAGGCTAATATGGCCACCACTACCATCTGTCTAAATACTTGTGTGGTTGTCTTGAATTAACACAGCAGAAATAGTGGAAGAAGTAATTAAGATTTCATTTTTACATTTCATCACCAGATGCTCTATAATATAAATGTATCCATAAACGTTCAGGTTGATTAAGCTTGTAACAAGTAAAACAATAAGTGTTTAAAGATCAACTAATTCAGAACAAGAAACTGTTTTAATATGTTGACTTACAGTGTTTGCGGATCTTATTCTTTTTCTAAAACTTTAAATGAGAATTGCTGTAGATTTTATTGATAGTATAAAAGCATATTTTTATGTATATTCAAACAATAAATGCTGACATTGTCATTCATTCTACTTTTAAGTTAATAAATAGAAAAGTTAGCGACACTAAAATGTAATTTCCATTGTTCCACTCTGTGACCTCTCGAAAGATCTTCCCGCAGTACCTTGTACTCAATAAATAACCAGAGAATAAATGAAATCCGTACAGATTCTTTCAATTTCTGTATAATCAGTTGAAGAAATTTATGAGCAAGAAAGAATAATCTAAATTCTCTTCAGGAATAATCAATGAGATTATTGCAAAGCTGCACTACGGGAAACTAAATAAAAGCACACATCAACACTAAAAGTAATTTTCAGCTTGAGACTTGGAAAGGGAACTCAATTTGCTTCTTATTAGACAATGCTTGGGCCAATTATAACTTCAAATTTATTACAAATTCAAATATCTCTACTGTGAAATAGCAATTATAAAAGAAAGAAAAATGAGTGATTTTTTAAATCAGTCCCAAGAGAAAACAAAATTATGTGGAAAAGGTAACTTGTTTGTAAAATCTTTTTTTCTGATATAGTTTTAACTTTCCATTGAAGGAGCCTTTGGAGTGTAAATTTGCTTCAGGCAATGCTTGTGTATTACCTCATTTCTTTTTACTTTTAAAACCTAGCGAAGTCCCTAGAAACTCAATAAATATTTGCAGAATAAATGAACTGGCCGACAAGAGACTTCTTGCTCTCTTGTTATGCAAATAGCGTTCAGTAAGAGTTTCTGGTAAGAATTTATAAATACAGGTTTTAACGCTCTGAAATAGATTGTTGCTAGTGTTGATAGAAAACTCTTACTGGTAGGTTGGTACTTAAAGAAGTAACTGTTCAGTATTTGAATATATATTTAATATTTAGTATATATGGCAAATATATTTAATAAGGTTAAATATATGATTATACTACATAATATTTGTGCCCTTCAGGTTTTCCATCTGCAAATGAGAATAAATATGGCAATATCTTATTGAAGGAGCACAGAAATATTTATTTATTACTACACACTTTTTAGATAAGTATGCATGAGCCTATAGTTAATTTCCAAATACATTTTTGTACATATGAACACACACATGTGTAGATAGATAAGATAGATGGATATAGATAGATGAAAGAATAAATGAACAAAAAAGAGAAGAAGAAGAGAGAGAGAAAGATAGAGAAAAAAAAATGAAAGAGGAGGAGGAGGAACAGAAGTGAGGTGTGGGAGAAGAAAATTGGCCAGGAAAAAGCCAAGTAATTATGGCGTAATTATTCATTTAATTTTAGACTTGGCTGACACGGAATCTTGTCACTAATTTACCTGAAAATTAGTCTTTAAAAATTGTCATTTTCAAACTTTATTTTAAGCATATCTTTCTCAGCTGAATCTAACATGACAAAGATTTTTCCTGTCAGATAATACATGTATGAGAGGCTGGCTTAGTATTTCCCTTAAATACTGGCTACAGTGAATAAGGAGACCCACAGTGGTCTGGACTCCGCTGGAACATCAATCATGCATGACGTTATAACGAGAAGTCTTGACTAGTTATAGTCAATGTTGTCACTCTAACCTATGCTCATCTAAATGCAGACATTTATCCTACTGCGGAGATTTCATTTCACTTCACCCAAACCCAGTCATTCCTCAGCATTTAACATATCATTTTGCACATGCATGTTTATAAAGAGGGTTCTGTAAAACACATGCTTTTTAGGATATATTTTCCCTATTATGATTTTTCCCTCTCAGACAAGAATCATAAATTTTTGTAAGCATCTTTGATTTGCAATGAACTTTACAATTAACCATAGATGCATGCCTTCTTTCTGAAAAGTAAGTGGTTATAAATATTCCTATGACTTTTCATTAACATATTCTAGTATTTTAGTATCCATTTGCAGATGTAAAAATTGAATAATAATATTATGGGCATTCCCAATATTTAGAAAGTCTCTTCGCCAACCTCAATAGTCAGAATGAGGTAAGAGGAGGCAAATTTCCAAGCAATTCAAACAAAGAAAATAATTTGTTTTGAACAAACTGAATACTTTTGATGAAGATAAGTCTTGTTCTCTAACTAAAATCACCAGTTAATCGCATCTCTACTTTTAATCAAGCCACAAAAATCTAACTACTCAATGTTTCCAATCAAAGGAAAAGAGAAATAATTATGAATTATATAGAATGGAATATGTTAATTGAATAAAAACTAATTTCAAACAGACTGTTATTTACTATATTTATTTGGATGCTTTGTAGAGTTCAACTCCAGTATTTTTCAATTTAAATGGGAAAGACACAAGACACAGAATTATGTTTTTTAGGTAATATAAGGCAGTGAGAAAACTTCTAAAAATTGTATCATGAAAAAAACTGTGATCAGTTCAGAGTAAGCATTTAATTATTTATCACATGTACATAGCTTATCAATTTCCCTAGGAAAATTATTTCAGACTGGTCACCTAGATACAATGGGAGTTTCATGAATCTTTTAGGTCTCTACATTATTCAACTTAATGTGTGAGTGCAGGGTAAGGAGGGTCATAAGGATTCTCAAAAGAAATTTCATAATCACTTTTCCATCTCTGGCTACTTTCAATTGAAACTGAAGCTCTCCTAAAACTGAACTCAGATAATATAAAAATAATTTATGGTATTCACTTGCCAATGATCACCGAAATTTCACCACCTCATTATCCAGTTTTACAGTTGCTTGCTCTGTGATTTTCTGTTTGTTCGGTTTGTTTATTTGTTTTGGCTCCTTCATTTTAGCTTTTTATCTTAACTTGCCCAACTCACTTGATTAAAGATCATGCTTGGACTTTCACTCCTGGCTTCAAACTCCAAGAGCTCCAGACTCATGCTTTGCCTCTGGCCCTGGTAATGACCACCACACTCACTCCCTATGGCATTCCTCCCACCAACTCCCAGATTAGAACACAGAAATTATGCAGTGTTTTCCTCCTGAACAGTAAAGGTCTGGAGCACAGAAAGACCCCCATATCCACAAAGCAGAATTCCTCCACTTGAGCACTAGTGATATTTTGTACCAGATAATTCTTATTGTGGGGACTTGTCCTATTCCTTGTGGAATATTTAACAGCACTAAACCAACCACTGCTCGCTAGATGCCAGTAGCACTTTTCCCAGTTGTGACAACTAAAATTATCTCCAAACATTGCCAAAATTGCCTGGGGATGATAATCACCCCAATTTGAGAACCACCGCTATAAAGAAACAAGAGTGTGAGAGGAGTAAGAGGGATTTATCTGTTGATATACTATTGTCAAACAATCACGATGTGTAACCAATGTTGTATGTGACCTGAGAAACACAGAGAATGGTAAGGCACAATTTTCATCCTCATGAAACTTGCAATATAGTATGAGAAATGAAAACAAATAACTAGCACGCAGAACTGGAAGACATGAGAATTAACGATCTCTCAATATGCATCCAGAGAAAGGAAAACAAAACTCTCCTTGGGAAAATCAAGAAGGATGCTTGGAGAATTGATCTTGGAGAAAAAGCAGGATTCCAGAAGCTTTTAGGAGGTTAATGTCTTAGTCGGAGAAGAAAGAGAACATTAGAAATCACTCTCCAGAAAGAATGTGAACGGCTTTGAACTCTGAAAGGTTTGGACAACGTTTGGTTCATTACAAGGAGTCTTTTTATTTGGCTTCGTTTTATTTTTGGTCAGGGGAAATGACATAATGAGATAACAACGGTCTCATGGCTCCCTCTTCTCTTGCTTTTATATTTAACTCTCCTTTCTCACTTCCACCAGAGATTGGAGAGGAAGAAATGAGGAGTTTGTGATCATTCCAACAAATTGTCCAGAGCATTTTTGTTGAATGAAAGTGAATCATCATGGAGCTTACTGTTACAAAATTGTTATTTGTATTATGTATATATTTATAATTTGTTACTATACAAATAAAACAGCTTAAGAAATAGTCTGAAAAATTTAACAATTTTAAGAAATGAGCTAAAAAATGTTTAAGTTTCTGTGAAGTTTGGATGAGAAAATAGCACTCAGGTTTTACTGATCTGTAAACTGACAACACAATATAATAAGAAAGGCAAAGGAAATAACCTAGTCAACTCTGTTTAGGACATTGGCTCTTAAACCTTTACGAACTCATGCTTTCTTTTCAGTATATAATAGAAATGCTAGAATTTCTCCCCAGAAAAATATCATAGGCACTTATTTACAAAATGTCATCTAAAACTTCAGGGTTTTTCTGACTTTCTGAAACCCGTCATGGCCCTTCTAGGCATCCATAGTTCTCAAGTTATAAGACCAAGGAAAAACCAGTTACAGAATACAATATTTAGAGCATTGCTTCAGAGACCAAAGGAGCAGCCAAAAATCCCTAAAATACCATATGGGAAGGTTTAGAAGCTGAAATCCCTGGGATCTTTATAAATACCTGGCATCATTTTAACTAATATGAAATAGAAAAGGAATTATCATTTTCTATTAAAGTTCTAAAAGTTTAAAGTATTTTTATTCAATGGAAAATTGCTGTATGTCTTAAAAACAATATGATAGATAAGTAGAAAGATTCATGAGCTGAAATCGGAAAGGGTTTAGGGCTTATTCCAACCTGATTAAACTTAAACTAGTAGTTTAACCTCTCTGAGCTTCAGTTTTATGGGGTTTTTTTAAATAATGAAGTATTGGACTATGTTATTTTGAAGCCCTCTGTATGTCCTAAAATTTGATAATTTAAATAAACGCATCTATGTCTAAAAAATAACACAAACAAATAACTTCTAAAAATGAGAATTGCTACAATTATTCCCAGAGTAACATATTTTCAGGAAGTGATTCAAAGCTAGACGTCGAATTGCCAAATGGCTGAATTTGCAAAAGTAGGCGATAATTAAGTCGTTATGCTCAACCCTTATTAAATATTAATGAATTCTCCATGACTTTGAATTGGAAGGGTTTTTTACATGAGAGGCTCTGACTGGGCTGTCGGAATGATGAATCATTTCTCACTCAGAGGTGGTCTTCCCCAGCTCCAAGGTACTCATAGGCACTACCAGGAAATTTATCTGTGGTTGACTGTGTTGTACTTGGCTTTTAACTATTTTTTTAAAAAGGAACTTTCAATGTTGGTATCACCATCCTTTAGCCTGCAGGAGCAAAAGATTTTCACTGCGAAAAAGGGCTTGACATTAAAAAAAATAGTGCACTCAGCCAAGGCTCCAGTCATCTGCATGCACTCACCATTTGTGTGGCTTTACATCTGGCTGCACACACGCCAGGGCCTAGGATCAGAAATGCATCTGGGGAGCAGAAGCTGGTCAGTGTAGTCCTCTCCACCCACATTTGTTGTTTGTTTTTGTAACACATGTTAGGCACCAAAGGGACAAACAAGGGTAAAATGGTTTTATCCTTTCTCATCTGGTTCTCTGCCATAGATACAAAGCCCAATCAAAGCATCAGATTTCAATGTCCAGACTGCTGAGGATCCCCACTTTCTTGTTCTCTATTCTTCACCATTCTTCTTAACAAATAGTTTTTCACCAAGTAGAGAGCAATGTAGTCCAATCAAATACAGGGTTATTCATCTATACCTTCTTCCCAATTCCTGGTTATTAACAGTGTATTTGTGGGATAATGCTTCTTGTGCTTTATTTCATTGGAATGTATTCTCTTATAAGAACTATATATTCATGGTAGTTTAAACTCCTGAAATTAAAAACACAGATAATCTTTGGTATATAAATGAGCTCCATCGTATGAATTAATCAAAAGTTCTGCTGTTTGGAGGTCAAAATATATCTCTCATGGAAATAATTTTAAAAATAGTGGATAGGACCTTAGAGAAAAGGAAGACAGAGAGAGAGAGAGGGATGGGAAGAAAAGAAAAAAGGAAGGAAGGAAGGAAGGAAGGAAGGAAGGAAGGAAGGAAGGAAGGAAAAGGGAGGAGGGAGGAAGGGAGGGAGAGCTAAACTGACACATAAAATACAGTATACATTATTTTGCATGCAAATGTTTCTGTCTGTTCTGTAATGGAAACTGGAAATCCTTTAGCAGCTGGGCAACAGGGAGAGAGGCAAGAACTGTCTCTTTCAGGTGGGTAAACAATGTGCCTAATGGAGAGATGTTGATGGCCTCTTTCCCAGAGAAGGATAAGTTTTGACATGTGGCAACATTGCCACAGCTTCCATTTCAAGAGGGTACATGATGCTACAAGCTGAATATGGTATGGTCACCCTAACTGTTCACATTTATTGAGCAACTGTAAATTGGGTGTTTTAATCAGAGATTGCCAAACAATAATTAAACCCTACTAGATAAAGAGTTTTGAATTAGAAATATGTCTGAGACTTAGGCAATCTATTATTTTCCAGTTGGCTTAGTGAGCATTTATGGACATTACTAGCAATTTGTTCTGTTTAAGTTTTTAACTTAAATTTTTTCCAACATTCATAAAATTAGAGAATAACAGAATAAATTTATATATCTCCATCATTTTGTTTCAAAACTCAAGATTTTGATTTATTTGCATCAGTTATCCTTTTTTTCTTTCTTTTTTCATTGCCAAAATATTTCATAGCAAAATCTGGATCTCCTCTCATGTATATTTCAGTTATACAACTCTAAACAAACACATCTTCTAACACAATGGCAATACCTTTATAACTCCCAATGAAAATAATATTTTTCCTATCATCTATTAATAACACCCTGTTTATAATACATTTTTCTTTATTGCCTATAAAATGTCTTTTATGTTAGGTTTGTTCAAATCAATATCTAAACAAGGTGTACACCTTAAATTTAGTTATGTGTGTTAAATATTTTTTCATCTTAAACAGTCCCATCTCTCTCTATTTCTTCCCACAGCACTGACTTACTATCAAATTCATATCAGCGTCATAATTGTCAGTGACTATTTTTCCCTTTAGCATCATTTAACTCATTTCTTTATTCCTCATATGTCCTGCAAATGGAAGCTAACCTTAAAAGTGAGTCATGTCTTAAAATATCGTGACAATGTATTGATTTTCTCATTGGTAGGCTCTAACAAATCAGTTTAGATTGTGAATAAAGAAAAGTAAAATATCTTGGTATCTGCCATGGTTGGTGGATGTTCAAGTTGTTCAATATTATTAATATAAGATACCAAATGTCTTACATGTGGGCTGCTGTACTTTTTTCATGACATCTACCTGGTTCCTACGATTTTTAGAATTTACAGACTCAGAACTAGGGGATTCTTACTAAGAAATGTTGTGAGAATTAATTAGAAAGTAAGGCACTAGATACTGAAGTAACTTTAATTGTGAAAAAAGGCCCTTTTACATATTTGACTTTGAATTGTACCTCTAAGATGTAATGGTAGAGGATGCCTTGAAAGGTAAGAGATGATTTAGTATTCTATTTGAATGAGTAGGATCACCCTAATGTAATAGATTACTGATACAATATTAAGTTGTTGCTGCATGGCTGATTACAGGGTGAAGTAACTCCAGGAAACATAACACAGTGTTTTCACTCTCCTAGTAATGCCCTGCTCTCATAAATAATCAAAGCCATAGTTGAAAGGCAAAAACTGTAACACAACATGAAACCTAAGGGAATTGTGCTTTGGTGATAGTGGTATGTAATACAGTAACATTAATAATCTTCGGAACAACATTATTATGTAGATATGTTACTATTTCCATTTTAAAGATGAGAAAATTGAGATATGAAAACCTAGTCATTTCCCCAGGATCACACAGTAATAAGTGGAGATTCTTGAAGCTGAACTGAAAGTCTAGCTCTTAACCATGACACCATACTCACCATGCTGCCTCTCAGAATAGAGTTTTGAGATTACTATTGTCTTTATATGAATTCCAGATTTCAGAGGAACTTTTTTCCACTCTCTGATACCAACCCTGAAACTTGCAATATCTCTTAATTTATGTGAGTTTCTAATGTGAGTATTTATATACTAATACACATTTAATGATAACTGTATGTATAAATATTCCTTCTGTTTTAAACAGGTCATCAATAACCTTGGTCCTTTGGAACTGATTCTTAATACTCCTAGCCATCATAGGGTTCATCATGGTAAGGAAGTTCTATTTCTTCTCTCTTTTCTTCTTAATTTCTTTAAAAATTACATTATTATTTGCCTTACTTCATTTAATCACAATCCCCCAATATAGTCAGCCCATGTTTTACAAATAAATATAGTGTCTTCTTTTCTATCTTCTTTGGTACAAGCCTCATCTCCAAAGTATGAACTGGTGGGGTGGAGTAGGGGGATTTATCTATCTGACTTTTGGATTTTTCGTTCTACCTAAATCATAGCTCCATTATAGTAGAAAATGATTTAACCAGCTGAGGAGATGCACATTTTATGTTTTAAAGGATTCTGTCAAAGGCTACTCCTCGACCCAGGGCTGAAGGTTATTCCTATCTACAGGCAGAGAGTTAGTGGTCTTGAAAACTGTTTTGATTTAAGGAGAGCCCAATAAACCTTCCTGCCTAAGGCCTTGAACAATCTCAATATAAGCTGTGTTTCCCTGACAAGGAGAAAATCCCAAGTGGCTAGTTCCTAAGGTTTAAAGACACCAACTTAAATAATAACAAAAATGTTCACATTGTGTACCCTGAGCCCTATAGAACAATCGTGCATATCAGCATTATTTGTGACAGAAAAAACAGAAATAATTCAAATGTTTTTCAGCAGTAGAACAGATAAATTTTATATCATACATGTAATGGAAAATGATATAACAATGAAAATGCCCACACCATTGCTATATGCAATGACATGAATAAATCTCACAAACAATACTGAGAGAAGGAAGCCAGTAAAATAAATACGTGAGTAAGTGCTATTGTTCTGTTTTTATGTTTCTAGTCTTCCTCGGCAACCCTGAATCCCTGAAGCCCTGCCTTTCCAAGAAGGGCAGGGCCCTATGTTTATGGCAGGGAGCCGAGCAGAAGCACAGGCTTCCACAGGAGGAGAGGCCAGGGCAGAGAGCACAAGCGACTTCCTCTTAGAAACTCAACAGTCATTCTCCAACTCCAGGGAGGACAGAAAGTCCCTGATTTATGATGGTTCGACTTCTGATTTTTCCACTTTCACAATGATGCAAATGTGATACATGTTCGGTAGAAACCATACCTTGAGAACCCATATAGCCGTTCTATTTTTTTTTACTTTTGGTACCATATTCCATAAACCATGTGAGATATTCAACACTTTCTTATGAAATAGGCTTTGTATTAGAAGATTTTTGCCTAAGATTGCAGGCTGATATAAGTGCTCTGAGCGCATTTAAGGCAGGCTAGGCTAAGCTATGATGTTCAGTAGATTAGGCTTATTTAAAAGCTTTTTTTTTTTTCTTTTTTTGAGACAGAGTCTTACTCTGTCGCCCAGGCTGGAGTGCAGTGGCACGATCTCGGCTCACTGCAAGCTCCACCTCCTGGGTTCAAGCGATTCTTCTGCCTCAGTCTCCTGAGTAGCTGGGATTATAGGTGCACACCTCCAAGCCCAGCTAATTTTTGTATTTTTAGTAGAGACTGAGTTTCACCATGTTGATCAGGCTGGTCTCACACTCCCTGACCTCAGGTGATCCGCCCACCTCAGACTCCCAAAATGCTGGGATTGCAGGCCTGAGTCACCACACCCTGATTAAAAGCATTTTTGACTTTCAATGTTTTTCAATTTAGATGGTTTATTGAGACATAACCTCTCCGTAAGTCAAGAAGCATCTCTAATTAGTAAGGAAGTGGAGAGGCCAAGGGGATTATACACTTGCAGTTCCTTCCATATAAAAGGAAATAGAAGGAGCCAAGAAGAACAAGTCCACATTACAAAACGAAACAGATGCTATTTCCTCTGACTGCATTTTCCTACACTCCCACCTGCTTATATCAGGGTTTCCCAACTTCAGCGCTGTTGACATTTTGAGACAGATACTTCTTTGTTGTGGAGGATGTTCTGTGCACTGTAGGAAATTTAGCAACTTCACTGGCCACCACCCATTAGATGTCATTAGTATCCCCTCCCAGGTGTGGCTACCAATAATGTCTCCAGAAATTGCCCAATGTTCCTTAAGGGGCAAAATTCTTCCTTACTAATTCAGAACCATTATATAAACCATGTATATAGCAACAGTGTCTGCATCTGTTCAGCCAATCTATCTCTACTTTTACACTATGGGAGATTTTTCCTTGTATCTGTGCATTCAAATGTGCAGTTGCATACATGGAAACCAGGAAAAGGAATGGGAACTCAGGATAGTTGAGTTTCTTGGGGTTGTGGTTTGGTTAATTAATTATTCTTTTTCTTTAGATTTACAGTCATATGGATATCATCATGTCTACTTAAGTTTTATAAAAAATGTATTAAATAAATAATAACCAGTTATTTACATTATAATTTGATTATTTGGCAGTAGGAAAATATATATGATATGAGTTTTGAAAAAATTAAGGGTAGTTTATTTTTTACTATGGCTTTTATGATCTTCAAAAAACTAGTCAAGTCTCACTCTAAGTAGAAAATTTCCTTCCTGAAACAGATGCAGAGAAAAGGGATAGAGAGACATCTCATCAAAAATTTAAAATAAAAACACATTTACATACATTGTTTCCTTATTTTATTTCTTATTTGTAATTTTTGATATCATTTCATTCTTAATTTTTATTTAAAGGTCCTGAAAAAATTATTTACATTTATTCCATTTTATACTGAAAAATGGTGACAAGAAAACATACATACAGCTTTAAGAAAACACTTCCCCTTTTTAGTACAATTAATTGAAAAATAAAAATAAAAATTCCTTTATTAGAGAATAAAATCTGATGTTGTAAATGAGAAGACATTTCCAGGGAAATTATACTCTTGCTTAAATCTGAATTTTATGAATATGTTCTAAAAACAAGATGAAGGTATCTCAAAAAGCATAACTATTTTTCTGAAAAAAAATTTTCTAATATTTTGTCTCATAGGCAGAAATCGTTATTGCATAGACAAAAATTTTGCTGGTGTTCTTATTATTTGGGATAGAATTTTTGGTAAGTAAAATGTATTAAAATCAAAAAATTAAATCATCTCCCTCAATTACAGGAAGCCAAATCTCATATCCTGAATATTTATCTTCCAGGGACATTTGAAGCAGAAAATGAAAAAGTTGTATATGGCTTAACACATCCCATTAATACATTTGAACCAATCAGAGTGCAGGTAACATACTTGTTTTTTATTTTTTCTGCATTTATATCATTTCATAAATCTTACAGTTAAGAGAAAAATCAGCTGTTGAAAAGTGATAGTATATTATACTAACCTGAAAAAAAGTTTTTAACTATAAAAAATTTAGATATAACTCTATCACACAAACAAAAGTTTGAATCAAATCAGGCAAAATATATTTTAAAATAACTAATTTTCAAATATGTCTACTGCCTAGAATGACAAAGAAAATGGCTTCTAAACATATCCTTTCTCAGAATGGACCTGAAATATATTCATGTATTCAGTAGGAGCAATAGTAACATGTATAATTAAGGCTGAACCCACAGTAAGAAAAATATTTGTTTCCAGGGTGCATGACTCTGGTTAGAAATTCAACATGAGGGTTTTGCGTTACTCTTCTTGGACCCAAGTGTCAGGAACTATTACAGATTGGTTAAGTCTGTGCATTACCTCACTTGCTAAGACTTGTCGGACTGGACCAGTTTTCTGTTAGACATGTGGTACTGGTTGTTCATTGGTCTCAATGGTTGGCACTAGAGAAATCAGGAATGTCTGTGAAGCTCCGATCTGTCAGAGTCAGACCACCACAAATACTCCTGGGGTTAGGCACTCGTAAATGAGAAAAAGATAAGAATACTTGAAAAGCTGAAGAGGTTGGTCAATGACAGCTCTGTTCAGGGGACTGGTTACAACATTCGGTAAGTGAGGAAATTACTGGCTCATGTTGGGTCAGCTTTTCCAGACTACTTTGAGTTTCAGTGAAAGTTGAAATAACAAAATTGTTGACGTCTATTGGGCTTCTACCATGTGCACTGCTAACAGCGCAGCAGAAAAATGTTTAATGTAGCTATTACTAAAACCTTATAAAGCAGTGGCTCTTTTCATTCCCATTTTCTGGTGGAGGAAACCAAGGTTCCCAGAATTTAAATAATTCACCCAAAATTACAAAACTTGTTAGCTGTAAGCTTAACCAAGGTGGGTTGAAAGCTAAGCCCAAGACTGGCTGAATTCAATTTAACCTATACACTGTGCTACCTCTTTACATAAAAGGCCGTAACAGATTGCCTTCAGTTGTTCAGTGAAAGGTATTTTTATCTCCTCGTACACCAAAAGAAGAAAGGTAATTATCTCTCTTCTTTCTTCTCAACTACGTGGCATTTCTCTCTGTGTCTCTATCTTGATTAGACTTACTAAGAATATGATCCATCTCTCAGGAGAATATAAGCAAATATTTTGGATCCTTTCTTAATAATAAGCTTTGTGTAAATAAAACCAATTGAGAAAGAGTACATTGAAAGCTACCTTTTCTTCATATAGGAGTGGTCTCCTTATTGCAGTCATTAAAAAAGAGATAGATAACTTCATCTCTATCCTCTAGGGCAGAATTTTATAAACTTAATGTGCATGTGAATCAGAGGATCCTACTAAAATGCAGATTCTGTTCAGTAGTTTTGTGGTCTGTTCCAAGATCCTGTGTTTCTAAACAAGCACCTATATGATGCCAGTGCTGCTGGTTGGTGGGTGATTTCTTTCAGAGGCAAGGCTTTGGGAGTGTACAGTCTTGCTGAGAAAAAGGGGGTTTATAACTGAGACAGAATGAGAAAGTGAATATTAAATACAATAAGAGCTGCACAAATAGTGGGATGATTAGTATTTTGAAAGGAACGGTGGTCAGAAAATCACAGGTATTTATGGACAGCTGCTGAAACCGTGTTAGGTTCAATTCTCCAGGTCTTTCCCCTCACATTTCCTTCAGCATTGTAATTGTCACAAGTGGGTCTAAGGTTTAGTGTTTTACATGTTCACTTATATTGTCAGAAATGTCAAGCCGGCAAGTTGTGATAATTAGGAATACTTGAACTTACAAAAACATTCACTTATTTTCACCTCCATTCCTTTATATACAGGTAAATTTCTCACCTATTCTGCAGAGGCATCAAGGCAACTTAGGATGACTTCCAACAGACATAGGGTTTTGTTTGTTTGTTTGTTTTCCTTATTATTAGGCATAAATAATTCACCTTGCCCTCCTTTGGTATCGCACATTTTCAGAGCACTGGGAAATAAATAAGTGAAAAACAATATTTTCATTTAAAACATTACCATGTATTTTTCATGGCTTGTGTCTAGAATGATAGAAAAAAAACTGTAGTCAGTTTCCAAAATTAAAAAACAGATAAGTATATTAATGTACATTATAACTTATAAGCACATTAGTTTTCTGTATCATTATTATTGCAAAGCCCCAGGTGAGTTTCCGCCTATCATTTACCTATTCCTCAGATCTATTCCATTAACCATTTATGCCTGAGCTTGCAATTTTTTGAATTTTTCCAATTAGACCTTGGCGATGACCTTGAGTAGTAGGATATAAATAACTCCCACATGCTTAGCGTTCCAATAATGGAACATTAGGCATAAATGGTTGTTCTAAATTATTTCTTAATTGCTTCAGATTCCTTATTATGATATTTTAATAAATTCTTAAGTTATTTTTTGTAATCTTAATGGTTCAACTCATTCAAAACACAATGAAAATACTAGCAAAATCACAAATTCTGATATAGCCAAAACTTCTTTCTCCATTAATTTCTTTCTATAATTATCATAGAACTCGTCTCTAGAGTCTATAGCTGATGCTCAACCTCTAGGAGTCTTTTTAGTCTCTTGGTGCATTATGATCATATATATGTCATAAATAGCAAACATTTATTGAACACCTATCACATGTGGGCACACTTTTAACTTCTTTTTTTTTTTTTTTGAGACGGAGTCTCGCTCTGTCACCCAGGCTGGAGTGCAGTGGCGCGATCCCTGCTCACTACAAGCTCCGCCGCCTCCTGGGTTCACACCACCATTCTCCTGCCTCAGTCTCCTGAGAACCTGGGACTACAGGCGCCCGCCACCACTCCCGGCTAATTTTTTTGTGCGTTTTTAGTAGAGATGGGGTTTCACCATGTTTGCCAGGATGGTCTTGATCTCCTGACCTTGTGATCCGCCCGCCTCAGCCTCCCAAAGTGCTGGGATTACAGGTGTGAGCCACAGTGCCTGGCCACTTTTAATTTCTATCCATGTCAAATGCACGATATTTAAAGAATGTGGGATTCCTGTTATGCTACTTAAAGGGAATTTTTGCCTCAATTAGAAAACTTTTCGATCTCTAATTACAGAATACGGACTATTTAATACTCAGAAGTCTAGTATCACAAACTACTTAGAGTATTTTTATGAATATGTGTTGTCTGTAACACAATATAGTAAAGATTTATATTTTAAAATTTTAAACAGATATTCAATCTTTATATGTTTCCATGTTCAACTTTTGTATCCATTGAGCAACACTTAGAAAAGGTGTCATTGGCCAGGCGTGGTGGCTCAGGCCTGTAATCCCAACACTTTGAGAGGCCGAGGCTGGTGGATCATGAGGTCAGAAGTTCAAAACCAGTCTGGCCAACGTGGTGAGACTCCGTCGCCATTAAAAATACAAAAATTAGCCTGGAATGGTGGCATGCGCCTGTAATCCCAGCTACTCAGGAGGCTGAGGCAGGAGAATCACTTGAACCCGGGAGGCAGAGGTTGCAGTGAGTCAAAGTCGCTCCACTGCACTCTAGCCTGGGCAACAGAGTGAGACTCTGTCTTGAAGAAAAAGAAAGAAAGAAAAGGTGTCCTTAGGGAGGGATGTTGAGTGCACCGGGTGCTAGTTAATTCTATTGGAAGCAAAGCCTTTTAACTCATTTTTTTCTACTTTGCTGATTGTCTAAACAATTGCCCTGATTTTACATTTCAAAATTACAATTTTATTGAACTTCAGAAATACTGACAGAAACACACTTAATGGTACACAGTACATAGAATAGATTACAGCACAGAATGCAATTACACATTAATTTCTGTTGCTCTAATCATGCATAACGTATGTTTTAATATATGTAAATTACCTTGAACAATAAAAAATATACATAATCTTTGGTATTTATTCTTTCTGTCCTATTTATCTTATTTGAAATAAGCTCTTTTTTATTCTTTCTAGTTCCATCACTTATTTTACATATGGACTACATTCCGGGCCACACCTGGATTCTTTAATAAGTTGTCTGTCATATTTAAAGGACCAGGATGGGGTCCAGGTAAACCAAGACTTGGTCTAAGTGAAGAAATTCCAGAGGTAAATAGAGTTCACAGAATTGGAGATGGTGAAGATTAGTCTCATACTGTCAGGTCTACAGCCAGCCTGTACATATGCTATTTTCATGCAAATCTGTAAAAAGATGTTCCCCCGGTCAGATGCAGTCCTGTGGTGCATAACTTAGTGAGTGTCCACCAACTATGTGCCAATTAAAGGAGTACCTTCTCCCAGGTGAACACTGCCTTTTGCCTGGGAGCCCAGATTGTGGAGCAGAGCTACAGAGGCTGGTTTTCATATCCACTTGAATGCCTGCCTTTGTGTAGAGCATAACTTCACAAATACAAGCGGCTCAGACACAGAGTCCTAGAACACTAGAGATGGAGGCAACCTTAGGAATGAGTCAGTCTAATCTTAACTCCACTCACAAAGAAATGAGGCCCCCAGAACAGATGTATCTAAAGTCACATCAAGACAGTATGGATTTTGGGTCAAACCATAGCTATATTCATTTTATAGTAGAGTAGAAGAATTAAATGCAGAAACCACATTGAAAACCAAAAACAAAAAAAAAAAAAACCAGATCTTTAAAACAGAGGAACCCAAATGAAAAACTCAGTTTTCACCCAGAATTACTCTTCTGAAAAAGAAAGTTTCTTTTTTTTTTTTTGAGACGGAGTCTTGCTCTGTAGCCCGGGCTGGAGTGCAGTGGCCGGATCTCAGCTCACTGCAAGCTCCGCCTCCCGGGTTTACGCCATTCTCCTGCCTCAGCCTCCGGAGTAGCTGGGACTACAGGCGCCCGCCACCTCGCCCGGCTAGTTTTTTTTTTTTTTTTTTTTTTTTTTTTTTTTTTTGTATTTTTAGTAGAGACGGGGTTTCACCGTGTTAGCCAGGATGGTCTCGATCTCCTGACCTCGTGATCCGCCCGTCTCGGCCTTCCAAAGTGCTGGGATTACAGGCTTGAGCCACCGCGCCCGGCCGAGAAGTTTCTTTTTAATCATTTAGAATATAAGTTGTGATTTCTTATCAAATAAATGTTATGTATAGTAATGCAGAAACAATAGGAAGACTAAACTACTCTTAATTTCAAGGATGATACTATGTGTATAAAATTAGCCTGTGATGTTTCAAGGAAATAAAACAAAATAAGAGGTTTTATTTAAATATTACTATTTTGAAAAAATCCTAATCTAAGTAATGACATTTTCTCATTCAGTTACCAAAGCCGCCTGGAATAAGTTTCCCAGACACTTTTGTTTATGTTCATAATTAGTAGTGTAACATCCACCAACTTGATATAGGTGAAATAATTTTTATATTTAAACTCCAAAAATCTGTTTGCTATGATCCATTTATTGTTTTTCTTTTTGTCAGTAGATAACTCAAAGTGAATACTGTTTTTAAAGTTATATGAGTCCTGGAGTCTGCATTAAAAAAATAGATGTGTAGCATTTTGGGGAAACTCAAATGCTAGAGTAAAAATGTAGTTTATTGGAAATAACTTTTCTAAAGTTTCCAATAAATAACTTTACAAAAGTTGTTTCCAATAAAATAGTATTTTTCTTTGAAGTATGATTACCTACACTGCCAAGATTACCTTCTCTCCCTGTGTGTGTGGTTTTTTTTATTTTATTTATTTATTTATTTATTTTTTTGGGGGGGACTGTCCCCCATCTCCAGGTTGGAGTGCAGTCATGCAGTCCTGGCTCACTGCAACCTCTGCCTGCTGGGTTCAAGCAGTTCTTCTGCCTCAGCCTCCTGAGTAGCTGGGATTACAGGTGCATGCCACCACGCCCAGCTAATTTTTGTGTTATTGCTAGAGATGGGGTTTCACCATGTTGGCCAGGCTGATCATGAACTCTCGACCTCAAGTGATCCACCCACCTCGGCCTCGGAAAGTGCTGGGATTACAGGTGTGAGCCACCGCGTCCGGCCACCTTCTGTTTTTTCTTTTACTTTGCTTTTGCCGTCATATGTGATCATGGACATATTATCAAATAGGGAAGATCCATCCCATTCATTTTGACTATCTTTATTATTTGCACATTTTGCTGAATTAGTTCTTATGCTGCTCTTTAAGGCAGACTACATCATAATTGTCATGCTTTCAAAATGGGAAAAAAAGTATCCTAACTTACAGACAAGTTTCTATTTTAAAAAAATTATGTTAGCCTTTTTTTTTTAAAAAAATAGCAAGTACATTTTTTTAAATATCTCTCTTAGTGTGGATTTCAGTTAGAGAAATAAGTCTGGAGCAATATAAAGGAAATGGTTCTTTCTTGTCTACCTAGGTCACTGGGAAAGATGTTCCCTTCTCATCTTCTGCATCTCAGCTATTAAAGATATACACAGTTGTACAGTTTGCTCTGATGCTAGTGTTTTATGAAGAGACCTTTGCAGATGCAGCTGTAAGTAATATCCATTTTAAATAGTGTGAGAACATTATCTGTTACTTTGTTTGAAAATGAAAATAAGCTTCCCATATTAAGGTTATGGTTTATTCTTCTCTGTAGTTGTCTGCTGTAATTTTGGCAATGTCTCACATTTAAACAGGTAAAACAAATCTTCTAAGCTACTAAATGTAAATGAATTAATTCTATCCAAATTGCTTCTGTGTAGAATGTTCACCAAGTGATATGCTGTTAATTTGTGTGATAAATAAGAAATTATTTGCCATCAACAAATTTTATTACAATTACAAAAAAAAATACTTCAGAATTCAGAATTAAATGTGTAGGAAAGCATACTTTTCATCAATTTCAACATATTTACCTTCATTTAGAGAATTCCTTGATAGAATTACTTTAAAGGGTTTTCAAGGTAGAGTTTAATTCCTTTAGTTTGACCTTTCTAAAACATTCAGAATATTCCAGTTTGTCTGGTGCAAATAGAAGAGCACTAGACCAGCATTAAGTTCAGGGATCGCCACTTTGGGGGTCACTTTTTTGGCCAAAAATGAATATGTATACTACCTTGATTTTGGAAAGACCAAAAATAACATAAGGTATATAAAATATGCTGTAAATTGCAAACAAAAAGAAGAGAAAAACAGGTATTTTGTTTTGTTTTATAGATTTATTTGTATTATATTTTTCATTTAAAATTTTATAATCGTTCAAAAAGGAACATGAAAGTAGTAAGGTAACTAAATTGAAAGTAGGTAAAGTGAAAAATAGAATCACAGATGAGTTTTTAAAAAATGCTGTTTTCATACCTTGTTACCAATAAAATATGCACCCTCTGAAAAACCTCAGTGAATCAGTAATGTTGAAGGTTACACGGTAACTCTGTGAATAATAGTTATATTGGAAAGAAACAGAGGTGGAGCAAAGTGGTGGTTAAGATACCCCTATTCTTTAAGGTGTATAGGACACTTAAAATTGATGGATGAAATATACAAAAACATAATTCTTAAAATGCACAGAACAGCTGGCAAAAATTGAAGGACACCTAAGGAACTAAAAATGTTTATGATATATGAATCCAGTGAGGCAACTGAATATATATTCTGATAGCTGTCCTAGCTGTTATTTTTAAAGTAATTAAAATAAACTTTTAAAATATAAAAATTGATAACTAGCATGCAAAACTTAATGACTTACATAGCAGCTTAAACTAGTGCATTAAAAGACAGACTAAACTGAGGACGGGCGTGGTGGCTCACGCCTAATCCCAGGACTTTGGGAGGCTGAGGAGGGCAGATCAGGAGGTCAGGAGATCGAGACCATCCTGGCTAATATGGTGAAAACACATCTCTTTTAAAAATACAAAAAAAAATTAGCCGGGCATGGTGGCGGGTGCCTGTAGTCCCAGCTACTCAGGAAGCTGAGGCAGGAGAAAGGCGTGAACCCAGGAGGCGGAGCTTGCAGTGAGCCGAGATGGTGCCACTGCACTCCACCCTGGGTGACAGAGTGAGACCCCGTCTCAAAAAAAAAAAAAAAAAAAAAAAAACATGAACTAAATTAATCATCCATTATACAGTGCTAAAGGCAATAGATAAACATTAAAAACATGGAAGAGGTGTTATCTTCAGATATGAAGAGCTGTGGAAAAAGTCTAAAAAGAAAAGTACAGCAATCCGGGAAAAAAACTTAAATGAATAAAGACAGGATTAACATTCAGTGAATACAGAGAATAATAAATCATTTTCAAAGAACAATGTGTATTATTGATAGGCATCAGTCTATCTACTCAAAAACTCCATCATAAAAGAAATTAATAAATAATGTATGCTGAAAAATGTATCTAATCTAGGATTATCATTAATAATTTCAATATAAGACCTATGGAATTTTTTTAATTACTTAGGAAACTTTAATTAAAATAATTATTTATTTTAATTAATTAGGCATCATAATCTAAGTATGATGATGCCACTGTAACAGTTCTATATGTTCCATATGATTTATATAGTGAATTATAAGGAAAGAAGTCTTCTCTAAATAGGTCCTGAGCAGGACTTTTAGGCAGGAGTGTCAAGTGAGACTTTTTTTTATTGTATATGGAAGAAATTCAATGTGGAGTGGATTTATTAACTAACATTACTGAAAAGTTTGGGACTATTGCTTCTTTAGACAGTGCTGGATCCAAGAGGGCAAATAATGTCATCAGGAATGTTCTTTCCTTCCTGCAGCTATGCTTTTCTCAGTGCAAATTCTCCTATAAGCTGACCCTTCGTGGTGGCAAGATGGCTGCCAACTTGCTCTAGGTTAAATACTGCCATACAAAGAACCCCACAAGTGAAAATACCCAAATTGAGCCTGACGTTATGGCTTGGTTTATCTGTACATCACTGAACGAATCTATGTATGTGGTCCTGGATTATGTACCCAACCTACGAATGGGAGGGCAGAGTCAACTACACAGGATCCACATGGTCTGTGAAGAAGAACAGAGTGACTTGAAAAAAAAATGAGGTGATATATTATAGAAAAAAAGGAAATAGGCTCAAGTAGGCAAAAATAACAAATGTTAGATCTATATAACATAACAGATGTGCTCACATATAAATATGTGATTTGAACTTGTTTTCAAAAAAAGCATTTAATCACTTATAAATACCTAGTGACATATAAACATGCCTGTAGGATAACATTTTCATTAAGATATCTATGATAGGAGTGTCCATTAGGTGTCTTCTACTCTAAAAAAACAGAATATTCAATTAAATTTGTCTGGAATATGGCAAGTGTGTCCAGGATTGATTACTTCAGCAGTTCAAACATGCAGCACTTCTAAAAGGGCTTCTCTAATTCCTTTGGATTTTGTCATCATAAAATATTTACAATAACTCCAGTCATCTTGCCCTTATAGCTTTTGACCAAAGGCAGTAAATTCAATACTTCTAGAGCATCTTGTTAATTTTATTTCATTTTATTTAAGAAGGAAAACACACACAGAGACACATTTCTTCTGAGCAAACTTCCTTTCATGCCTCATTTCTCAGGACATGCCCACACTAAACCAATAACTAACATCAGGTCATGAATTAACCATGAGTGAATTATATTAAGTATAATTCTTACCCTCAGGATAGAGTGGTACTCACTTACCCCGAGCACATTCCTCATATATACCTGGACAAAATCAGCACAGTCTTAGTACAAAAGAAATGGAAGATATATTTTGGTTGGGCATCCGATAGTGTATACAATGTGTCCTGCTAAATAGGTTTTCGGAAAGTCATGATAGAGATTATTGAATAGTGCATTGAGAAAAGCCATCTTAATTTTTTTAACTTTTATTTTAAGTTCGGGGGTACATGTGCAGTTTTGTTACATAGGTAAACCTGTGTCATGAGGGGTTTGTTGTATGGATTATTTTATCACCTAAGTATTAAGCCTAGTACCTATTAGTTATTTTTCCTGATCCTCTTTCTCCTCCCACCCTCCACCTCCAATAGGCCCCATTGTGTGTTGTTCCCCTCTCTGTGTTCATGTGTTCTCATCATTTAGCTCCTACTTATAAGTGAGAACGTGCTGATATTTAGTTTTCTGTTCCTGTGTTAGTTTGCTAAGGATAATGGCCTCCAGCTTCCATTCATGTCCCTGCAAAGGACATGGTCTCATTTTTTTTGGTGGCTGCATAGTATTCCATGGTGTATACTTACCACATTTTCTTTATCCAGTCTATCATTGATGGGCATTTAGGTTGATTCCATGTCTTTGATACTGTCAATAGTGTTTCAGTGAGCACATGCATACATTTAACTTTATAATGGAATTATTTATATCCCCTTGGATATATACCTAGTAATGGGATTGCTGGGTGGAATAGTATTTCTGTCTTTATTTCTTTGAAGAATTCCACACTGTCTTTCACAATGATTGAACTAATTTCCACTCCCACCGACAGTGTAGAAGCACTCCTTTTTCCCAAGAAGCTCACCAGCATCTGTTAATTTGTGACTTTTTAACAGTAGCCATTCTGACTGGTGGGAGATGGTACCCCATTGTGGTTTTGATTTGCATTTCTCTAATGATCGGTGATGTTGGGCTTTTTTTTCATATGATTGTTGTCTGCATGCATGTCTTCCTTTGAAAAGTGTCTGTTTGTGTTCTTTGCCCACTTTTTATGGGATTATTTGTCTTTTTCTTGCAAATGTGTTTTAAGTTCCTTATAGATGCTTGATATTATACCTTTGTTGGATGCATAGTTTGCAAAACTTGTCTCCCATTCTGTGTGTTGTCTTTTTACTCTGTTGATAATTTCTTTTGCTGTGCAGAAGCTTTTCGGTTTAATTAGATCCCATTTGTTAATTTTTGGTTTTGTTGTAATTGTTTTTGGCATCTTCATCATGAAATCTTTGTCTGTGTCTGTGTCCTGAATGGTATTGCCTAGGTTGTCATACAGGGCTTTTATGGTTTTAGGTTTTACATTTAAGTCTTTAATCTATCCTGAGTTAATTTTTGTATAATACAGTAAGGAAGGGGTCCAGTTTTAATCTTCTGCATATGGCTAGGCAGTTATCCCAGCACCACTTATTGAATAGGGAATCCTTTCGCCATTGCTTGTTTTTGTCAGGTTTATGAAGATCAGATAGTTGTAAGTGTGCAGTCATAGTTCTGAGTTCTCTATTCTGTTCCGTTGGCCTATGTGACTGTTTTTGTACCAGTATCATGCTGCTTTGGTTACTGTAGACCTGTAGTATAGTTTAAAGTTGGGTAATGTGATGTCCCCAGCTTTGTTCTTTTTGCTTAGGATTGCCTTGGCTATTTGGGTTCTTTTTTTGCTTTCCTGTGCATTATTCACAATAGCAAAGACTTGGAATCAACCCAAATGTCCATCAGTGACAGACTGGATTAAGAAAATGTGGCACATATACACCATGGAATACTATGCAGTCATAAAAAAGGATGAGTTCATGTCCTTTGTAGGGACACGGATGCAGCTGGAAACTGTCATTCTCAGCAAACTATCATAAGAACAGAAAACCAAACACCACATGTTTTCACTCATAGGTGGGAATTGAACACTGAGATCACTTGGACACAGGACTGGGGCCTATTGTGGGGAGCGGGGAGGGGGAAGGGATAGCATTAGGAGATATACCTAATGTTAATGATGAGTTGATGGGTGCAGCACACTGACATGGCACATGTATACATATGTAACAAACCTGCACGTTGTGCACGTGTACCTTAGAACTTAAAGTACAATAAAAAAAAAAGTAGTTTTTTTCTAATTCTGTGAAGAATGACAATGTTTGTCTAGTTCTGTGAAGAATGTTTAATAGGCATAGCGTTGAATCTATACATTGCTTTGGGCAGTATGGCTATTTAAATGATATTGAATCTTGCTATCCATGAGCATAGAATGGTTTTCCATTTGTTTGTGTCAATATCCAATTTCTTTGAGTAGTGTTTTGTAGCTCTCCTTCCAGAGATCTTTCCCCTTCCTGGTTATCTGTATCCCTAGGTTTTTGTTCTTTTTGTGGCAACTATGAATGGAGTTCATTCTTGATTTTGCGCTCGGCTTGACTGTCATTGGTGTATAGAAATCCCAGTGATTTTTCATATGGTTTTTGTATCCTGAGACTTTGCTGAAGTTGTTTATCAGCTTAAGAAGCTTTTGGGCCGAGACCATGGGGTTTTCTAGATAGGGAATCACGTCGTCTGCAAATCTGGATAGTCTGACTTCCTCTCTTCCTATTGTGCCTTTTGTTTCTTTCTTTTGCCTGATTGCCCTGCCCAGAACTTACAATACTATGTTGAATAGGAGTGGTGAGAGAGGGCATCCTTGTCTTGTGCTCGTTTCAAGGGGAATGCTTCCAACATTTGCCTATTCAGTATAATGTAAGCTGTGGATTTGTCTTATATGGATCTTATTATTTTGAGGCCTTTTCCTTCAATACCTAGTTTATTGAGAGTGAACAATATGAAGGGGTGTTGAATTTTAGAGAAAGCCTTTTCTGCATCTATTGAGATAATCATGTGTTTTTGTCTTTAGTTCTGTTAATGTGATGAATCTCATTGACTGATTTGTGTATGTCGAACCAACCTTGCACCCAGGGATAAAGCCTACTTAATCATGGTGGATAAGCTTTTTGATGTGCTGTTGGATTTGGTTTGCCAGTATTTTGTTGAGAATTCTTGCATTGCTGTCAGTCAGGGATATTGGCCTGAAGTTTTTGGAATATTTTCAGTAGAAATGGTACCAGTTCTTCTTTATACTTCTGGTAGAATTCAGCTGTGAATCTGTCTGGTGCTGGCCTTTTGTTGATTGATAGGTTATTTGTTACTGCCTCAATTTTAGAGCTCACTATTGGTCTCTTCAGGGTTTTAATATCTTCCTGGTTCAGTCTTAGGAGGGTGTATGTAACCAGGAAATTCTTCTAGATTTTCTAGTGTACGTGCATACAAGTGTTCATAATATTCTCTGATTGTTGTTTGTACTTCTGTGGGGTCACTGGCAATATCCTCCTTGTTGTTTTTGATAGTGTTGATTTGAATCTTGTTTTTTCTTTATCAATCTAACTAGCAGTCTTTCTACTTTATCAATGTTTTCCCCCAAACAGCTCCTGGATTAGTTGATCTTTCAAATGGATTTTCATGTTTCAATCTCCTTCAGTTCAGTTCTGATTTTGGTTATTTCTTGTCTTGTGATATCTTTGGGATTTCTTTGCTCTTGATTTCTCTAGTTATTTAGTTGTGATATTAGGTTGTCAACTTGAGATGTTTCTAACTTTTTGATGTGGACTTTAAGTGCTTTAAATTTCACTCTTAACACTGCCTTAGTTGTGTCCTAGAGATTCTGGTATGTTGTGTCTTTGTTCTCATTAGTTTCAAAGAACTTCTTGATTTCTGCCTTAATTTCATCATTTACCCAAAAGTGATGCAGGAGCAGATTATTCAATTTCCATGTAATTATATGGTTTTGAGTGAATTTCTTAGTCTTAATTTCTAATTTGATTGTGCTATGGTCTGAAAGACTGGGTTATGATTTCAGTTCTTTTGCATTTGCTGAGTAGTGTTTTACTTTCAATTTTGTGATTGATTTTAGATTACGTGTCATGTCACGAGAAGAATGTAAATTCTGTTGTTTCTTGGTGGAGAGTTCTGAATGTATTTATCAGGTCCATTTGGTCTAGTGTTGAGTTCAGGTGCTGAATATCTTTGTTAATTCTTTGTCTGGATGATCTAATATTATCAGTGGGGTAGTAAAGTCTCCCACTATTATTGTGTGGGAGTCTAAGACTCTTTGAAGATCTCTAAGGACTTGCTTTATAAATAATCTGGGTGCTCCCGTGTTGGGTGCATACATATTTAGGATAGTTAGAATTTCTTGTTGATTTGATCCCATAAAGGGATGGAGAAAAGTCTACCAAGCAATTGGAAAACAGAAAGAAGGCTGGGCTGCAATCCAAGTTTCTGACAAAACAGACATTAAACCAAGAAAACCCATTTTAATTTTAACATTATTTTAAAACTTTAGTGATTGGTGTTGTCCATATATATTTCTTTTTTGTGTGTGTTCAAAGTTAGTAACCAAATTATTCCCCACATAGTAACCCCGACTTTAAACAATAGGTAAGTTTGTATGTGCTCTCTGTCCAAATATGTATTTTTTTAAATAAAGAAAAAGCCACAGGGAAACATATAATAGACTTGTATTATTGTAGCAGAAAATGATGATTCTTTTTTCCATTTTGTGAAGCAAACATAGGAACTAGGATACTATGGAGCCAGAAGTTTTTGGAAAATATAATGATTGGACATATAGTTACTGTTTGTTTTTCTTACATGTGCTAGAGCTAATGATGAAACAAATTGCATATTGTACCAGGTTTATTTGGCTTTTGCCTCCAAAATGACAAAATTTGAAACAAGAATTTCTTTTTGGACCAAAGCTTTTATAACAGTGGCATGAACCACATCACTCTTGACAGTGCACACCTACACATCAAACCACCAAAATGCTTAGACTTCATATCTGTTTAACGTAAGGTCTCATTGATTACTTTGTTTAATATATTAATTTCACTGATTACTTTGTTTAATATATTAACTTAATATTTTCACCCCAAATAGAACTAAAATGTACGTCATTAATAGAGCTTACATAGTTGAATGAGACAAAAAGAAAAGCCAGGTCTTCTGTGTCTAAATACCCAACTCTTGATATACTGACCAATGTTGAGTACAGTTTGCATTATTGATTTTTATTAGTTATATTAAATAAAATCTCTAAATAAATTATACTGATTCACAGAAACAAAAGATGGAGATGTACTCATTTTAAGCTATGTGAGCCTCCATGCTAATTTTGAAAAAGTGGCCATCAACATTTGAATGCTTGGGCATGAGTGAGTGCTTCCTGGGTAAAAATGTAGTGGGACACTGTGTACATTAAAAGATATGACTTACAGCATGGTTTTCACAAGATTTCTCTACTGTCATGAAAAACTATATGAGAAACTCATGTCAATATATTGACGAAGAGAAATATCAGGTGTTGAAACCCTTTTCAAACTGAAATTAGAGTTGGAGACAGCTTCATTCCTGACACAAATTAATTTTGAAAGGTGCATTTGCTTGTTTCCCACATGTGTTTTTCTTTGCAGAGAACATGCTGTGTGACCAGGAAGAAAGGTTGCTTATTTGCAAAATTCTATAGTGCCTTTCTAGTCTCAGGGATGTCTAAAAGCATACAAAGACATTAAAATCCAACAGCAATATTTGTTTCCAGATTCACTGTAGCCAATAATCACACAGAAGAGTTGTGGCTGACTTGTAATTGGGGACCCTGCTGTGGTACCACAGCCTTTTCTGTTTATGCATATATTAGAGAAGATAAATACTTGCTTGTTTTATGTATGCAGGTTCTATATAAATAACTTTGGGAGTCAAAAAAGAAATTTGATGGCCACCACAAAGGCATAAGAGACACATTCCTTTCTTACTGAAACTTGCAGAGCATACATTTAAATATATAGTGTTTCGTTTAGTGATATGACCCACGGACTTTTATGTTGATTTTGGTTTAGTAATGCTTGAAAAATCAATTCCTCAGCTGCCAGGGTCCACTTCCTGGGGTGATATCATGAATACATGTTTGAAATAAAAATACGTATTGCACTAGCATGTTCTACAAACTAAAATTGAAAAGGCAATTCTCTTTTAAATAATGGACATGCAAAAAAACAGTTTGAATATTCAATAAGGTCTTGTAATAGGATATGTAATAAAGTTACTGCAGATACATTTGAACACAGATTACTTTGATGATATATTTCAAGTTAACAGGGCATCTGAGAGTATCCAATATAAATTTGGAAACATTTTTATGGTTTTTAATTCCCCTGAATGCCACGCTCTGTAAAACATTATGGGCACTACAATTTTGTAACTAATGTTTTCATGTTGGCATTTTTTAATAAACCCACTGAAAAAACCTTCTGTAAAAAAATCAATATTTTTTGGTCTACTCTCATAGCAGAGAGTGTCACTTGCACAAATTAGATCTAGTTTAGGTTCTACATGAAAGCTTTCAAGTCAACGTCCAGGGTATACTGTTTTTCTGTAGTCTACCCCCTTGGGATTTCATTTCCTTAAGATTTTAGGTGGTAACTAAGGTAATGTGGGGAAAAAAAAGAAATGTGGGCCAAAATGAGCATCAATTATGATATAAAGCCATGAAATAAATGTAATGAATTTGAAAGCTACCTTTCAAATAAGCATAGACTACAGAAATGTAGAAAAGTGATCATTGTATTTTCCTAAATACATTATTTTTGTCCACTATATTTAAATATATTAATAAACTGGGAAATTACACATTTAATAGTGTCATATGCATCAGATAATATAATGTTAACTTTGAAATTAAATATATCTTCATATCACTATTAGTCTTTTCTAATTTGGTGAGTATCAGGCAGCTTCTTTAAAAAGTTATCGTATAACAAACACAATCAATGATAACCTCCTCATAATTTAAATTACAATCTCACTTTGATTTATTAAGTATATGTAAAAATTAAGGAATTTCATCCTGCTTTGGAAACTCCAGTCTAAATGCACAGTTCTTTGGAGTTACATTTCCTCATTAAAAGTATTCCACATAAAGAGGCCAGGCACAGTGGCTCATGTCTGTAATCCTGCACTTTAGGAGGCCGAGGTGGGTGGATTACTTGAGATAAGGAGTTTGAGACCAGTCTGGCCAAGATGGTGAAACTCCATCTCTGCTAAAAATAGAAAAAATAGCCAGGTGTGGTGGCAGGTACGTGTAATCCCAGCTACTCTGGAGGCTGAGGCAAGAGAAGCACTTGAACCCAGGAGGTGGAGGTTGTGCAGGAGCCAAAATTGTGCTATTGCACTCCAGACTAGGTGACAGAGCGAGACTCTGTCTCAAAAAAAAAAAAAAAAGAAAAGAAAAGAAAAGAAAAGAAAAGAAAATCCGTTTAGAAAGAGAGTCTGGTGGGTCTCTCTGAAATGGTCTTTTAATACCTTTTCTCTTATGTGTTTTGGAAAATAATGAAAAGGTATGTAGTTCATAGATCCACTTTTTTCTTAGTAAGAAAATAAAAGTTTCCTTTTAAAAGTGTATGGAAATCTGTGCTGATTTCAGTGAGATCTTGAGGCAAATACAAATTATTCAGAGTGGCTTCCACAAAATAGTTTTAAGGAGCATTCAAGAAAGATAATATGTTAACAACCGACTATTGTGGCAACTGTTGTAGGATCTTTCTTTGCTAAAGATTTTCAGTCCTGGAGTAATTACTATCCAATACTGAGGCACAACCCTTTGGTGTTCTCGACTCAGTGAATGTCCAGTGAATCATGAGATTTTCCAGTCTGTCTGGTAGGAACATGCATTATACGCATACTGGGCATTGTAACTCTGATCCTTTTTTGCCCTTGGATAATTTCTTCAGTGTATCACGCATGAGCTGTTACACTAAAGACTTGATTGGCACTCTGCAAAATTTTAGGGTTCTCCACGTATAACTCTCCCTTTTTTTGGTACCAAATTTTCCAAACGCTAGCCTCCTTGGTTTCTCTCAAATCCTGGCTCCTTCTCTGCAATTCAGGGAATTCACCAAGCTCCTCTGGGTCCCTCTGTGTTGTGACCTAGAAACTCTCAAGGTGGGAAACTGGTGCAATATGGATCATATTATTTGTATCCCATTTCCCTGAAATCGCTGTTCTTTGTTGCCTGGTGCCCTGTGATTTGAAAACAATCATTTCAGATATATTGCTATTGTTTTTCAGGTAGGAGGGTGAATTTCTCTATCTTATCACGTATACATTCATATTTTAATGGAGTAGAACCATAGTGTCAAATTTTTTGTAGAAACTGATGAACTCCATGTCAATTCAATGTTTTGAACTACATGCTAATTATACTTTTTAGCCAATATATTTTCAACTTTGATATATTTATTGTGTTTGCTTCTTGCTTGAAATTCTAGTAAATGTTTATTGTAGTTATATTCCTCTTGGTATGCTTTAGTAGTAGCCACCTAGGGAGTTCTGAAAATGTAGGAAAAATAATAAGATAGCCAATATTGACAATTATTTTAAAGAGCAAGAAATGCTTTCAAGACAGATTCTTGAGACTCACATATAATTATACATTGCAGTATGGTGTCACATTGGATTCTGCTCTTGTGTTTATGTTGTAACACTGAGAAGCATCTTCAGGCCTTAGGACTCAGCATGACAAACCCATAAGCTCATAGAGTCTGGAAGGTGGAGCCCTCAGAGCTATAGAGGTAATGAGGGCAGCAGAATAAGTGTGCCAGGAAACTCAATCTGCTGCCTTCATATCAGAAGTTATAGAGGTTTATGTGTTAGGCAATATTAGCCTCATTTTACAGATGTCTGAGAAGATGAGCATTAATCAAAA
Source organism: Macaca mulatta (assembly GCF_049350105.2). NCBI lineage: Eukaryota > Metazoa > Chordata > Mammalia > Primates > Cercopithecidae > Macaca > Macaca mulatta. The sequence continues at coordinate 112,893,051 of NC_133408.1, forward strand.
TAATGAATTTTGTAGACCTTGTCAGGCATCTTTTAGGGAAACCACTAAAAATGCACCGTCTTGTGATTGTAAGAAATCTAGACTTTTCATTTCTAAATCTTTAGAATAAAATTATGGAAAATATTATCAAATCATCTTTGACAATGCATAAAGTTTAAAAAAAATTCTTTCATATAGAAACATACTGTTATTTTGGGATATGGTGACCGAGTTTGATAGCTCCTTTGTGAGGTTTGTTTGGTGGGGAAACGTGAGAGGAGGTTGTATTGACCACCAAGGTTTTCCCATGCAAGGGCAGGACAATGATAGTCTTCTTCAAGAACAAAAGGGCTTTCTTCTTTATAATATCTGTGGGCAAAAGAAGAATTCCCACACATTCATTGACTATTTAAGTAACGTGGCATCAAACATGTAATTCTGCTATTGTTAATGATATCTCTTCCTAAGTGTATTTTTCCATCTATTTAAAGAAAGTTGGAGGAGATAGGGTTCTGCAGGCATACTTGGGTCTACGAATCTATACCATCATCCTTGCACTGGGAAACCTATGAAAACAAGAGCTACCAAATATATATATATATATATATATTTATTTATTTATTTATTTTGTTGTTGTTGTTGTTTTGAGATATAGTATCACTCTGTTGCCCAGGCTGGAGTGCTGTGGTGCCATCTCAGCTCACTGAAACCTCCTCCTCCAGTTTCAATCAGTTCTCCTGCCTCAGTCTCCCAAATAGCTGGGATTACAGGCATGCGCCACCACCATGTCTGGATAATTTTTGTATTATTTTTGTGTTTTTAGTAGATATGGGGTTTTGCCATGTTGTCCAGGCTGCTCTCGAACTCCTGGCCTCAAGTGAATTGCTGACCTCAGCTTCCCAAAGTACTGGGATTACAGGCATGAGCCACCACGCCTGGTGAAACTTGACAGACAGTTTTTAAAAAGGAAAAACAATTTATTGCCTCACAAAGCTATTTATGGTTATGATCTTTCCCAAATGCTTTCTGTGATTAAGAAGTGATCATATATCCAAATTAAAATGGAACTAATTTAGAATAATTTCAATTTAGCACTTTAGGAGAGAGATATTTTATATGAAAGATAAACCAGCAGTATATAATTTGAAATGGGAGTAAATTGAATGAAAAATATAATCCTCCCTGTTATAAAAAAAACAAATAAGTTACATGTGATTTCACATATTGTTTAACACATAGGAGACTAAATGTTTATAGCCTTTAAAACCTATAAATTATATTCTATTTTTTTTCCTTTTGTTCTAGTGTACCTGGCCAGTGGTCTTATTGGCAAAGACTAAGGTGGTATGAATTCAAGGGCAGGGATTTTGTTCTCCTTGGTTACTCAAACTCATATTTACCATAATGCCCAGCACATACTCAATATATATTCATGGAATGAATTTGTAGAGTTTATTTATTTATTTATTTATTTATGAGGCAGAGTCTTGCTGTGGCACCTAGACTGAAGTGCAATGGAACAATCTCAGTTCACTGCAACCTCTGCTTCCTAGGTTCAAACAATAGTTTATTCCTGCCTCAGCCGCCAAGTACCAGGGACTACAGGTATGTGCCACCATTCCCGGCTAATTTTAATATTTTTAGTAGAGATGGGTTTTCACCGTGTTGGCCAGGCTGGTCCCAAACTCCTGACCTCAAGTGATCTGCCCACCTCAGCCTCCCAGAGCGCTGGGATTACATGCATGAGCCACCACACCCAGCTGAATGTGTAGAATTTAGAGAAGTTCAAATGACTATCTACCTTACTAGTCTATCAAAGGATGCTATATAGAAAAACTTAAGTTCCATAGGAAAATGAACCCTAACTTCAGCATGTGTTGTATATTGAATTCCCTCTTCAATACTCTCAGTTTCTTTTAAACTAATTTTTGGGATATTCTGTTTTTTAAGGAATTAAATAATTATTAAGGTACTTAATATTTAAATATTTAACATTTAGAAACAATAATTTAATATTAAACTACTGATTGAATAATTTAGTGGAATTTATTTTAAAGTTTGAGGAATATAAAATATTGCTATTAGGCAGGGTGCAGTGGCTCACGCCTATAAACCCCAGTACATTGGGAGATTGAGGCCGGACTTGAGTCCGGGAGTTTGAGACCAGCCTGGACCACATGGTGAAAACTCATCTCTACAAAAAATACAAAAATTTGCCGTTGACTGGGTGCAGTGGCTCACACCTATAATCCCAGAACTTTAGGAGGCAGAGGCAGGCAGATCACCTGAGGTCAGGAGTTCAAGACCAGCCTGGCCAACCTGGTGAAACCCTAACTTTACTAAAAATAAAAAATAAAAAAAAATCCAGTATGTATGGTGGTGGGTGCCTGTAATCCCAGCTACTCAGGAAGCTGAGGCAGGTGAATCGCTTGAACCAGGGAGGTGGAGATTACAGTGAGCCACGATGGCGCCATTGCACTCTAGCCTGGGCAACAAGAATGAAACTGTCTCAAGAAAAAAAGAAAAAAAAAAAAACTAGCCGTGCATGGTAGCATGTGCCTATAGTCCCAGCTACTCTGGAGGCTGAGGCAGGAGAGTAACTTAAGACTGGAAAGAGAGGTTGCAGTGAGCCTAGATGGTGCCATTACACTCCAGCCTGAGTGATGAGAGTAAAACCCTGTTTCAAAAATAAAATGAAATAAAATAAAATATTATTAAATATTTAATATTAAATTATTGATTAATTGTATTAATAATGTTTTATTCTCGGGTTTTTTATAGTTTGAGGCCTTACATTCAAATTTTTAATCAATCTTGAGTTAATTTTTAAATATGGTGAAAGGTAGGGGTCCGGTTTCATTATTCTCCGTACGGTTAGCCAGCTATCTCTGTACGATTTATCGAATAAGGAACCCTTTTCCCCATTGCTTTTGTCAACTTTGTCGAAGAACATTCTGGACCTTGGCGTAGGGAAATAATTTATGAGTAAGCCCTCAAAAGCAATTGCAACAAAAACAAAATTTGACAAGTGGGACCTAGTTATAATAAAGAGCTTCTGCACAGTAGAAGAAACCAGCAACAGAGTAAACAGACAATCTACAGAATGGGAGAAAATATTTGCCAATTACCTATCTGACAAAGGACTAATATCCAAAATGTATAAGGAACTTATGCAAATCAGCAAACAAAAACTAAATAACCAGATTAAAAAGTGGGCAAAGAACATAAACAGGCACCTCTCAAAAGCAGACATGCAAGTATCCAACAAATACATGAAAAAATTCTCAACGGCCGGGCGCGGTGGCTCACGCCTGTAATCCCAGCACTTTGGGAGGCCGAGGCGGGCGGATCACAAGGTCAGGAGATCGAGACCACGGTGAAACCCCGTCTCTACTAAAAATACAAAAAATTAGCCGGGCGCGGTTGTGGGCGCCTGTAGTCCCAGCTACTCAGGAGGCTGAGGCAGGAGAATGGCGTAAACCTAGGAGGCGGAGCTTGCAGTGAGCCGAGATCGCGCCACTGCACTCCAGCCTGGGCGACAGAGCGAGACTCCGTCTCAAAAAAAAAAAAAAAAAAAAAAAAAACTCTCAACATCACTAATCATTAGAGAAATGCAAATTAAAACCACAATGAGATATTGTCTCACACCAGTAAGAATGACTATTATTAAAAAGTCAAAACACAACAGATGCTAGGGAGGCTAAAAAGAAAAGGGAACACTTATACACTGTTGGTGAAAATGTAAATTAGTTCAGCCACTGTGGAAAGCAGTTTGGAGATTTCTCAAAGAACTTAAAACAGAACTACCATTTGACACAGCAGTCCCATTACTGAGTTATATACCCAAAAGAAAATAAATCACTCTATCAAAAGACACGTGCACTCATATGTTCATTGCAGCATTATTCACAATAGCAAAGGCATGGAATCAACCTAAGTGCTCATCAATGGTGGATTGGGTAAAGAAAATGTGTTACATATATACCACGGATTACTATGCAGTCATGAGAAAGAATTCATGTCCTTCACAGCAACATGAATGCAGCTGGAGGTCATTACTCCAGGTGAATTAGTGAAGGAGCAGAAAAACAAATACTGCAAGTTCTTACTTATAGGTGTAAGCTAAACATTGGGTACCCTGGGCATGAAGATGACAACAATAGACACTGGGGACTAAGAGAGTCAGGAATAAAGGAAGGGGGCAAAGCTTGAAAAACTAATTGTTGGATACTATGCTCACTACCTGGGTGATGGGATCATTCCTATCTCAAACCTCAGCATCAGGCAATATATTAATGTAACAAACCTGCAAATGTATCCCCTGAATCTAAAATAAAATTTGAATTTGTAAAAAATGAAATAAAGATTCAATTTTCACAAAATATCATATTAGCAATGTAATAAGAATTATTACCATTTAATATATTAATACTAAAACACAAATATAAAATATTCATTCATTTTATCAGTCATTCAATAAACATCTATTGAATACTATATTCTAGGCACTTGGGATACGACAGTGAACAAAGAGATAAAAAGTTTCACTGAGTTTACACCCTAGTAAGAGGATACAGACAACAGACAATGCACCAACAAACATATAAGTGTATAGAAGTGATAAATCATATGAAGAGCAATAAAACAGAAGATGGTTATAGAGAGTTATGGAGAAGTACTATTTTATGTCGGAGGGACAAGGACATGTATTTGAATAGAGACCTGAATGAAATGCGCCCTAGTGTTCACTGGGGGAAGTCATTTCAAGCAGAAGGAATACTGGGTGAAACAGACTTGAGTGGAGAAAACGTTTGTCATGTCCAGGAACAGGAACATTTCTGACATGGTTTATTATGAGTTAAAGAGAGAAAGATCACTAGGGATTAAGAGTGAGGTATGGTGTAGTTGGGCTAGAGTGATGACTTCGAGCTTTATTCTGAGTGAGCCCCTGGAGGGTTTAGAACATGTGTGACATGATCTCACTTAAGCTTAAAATGATCACTCTGCGTACTGTAGGTTGGGGGCTGTGGTAGGTGGACAGGTAATTTTAGAAGTAGGAAGACCAGTTAGGAGAGTATTTCAACAATTGTTGGGGAGAACATCTTGGGGTGGAACAGGGTATTAGTCATGCTGTTTATAACACATGGTTTTATTCTGGATATATTTTAAATATATCTCTGATGTATTAGAAGAAGACAGTGACAGAAAAAGTTAAGGACCAGTCACAGGTTTTTGTCTTCAGTAACTGAAGGCTAGGAGGTGTCATATTCTAAGATGAAGAAAACTAGGGAATATATGGTGTAGAGGAGGAGCTCAAAGGTAGTGTTTTAGTCATGTCGAGTTTCAGTTGCCTGTGAACCAGTTAGAGATATTGACTGGGTGGTGGATTCCTACATCAAGCTGGTTTCCACTCTGATTCCAGTAGTCAGGATGCAGTTTGGTAAAGAGAATTATCTCTATTGTCCACGTATCACACATTTCCTAACCAAAGTAAATACATGTACGTATTCCATCTCTGAATTTTCTATAACATCTGGAAGAGCTAGTAGACCTTCTATTTATGCTTCTCTGTTGTTTATCTTACTGTAATTAATTAAGATTAGCCTAAGCTCCTGAACATAGTAACAATAGCACTAACCATGACCATCAATTGACTTTTTTACTCTGTGCCAAACACTCTTCTAAGTATTTTATAAGATTACAGTCCTTGCCAAATGCGTATTTTATTTCAAATGTACCAAACGCATAGCTGAGGCTTTAAAATGTCAAATCATTTGCTCATGGTTACATGGATGATAGGTTTAAATAATTATAAATTCTATGTTCTTAAAGAGCATTTGTAATCATACTGTAGATTTTGACACAAATCGTTTCTCCCTTTTATGTAAATTTTCCCCACCAATAACCACAGTGAGGCAATATAGTGAGAGAAGCCGTTTTATTCAAACAAAGTAACTAAAAAAACTTTAGTGATTTCTACCACCAGGAAAGTATTTCTCTGTTTTTTGTTGTTGTTGTTGTTATTTTTGGATTTTTGTTTGTTTGTTTTTGGTCTCACTCTTCCTTAGTGGACATCGCTGACCTGCACGTATCGAAATATGAATAGCACTCTCCTGCTCTGATCTAAGACGTTCTGGCTTTCACAGACTCCCCCATCCTGTATATAATACCTATCATTGTGCCCCTATTCCTGAACAGTCTAATACTTTTATATTCAGGTTTTTGACCACTCAACAATACTCTTCCATTAACGTATTGCTTTAGAGGGTTTAAAATCTCTTGACAATTCTGGCTGCCATTCCAGGAAGTTGGCCATGAGAGATGGGGTGGTTTTTAAGAGGGTATGAAGCTACGGTACTGCATGTGAGCAAAAATTGCAACTGATGACTTTTGTTTACTGTTTATGACTTTGGACAGTTGCAATTTAATTGCAAATAAGGATATTAGCTAATAATTAGGTGAAATTCTTTGTATTCATTTCAAAGGGGAAAAAAAAGGAAAGAGTGCTTGCATCATGTTTTGGGCACTATTTTAGCCAATCTGTTCTATTACACCTCTGGGTTTTCATAAAGATGGAACTTAAACTCCACCAATGAGTAGGGAACTCATCCAGGAGCTGTGTCAAATACTTTGAATTTACTGATCCACTTTTAATCTGAAGTCACGTTCACCTGACTCTAAGCTTTGACTATATAATCTCAATTTAGACTTCTGCCATTAGCCCATTTAAACCTATTGCTCATATGTATTCTACCATCATCATGCTTTGTAATCAGGCAGGCCTATTTTGAGTTTCAGAGGCGTTATTTACTTTCTGTGTAATGATAGAAAAAGTTAGATGATCCTTTGTTTCCCAGATTGTGTTCGCTTTTTTTTTTTTTTTTTTTTTATAAAACCGAGTTTGGTTTTTTTTTTAAATCAAATACGAGTGTATATGTGTAATCTCTTTTATACATATGTTTTCACTCATAAACACAGTCTCCTTTAAATGACAACTACTCTGCAAAGTTATTGGGAATGTAACAAAATTAAAGTACAAGAAACACATGCCATAGAAGCTGTAAAATAGTAGATGTTCAATAAACATTATTACATTTTAATATGTAAATTAAATGCATTTTAATTTATAATTCTGACAGAAAAATGTTTCCTGTTACAATGATTCAAAAGATAATTTTTAAAAAATTTATCATTTATTTCCAGTACATTGGGATAAAAACTCACTTTATACAACTGTACCCTTTAATTCATTTTTTCTGAAGAAAAGTACAAAAGACCAGACTAAAATTGAGACAAACATTTAAAGGAAAAAATCCTTTGACTCAGAGTCCAAAAGCAAGCTGTAAATGGTTAATTTTTCCAAAAGAATTAGTTTTTATACATAATATAAAGAATTTTACACTATAAACAAAGACTGCTGTACATGTACTTAAATTAGAATTCTGATATCTGCTTTTCCTCTAATTCTTCTGGAGCACAAAGCATATTTGCAAGTCAGAAATCTAATAATCTCAAAGGACTGACTGTCTTAGAATAAGCTTTTACCCTTAAGATACCTGGAAAGATAGTACTCATTCTTTCCCTTGGCTCAAAGTCCAATATATCAGTAAGTTTTAATTAGTTTACAAAACTCTGCCATATTAACATGAAGAGCACACTAATACTTAATGTTTAAGCATTAAAAAGATAGCTTTTAACATATATATATGAGCATGTAGATTGAATAAAATATGAGCGTATGTGTGTAATTTCTTTTATATATATGTTTTCACTCATAAACACAATCTCCTTTAAATATTTTCTATACTAGAGAAAACTTTGTATTTGAAACCACAAATATTTTGTTATACTAAAAATAGCTATTAGAATACAGTATTTATTCATCAAAATGTGAGTAATTTATCCATATGTGGGGGATCCACGTGCTGCAAAAAACTATAAAAGTCAAAACTTTAAAGGAGAATTTTAAATGATGATGAACACTTTCAGCAAAATATCATTATGGAATTGTCTAATTACTTCTCCAACTGTCCAACAAGGAACTAAACGGCTTTAAGAAAACCGAAATGTTTTCTGTGTAGTCAAACTTTCTGTAAAGTGTCAATGACAAGTGGTGTAATAGGACATAAAATTTGGGTTGTTTTGTCAGCTTTGACTATTCTTATACCTTTTAACAATTCTCCTAACGGCTCCATTGATCTCTGTGTTTGTTTGACAGGCACTGTCACAAGTGACTCTCCTTCTAAGAGTTTGCTTCATTATCCTGACCTTGACTTCCATTGGATTTCTTCTGGATCAAAGGCAAGAAGTGAAATTCTTGCATTGTTTTTACTTTTACTCAATTCAAGAATTTTCCAGAGTGGTAAAATATCAGTATATTCTGTAACTTTATAGTGTAGTTTAAAAAATAAATATAAAACTTTGATATTTGACTTTTCATTTTTTAGAGAAGTTAACTATATCAGTTCTCCTAACTACTCATTTTTTAAATGAATGAAGTGTGAAGACATTAAATCAGTGAAAAGAGTCTCACTTTAAACCCTAGAAATTTAGTTGCCTAATATTTTATTAGCTGAAAATAAACTTCATAACTCATCAATGCTCAAACTAAGCAATATGTTGATAAAGAACAGATTTTCGGCCGGGCGTGGTGGCTCAAGCCTGTAATCCCAGCACTTTGGGAGGCCGAGACGGGCGGATCACGAGGTCAGGAGATCGAGACCATCCTGGCTAACTCGGTGAAACCCCGTCTCTACTAAAAAAATACAAAAAACTAGCCGGGCGAGATGGCGGGCGCCTGTAGTCCCAGCTACTTGGGGGGCTGAGGCAGGAGAATGGCGTGAACCCAGGAGGCGGAGCTTGCAGTGAGCTGAGATCCGGCCACTGCACTCCAGCCTGGGCCACAGAGCCAGACTCCGTCTCAAAAAAAAAAAAAAAAAAAAAAAAAGAACAGATTTTCCCGGGCTGGAGGCAGTGACTCACGCCTGTAATCCCAGCACTTTTGGAGGCCAAGACGGGCGGATCACAAGGTCGTGAAATCGAGGCTACCCTGGCTAACAGGGTGAAACCCCGTCTCTACTAAAAATTACAAAAAAAAAAAAAAAAAAAATTAGCTGGGTGTGGTGGCGGATGCCTGTAGTTCCAGCTACTAGTGAAACTGAGGCAGGAGAATGGCATGAACCTGGGAGGCGGAGCTTCCAGTGAGCCATGAGCCGAGATGGCGGCACTGCACTCCACCTGGGCGGCAGAGCAAGACTCCGTCTCAAAAAAAAAACCAAAAACAAAACAAAACAAAACAAAACAAAACAAAACAAACAAACAAAAAACCAGATTTTCCCTAAAAGGATGAGTGTTCATTCTTAGTTTAATCACTGTTTTCAAATAGCTTCGGGGGATATGCTTTTCAAATATATTTAAATACTAGGTATTTCTTGAGAATGAGAAGTTTATCTCTATATTTATTATAACATGTAAACATATAAAGAGCATATTTAAACCTAATGCATGTAATGACATTTTATTTCAGACCCAAGGCAGCTTTTATGGAAACTCTCCGTTGCTTGATGTTCCTAATGCTGTACAGATTTGGTCACCTGAAGCCTGTAGTCCCTTCCTTGTCATCTGCTTTTGAGGTAAGACATTTGTTTTAGGTAGCCACAGGACGGCGTATACCTACCGCACATTTAATTTATTCATTCAATGATGTTTTCTCTACTTCATTTCTGAACGGTACTTGTGGGAAATCTTGACCTTTTTTTTCTTACGTACCAGTACTTGTTAGTTGTGTCATCTGAGCTAGTTAATATTGATGAGCCACAGTTTTTTGCCCCTAAAGTTGAATTGATATCATTAACCTCAGAGAGTTGTTGGACACATTACAATACACAACCTTTATAAAGAAATCAGATCACGTAATAGGTTCTCAAGAAGTGGAAGAATTGATTTTACAAGAAGTTTTTGGCAGAAACTCTGCCATTTGAGATTTTTTAAAAACTTTTAAAGTGAAAATTGTGAACAAGTTTCCTTGTCAGTTACCTATAAAAAGTAATCATTCTACGGAAATAAAGTCACTGAAGTCAATGACATTTTTCTACAACTGAAAAATATGATCTTCTGTGATGGTTAATTCTTATCTTCCAAGAACTGCATTGAACTTTTGGGTATATATTTATTGTTTAGAATCTAGGCAGCTGTTAAAGACATTTATTTTCTCATCACTAGTGCATTAACAGACAGTGTATTAGGTTTTTAATTAAGGGTTATATTGTTTAACTTTGGTGCCAAGACACCTGCCAACATCATCAGAATGTGCAATGTGTAACTTTATTTAAGCGTTAAGCATAAATACTAATATCCCCCGCTCTTAGCATCAATGAAAAACCCAATATATACACTTTCATTATTTAGTATTGATTATAAATTGAAACAACTCCTTTGGAAGTAATTTGGTGATATCTATCAAAATTGCAAATAAACATACCCTTTAACCCAGCATTTCACTTCTAGGAATTTGTGCTACTGAAATGATATGCTCACACACCTGCGAATTGGTGTCTATGCAATATTATTCGTTGTAGCATTATTTGTTATGACATAAGATTAGCAACAAGTTAATGGCCATGAATAGAGGACTATTTAAAAATTATTATTCATTAATAAAGTAGTAAAATATGTATCAATAATAAAACAGGAAACCCTTTAGTACCAATAGAGAGCAATCTTAACAATAAAACATGATACAGGATTCCATGGGAAGTATCCTGCCTTACAATGTACATAAGTATAAAAACAGGGAGAGGGAGATATAGGTATATAAATGTATAAATGTATTTTATTGTATGTATGTAAATATATCTAGGAAGATAAACAAAACCTAACATGTTGCTTGTGGGAAGGAAAGGTGAATTTTGTGGTTAGAAGAAAGGAGGAAGCAGAAGATTCTTTACTAATATTCTTTGATACCTTTAAAACTTCTAAACTTCTAAACCATGGGGGTATATATACACGTTATACATATAATGTGAAATTAAACCATGAAGCATACTATCTTAATATCAGGATCTTAGATATCATCTAATTTAATATATTCTGCATTACAGTTGATTTAATGTGTATATTTATTTTGTCTTCAAATTATAACCTAAAAGCAAAATAACCATACATTATACATATTTAATGAAATTCAGAAATACACATGCTGAAAAAAAAATCATAAAATCAAAGAAAATGGCAGTTTAACACCCTAGATGAAGGCACATTCTAATTTAAAGCATGAAAGACAATAATTTCATTTAATGAGAGTACTCTTAGGTTTATGGTGATAGTTTATCTTACACACTCCAGAAGCAAATAAGGAACATAGGTTCCCTAAATTAGCCAATGTTGTAAACATGTGGGAATGTGTGCTTACAAAAACATACCGCATTTGGTATTCTTTGATGATGAGATGGTGGAGGGCAATGTAGTATGTCCAGCTTTTAAGCATGATGAACTCTAGTGATAAGATGATGTCAGTTATTTAGTTAATAGATGAAGGTGAATGGTAAAGACTTGAACTTTGAAGCCATATTGCCTGAATTTGATTCTTGGCTTAAGAACTAAGTAGCTGTGTGTTCTTTGGCAATTACTTCACCACTTAACTATTCTTGGTCTTACTTTCCTCATCTGTAAAAGGAGGACGTATAACATCCATCTAAATAGGATTTTGAGGATTAAGTAAGATAATATGTGTAAGGAATTTAGCGCAGTGATTAAAACATAGTAAGTGCTCCACAAAAGTTAGGCACTGTTATTATTGCTATTTTATATTAACTTAAGGATCATTTGAAATAATTCTTTGGCCTTGGCTTGCCTTGAGGTCTACAAGTCAAGTTTGGAGACAGCTAGAATGAGAAGTGGGGAAGAACAACAATTTTGAAGGAAATGTCAGAGCTATGAATTCTTGGTCTGACACTTACTCTGTCTGTGACTTTGGACTCTGTGCCTCAGGTTGTTCAACTGTAAAATAGGTTTAATAAGAGCTAACATACATTGAGCTCTTACTATGTCCTAAGTGCCTTACTAGTATTATTCCATTCAGTATTCATATCAAACCTATGATGTAGTTACTTCCATTATCTTCATAATGAGAATATTGAGGGGTGTACACAACTTGTCTAAATGCACATAACTATTAAGTGAATAAGTCAGGGAACAAACTCAGGAAGTCTGACACTATAACTCTTAATGATCAAGGTACATTTTCATCCATGTAATGATAACAATACTCATCTACCTCAAGGGTTATAGCAAAATACAGCAAAAGTAGCTTGGAAAATGTGAAGAGCTATAATAAAATGTCTTATCAATTTAACTGCAAATGAGTTCTGAAGAGACAAGTGGTTTGAATAATTTACCTCTGAATTATCTTTGGTTTATGATTCAGGGAAAATAGGACCTCATGGAAAAATCTTTCAGAGTGCTTAGCTACTCTTTCCATAAACTACTTCTGTCCATCTGGGCACATGCATGGCCAGTTCTTCAAGAGTAGATGTTGCCTGTGATTTGCCACTAGAATTTTTCTTTAAAATGATATTAAAACAGTATTTAATTCACATGGTTTGGTGGAAAAATGAAGTGCCACAAAGGAGAGAACATAGGAAGAAATTGATAAATTACAGTTATCATTGTTCATATTACCATTATTAGAGTATTATTATTATTAAACTAAACCATTAATTATTAAACTTGAGCAAGTCTTCTCTGTCAAGAGATCAAGTGAGATGGCAGCGTAAGACTGGATAAATATTTTGCCAGCAACCTTTTTTTTTTAATCTGGGAAGTAGCCGTTTCTTTCCACTTCTTTTTAAAGCTAAACATTGTAAAAATTACAACCAGGTACCAATTCTTATATTATTAATTATGAATTTCAAATCTGTATTTTCTTCATATTTGTATCTCTTAAAACTTTATGTAAATCTTTGCCATTTATCAAAGTTTTAATAAAAGTGTTCTTTTATTAAATTCCCTTTCTCCTATAATATAAATCAATGTTGTATATATTGGTGGCATCAGCTTGTAGCCCTGTGACTCTTCTCTATGTAGAAGGCTGGCTAGAGATTTTCTGTTACATTATTTTATTATATAAGTCAGACTCAGTAAGTCTGCATGATAATAGTCTTCCTACATTATTTGAGAGGCATGTGCCTATCAAATTTATAGTTATCCTCTTTCTGGCAAAGTTATTCATCTGTTTTGCATAAACAAATAAACAGTTTGATGCAGAGAAAACAGATTATAAGAAGATATAACCACACTTCATTAGTGGTTATGTTATGTGTTGTTACCTAAATGGTTTTATTCTTTCTCTCATTTTTTAAAATTTGGTGATGAATGTATTCTTTAATGAACATAGATGCCCTTTAATCTAAAATCTCAAAACCTTTTTTTTTCAACTAAGTTTACACGTTGAGAGTTGTGCAATAGGTACTGAGAGGAAATATTTGAAAGATATGGCTGCATGACCCTAGAGTTGTCACAGTTTCAAAGACACCATCATGCTGGTGACAGTGACAGTGAGCAGCCCCCTGTGGAAAGAAGCTGCTTCTAAGCTGTGTTGCCAGTGTCCTATGACTCCTATTCATATAAGGCATCACTTAGTAACAAATGATTTCCAGAAACCATGATTCTTTAAAAATGCCAATATTCTAGCTGTAGCCGGCTGGCATCACGAAGGTGACGAAGACATGGGAATTGCTTTGCCTGTTTATTTCTACTTTATTTATAATTTATCAGGTTTTTTTCTTCTTATTTGCTTGAGGATCATAACCTGATTTATCTGCATATGTTCTCAGGTGTGGGCATGAGGGCAGGCATACACACTTTTTATTAATCTCAAAACTGCCTACCTTAAGAAATGACCATATCCTGGCAGTTATTATAGCTTTTGTATCCAGATGACCCTTAAACAACATGGGTTTGAATGCGCAGGTCCATCTACACGTGGATTTTTTTTCAGTAAATATTACACTAACTGTGCCTGTCTCTCTGGCCTCCTCTTCCACCTCGTCCACCTCTTCCACCTATTCCAACCTCTGCCACTCCTGTGATAGCAAGACCAAACCCGCCTCTTCCTCCTCCTTCTCAGACTACTTAATATGAAGAAGATGAGAAAAAAATACCTTTATGATGACCTACTTCAACTTAATAATAAATTTTCTTCCTTATTATTTTCTTAGCATTTTCATTTCTTTAGCTTACTTTATTGCAAGAATACAGTGTGCCATACATAAAACATACAGAATGTGTGTTAATCATCTGTTCATGTTATCACTAAGGCTTCTGGTCAACAGTAGGCAATTATAAGCTACATTTTCGGGGGAGGTGAAAGTTATAGGCGAATTTTTGACAGCACAGGGTGTTGGCCCCACTAACCTCCGAATTGTTCAAGGGTCAAGTGTACTTATTGCTAACAATGTAATACTTCCTTTGAAGCTTATAGTTATTTTAATTTTGTTATCGGTCATTTCAACCAGATTTTTGAGTACCTCTGTCTGCTTTCATTTCTCTTCTGCATAATGGGAATAATAATAGTAGTTCCTACCTTGGCGGGTGGACATGTAGATTAAATAAGATTATACATACAAAAAGTACTTATTACAATGTCTGTAAATGTGCAGTATGTTGTGCCTACTCCACCAAAAGCTTCAGTTAACTAACATTACCACTTCTATAATTACTACTGAGAATATATTAAAAGCACAGGCTATAAGGCACCTGTGATGATTCTTAGTAAGGAACACATTAGTATAAGTTCTCCTTGTCCCAGTTAGTTTCTCTGAGTATTAAAAATGTCTTTGGAACATGAATTCATAGTATTTTTCTATAATTCAAATACACTATCATATGGAAAGGTTTCAGGATTTTTTGTAATTTATGATTTCATATATCAGACATAAATCATGATTGCAGTGATCATGTAACATACAATAAAACATTTTATTTAGAACTTGTTTGGCAAATGTGGATTACTCAACCCAGCTTCGTGAGAAATGAACAGAGGTAGGAGTTTAGTTGTTGACTGTATTTTAGGATAAATAAAACGATGGCTCTAAGACACAGCAGATAACTTTGTTTCTAACTGAGTCATAGAACTACTTGCAAAAAATTTTACTTCTACCAAAAAAAAAAAAAAAAAAAAGATATATATGTAGGTTGCTTGGATTCTTCTCAATGTTTATATTTAAGGTATTTCATTTTTAAAAATGTAAATATGTTTCTTTTAAAAGAAATGTTTTCACTACAGTAATAGAAAACCACACATTAGAAACACCCAAAGCATAAATTTAAAATGTCATCAAGTTCTGAGTAAAAATTAAAGTAAATATGAGTAAAAATAATAAATCTAATTAATTTCTTTCTTTTTTCTTTTTTTTTCTTTTTTTTTTTTTTTTGTTTTGTTTTGAGATGGGGTCTTGTTCTGTCACCCAGGCTGCAGTACAGTGGCGCGATCTCGGCTCACTGCAAGTTCTGCCTCCCGGGTTCACACCATTCTCCTGCCTCAGCCTCCTGAGTAGCTGGGACTACAGGCACCCACTACCATACCCGGATAATTTTTTTTTTTTTTTTTTTTTTTTTTTTTTTTTTTTTTTTTTTGAGACAGAGTCTCGCTCTGTCGCCCAGGCTGGAATGCAGTGGCCGGACCTCAGCTCACTGCAAGCTCCGCCTCCCGGGTTCACGCCATTCTCCTGCCTCAGCCTCCCGAGTAGCTGGGACTACAGGCACCCGCCACCTCGCCCGGCTAGTTTTTTGTATTTTTTAGTAGAGACGGGGTTTCACCGTGTTAGCCAGGATGGTCTCGATCTCCTGACCTCGTGATACACCTGCCTCGGCCTCCCAAGGTGCGGAGATTAAATCTAATTAATTTCTAAAACTCCATATCTGAAAATAAAATCCTTATAAAAATGGCATTGAATAGGATCATCGGTAATATGGTGATATTTATCTTAATGCCATTGTTAAAATCATTTCTATCATTTCCATTCCAATCACTGTTTTATTTTTTAAATGTTGTATTTAGGTCATCATCCCCAATACTTCAAAGAATAAAACCAAAGCAAGCAAAATTAAGGCAGTTAGAACAGACCTAAAACTCAGAGAGGCGCTTCCTTCTCCTTCTCTTGGCTGGTGTTCGGTGCCAGAGAGTTACCATGAAGACATATTCTGGGAGTTTCTGTCAATGTCAGAGAATACGGGAATTTGAGTTATCTAGGAGTAGGTTTGCATTGCTTCCTTCTCAATGGTTCAGACGTCCCTGCTAAGCTCAGGAGAGTAGAGGTTTAAGGTCTTTTTATCTTGGGGAGGGACTGATTTTGATGTGCAGAAAATCCCACCTGCATCTAAGAAGGGAATCCCTGGAGGGATTCTTACCCTCCTAGGTCACCGTTCTGACTGAAATCATGTGGAGTACCACCATTAACTAGAACGTATCTCACCCTTTAGGAAACACCCTACTTGTCTTCCAACTCTGGAATCTAATTACTATGCCTTCTTATTAGTTGTCCTTTCCACATTATTATCTTGTCTGGGCAGCTCTTTTGAAAAAGCATTAACCCAAGGTTAACAATTTGCTACCTCAGCCATTTTATGTGCAGAAGAAACCAACACTCACAGCAGCAAACTTAAGACTCTTCAATTTTTATTGACTTATTCAATAAATATTAAATGTGCACTGACAATACCTGCTATGTAGCTGTTACATACCAAACTTCAGAAGAACACATTGTGGTTATTTCAACTCTAAATAGAATGCTGAATTAAATGTTTATTGACTTCAAATTGCAAGGGATGCATATTCAGATGTCTCTTTTTACCCAGTTAATATGTCAACATATATGTATCAGAAAATGAAGGAAGATTCACCAGTTCTTAGCAAGCTTCATACTTTCATGGGTTCTTCCTTTTCCTGTCTTGCTTTCTTTCTCTTCCTTTTTTTCTTTGGTATGTATGTATGTGTTTATTTATTTGGTAAAATTCAGGCTTCCTTGGCGTTTATCTGTTTTTGCATGACTGAAGACTGCATCTGCAAGGCTTCTTGAAGACTAGGCTCAGGAACTCTATATACTTCTGCCACATTCCATTGGTCAAACAAATCATCAGACCAGCCAAAAATCAAAGGGTGGGGAAATAAACCCTTTGATTAGAAGAGCAGTAAGATCCATTGCCAAAGGGCACACATAAATGTATGGCCTTTTATTGGTCTACCACACTGAGGTTACATATATTTACTTGGGTTCATCCCACAGTGGTGATTAGTGTGTTGTCATCACAGAACGGTTGTCTGAAGTCATCTTAAATGAGTCATTTCAACTGTTTATCTGGCTACAAGATGAATGTAAGGAATAGACTGTCCTCAAAACTGTTTCATGATATGTATGCTAGTCTGCTAGATACATGGTTTTGGGTTCAAAATGAAACACACACACATGCACACACATGAATATTCATGGTATAGAACAATTTTGACTCATCTATTTCAGTATTATTCAAACGTCTATTTTTTTTTTTTTTTTTTTTTTTTTTTGCCTGAGATGGAGTCTCGCTCCTTTTGCCCAGACTGGAGTGCAATGGCGCAATCTCGGCTCACTGCAACCTTCTGCTCCCAGGTTTAGGTGATTCTCCTGCCTCAGCCTCCTGAGTAGCTGGGATTACAGGTGCCCGCCACCACACCCAGCTAATTTTTTTTTTTTTTTGTACTTTTAGTAGACAGGGGATTTTGCTATGTTGGCCAGGCTGGTCTCGAACTCCTGACCTCAGGTGATCTGCCTGTCTCGGCCTCCGAAAGTGCTGGGATTACAGGCGTGAGCCACCACACTTGGGCCCTAATATTTTTATAAAGTGTACAAAGTTTCCATTTATAAGTAGTAGCTATATTAGTTTTATTTAATATTTTTCATCACATAAATTTTTTCATATAGCATTTGAGAGATATTAAGTTAGATATATTTTATAAAAGATAACAAAATAAACACCATTCTAAATAAAATTATATAATACCAGTAAAGTATTAATAACACTGTGTTATCTTTCATCTGTGTGATACCACTCATATTTCCACAGATAGAACAATTATTTTGTACTTTGTTTTTATCATTTCCATGATTTAAAAAAAAACCTGTAATTTCTCAGATTTTCTGCAAGATATCATTAAGCAATATATGATTTCATTTTTTTAAATTTGGGAATACAACAAAATGACATATATGATTTCTTATACTATATATAGTTTCCTATGTTATATAAAATTTCTGCAGAAATGTTTTTTATTTTTAAAATGTATTCTTTTTGTTGCCTGTACTTGTATCCATTTCTATTCCTGTAAATTGGTTCACTGTTGACTATATGTATCTATCTATTCTCTAGTATTTTCTTCTAGGCTTTTCTATTGCAATGCTGCAATAAAAATTCATGTACACATCTTCTAGTGCACGTTGCATATTTGTAGAGTTTCTCTAGTTTATACGCCAGATGGGAATTGCTGGATTGTAGCAAATGTGCTTGTTTAAATTCTTTCCATGATGCCAAGTTGTTTTCCATTTGATTATAAAATGTGCCACTATCAGAGTGTACCTTTCCTCACCAAAGTTGTAATTGCCAGATTTCTAACCTATTGTCCATTTGGGAAATTAAGTAGTATCTCATTGTATTCCTAATTACTATTTTCTGTTTACTGTTGAAGTGGATCATTATTTTATGTTTAAAGGAATTTGTGTTTCCTTTTCTGTGATTTGTACCTTTTACCCATTCTATTCAGTTGTTTTCTTTTTCTTGATTTTTAGAAATTCTATGTATGATGGTAATATCAGTCCTTTGTCATTTATGTTTATTCAAAGTATTTTCTCCCAGGTTGTAGTTTGTCTCATCACCCCTGGACTGAACGCAAATAGATTTTATTTCCATAGAGTAATTCCATATAATACAATACTCCCCTTTATGTATGAAGATGGTATTATTATACCATCCATTATTATTAATTCAGATAGATACCAATTTTTTCCATATAGTGCTGATATATCCAGCTATAATTCCTCCTCTAACAACCAGTTTACATTCATACAACTCCTGGGCAGGGTTATGAATACAGACTATAATTATGCAAAAATACTAAGCTAATATATAATTTGAATTAATTCCATGATTTTGGTTTTTTTTTTTTTTTTTTTTTTTTTTTTTTTTGAGGCGGAGTCTCCCTCAGTTGCCCAGGCTAGAGTGCAGTGGCATGATCTCAGCTCACAGCAATCTCCACCTCCCGGGTTCACGCCATTTTCCTGCCTCAATCTCCCAAGTAGCTGGGACTACAGGCGCCCACCACCACGCCTGGCTAATTTTTTTGTATTTTTAGTAGAGACAGGTTTTCACGGTATTAGCCAGGATGGTCTGGATCTCCTGACCTCGTGATCCACCCATCTCGACCTCCCATAGTGCTGGGATTACAGGCGTGAGCCACTGCACCCAGTCAATCTTGGCTTCTTTAGCAAGATTTACTATTTTAATTTTAAGTGCACAGATGATGATTTTTCTCTATTCATGTATAGGGGAAGATACACTTAAAATTAATCCCAAATTCACCCTACATTGTATCAAAATTTCTGAAACATTGGAAAATCTATGTCCATGGTACTATGTTAGTGAGTACAGGAATCTTCTCTTCAATAGGCCAAATATTCATCATTTTACCTGTTCATCAGCCATGTATAAGTCAATATAATCCACTTCATCCTAGCATAGTCCTAGATTGTATACCTTTTATATTCCATAAATTAACATATTTGAAAATTACCTTTATGTAATGTATGAGAATATATTTTATAGGACATAATATATTTTTATTTTTAGAAAAAAATTCAAAATTCAGAGAATAGCATAAAACATGTAAACACTGGGGTTATTAGCAGATCCCCTTTGATATTTTTGTGTTAATATAATAAAGTTTTGCAATTATTCTTCTTCCTTTACTTCTAACTCAATTTGAATATCCCACCACTTAAAAAAAAATGTTTTATTTCACTTACCACCCTTACAAATATTTTTAGAATATAACGGTATAATCTTTCTCAAGATGTATCATTCCATCACATGCAGTTAATAAATGTTTACTGTTCCAGGTCCTATGAAGGGAGCGATATATATATATAATTCATGATGTACATCTATCTCTCATGTACACATTGTTTACTATTCTGTAATGGCACATAGAAAATAACTGATGGACTGAGTTGTGAGGCTAGCTAAGTTGAAGGTGAAAATAAGCCATTTGGGGTGATTTATTGGTGGTCTCCTTTAAAAAAAAATGTCCTCAAAAAATTGTCCTCTTCCTGTATTCCTTCTAAAAATGGTCACTTTTTCTTTCCATGAACAACAAAATACTTGGAAGTAAAATTAAGCAATATTAGAACATAGTATTGCTTTTCTACTTTATAAAAGGAGAAAGACTAGTTTTGACACAGTAAATTGCAAACTATCACATGAAATTTTCCAAAATGTATTGGCTTTGTATGAGATATTAAGATATTGAATCCACACCTAAGAGAATAATACATTATAGTTTTCTATGCATCATCTTTATTAAGGCAATTAAAAATTAAAAGACACAAATATAGCTTATATTCTTACTCACTGTCCCTTCTCCCATATGCTCTTAATTTTAAAGTACCAACACAGGCATCCAACAAGTGCAGTTGCTTTTGCAAATAATACTTTATGTTCAAGTAGATGTCATTTTCTACTATTTGTTCACTGTCAGTTTAATGCATTTTAATATTATGTGTATTTTGAGCAACACTAATTCTATATATTTCTGATTCACATATACTGTAATCATCAGAAAACAGGTGTTTTCAGAAAAATTTCACGCCCAAAAATATACCGAGTTTTTAAAAAAATATTTTAACTACATTTCTTTTTTCTTTTAGTTTAGTTGTTTTGTTTCATTTAGTCTTGCTTTTGTGCTTGTTTTACTTTTGTTTGAAAACAGGAAGGGATTCCCTGCCAAGAGTAGATCAACTAAGAGCAAACATGTTGAATTTAGTTTAACATCACAAGCCCTGGAATTTTGAGTGAGTTATAACATGAATACAATCCCCATTAATTAGATTGTTTGGATAAAAATAGAGATTTGAGAATGTTAGAAATCCAGCTTTCTGCATGGTTTGTTCTTCACCACGGAACCAGTTTCCACCCTGTTGACACATCTGTACATTTTTCATGCCTGTCCTATTATTACCTGACTTATTCGTGGGTGTAATCTACCAACGTCAGCGTGGTAAATTACGAGCAGCAGCTTAAAGTAAACATCATTTACTCCTAAGAAATTATTTCCATATCACCCTTGGTTTTCTGCTTGGCATTTAAAAAAGAACCCTGCCCCCTTCCCACCTTTTTAAAAATAATCACCTGTCCTACATTTGAAATAACAAGGGCCTGCATTTCACCTCCTCTCGTCTGAGTGTGCCGTGCGCGGTGCTATGATTTATGACCTGCGCATCCGACACTCCCCATGCACTAACAACATGGCCGCTGCGTTTGAAATATATGCCCCAAATGAAAGTAAACACAACCTTATGATAGTCATGTCAGCACACAAGGAATTAAACACACACACGTTCTAATTTTTAGCTTTTGTTTTTGTATTATCTTTAATAATAGCGAAAACAGGTGGAGATCTATAAGTGGACAGATTTCGGATACTAGACAACGGCTCTAAAGGGAATCCTGTCGCCAAGAAAAAGGCGCATGGATATTTGGCAGACCGTCAACGTGGTTTCCACTAGTACATGACAGGGACTCATTACGGGCTTGCTGTTGCCTGTAAGCTGGTTTCTCTACCATCAACTGCAAGGCCAGAATGCCTGGTTCCAGATGCTCCCGCCAATTGACCGTAAAATTGCCACGCATTTCTGGCCAAGCCTGAGATTTTAAAAGCGCTACCCCCTCCCCTCAACACCCAAACCCCCAATTCCCTCTGAAAAGCTGCTCATTATTCTTCCTTTGCCCCCTGATCTAAGAAAGAAAAAAAAAAGAAAAAAGAAAAGAAAAAGAAAAAAAAAAAAAAACTTACTTCTGGAATCAATTAGAAATGTCTGCCCTTGATGAGGTTTGCACGTGAGTTTGGAGTTGTGAGACTGTGATAGTGGCAGCCAACAGCTGCAGTTTCAGGTGGTAAAATCTGAGAAGGAATTTTCCAGGGTTTATTTACCATCATAAAATTTTTTTAAATAGGCAAGACATGCAGGGAGACCGTCTTATATGCCTTTGAAAGTGAAGTTAAATTTGGATTATGTATTTATTTTATCCACAGCGAACAAACTGAAGATCTATGATGGGGCGATCTTTCGATTTCCCTTAAGAGTCTGTGTGAAATGGTTCTAAATACTGGAAATAGAGGTCCTCTTGCTAAAGGTTAATGGTAAAAGAGCATTTGTTATTTCTTCTGTCATATTAACTGTTTGACAAGTAAAGAGTCAAGGTTAATAGAAATCAAATCCATTTTCTGAAGATAATGTGAATTAACAAACTATTTATTTCCAAATACTAATTTAAACGCTCTCTGGGCTTTATTATGTCAATATGACCCAACTCATATTTACTGTATGACAGTACATATTCCACATGATTCATAATCTATAGTACTGTTCATCTTTGTATTTTAACACTTTCTCAATGATTTATTTAAACACATTTAAAAATAATCTACATAATATGTTTGCCTACTTTTTTTTTTATCACTAGCTATATACTTATCTAAGATATTTTTTAAAAAGAATTGCATTTGATGAGCTGCTATAAATTTATTTTTATTTATGTGTCTGCTTAAAATGTAGTAGCTACTGTTGCATGAAAATGTCATTTTCCTAAAGTCAAATTGAAAAGCATGGTAACAACTCAGCTATCTGGATTATCACCTGGCACTTCCAAGCATTTAGACTTTTCTTACAAGATACGATGTACATTATATGCACATGATATCCTTCCTAGATGTCTGCTTTTTTCTTCTGCTGGCTAAAAATCTGAGGCAATTTTATATGCACATTTTTATTACTAATCACTCATGCCTTTAAGAAATGCTATCAAATTCTCTTCACCCCTGAGAATCACTATTAAATACAGAGGTTGAGTTTCCTGAACTACCTCTTACTTCTATAATCAAGCTAGAATTTTAAGCATATGTTATATCTCTTTCAACTCTTGCAATTTCTTCTTACATAATGGTGGAGGGAGGTGAGTAGGGAAGATTTTGTTTTTGCTCCTCTGATATCATCTACATACTTAAAGACAGTAGAGATAAGTTTAAATTTGCATTTTCATGAGGACCATTTCTCGTTATGCAGACATTTGCCCATGATTTGTTTGGTTTCTAGAATGAAGATCACTACCTGCTATAACTAAGTGAATTCAACCTTATTATCAACTGTACCTAAACTATACTACAATTTTATTATAGCTATCTAATAACTTTTAAGTAGGCTGGAAAAATTAGCTGCTCAGAATACCTACTATCTCATGCATGCCACAATGAGCTAAATTTTGTTAAAAGGCATTTTTTGCCTAATAACTTGCTGGGCAGAGTAACACATACTAACAACAACAAGAGCAAGGAGAAATAACACTGAACAATGTTTAATTCCTATTTCTCCAAAATAATGCCTCATTTATTCCTCTCAATGTCCTCCATATGCTCAGCACATTATTGGTAAGCCAAACTTCCTTTTATTGAGATAAAATAATGAAACTATACACAGCCTTTAACAATATTCTGGAATTTACTTCCCTGTGATCAAATTGTCACAGAAAGGAAAAGTTGGCTAATTTGTTCATTCCTTTCCTCTGAGGTAAAATGCCCCTCATGCCAGCTTTTCCTAAATATGTTCAGATCTAAGAACAAAATCCAGCTCTTTTTGTTGAACCCATGAACAGTTGAAACATTCTCACTTGGGAGAAAACAGAAATTTACTCTCTCTGACTCTCAATATGTGTTTTCTTCCTAG
This sequence comes from Macaca mulatta, assembly GCF_049350105.2. NCBI lineage: Eukaryota > Metazoa > Chordata > Mammalia > Primates > Cercopithecidae > Macaca > Macaca mulatta. The sequence goes on from NC_133408.1 coordinate 112,917,050, forward strand.
GTATTAGGTGTGACTGTAAGCTCTCTAAATATGAGAGAAAAGCAGCTAGCTACCAGAGAATTACTGTTTAAAACTCTTATCCACCTCTAATAACTTTGCTGTTTAAGCGGCGTCACCTTCTCTACATGCTTACATACTCCAAGGATGGATACAGATTAAAAGCTAATATGGATTTTTATACAATTTTTGCTTTTATGTTAACTGATTTTATATTTGCTGAATATTTACCAAAACTCAATATTTATAAATAATTTTATTTGATTTAGTGTACAGCACAAGAAGGTATAATAATATCCTCCCTGCAGGGTGTTTGTCTATGACACTATCTGACACTAGATTGGTCTATCCTTAAACAAGTATTTAATTTACTGTGATGAAATGGAGAAAAAACTGGACCCAGTTTCCAGAAACACAGTTAGTATAAATTAACATTGTGAGAAAAGCCACTTAATTCTCAGTTTCACCATTTGTGAAATCAAGAGAATAATCAGTGTTTAATATTTCATATTGGATGTGTGATATAAAAAAATTAAGTAAATAGTTATCATTTGTTCACATTTCATATGGTGTGGCTGTGTCCCCACCCAAATCTCATCCTGAATTTTAGTTCCCATAATCCCCCCATGTCATAGGAGGGACCCAGTAAGAGGTAATTGAATAATTGGGGGAGGTTACTCCCATCTTGTTCTCATGATAGTGAGTTCTCACCAGACCTTATGTTTTAAAAGGTGCTTTCCCCACTTCACCTGACACTCATTCTTTCTTCTGCCACCCTGTGAAGAGGTGTCTTCTGCCATGATTGTAAGTTTCCTGAGGCCTCCACTGCCATGCAGAACTGTGAGTCAATTAAACCTCTTTTCTTTAGAAATTATCCAGTCTCGAGTATTTCTTCATAGCAGCGTGAGAATGGGCTAATATACCATTCATATATTACTTCACTGAGAAGAATAGGATTTCTAGGAACCTGTGAGAAATAAGCGTAGAAGTTAGGTCTATCAGATTTTTTTGGTATATGGTGTTTAAGCACATAAAAACAAAATGGAGAGAATAGTGATTCTAATTCTACTTTTCAAGATTTTAACTGTGTCTCCATGTAATCACCACCATGCCCTTTCAACCTGTAAAGTCAATCTATAAAAATGAATAATCAAAGTAGACAAAAAACATTTTGCTTGCTATAAATCTGGAAAGGATGGCACTTACAGTGGTTCCAGGTAAGTTAAAATGAACTCAAATTGTCAGAGGGGAGCCAGGGACAAATTTGTTATTGGGAGAAAGTTGGATATTGAAATACCAAAGCCAATATCTTTGATGTAAATGACAACAGGTGTTAAAGAAGGTTTTCTGAGAGTCCTTGTGCCAAGAACTGATGATAGGCCTGTATATAAAACATTTAGCAAGATGATTATTGTCCATGTGCCTCTAGTAAAAGCTTCCAAAGGTATATATTCCTTCCATGTTGTACTCATAAAGTGTTACTTATAAATCATTGAGGTGTCACTCATAGAAAGAAGTCACAATGTGAATCACATTAGTGGTTTATAATAAGCATGTGGAAGTGTTTAATCAAAATGCATTAGGCAGCTAATTTAGAAGAACTTTGAGGTTCTATTTTCCACTTTTTTATTAGTGACACTATGTAGAAATCACGGTGCAATTTTTTTTTCAGTCTGCTAAATATTCTTCATATGATTGCTGAAGGCTATGGATAACTTTTGCATGTGATTTTCATTTGCTGTTCAACCCACCAAAATAATGGACTTATTTCAACCTGCAGTGGAGCATTTAGCTACAGCTTATTCCATTGTTCCATAGGAAAACCTTCACGTGAAAGGCAGAGTGATGCTATACTCATATTTAACTCTAGTAAAAACAGCCTTAAAAAGTAGATCCTCTGACTGTACAGATACATTAGTGTTACAAAGCAGAAATGGAAAGAAATTAGCCAAAGCTATAGCAGAAAAATACAAATTTGAGAAGAAGCATTGCTGAATAATTATAATGGATATTCCAAGGCATTTAATTTTACTTAAGATTTTCAAATTTGTGTTACGGTCTTCATACAGCTTTCTTTCATTTGATCCTGAAGTCATTTTTTTTCTGGCAATATCATTTTTCTGGCTTCTTTTTTCCTATTGGTGCCTAAACAGTTTCATGTATCATTCAATGCAATTTCACTTGCTTATCTCTGGCCAGGATCACTTTAAGTAGAATGTGTTTGACTTTAGCACTATATTGATGTATGTTGATGGGGGTTTCTCCCAAGACAAAGGATACAGATGAATGAGTTCAGGTGTCCTTTGGAGTTGGAGTTGAGTCATTAGGATATGGACCTTTGGGAGAACACGAGTCTGTGCTAAACTATTCCTTTTGGATTACATGTCAATGGGGATTCTGTGTTCTTCCCATCTCTGATATAATATTACCATTAATACAAAAGGGCAATAACATCATGATAAACATCAAAGGTACCGTGGAAGATCAAAAGTCACGAAGAGTAATAGTTAACTTCAGGAAAATGTCTTTGAGATCAAGAGCTGAGTAAACTATATTTAGTAAGAGTAAAGGCAAGCAAAGTTATAAGCAGTTGCTTTTGACATAAAGATAAGGTTTATCTCCCATCAATATCCTCCATCTTGTGTCAAGGTGATGGTGATACTGTATTTAATAAAGTATTTATATAGACTGCATTTAATTTAGTTTCTTATCAGTCAACAGGTTCCAGACTGAAACAAACTCAGGAGTCATAAGCTAAATACAATACTTGGTTATACTTTGCTTGATCTGCACAGAGCTATTTATTTTTAAATTAAAATTTTATAGTTTACCAGTGTTTTTAAATCAGGAGATTATAAGAACTTGGATAGTGGTTTCTCTTGAAAAATTCAAAGATCTGGCCACACCGAGCCCACATTTCCTTGGGACATCAATGAGTTGGGACTGAGGACGTTTTTGAGTCATGAATTGTCTTCTAGGCTAGATTTTAATTATTTTAGGCTATAAGACATCAAGTAGGCTAGACATATAGAGGAGACAGATAAAATTATAAATCCCTGTGGCTTTCAGACATAGAAGTAAATAACGAACTTTCTGTCATGGATTAAAGAAGCATGTTTAAACATTAGATGAAAATAAATGGAGCTGTTTTCAGCTTTCATCAGTTGTGCTATTTTACAAGTGGGAGAAACCTAATTATCTAGTTTGGCATTTACAATTTACAAATGTGCTCTGTCTTTAAGAGGTTAAGTTTCCTGACCAGTTACATGGTTAGTGAAGAGCCAGGAAATGGATTCAGGCCCTTTAATATATGTATGAATATATGGTTGTATGTGCATACAATTGGACAGGAATTATACACAAAAAGAGGGTAACATTGGAATCCTCTGGGGAGAAGAATTGCAATACAGGAAAATGGATAGAGAAGAGAACTTTTCACAGAGTCATTTAAAATTTTATTCATCTTAATATAGTACCTACATTCACCTTAATGTATTACCTACTTATATTCAAATGGATATAGAAAAGAACTTTTCACAGAATCATTTAAAGTTTGATTCACCTTAATGTCGTACCTATTTAAAAAAGAGCATATATTTACACTCCAAAAAGTCATTTTTCCATGAATGGGAAATAAGTATAATACATAAAATATAAATTTAGATATACAAAATAGTTACTTAAAACACTATTAATTTAAACAAGTGGATCTAATTTTAAAATCATGATAATAATAAGATACAGTTCAATTCAGACAACTTTTTTTTTTTTTTTTTTTTGCTTATATTCAGCACTAAAATAAATGTTTTCCAAAGCCATATATTGCTTAGGGTTCAAGCTGATTTTTGGATTTAGCTCTTGAATAACTTTTAAAATTAACATCTTGATTAAAATAAAATGGTTGGATATTTCTGAGTATAACTTTTTTATTGTATTTTTTTTTTACTTTTATAAGATTTGTGATAGAAAAATAAGGAGGCTTGAAGTATAAAGAAGGGTGACAATACTGTGTTCCTTTTACATAGTATTATTTAAGAAAGATAAGTGAAAATAAATATCAATTGAAAACACCCTAATGAAAAAGGATTAAATAATGGCCTGTTTTACAATTAAATCCTAAGCACAAAACACTTGAAACACTATAATGTTTAAATGTTGGAAATAGGTGTTATGAAAAAACGAATCTACAAAGCCCAAGTTATTTACTAAATAAAGTACTTGGGACCTAGACCAAATAATGCTGTCACCTCTTTCCCGATGGAATTTGAGTGATTACATCTGTCTTAGCAAAAGTGGTTTGGTTTATCTTAATGTAGAGTCCATGTAATGCTTATATTACATTGTTTACATTGCTGATTGAAAGTTAATATACTGTGTATACAGTTTGAGATGCCTGCTTCCAGTTTGAAAAGCATAGCTTTTATATGGCAAAAATACTATCATTTGGTTTCAAAACTTATCTGAATTTAACACAATTTTTGGCTATACCAACAAAATGGGAATCAGTGTTTTCTTGATATTAACAACAAAATGTACTTCAATGACTATCTCTTTGCTTTAAAAGGAAAATGTTCAGCTATATTGACCAATAATTGTACTAACGCTTTTAATAAGGGTTAATATATTGGACTTAAAACATTGATGTTTAATTTCCCTCGCTCGGATTAATAGATCCATCCATTACTCACATACTCAAAAAAATATTAAGTACCAATTTTGTGAGGGAATTGTTATCATAGTAATTAGGAACAGAGAGTCAGGACTCATACAAATCGAGGTCCTGGCTTTGATATTTATCAGATGTGTGAATACAGATAAGTAAGTTATCAAGCTGTCTGCAGATAATAATATTGACCCTTTAGGATTGTTGCAATAATTAAATGAAATTCTGTGTAGAAAGAGCTCAGGGTAGATGGCAAATATTTAAAAATTGCTAACAACAACATCATCAGTGCCAAGCATCAAGACAGATATTGGGGAGAATGTAGCAAATTAAACATTTCCCCAGTCTTTAAGAATCTGGAGGATCAAGTAAAATAGTAATTACACTAGAGCTTGAAAAATGCTATGTTAATGTTATGCACAGCACACTCTGAAAGAACATAGAGGGGAAACAAATAATCCAGCTGTGGCATGTGATAAGATTTCCTGAGGTGGTGATTTGTATCTTGAGTGTGAGTTCACCATGTTCCTTTCACAACTGAAGCGTGTGAGGGAGGGCATCCAGACGAAGCTTGGGCTAAGACCAGGAGTAGAGAAACTGCTCACTGTGTTGGGGAACTGAAAATAGTTCCTTAGGGCTGAAGTGTTCAGTAAGATGGGAAGAAAAGCAAAAGAAAAAACTAAAAAAATGATGAAGAATGATATCAGAAAATGCTGTGTATTGAGTGTACTTAAGGGACTTGGAATTTTGTTCTCAGGGCATTCTGTTGATGTGATTGAAGAATTTTAAGCATAGGAACCATTTGATTAGATTTGTATTTTTGTGTTTATAAAGAAGAAATTGGTGGAGGTAGGTAAAGACAGGAAAACCTATTACAAATATATTTTAGCAAACGTGGAAAGATGTGACAGTGGCTTGAACGAGGACAGTCACTCTTAAGGATAGAGGCAGATAACCAGAAAATGGAGAGATTTAGGATAATTGATCTCATTCTTTGCATATCAAGAAAACAACAGTCTCAATAGGGAGTTAAAACTAATCAATGTAATAGAATAAGGTAACACATTCAAATAAAATGTTGACAAATGTTTTATTTAAGTTTAGGGATATATTCAACCAATGAAAAAGCATCATACTACTCAAATGCATTTACCATATTTCTAAAGGAAAAGTCTTCTCTTGAAAGCAAAGAAAATCTGCATCCACATGCTTTTGGGTTTTTTGTTTTTGTTGTTTGTTTTTGTTTTTGTTTTGAGATAGGATCTCACTCTGTCACCCAGGCTGGAGTACAGTGGTACCATCCCGACTCACTGCAGCCTCCACTTCCCAAGCTCCAGCAATCCTTACACCTTAGCCTCCTGAGTGGCCGGGTACAGGCATGCACCAGGATGCCTGACTAATTTTTATATTTTTGGTAGAAACAGGGGTTTGCCATGTTTCCCAGGCTGGTCTCGAACTCCTGAGCTCAAGCAATCCGTCCGCCTCAGTCTCCCAAAGTGCTGGCATTACAGGAGTGAGCTACAACACCCAGCCTAGCATCCACGTTTTAAGTTTTAAATTATAAAATGTTTTTACTATGAATATTAGATCTAGATAGAAAACAATTGGTCCTGTTGCAAAATAAGCTGCTTTGACAACTCAGTAAGTGTTGCTTTAGCTTTTTGGAGAAAAGACTAAACATTTTTAAAGCAATTAGTACATAAATATTGTAATTATATATTTATGCAATTTATTTATTCAACAAATATTGTTGAGTGCCTTCTATGTGCCATACATTGTTTAGATGCTTCAGGTATATCAGTTACCAAAAATATGCATCATTTTCTAAATGAGTAATCAAGAAATTCTTGACTTACTCTCAAACTTGGAATTTTATATTTTTAATTTATATCAATCCCCGTGTCTGACAAGTGTCTATTTTTAAGTTCCCATATCTGTAAAAATAAAATGATAGCCAATGTCTTCCAGTTAGTTTTATGGATACTTAAAGGGAAATATTATTATTGTTTCCTACATCTCATTTTCCTTGTGTACATGAGAGAATGAGTACAAATTTCAACTTTTAAACTATGTTTGTTTAAGACATACTACAAGAAAGGCAAGTTTTGTCCATTATTTCAATACTAGGTAATAAATGGATCTCTCTCCTTCCCTTTCTGTGATTCAAAATCACTTTTGAAAGGTAGGCACTAACACCAAATACAATTTTATTAGAGGCTTTGTGGTTAATATTACAGCAAAATGTAAGCTGAAACCACAAAGCTCATGTCATTTTCAAGAATATACAGAAAAAAATAAAACAGCAGTGAGATGAAGCAAAGAGGTTGGTAACAAGCTGTGAATGTGACTCAGAATTTTGGTGTTACTCTTGTAATTTGATCCTTCGAATTATATTTCTATACCTGATAGTAATAAGTCCTGAAAGACTAAGATATTATAAATGCCAAAAAGTAAACCTGTATCTACTAAAAATTCTTTTAACTGTTTCTCCAGCCCCTTTCATTCTAAAATTTCTTAATCCTAAGATTTGGGGCTGTCTGCCTTATATTTCACATCGCTTAGAGGTATCCTGGGATTGGGATAAAAAATGAGTTAAATATTTGACACAAAGTTGTCTATAATTATTTCAGTAAGATATTGAAAGCTTGAGTTAAAATAAGGGTGAATAGGAAGGTAAACTCTTTGGCAGAAAGGGAATTTTCTGTTAAAGATATTACTACATTCTGTCATTAAAGGGACATAACAATTAATAAAAAGAATTGATCATTTTACAGTGGCGATTGGGGAGATACATTATCACACCAATATACAATTGAACATGATGTCTTCAAAATCTGAATATCATATAAATTTTGGATTCCAATTGTTGCTACAGGAAAATATAAATGTATAAATTTTCTTACGGTTTTCCATTTGTATAATATTAGGCACCTTTTCAGATATTGCCAGAAAAACATTCATAAAAGGGAATGACACTACTATTTACTATCAAAAGTCTGCTGCATTCTAAGTATACATTTTCATTTACTCCCCACAGAGGCTTTTAGTACCTATTATTAACCGCACTTCTCAAATGAAGACGTTGAGGCCCAGAGAATTAATGAACTTATCCAAAGTCATGCAGTCATAAGTTGTAGGGGTAGAATTCAGATCAATTTTCTGTCTGTATTTTTTTTGCAGCTATATCATACTCCCACATAAAGAGTAAAAACCATGACTATGTTGATCAGAAAATTAATACAGATGATAATTCTTTTTCTAAATATGTATCTAATGAAATAAACTTTTTAATATATATTTGTACAAAATCAGGAGAGAAAACCCAAATCTGTTAGTCATAAAATATTTCCATTCCAAACATTGGTATTGATGAACCTGACTAAAACCTTGAAGAAAATGATACAATGAGGTTGAATATAAAGCCTTTCTCTCGATATACTAGCAAACCTGGTTCTGACTAATGGGAGGAGAAAAGGGATGGTTTGGATGGGCAGGGAGTTTACCAATGAAGTCATTAGCAATGGATTTTAAAGATGAACATACTTTCCTTCAGTACAGAAGAATTTGGAAAACACTTATGAATTCATTTCAGGTTGATTTTGGAACAACAATTTTGACCTTTCTCTCCCTCCTTTGTTTCCTGATCTTCACAACATTGCACACTTGCAGCTTTTACTCCTGCCTTACTGACTACGGCTTTCTCAGCTGCTAGAGACTTCTTTTCTTCCCAATCTCTAAGTCTCTTAGTGTTTCAGGACTTAATCCCCCCACCCTTTTTTTTTTTTTTTTTTTTTTTTTAACTCTGTGGTTATCTACTCTCAGCTTACTGGAGGCAATTCACTCAGTCCCATGAGTTTAAGTGCTTTCTAAGTGCATCCTATGATTCATCCTGTGACCTAGGCAGAAGACTTGAAAGCAAAGTGAGCATTCATGGCGGGATACTGATAAGGTTTGGCTGTGTCTCCACCCAAATCTCATCTTGAATTGTAGCTCCCATTATACCTACATGCCATTGGAGGGACTCCATGGGAGGTAATTGAATCATAGGGCAGATGTTCCCGTGCTGTTCTCATGATAGTGAATATGTCTCATGAGATCAGATGGTTTTATAAAGGTCAGTTCCCCTGCACACAACCTCTTGCTAGCTGCCTTGAAAGACATGCCTTTGCTCCTCCTTCGCCTTCTGCCATGATTGTGAGGCCTCCCCAGTCATGTGGAACTGTGAGTCCATTAAACTTCATTCCTTTATAAATTACCCAGTCACTTGGGAATGTCTTTATTAGCAGCATGAGGAGAATGGACTAATATAGTAAATTGGTGCTGGGTGGTGGTGTGCTGCTGTAAAGATACCTGAAAATGTGGAAGCAACTTTGGAACTGTGTAACGGGCAAAGGTTGGAACAGTCTAGAGGGCTCAGAAGAAGAAAGAAAGACATGGGAAACTTTGGAACCTCGTAGAGACTTGTTGAATGGCTTTAACCAAATGCTGATAGTGATATGGACAATAAAATCTAGGCTGAAGTGGTCTCAGATGGAGATGAGGAACTTCTTGGGAACTGGAGCAAAGGTGACTCTTGTTATGCTTTAGCAAAGATACTGATGGCATTTTGCCCCTGCCCTAGAGATCTGTGGAACTTAAAATTCAGAGAGATGATTTAGGGTATCTGCCACAAGAAATTTCTAAGTAGAAAAGAATTCAAGAGATGACAGAGCATAAAAGTTTGGAAAATTTGCAGCCTAATGATGCAGTAGAAAAGAAAAATCTATTTTCTGGAGAGAAATTCAAACTGGCTGCAGAAATTTGCATAAGTAACGAGGAGCCAAATGTTAATCACCAAGACAAGGGGAAAATATCTCCAGGGCATGTCAAAGACCTTCACAACAGCCCCTCCAGTCACAGGCCAGGAGGCCTAGGAAAGAACAATGGTTTCCTAAGCTGGATCCAGTACCCTCCTGCTGTGTGCAGCCTCAGCACTTGGTGCCCTGTGTCCCAACCCCACCCCCCTATAGCTAAAAGGGGCCAAGATACTGCTCAGGCCATGTCTTCAGGGTGTGCCAGCCCCAAGCCTTGGCAGCTCCATATGATGTTTGTCCTGTGGGTGTGCAGAAGACAATAATTGAAATTTGGAAACCTCCACCCAGGTTTCAGAGGATATATGAAAACACCTGGTTGTCCAGGCAGAGGTGTGCTGCAGGGGTGGAGCCCTCATGGAAAACCTCTGCTAGGGCAGAAGGAAACTGTGGGATAGGTGACCCTACACAGAGTCCCCACTGGGCACTGCCTTGTGGAGCTGTGAGAAGAGGGCCACCATTCTCCAGACGCCAAAATGATAGATTCACTGACAGCTTGTACTGTATGCATGAAAAAGCCACAGGCAATGCCAGCCCATGAAAGCAGCTGGTAGGGGTGCTGTACCCTGCAAAACCACAGAGGTGGAGCTGCCCAAGACCACAGGAAGCCATCTCTTGCATCAGAGTAATGGGGATATGAGACATGGAGACAAAGGAAATCATTTCAGAGCTTTAAGATTTGACTGGCTAGTCAGATTTCGGACTTCCATGGGGCGAGTAAACCCTTTGTTTTGGTCAATTTATCCCATTTGGAACAGGTGTATTTACCCAATGCCTATACCTCCATTGTATCTAGGAAGTAACTAAGTTGCTTTTGATTTTATAGGCTCATTGACAGAAGGGACTTGCCTTATCTCAGATGTGACTTTGAACTGTGGACTTTTGAGTTAATGCTGAAATGAGTTAAAACTTAGTGGGACTATTGGGAAGGCATATTTGGTTTTAAAATGTGAGGACATGAGATTTGGGAAGGGCCAGTGATTGAATTATATGGTTTGGCTGTGTCCCCACCCAAATCTCATCATGAATTGTAGCTCCTATAATCTGCACATGTCCTGGGAGGGATCTAGTAGGAGGTAACTGAATCATGGGGATGGATTTCCCATGCTGTTCTCATGATAGTGAATAAGTTTCATGAGATCTGATAGTTTTATAAAGGGCAGTTCTCCTGCATACATGCTCTTGCCTGCTACCATGTAAGACATGCTTTTGCTCCTCCTCTACCTTCCATCATGATTGTGAGGCCTCCCCAGTCGTGTGGAACTATGAGTGCATTGAATCTCTTTCTTTTATAAATTACCCACTCTCGGTTATGTCTTTATTAGCAGCATGAGAATGAACTAATACAATTACACACTGGGAGATGGAATCTTACTGCAATTATGGGGATGAAGGCATTTTGTTTTCCTCTGCAGTTAGGTGAAGCATGCAGTATTTAGTCCCTAGCCTGATACAGGTGCTGAGCAATAGCAGCAGCAGTGGAGATTTCACAAGAATATTCCCAGCAAGTAATTATCATATGGGAATACATGAAGGGGCCTTCCTATTGAGGGCAAATCTTTTAGTATGGAAGTAATCTGCTGCTGAAATAGACCTTTGTGACAGGGTTAAGGAGAGGATGGCTGCTCCTAATTTTATTTTTAAAAGAACAAAACATATAAGCAAGGTTTTACATTGTAGGTTCAAGTCATAAAAGAGGGGAAAAAACACTGAGTAAATAATGTATGATTGATTTATAAATAATATGACTTATAAATGGTCAACATACTATATAATACCATGCATTTATAATATATAAATAGCAAATAATATGTATAAATAAGAGTTATAAATGAATGGCTTATTTGTGTGTTTGTTTATTTGTTTGTTATTGCCCTTATTTCTTATCTCTTGACCTGCAGAGTTTATGTAGCCCCAACTTTGGTATGTAGTAAGAAGTCTCTGGCACCTCTAAAAAGCTGACTTTGAATTTTGTCAAAGACCTTTTCTGCATCTATTGAGATAATCATGTAGTTTTTGTCTTTGGTTCTGTTTATATGCTGGATTATGTTTATTGATTTGTATATGTTGAACCAGCCTTGCATCCCAGGGATGAAGCCCACTTCATCATGGTGGATAAGCTTTTTGATGTGCTGCTGGATTCAGTTTGCCAGTATTTTATTAAGGATTTTTGCATCGATGTTTATCAGGGATATTGGTCTAAAATTCTCTTTTTTTGTTGTGTCTCTGCCAGGCTTTGGTATCAGGATGATGTTGGCCTCATAAAATGAGTTAGGGAGGATTCCCTGTTTTTCTATTGATTGGAATAGTTTCAGAAGGAATGGTACCAGCTCCTCCTTGTACCTCTGGTAGAATTCAGCTGTGAATCCATCTGGTCCTGGACTTTTTTTTGGTTGGTAGGCTATTAATTATTGCCTCAATTTCAGAGCCTGCTATTGGTCTATTCAGGGATTCAACTTCAAAATTCAACAGCCCTTCATGCTAAAAGCTCTCAATAAACTAGGTGTTGATGGAACATATCTCAAAATAATAAGAGCTATTTATGACAGACCCACAACCAATATCATACTGAATGGGCAAAAACTGGAAGCATTTCCTTTGAATACTGTCACAAGACTGGGATGCCCTCTCTCACCACTCCTATTCAACATAGTGTTGGAAGTTCTGGCTAGGGCAATCAGGCAAGAGAAAGAAATCAAGGGTATTCAGTTAGGAAAAGAAGAAGTCAAATTGTCCCTGTTTGCAGGTGACATGATTGTATATTTAGAAAACCCCATTGTCTCAGCCCAAAATCACCTTAAGCTGATAAGCAACTTCAGCAAAGTCTCAGGATACAAAATTAATGTGCAAAAATCACAAGCATTCCTATACACCAGTAACAGACAGAGAGCCAAATCATGAATGAACTTCCATTCACAATTGCTTCAAAGAGAATAAAATACCTAGGAATCCAACTTACAAGGGATGTAAAGGACCTCTTCAAGGAGAACTACAAACCACTGCCCAGTGAAATAAAAGAGGACACAAACAAATGGAAGAACATACCGTGCTCATGGATAGGAAGAATCAACACTGTGAAAATGGCCACACTACCCAAGGTAATTTATAGATTCAATGCCATCACCATCAAGTTACCAATGAGTGTCTTCACAGAATTGGAAAAAACTGCTTTAAAGTTAATATGGAACCAAAAAAGAACCCACATTGCCAAGACAATCCTAAGTCAAAAGAACAAAGCTGGAGGCATCACACTACCTGACTTCAAACTATACTACAAGGCTACAGTAACCAAAACAGCATGGTACTGGTACCAAAACAGAGATATAGACCAATGGAACAGAACAGAGTCCTCAGAAATAATACCACACATCTACAGCCATCTGATCTTTGACAAACCTGAGAGAAACAAGAAATGGGGAAAGGATTCCCTATTTAATAAATGGTGCTGGGAAAATTGGCTAGCCATAGGTAGAAAGCTGAAACTGGATCCTTTCCTTACTCCTTATATGAAAATTAATTCAAGATGGATTAGAGACTTATATGTTAGACCTAATACCATAAAAACCCTAGAAGAAAACCTAGGTAATACCATTCAGGACATAGGCATGCGCAAGGACTTCACGTGTATCACACCAAAAGCAATGGCAACAAAAGCCAAAATTGACAAATGGGATCTAAGTAAACTAAAGAGCTTCTGCACAGCAAAAGAAACTACCATCAGAGTGAACAGGCAACCTACAGAATGGGAGAAAATTTTTGCAATCTACTCATCTGACAAAGGGCTAATATCCAGAACCTACAAAGAACTCAAAGAAATTTACAAGAAAAAAATGAACAACCCCATCAAAAAGTGGGCAAAGGATATGAACAGACATTTCTCAAAAGAAGACATTCATACAGCCAACAGACACATGAAAAAATGCTAATCATCACTGGCCGTCAGAGAAATGCAAATCAAAACCACAACGAGATACCATCTCGCACCAGTTAGAATGGCAATCATTAAAAAGTCAGGAAACAACAAGTGCTGGAGAGGATGTGGAGAAATAGGAACACTTTTACACTGTTGGTGGGATTGTAAACTAGTTCAAACGTTATGGAAAACAGTATGGTGATTCCTCAAGGATCTAGAACTAGAAGTACCATGTGACCCAGTCATCCCATTACTGGGTATATACCCAAAGGATTATAAATCATGCTGCTCTAAAGACACATGCACACGTGTGTTTATTGCAGCACTATTCACAATAGCAAAGACTTGGAATCAACCCAAATGTCCATCAGTGACAGACTGGATTAAGAAAGTGTGGCACATATACACCATGGAATACTATGCAGCCATAAAAAGGATGAGTTTGTGTCCTTTGTAGGGACATGGATGCAGCTGGAAACCATCATTCTCAGCAAACTATCACAAGAACAGAAAACCAAACACCGCATGTTCTCACTCATAGGTGGGAACTGAACACTCGGACTCAGGAAGAGGAACTTCACACACTGGGGCCTATTATGGGGAGCGGGGAGGGGGGAGGGATAGCATTGGAAGTTATACCTGATGTAAATGACGAGTTGATGGGTGCTGACGAGTTGATGGGTGCAGCACACCAACATGGCACAAGTATACATATGTAACAAACCTGCACGTTGTGCACATGTACCCTAGAACTTAAAGTATAATAATAATAATTAAAAAAAGAGCTGACCTAAAGTCTTAAAAGTAATTAAGTTGAACATCCCTAAGTCAAAAATTCAAAATCTGACATGCTCCACAATCTAAAAATTTTGAGTACTGATATGATACCACAACTGGAAAATTCCACACCTGACCTCATGTGACACGTGATGGGTCACGGTCAAAATGCAGGTGTGTAACACACAATTTATTCAGCCTTTCCAGGGAAAAATAAAATTATCTTCAGGCTATGTGTATAAAGTGTATATAACATAAATGAATTTTGAGTTTAGGCTTGAGTTCCATCCTCAAGAAACCTTATTGTGCATATGCAAATATTACAAATCCAAAAAAAATCGGAACCTCTAAATACTTCTAGTCTCAAGCAACTTGGATAAGGAATATTCAACTTGTACTTATATCTGTGCTATGTTCATTCCATCTATGCCTCAGTCACAGTCACTTGTTGATATCCAATAACTTATGGGCTGAATTATAAATTTAACAGATTATTTACCTTTTGCTAAGTATCATTAATGAATATAGCAATTCCTAGAGAATGAGGCTAAAAATTATTATTGATACTTGGTTTAAAAAGATTGCTTAAAAAAAATCATGCCCTCATTAACTAATGTCATTGGATTAATGATAGCTGAACACAGGAAGTTTTGGGGGGATTTTTGCCTAAGGTATTTTCTTTAAGGATAAAGGGATATTGGTATCCCTAGATTTTTACATCATTTTCATACAGGGGTGGGAAAGATACTGTAAACAGTCTATATAACTTTAATACATTTAATTTCTTCAATGGAACTGCCCTAACATTCTGCATAAAAGGCAGCAAGCCCTATTTTTCAATAATGAAAACTCATCTCTGACATAAAATGTTGCACATTGACCAAGTGTGGAGTAGACTCTTCTGACATAATTCTAGCTGACCAACCTCTGGCATTATGTTTGGGTTTTGTTAGATATACGTATATGCATAATCACACTGTATAAGCAGAAGTACTTAAATTAAATTGTATTTATCCTTAAATAACTCCTTGTTAATTACAACCATGTCTTCAAATTTTAAAAAAATGATAGCATTCCATTCGGATGTCTAATTATGTAAATAGTAATAAGTATGATTTTACACAAACTTTGTCTTCTGTGTCAGGGCTTTGTGTGATGAATTCTGGCCCTGTAGATATTTTTGCAGGCCCCTCAGCATGAATTGTTCAACTATTATTCATGATCTGGGATATTTCTCCCTCTTTCTCCTATCTCTCTTGTAGGACTTACTCATGGTTAGTCTGGTAGGTGATCACTATTGCTTGAAAGAGCTATAGAAGAGCAGTGGTTTCCATAGCCTGCACTTCCACTACTGCAGTCACGTGGAGAAATTATAAGGTGCTGATTCCAATACATAAGATCTTTAGACACAAACTTTCCGTGTGTTTCTACTGTTTAGCTAGGTATAAAAATGTATCTGCAGAACTGAGGCTGCACCCCACTTGCCAACCAACCTTCTACACCCCACATTGTTTGAGGTATAAATGCTTATTTTACCGTTAAACATATAAAAGACACTGTGTAGTTTGTATTTTGACGAGTGAAGCATGTAAATTGAAGGTAACATTGAAATGCTGCAAGATTAGAGCACCCTTTTCCAGAGGAAGAAAAGTGGCCAGTAGTTACAAGAGGTTAAATGAGTAGTACAAGTGGAATGACAATTTTGGGAGTAAATTCAACTAGCTGTATATAGCCCTTCAGTCCTTCCTCCCTTTGCACAGTGGTAAATCTTTAGAAATATTATATATATTTTACTAATGTGTCATAAAGTTGTTTCAATTTTTAGGAACTACAGCAATGCTAGGTCTCCCAGTACCTGAACAGAGACTGCATTGGGGAAAGAGGAAATTTGTACCTATGGAAGACTTATGAAGGTACATTTCTATTAAACGTTGACTTTAAATTAAATAACCTAAGAGGATCAGAGCATCACAATGCCAAATCTCAAAAACAGAAACTTAGCTGCAAAACTTTTTGCTTAACAATAATTTGACTGATTAGAATGCAATTATATTGTCCTTATCTACAGTTAAAAATAAATCTATATAACTTTTAAATGTCCACCTATCAGATGAATGTGTAAAAATTCACCTTTTCTTGTCTGGGTGTTGAAAATGTTCTGCAACTTGGTAGCGGTGATAGTCACGTAACACTGCGAATACACTAAATGCCACTGAGTTGTATATTTTAAAATGATTAATTTTATGTTATCTGAATTTCACCATAATTTAAAAGTTTATATTATTATGCAGAGAAAACATAAAATATACATATTCAGGAGTTTCTAGATGCTAAAAAGCAATTACCTTTGCTCACATACATGAACATATTCTAAAAGTAATTTATAAAACATTCCTTTCCACCTGAGATAAAGTTTTGGTCACATCTTCCCTGGAGCCATCCCAAGTCACTGCTTAATTACAACCCCAGATCACCTGTTCTGTTTGCCTTGGAGATTTTCATCGCTTTCCTCAGCTAATTGCTGCAGCTAAGAATCCACTGGAGAGAAGCTTCCTTTTGCTAGTTGGAGTTGCAAAGGTGGAGCCCAGGTGCCTAATTTGTCTGCCCCTGCTTAAAAGGGTTAGCAATCTGGTAAATGTAAGAAACAGCTGGTGAGACTCAGCAGTCGCTGCACTCAGAAGCAGGTGGACAAAGACTGCTAAAGAGATTTTTGCCCCTTGACTGATGCTGCTGTTGCATTTTGTGAACCTATTCCTATCAAGCATTAGGACTGTTGAGGGTGAGCAGGTGGGTTGCAGTTGGCCCTCTCATTTTCCCAGGCAGAAATATAAAGAGCTCTTCTCTGCATATGTATTGTAGTAGTGAATTTAATCAGCTTTCCCACCTGCCCTTTTCTCCAAAATCCTTTGCTCAGCTGGGAAGATCACTGGCAAGGCAGAGATAAATAGCTGAGTAGCTGGGGTTGATTTCAAGTGTCTCCTTGAGTTGTGCAAAGCTACCAGACACTCTTCTGCTTTATGGCCAATCATTCCTCTCATTGCCTGTCCTCCTCCCTACAGTCTCCCTCTTTCCCGGGCATGATTGAGAATATGAATTATATAATTCTGAAATATATTCTGTTATTAAAAAGTAATTTTTGGCTTAAGGTCTTCCTTCTTGCGTATTTCCTGCATTATTCCAGTCTTTGGCACCATTTTATTTTTGAATACAAAGGAATTTAGAAAGAGTGGTCGTGTTTGACTCCAAACTTTAGAAAGCCTGTAGTTGCAGTCTAAACTTCTTCCTCATGCAAAAGTCCTTGTTCCTTATCCCACAGATTCAGGGATGTGACATTTTGCTGCCCTGATAAAATGACCCAGGAATTTTCTTTCAAGAAAATGTGATGGCATATGATATTGTGATATACACAGTTACATATGTTTGAGTGCCCCCAGGGAGGGCACTGGAATGTTTGACAATCTCACACATGTTTTCAGATGTTGAAGTTCATGAACTTTAAAGGACCAGGTGTCAAAATGGTTTTGTTTATGTGGTTTAGGAAAATTACTCTGTAGTCTAAATGTAAATACAATCTAGGCCGTCTTGATTTGCCTGAAATATATGTAGAGCATGATAAGCAATTACTTAATAAATGCTTTTTTAATCATGTAATTTTTATGACTCAGGACTCACTAGCCATGTTGAAATTAGAAATAACACACAGTTTAGTTTCTCTATGACTTTCCCAAAATGTATCAAAACACACAAAGGAGCAGAATTACAAATACTTGATGAATATAGCAGCCCATATTCTACAATCTACAGAATATGATTGATATATTCAATGGCACACATTTAAATGACAATTGAAATTTCCCAAACTCATTTACTAGGAACATGCAATTGTGTAAAATATTTTCTATTCAACAGCAGTCCTTCTACATGGATCAGTAAGATTGATTTTGGGATTCAGGATGAAGAATAACAAGTGACTGTGATGAAAGTTAATGGTGTTTTATTTATTTATTTATTTTTGCCATATTGAGTCAACTGATTTTATAGAAAAGTACAGCGTTCACCAAATTTAAAGAAAACAAATAAACCTTAAAATAGTATAGCTACTTTGATTTAGTTGGCATTGAGATTTTCTAAACAAACAAAAGAACTGGGTGGACATATATTTGTGATAAGAGCATAGTTTTTTTTTTTTTTTTTTTTCTTTTGGTGGATGTGATGAATTTCTTTTGCCATCATAATTTGTGCTGTAAATTGAAATTAAATGTGTTAGAAGAGATGACCTATAGAAATTTTGGGGGAGTATGTGTTATTTTCTTTTCACATGAATGCAAGAATTTAAATAAATAGAAAGAATAGTAGTAGTTGATTTAGCCTCCCATAGCAGACAGCCTCTTAGCTTTCAGATTATTGTATATTTTTACAGGGCTCCAGGTCATCAATGTATTTTGGCCTAGATCTTCCACTTATTATGATGTGTTTGTAATGATGGGGATATATTAAAAAGTCAAACTAATTTCTCTATGGATTAGTTTTAAACAATTGTAAATTCCTACATTTGGTTTAGTGTGATCTATTTAAAATAACACAAAGACTACATTTAGATTTTGGTGACAAATCCAAATATTGTGAATGGCTACTGAAACCACAACTGAAGAAAGGTAATATGTAGAGTGTACATTGCTACCGTATTATCTAAGTTGTGGATGTGAAAACTGAAATACATTTATCTACACATGCTATAATAAATCTTAATAGTAACTGGTATGCAGAGAACATTTCAAAGGTAGTGCTGGCCAGACACAAGTCGTTTGGCAGTGGCCTTCCCTAGTATATATTTTCAGGGCCTGTCTGCAGAAAGATGCTGGCAGGTTTACCATGATTTCTATTCCAGGTGATGGATTTCTATCCAAGTAAGCGAGTGACTAAATATTTTCCGGTGGAATCTAGGCACCATAAAATCACTGAAGCCAAATAAAAAAGTTGTCGACCTTTCTAAAAAAGTAATTAGAATAGCTTTGCATACCACTATGACAGAAGAAATATTTCCACTTAGATCACCAAATATTTAAATGGGTTGAACTTAATTAGATCAAAAAAGAGTAATATGAATTTGCTGCCAATATTTTCTTTTATCAGCATTATTAAATGTCTTTTTGAATTTTCATAAATTTCCAGAAAACTTCCTATTCATTAACAACAGCTAAATGCATGAATTCCACATCCAGCTCTATCCTAACCCACTGAAAACTCATGCCATCGCCACTTCAGCTGATTTATTTTACACAAAATCAGTTAAGAAATGGAACACTTTACATTAGTTTATTTGTGTTACTCTAAGCAATTAGAGATGAATACGCTTTCCCAAGCCATACAAATGTGAGTCTCCCTTTGTGGCAGGTTGTTTAAATTTACAACATAAAGCTAGCATTTACATCTCCAATAAAATCCAAACAGACATTTAATTTTGGTGCATGACTTTTCTGACTAAAATAGAGCCAGTAAAGGCTCTCGGACAGCTCTTATTGTTCTTGAATTTGAACAAATTGGGGATCTGTGAATTTATAGCTAGGTTTTGCTCTACTATTGTTTAAAATATAGCACACATGGAAAACACGCCATGGGTGTGTTGTAATTCAGCTTTAATGATGTAACACTTGGTTTCAGTCAGTTGTTGGAGTGCTGTAAGTGACATTGGTTTTGTGCTTCAGACATTGCATGTAACTTAGCAATTATAGTAAGGCTTTCAATAATGGTTGTTGGCGGGATATCCGCAAGTGAAGTCATAGCAATTTTGAAAGAGAAAGCTAATAAAAATACACCTGCCTTGTAGTGGAAACTGAGCCTTTAATATCTCTGCTTTGAAGTTGGGCAAAGCCTTTGGTATTAACTAACAGATATTCTGATGAAGAAATAATCTACTGCCCTAGGGAAAAGCAAAGGATTGAAGTTCTAACAGATCGCTGTTTTCTAATCACCTACGTTTTAGTCACTTTGATATCACAGAAGGAGAATAGAATGAAGGGACTTATTTTTTTAAATGACCCAAAGACAGAACTACTTGAAAGCAGATAATTGTAATTGTAAATAAATAGCAGATGCATTTAAAAAAAAAATGACTCAACAAGGTTATAAATAACACTTTTTTGATAATTTTATATTGTTAAAAATTTCAGAATGATTTCAAATTTTACATTTCTATATATCACTTCAATATGATATTTAGCATTTCAAATTTACTTTGTGAATCCTTATTTTCTCTTTACATCTTTTCTTTTGTGACTTTTAAAGCCATTTGTTATGAGTTCTTTACATATCAAAGGAAATAACAAAATATAGGCACTTGTAAAAGTACTTTTTACATCGTTTAGAGAATTACTGCCTTCAGGAATCTCCCTTGGTGTTGTGAAAAATAAACTTCTTCCATTCGTGAATTGTTTCTTTTACATTTATTTGGACTTACTTGTATTCTATAGTAACTTTTAATAAAAATTTAAAATATTAAGTCATAAATGCCAATATATTGAGAACAATGGAAGAAGAGTTATTTAAGAATAAATGCAATAGGAATTGGGATATTATGAAAGAAAATGACTACTAAATACCAAAATACAATTATTTTAACTGTTTCTCTGATATTTATTGCAGTCATGTTGGGAATCATTGATTGTGATGTCTAGATTAGTATAAGATAATTTGCATAATTAATACTTTTCCAAGCACTTTAAATATTGGTGGTTTTGTTTTGTCATATTATTTACAAGTGAATGTTTGAACCCAAGGCAGAAACATTCTTTTTATTTTTTTCTTCTTTCTTCTTTCTTTTTTTTTTTTTTTTTTTTTTTTTTTAAATTCAGTAGTTCATCTCTATAGAGAGTATCAGGTAATCCAAAGGGTATACATTAGCACTTGTCAGGGCCATGTTTAACATCAACATGCTAAACACACTGAAACTTACTTCCAAGTTCAAAAGAAACATAAGGACTCTAAATCCCTTGTTAATGTGGTAAAAAAATCATCATCAAGGTGTTTGTTTTGTTGAAAGTCACATTTTATTTCTTATTTATGAAATGGACTTTGATGTATCTTAGACCAGAAAAAAGCATTTTCCCAAGTCATTTATAAGTGCACCTTATTAGTGAAGAGTACACATGAAGCCTTGTGTGTGGGGTGTGAGAAGAAGGGAAGTTGTTTTCTCTGTAGAATTTCAGTGTGTATTTTGCATTTAACTTTAAAAGTGGATTGTTGCTGAGTCTTGACACCTGCTGGGATGAGTATCCATTTCAAGCTACAAAGTGGTGCTCTGAAATAAATACTGGCAAGCTTGTTAAATTTTGTCAGCTGTATCATCACATTAGTGCAGGATATTATGGTAAAATAGAGTTGAGTTTAATTTTCTGGTTATAAGCTTGGACTATAAGCTTTTCCTTCTAGTGTTTATGAAGAGTTTCTATTGCCAGAGAGATTTCAAATTAAGGCAGGGAGAAGCACAACAAAGGAACTGATACATTTAACTTTCATATGCCCAGGAAGCATCATGAAATGTATACCATGATGCAATATATTGCTATTATTTTGTAGTATCTGCCAGAGTATTAAGATAGGATAGGATTTCAAATATCATTATGTCTTTAAAAAGGTGAAATATATTTTCATTTTGTTAATAAATATGTCATTTTGATAAATAATTTTTATTTTGAATAACAATAAATACTGTTTATTAAGTACCTGATAAGTACCAGGAACATTCATGGGTCTCTCGCGTCATTTACTTTATCTTATTTCATATTAATTATTCTTAGAATATACAGTGAAAATCTTATGTGATATTTTTACTTGCCAAGGGTCATACAGCTACTAAGTGGGAAAAGCAGGATATCAGGTCAAGATGGGTCAGAAGCTGTAGCCACATTGGGCAAGTGATGGGGAAGCATTAGGTGACATATCAGAGAGAGGATATAATGAGTACATTAGAACAGAGAAAAGTTGATGTGAAGTACAGGAACCCAGTACCTGAAAACATGGTGTCTTTTAGCTTCATTCCATAGTTTCCAGTTGAGACAGACCTTAGTCTCCATGTTATGTGTAACAGTTTAGATGAACTCAATATCTTGCAATTAAGTATCTATGCTGTACCAGAACCAGGCACAGAGTAGACTGCTAACAACAGGGAGGGGAGTCCTGATAGGGAGAGAGGTTTCAGTGTCAAGTGCAGGTGTGTATTAGTCAATACCACAGTACTTACTATGGCAGATAAATTCCAGAGTATTAGTAGCTTAACACGATTGAAATTTATTTTTTGCTCAGAAAAAGACCAATGTTAGCATTCCTGTCTAGTGTGTATCCTTTTATGTGGTCTGTTAGGCACCTAGGCTTATGATTTCGTCTTATGATTTCACTCTTCTCCATTCTGAAAGAATTGAAGGTGAATAGAAGATTGCCCACTGGAGGTTTTGGGGCGCATATGTCACCTCTGCTCCCATTCCATTGGCAGGACTTAGTCACGTGGCAATTTTTGTTTGTTTGTTTTTATTTTTTGACACAGAGTTTCACTCTTGTTGTCCAGCCTGGAACGCGACGGCACGATCTTGGCTCACTGCAACCTCTGCCACCCGGGTTCAAGCAATTCTCTTGCCTCAGCCTCCCAAGTAGCTGGGATTACAGTCATGCACCACCACACCTGGCTAATTTTGTATTTTTAGTAGAGATGGGTTTCACCATGTTGGTCAGGTCGGACTCAAACTCCTGACCTCATGTGATCCACCTGCCTCAGCCTCCCAAAGTGTTGGGATTACAGGCATGAACCACTGCACCCGGCTGGCAATTCTTAACTAAAAAGGAGCCTGGGAAATATAATCTATCTCAGCCAAAAAGGAGAATATATTTTAGTGAACACATAGTGTTGGCTGCAAATTGCAAAAATCTTTACAGTAACACAGCCTGTTTTCACACAGGGCTGCTACCCCTTTCCCTGAGTTTTAAGCACCTGGCTTCATGCTTTCATGCATGCTCACACACATAGGCACACACATTTTTAAATATTGTCATATATATTTTTTTCATTTTATTCTCACAACATTTCAACCAAATATATTATCCTTTTTCCAGATATTATGGCTGTATAACCAATGATCCTAAACCTTACTGGCTTAAGCAGTAATCATCATTTTTATTTCTCACAGCTTCTATTGATTAGGAATTCAAAAAGGGCTTAGCTGGGCAGTTCTTTTCTTCGTATCTTTTTTGCAGTTTCATTCTTTGTTGCCTGGGGACAAAGTCATTTAAAGGCTAGAGTAGGACAGAAGGATCCAATTACAAGGCTAGTACAAAGATACTGGCTATTAATGGAATGGCCTCATTTACTCCTATATAGATCTCTGTACTTGATTGCCCAAAGGTTCTCAAAGGATGGCTTCTGGCTTCCCCCAGAGAGAACAATCCAAGAGGCCAAGGGGGAAAATGTAACGACTTTTATAACCTAACTTTAGATGTCACACAAGATCACTGCCATGATATTCTATAGGGCACACAGACCTACTCCCAATTCACTGTGGGAGGGGCTTACACAATATTTGAATGCCAGAAAGTATAGATCATTAAGACCATTTTGTCAGTGGATTCCTACACTTCCATTTGGCAGTTTAAAAAAATAATAATAAGGAGAGGCTTAGAAAGATGTTAAGTAAATTGTCCAGTCACATAACTAGCAAACCCACACCCGCATACAAGATTGTTTGACTGTAAAATCCCTGATATTAGCAACTAAAATATATTGTCTCTATAAGCAGATAAAGTATGTAAGAATGTATTTCTCCCAGAAAAGCATGTGTAGTTCGTAAGCGCAAACAAGGGAAGGCTTCTGTAGACATTCAGATCCCTCGAAGGTCAGAATTTGAAGTAAAGGGAGTGCCTAACCTCAAAAATCTCAAACTTTCTAGTAACACAGATCCAAACATGATGACATACATGACTGCCAAAATATTGTCTTTTCTTCATATAGATTGTATTACTAAGTCATCAGTTCTATTATTGACAGTGAAATTAGCAGAGAAACAGGACTTCAGTGAAGAATAAAGTTAAGAATTTAATTTGTGTAAGAACAAGTCCATTTCTGAAACCAAGACAATGGCTTCTATTTTTATTCCTGCCCCATATATAAAGTTAATGTTTATCAGTGATTTCAAGGAAGGGGTGTACAATTAAATCATGAATCTAGGATTCTATTTTTTAGTACTACTAGTAGTTTGGCAGATGGATGTATTACCTTTTAAACAGCTTAAAATAATTCAGCTTATCCTGGTGACTGCAATATCAATAATGTGATCCTTAAAACACAGTAATCTCAAAAACATTTAAGAAATCATTTTGTATATTAACTTCAATAGGGATAGAAAGAAAAAATAAAATAATTCTATAATATATTTTAATTATCAAAAACAAATAATGCCCTAAATTTCTATAAATTAGTTAATTTTTCCTTCCACTAGACCATAAGTTACCTGAGTACAGCATCTGTGTATTGTTCATTTTTCAGTCCTCTAACCTAAAGCACAGTGCTACTACTCTGTTAACTTTAGAGACCTGCAGCTCAGGCCTCTACCAAACCCAAGAAAGTAAGGATGCTCATGGGATGTGAAGCTTCCTTACTCCCTTCAGCAAATAGCATCTGAATTCCTAGAGATAGTTTTGAATTCCAAAGACATCCACTCCTAGCCCATACTCTTGACTAAGTTACTTAATCTTTGATTCTCTGGGAAAACAAATCACACTGGGTTTGAGAGGATTAAACATAATAACAGGATATATCTAGAATAACACAGGTGTCAATAAGCCACGCCTTTAGTACCAGTAAATGTTAACTATATGAAAATGGCACCTGCTTGTTCCTAGGTTATTCCTCTCTGATAGAATAGAAATGTTTGAATTGTTGTCCTGTCATTTTCATTTTAAAAACAATGTTTTCCCATTAAGCAAGTATTTCTTGTTTGCCTGGTTCTAGGCCACACAAGGATAGACAATTTCTTGTCATGTCCTCTGGGAGCCTCCAACTTAATCATGAAGGGTTTCTTTTTCTGCACTACCAAACTTAAATTGGTGATGCTCATCACCTATGTGCCTGGATTTCTGGGACTTTTCATAACTTGTTTCTACCACCAATGACTTAATTCGCTGAAAACAAAGAGGGCGAAGCAACGATGTGTCAAGAATTGTCTTGGGTATTTAGTATACCAAAACAATTAAAGTACACCAAATACAATACAGACAAATATCAAAGCCCCTGAGGAGTTTATGTTCCAGTAGAGAAAGACGTTTTCTAGCAATAAGTTAATAAAATGTATAATATGTACATAGTGGTAAGTCTAATATGTAGAACTACAAAGAGAAGGGAATGGATAAGCACTTGAGGTGCAGGGGAGGATGGATAGTGAAGGATGTATGCATTTTCTATGAACTCTTTGCAAACTCCTGAAGGAGGTAAAGGAGCAAACCATACTGCTATTTTAGGGAATAGGAGTTCAGGTTCAGGTAGAGGGCAAGGATGCTTCCAAGACCAGGTATGGAAAGATGAGTGTGTTCAAGAAAGAGCTGGAAAATCACTGTGGTTGGAAAGGGTTGATGGAAAGGAAAAGGAGAAGGAAATGCCTCAGAGAGGTAACACCAGAATCAAAATCTAGAGAGACTTGGCCAATGTCAGTAATATATGGGAAACTCTTGGAAATTGGTGAGCAGAGGAGTAATGTGATTTGACTTACCTTTAAAAGGCTCACTGAAATTTCCCATTCAAAAGAAATATTGGTTTGACTGCTTTGAAATAAAAATGTGAGTTTCCCTCTCTCCTCTGAAACCCCCAGTGGCTGCTTCCGGGCATTAGGCATAGCAAAATGAGACTTTTTTTGATATGATTAGATTCTTCAGCAACAGATTGATCTTTCAATTTTTCCTGTACTTCCCTCTCAGAAACAGGGAATTTCTTTTATTATTATTATACTTTAAGTTGTAGGGTACATGTGCACAATGTGCAGGTTTGTTACATATGCATACATGTGCCATGTTGGTGTGCTGCACCCATTAACTCATCATTTACATTATCTTACAGTTAACACAGCTCCTGTGGGAAGAATCTCCTTTTCTTGCCTTTCAATCACTTAGCCTCAATTATTCATTGTTTAAGAAATCAGGCTGGGTGCGGTGGCTCACGCCCGTAATCCCAGCACTTTGAGAGGCCAAGGTGGGCCCATCACCAGGAGTTCGAGACCAGCCTGGCCAACATGGAGAAACCCATCTTTACTAAAAATACAAAATTAGCTGGGCATGGTGGTGTGCACCTGCAATCCCAGCTACTCGGGAGGCTGACACAGGAGAATCATTGAACCCGGAGGTTGCAGTGAGACAAAATTGTGCCACTGCACTCCAGCTTGGGCGACAGAGTGCGTCTTCAGAAAAAAAAAAAGAAAGGAAGGAAGGAAGGAAGGAAGGAAGGAAGGAAGGAAGGAAGGAAGGAAGGAAGGAAGGGGAAGGGGAAGGGAAGGGAGGGAGGGAGGGAGGGAAGGAGGGAGGGAGGAAGGGATTCAGTGTATTGACCAGGCACAGTGTCTCATACCTGCAATGCCAGCACTTTGGGAGGCTGATGGGGAAAGATCACTTGAGCCTAGGAGTTCATGACAGGCTCGAGCAAGATAGTGAGATCCTGTCTCTACTGGAAAAAAAAAATAAATAAATAAATTAGCCCAGCAACATGGCACACACCTGTAGTCCCCAGCTACCCAGGGGGCTGAGGTGGGAGCATCACCTGAGGCTGGTATGTCAAAGCTGCAGTGAGCTGTGATGGTAACAGTACAGCCACTGCCCTCCAGCCTGGGTGACAGAGTGAGACCTTGTCTCAAAAAAAAAAAAAAAAAAGAAAAAAGAAAAGAAAAGAAACAGAGAAATCAGTTTATGAAAACCTCCCTTCTTCTCCCCCTCAGGGATTAACTACATATACCCTCAAGGTGAATAACCTTCCTAGATAGTCTCCTGTTGTCATTTATATTTCCCATATCACTGTGCTATAGTAGTTTCTTTTCTAATCTTCTTTTCTCATTAAACTCCTACATTTCTCAGTTGTCTAATATTTATGGATGTGTAGTCCTAACTTGGTGGCTGATGCATTGTAGGTGTTGAACAAATGATCTTTGCATGTGAGTGAATGAAGCTCCAGAAAGGTGTCTGAAACTCAGCCCAGTAATTCCTACACTTGCTGCTTTTCTCTTTTGTATCCATTTCCAAGTATCCTTTTTGGTAGCTGATTAATTCACCATATCCCAAGGTGTTTGGTCTTCTCCAACACTTACTTCTTTTTCTTCATGGAAACCTAGCCCCAAGTATTTTCTATTTTTAGCTGTCTTTCCACTAAATGCAAATACAAACTAGAAAATATCAAATAGAGGTGTAGTAGATGAGTCCCAAATCATTTGTTCCAAAAAATAGCAAGTTGAGAACAGAGCCAGGTTATGATGCATATTCTAGGAATGTAATTAGACCTACTCTTAAGCTCAGAGGCTCACTCATTGCACAAAGGCTTCGTAACAAAATATGGGATTCAAATCTCTGCCTTCACAAAATTACAAGTACTATATGTTATGAACTTTCAGCATTGATCAAAAACAATTAAAACCAATTAAAACCATTTACATTAAGACAAAAAATGCCCAATTCTATCCTCTGGAAAATAGCAAACTTTGCAGCAGCTTACAAAACTTTACTATCTTGGTTCTGGATCTCTAGTTTTTTAATCTTTTCCAAGATAATTTCTGGAAGTTTAATTATTAATGGCAGAGGGCACCACATCTCTGTTTTTGTTTTCATTTTTGTTTTTTTCTTTTTCACTATACCTTTTGTACATAGACTTCCCAGAGGCCCAAAGATGCAACAAAATGCGTGGTATCTGTTTGTACCAAGTTAGCCATTTGTATTTTTGAAGCTTATATCCATTACCTAGGGACTATCGTATAATTCTGCCATGGGAGAGAAAGCAACTTCCTCATGTGAAATTACTGTAACCACACGTAAGAGAAATATATGGTCAACACCAAGAATGAATATTTCATTGATCAGTAGGTTCAGAAAAAGAGTAAGGCAAGAGGAGCTGGAATAACCTTAAGAGCCTTCGTAATCATTCTTGAGAGACCTTTCCAAAGTAGGTAGAATGTGAAGAGGCAGGCACAAAAGTTAAGAGGTCTGTGTATTTTATGTGATGGAAGATCTGTATTCAGGAAGGAGGATCCTAAAGAGAAGTCATGTTCACTTTTCATCAGTTTACACTTCGCCAAGACACCGTATTCTAAAAAGCAGCTATCATCCCCTACCCCCTTTCAGGTTATCAATGATATGTCATTTTCAGTAAGCAATCAAATACAGTCAAATGTAAACACAGTGGGAGTTTTGCCATATAGATGCCTGGGCTCCATCTAGTGGTAAAAGTTAACTGGAGGTTTTTATCATTTTCCTTAACAGTCCTTTAATTCAAATGTATTTAATGAATAGAATTTGTGTTTTGAGGATATCATATATTAAGTTTTATGTTTTTTTCTAAGAAAGAGTAATATCTCAGTTTAAAAAACTTGTATCCATGATTTAATTTAGCACTGCTTCTAATGAGAATATCTCCTCTGCTTTATAAAACTTGGCTTAAATAGTTACTGCAGTGACTCCTCATTTATAAAGTTTTTTTACTCTTTGGTTTGTTTCCTCCTCTTGCTCTCCCTCATCTCCTCCTCCTCCTCCTTCTTGTTCTTCCTCTTCTTCTTATTTTTTGTCATTAAAGAGGACAGAAACAGGTTGTGAACAACCAAGTCAAGATGTCATAAATTGCTGTAGCAAAATGTTGTATAAAAGCAAAAATAACAAAACTTATTATTATAGAGATAGTCCTAGTGAAAAATTATATAGGGTTCAAAAAGAATTGGATGACAAAATTTGGATGACTAAAAGTAAAAATGTGAGCTGGTAAGGTACAATGCTATATTTTCAGTTTAAGCATTTTGCTTTTTACATGGCATTTCTTTTAATGTTTTGAGTTATTTTTTCTGTTTCAACCATTTTCCTTTTTGATTGTATTTTAAAGGCCTGATGTGCTGTTGAAATAGTGTCTTTTTATGTGTGCATGTATAGGTGTGTGATGTTTTATTCTTTACTAGATTAGCTTGGATGTAAATTTTGTGAGAGAAGTTTGTTTAAAAAAACAAGGAAAAATAATTAAAAATAAGGTTTTTAAGGCTAATCTTAATCTGACATGCCCTTGGACTCTCACTGATTAAATTATTGCAGATAATAAAACATATTAAATTTTACATATAAAATTATTAAATGTAGAAATGCTAATATATAATTATGTAGATATGTGTGAAAGTACATATTTGATACAGTGAATACTATTTATTAACTTCTCATACCTTCCAAATAAAGTCACAATGCAGATATGTAATGTATTTTAATTTGGATATATAATTTAAACGTGACTGCATAAAACCAAATCTATATATCCGTTATTTATTTCTCAAGAAGTGAAATTAAAATCAGGTATAATAAACAAAGTTCTTTTTATTCAAATGTTACTTATCAGTAAGAAACAATTACAGGGCTTCCTGAGAGGATTTTCAAAGCATGTTACAAATGTTAGGTATTTGATTTTTTTTATCTCAAAATTCTTTTTTTTAATTTTTAGTTTTACTTTGGTTGGGAGTGGCCTACAGAGATTCACTAGAGCTGGGGTCCCCAGCTCCCAGACCACGGACTGGTTGGTGGCCTGTTGAGAACCAGACCACACAGCAGGAGGTGAGCCGCCGGCAAATAAGCATTACTGCCTGGGTTCTGCCTCCTGTCAGATTAATGTTGACATTAGATTCTTATGGGAGCTCAAACCCTATTGTGAAATGCACATCAGAGGAATCTAGATTGCGCAGTCCTTATGAGAATCTAATGCCTGATGATCTGAGATGGAACAGTTTCTTCCTGAAACCGTAACTTCTCCCCAACACCCCCCGCATCTGTGGGAAACTTGCCTTCCATGAAACCTGTTCCTGCTGTCAGAAAGGTTGGGGACCACTGCATTAGATGACAGACCTCAGGAGTGAGGGAGGTGGGGGAGAGAAGAAAGGTGGCCTCTGGCCATGTAGCGGTCTGAAGCCAGAGGAAAAAAGATAAATCAAGAAGGCACTTCAAGACATCTAAACAAGAACAAGAAGCCAAAGCTTATAAAGAAAATGCTTTGAAAGATCCTACTGGAATTGTAGGAATAACCCAAGATGGGCGCTTTAAAAGATAGACCATCAGCAACTAGGAGAGCTGACCTTGGGCTCTGGAACTTATAGGATTGGGAGGAAGACATGTAGGGACAGGGTCGCCTAATACCGACATCTAAAAGTCTGAGGTACTGATGCAGTTTTCTGCCTCAGCCATGGCACACACCATTATTATTACTGCCTCTTTGTGAGAGTGAGTGAGCAGAGCCTGGTCTGAAGGCCAATTTGTAGTAGCTGAGTGTTGGGTTGCTGCTCTGGAGTAATATTCACGATTGTCTGATGGAAACATCGGATTCAAGTACTTATTTTACTACACTTATATATCTAATACATTGTTACAGCAACATATGGTAGTATAGAGAGCAATTACATATATATGCACTTTAATACAAATTACAATTTTAGAGAAAGCCACAGTTTCAAAATAGAAATGTCTGCAGCAAGCTTGAGTTTTAAATTAGACTTACTCTGAGGTAGTAGCAAGAACATTCACTTTTGAAGCCCTTGCTTGCAGTTAAAACAAATTGAAAGCAAAGAAACACGATTTGGCAGCATCCTGTCTGTTTTGATAATTTCACAATTTAAAAATGATTAGAAAATCATGAAATTTTTCATCTAGCACAATACCACGAGGCTTTCCTTGTTAACAGCTGCAAAGCTGCTCTGAAGCCCAGAGTCCGGAGGCAGCCTTTTCCATCACACAGCCCTTTGCTCTGGCAAAAGTCATGTACTGCAAGCTCGGAAGACAGCTCGGAATCATATGAGAATCAGCATGTTAGTTTCTGTCTAAATATTATAAGAAATTCGGAGTGTTTTAGTGACCTACCTAGATAAAATTTTAGCAGTCTTTTGTAGCATGAAATTATAAGACAAAACTCAAACGATAAGTATAATTTTGACAATATCCCTCCTACCATCACCTGGTGACATATTTATATTTTATACACTGTATTTCGCCTCACACTTTCTCTTTTATCCTCCTTGAAAGGAAGATGATAGGATTTCTCTATGCTGGTTATTTTTTTCTCTGCCTGGCTTCCTCCAGTTCTTTTATATCAATGTATTAACAACAACAACAACAACAAAAATATAAATATACAAACAAAAACATGAAGATTGAGAATTAATTTATCTCTGACTATTGGAAATGTTTTCTTAGGGCAAATTGTAACTGTTCATGGTGATTATTCAATAAACAAAACTATCTTGCTCTTCTTCTGTACTATGAAAAACAAGATCATTCGCTTATCATCTCTTTATATTGGAAATTAAAAAGAAGTCTTATCACTCCAAGGATTGCACTGATCTTTAGGCTTAAACATTAGATAGTCTAATTTCTTTCCCTTAGTCACTCAAGATGACCACAGTTGTGTACATATGACCTACTCTTTCCTTTCTCGATACAGGAAAAAAATATATATGTGTGTTTTATATATATATACAAACACACATAAATGTATAACACATATAAGTATATCACATATATGTATATATGTATAACACATATATGTGTATATATATTTTTCCGGTATCAAGAAAGAGTTTTGATAATTTTGTGTTATGTGTCACATATATGTGTATATATTTTTTTATAATTTTGTGTTATGTGTCACATGTATGTACACTTTTTTACTGTATCAAGAAAGAGTTTTGATAATTTTGTGATATATATGTGTTTTTTATATATACACACATATGTGTGTGTGTATATATATAAAACACATATTATATATTTTATATATATATGAACTCCTCAGTTTTGGTAACTTATTTTATTCTTTTCACCCCCTTGGATCACCATTCTTTTCCCAATTGTTACAGCATATATCTTCCAGTTTTCTATCAAGTTTACTTAGGCTTTTGGTTTTTTAAGTGGTGTCTGATGATATATAACTTGGTATTTCTCATATTATATTACATTACATTATATTATATATTTATCTTTAACAAGGAAGTAAATTATCTTCTAGTAATTAGATTCTTTTTCAAAATTTTATCTAAAATTTAATTTTTTTCAGAGATGGGGGTCTCACTATGCTGCCCAAGCTGAACTTGAATTCCTGGGCTCAAGCAATTCTGCTACCTCAGCCTCCTGAGTAGCTGAGACTACCTGTGCATGCCAGCATTCTTGGCTGGCATCTAACAAAATAAAAAAAAGCCTAACCTCCTTTCCTTAGTTTATTTTCATTTTTAATGAATTTTTATTTCTCAAAAACCCAGTAAGAAAAAAATGTATTAAATAGGCCTCTAATTTTTCATTATCATATCTCAAGATTTAGGGCTCTGAAGAGTGAGTCTGGTATAGAAAAATTGACAATTTACTAGTCTATGGGGAATAATAATCAATCTAGTCATATTTTTGAAATCTTTGTGAGTTCAAGTTACAGAAGAATCTATTGAAAGAACCTCTGAACCCTCTTTTTGTCTTTCTTTTTTGTATTAAAATTTAAATTTGATTTTTGTTGGGTAGATGTCATCTTCTAGATGTAGCCATCATATATGTCTTTTATAAATGTTTAAATCTTGCACTATTATATTCAAAACTTTAAGCAAACTGTCTTATCTACAAATGCTAACTATAGAGATGAGTATCCTTTTTATCTTCCCATTTCCTTCTGGCTCTACTCTCCTCAAAGACATTTTCAAGCACTCCATTCTTATCATATGTTAATTTGGGGATATATCTGTTCTTATTTGAAGGTGATGATTTATTTACAAACTTTTGTCACCAATATATTCTCACTATTGTTTAGTACAAGAAAATATTTCACTCAGAAACCTGTAGTGCCAGAAGTGTTTGGAATTGGATATATTTTAGAGTTTTAGAAAGGTGCATGCATAATACATTATAGAACACCCCTTTGGGGTTTGTGGCAGCTCCTCTTTGTCCAACAATCTATCTATATATGTATGTATGTATGTGTATATAGCAGAAAAGTGTATGAATGTTCACCCTAAATTGTCTAAAGGAAGAATAGAAATGGCATGCTATTAATTCCAGTTAAGTTTATGGCCAATTCAGTTAAGAATTACAATAGCAACAAAAATAGTTGGATTTTAGAGCTTTAGAACTTCACAATTGCAAAACAAACAAACAAACAAACAAAAAACTTGTATCAAATAGTCCTCTCAAAAGTTGTTTCTATCTCTCTCTGTCTATTGCTAGGACAGGGTGAGTGGGTGGTTGGGAGTGAGAGAGAGTTTCCTTACAAAAGTATTTCAGACAATTTGCTGAAACATTTAACTTGTACAAGTCACACAACAGTTAAACTTCATTGTTTTAAAAAAGTGAAGTTATATAACCCAAATGTAATATATATTTGAAAGTTATGTTAAACATAGTTGTTTCAACTTGAGGTCCCTGTTTAGAAAGAAAATAATTTATTTCCCTAATTTGTAGATACTTTCAAGTTCGTTTGTATCCATCCATTTATTAAGACATACATAATATTCTGTGATATCTATCATCTCATTTAATGATGGTTGCAGCTCATATCCCAGGAAAGACAGGATAAACAAATATGTTGAGCTTCTCTGAAATTCTAACCATTTAGAAAATAAACTCTAAGTTTATATTTAATACTCCTTTTTATTCTTCCCCAATTATGAAGATGCCATGTGAATCTTTTAATGCATGAATGAAGGAGAGTTGAGAAATCAGAAGTTATTTTTTCACTTTTTATAGACTTAATCATAATCAATTTAGAGTCTGTAGTAGAAAAATTTCTAAACTCTTACAGAATTTGGCATGAGAAACATTGGGAAAGGATCCAGAAATAAGAAGTGGTGACTATAATATGGCTTCTTACTGTGGCTACTGTGAAAATTTGTTTTTGACTTTCTTCAGTTTCATTAGGATACATTATATTTTTAGTTTTATACTATCTAGATAATCCTTTTCCAAATCTTTTATGTAACTGTATACTGCTTTCTTTTTCTCAAATTAAAGCTTGGCATATATCTCCTTAAAAATATTAAAGACATATAATAATAATCTATGTCAAATAATTCCAATTTTGAGTTGGAAGTGAGTCTATTCCATTGCCTGTCATTTTTCTTGCTCCTCACTGATGGAACCTTTGTGTGTGTGTGTTTTTGGTGATCTTTGATTGTGTAATGGATATTAAATTTAAAGGTTAATTCACAGAAATAAGTTTGAGTCTTGGGAAAATGTCACTTTCCCCCAATGTGAATTTTAAATTACCATTGCCAAAATTTCTAGCAATTCAGGTAGCTTTAATTCAACTCTGACACATGAGACTTTTTCTCCATAATGTCTCAAGACCAAGTTTCAGAGCATGCAAAGCTTTGTTTACTTATTTCCTATCCCTATCCTAGAGTACATCTCTTTGTATCCCCAGTCCAAATTCAGGGTTGTTTTATGAGGGCCTCTCTTTTAAAAGGCTTTAGACTGATTTTGTTCTAGCCTCTTTCAGTTGATAAACTCCATGAGAACAAAATAGTCATTAATGTTGAACTCACCTCCCTGGATTTTGTCCTTTCCCATTTCCTACTCTAGTAATTCCACACTAACATCACTAATTTCCCTCAACCATATTTTAAAATTATTTTGTCTCACTTTTTTAGTAGCTTTTTTGCAGGGATTGGTTGCCAAGATTGCCATTACAGAAAAATAAAACCTATGCTGAGGTATTAGCAATCAACTTTTGAAAAATAGAAATAAGACAAAGGTAGAACAGAATGAGGCTAGTAGAGAAATGGGAGGAGGAAAAAAGAAACTGATGAAAGATTTTGGTAATAATCAATTTTAGAATAAGGAAGGAGGGATCAGAGAAGACAAAGGGAGATCATTTCAAGATGTCAGTGATTATCACCATAAGAATGATCAAGTAAGATTCATCACAAGAAAAAGCCAAACAAATGTTGCAATTAGAAAAGCATTAGAATTTTGTGGACAGCATCAAGAAGCCTGATTTTAGAGTTTTTAAAAATGCTGTTTAGCTAAAAAGCGTATTTGGCAACTTGTTAAAGAGGATTGATAAAAACAAAGAAAGAAAAAAAATTGAGCCAATGTAGAATATAATTCTAGCCCATATGTTTAAAAACATTTTAATTAAATTAAAAGATTCAATTATGATTAAATTTCCTCATAAATGGATCCTACAGATAAACCTCATGATGTTCTTCTGTTAAGGCTGGAAGAGTATTAGATCTTGCATATTTTCTTTAATTTCATAATATTTAATTTCTATATGCTCAAGGATCATCTTCTGACACTAGCTTGTGAACTTTGTCTGAGTCAGTCATATCAGCTTATTTGACCATGTGGATTAGGATTTCAAGATCAGTAAGGCATTTTTATCTTTAAACTGATCCATTTAAATAATGCCATTTTGAGTGATACACTATATTCAAGCAGAGTATCTTTTTCAGCAGAAATCTGATATTGATGACCTTTTATCAGAATAGAACTCATATAAAGAATAATGCCAAGACTTCGTAATCTTTTAAAAGTATAGGATGGACACAGTGGTTCTCGCTTGTAATCCCAGCACATTGTGAGGCTGAGGCAGGTGGATCACTTGAGGTCAGGAATTCGAGACCAGGCTGGCCAACAAGGTGAAACCTGTCTCTACTAAAAATACGAAAATTAGCCAGGCATTGTGGTGCATGCCTGTAATTCCAGCTACTTGGGAGGCTGAGGCAGGAGAATCTCTTGAACCCCAGAAGCAGAGGTTGCAGTGAGCCAAGATTGTGCCACTGCACTCCAGCTTGGGTGACAGAGCAAGATTCACTCTCAAAGAAAAAAAAAATATATATATATATATATGTGACAAAAAACATAAACCTTTCAATATCTCTTCTAGTGGAATTTATGCAGTGATGTCATTCATTGAATACTACCATTGTCTTATTGTGTGACAAATTGTTTTCTACTACTTCTTATAACAGTCACTTGAATCAAATCACTTCTGAATCTCTTTGGAAAGTAATGAATAAATGAAAGTCTTCTGGGATATTTTATTTTACCATTAGTAGTTATAATAATAATGTGTTCATGTTCACTCCAATAAGATCATAAGGGGATTTAAAAGGTGTTTAAAATGGTAAGAAATTTTAGACAAACCAATAGGTTAGGACACTTCTCTTATTACGAGGTGATATCGTACCCAACAATGTGAGTGTAATTTGACCTTCTTTGCCTATCCCCACTCCTGATTTAATAAAGCAAGCTGGATTACTCTATCATGATTTATTCTAGTCCACGTTTATTTTTATGCTCCAACACTAAATATAAGCATCTGGTTTCATCTAGACATCTGTCAATGGTCAGGTTACATTCAAAAAAGCTTTTACAGTGTCTTGGGATTATGGAATTGACTGCTTTTCCGAGTCATAAATTCATACCTTATATACGTTAGATATAATGCAAATCAACAGTTACCATAAAAATAATCTTAAACTAAAGCAAGTTAATACTGATCCCCAATGTACTGAAATGTTTCCCTGATTTGTGTGAAATAATGACAGAATTTACAAAATTGAAAGTCAACGTTACCACTTTGAAAATAGGAATCACAAAGAAGATTCACTTGATTAATCAAGGGAAAATACAGTTGTAAACTGGAAGTCTTTTTAAAATACTGACTTTTTAATAACAATGCCACATGTGGATATGCTTGATGCATTT
The DNA here is from genome assembly GCF_049350105.2 of Macaca mulatta. Classification (NCBI taxonomy): domain Eukaryota; kingdom Metazoa; phylum Chordata; class Mammalia; order Primates; family Cercopithecidae; genus Macaca; species Macaca mulatta. The sequence continues at coordinate 112,954,176 of NC_133408.1, forward strand.
CCTTTTGCTTATGTTCATCCTGCCAGTTATAGAGAGCAAAAAGCTGCATATTCTCTTTCTTTGAAGACAGTTTGATTTGATTACCATGAAATCAGAGTGCCATTGGCAGAGTGGGTTAGGACATCTACATACTGTCTAAAATAATCAAATAATTTAAATGTGTGTTATTTAATAGCCAGTTAACCTATAAAGTTGGATTATTTATTCAGTTACACTGAAATATACTTTGTAACTTCTTTTTCTTGGATATTTCACTAAACATTACACTGCTACAGTGAGAGTGGAAAAGTTACTAAATACATTAGCTTGTTAAAGTCTTTAACTTATTTTACAGTAAAATATCTACTTTATTATTATCTCCTTTGCTTAGTTATCTGACTAATGAACTTGTGTGTGTGTGTGTGTGTGTGTGTATTTGTTGGGAAAGGCAGTCTTGTACAAGAGGTCTTCTGACCCCTTCTTTGCCAATCAAGGATGAACCTAGGGCCTGTAACAGTTCCTTATCAAAAGATAAAGAGCCCACACAGCCTGTGCCAGGTTTATCACCTTGACTGAGAAGATCTTTGTTTCAGACTCAATGAATACTTTGTTCTGAGTCAGTGGCCCTCAACTGGGCCCCCAGTTTTCTGTATTTCAGACACCAATAGCAGGGAGTGTGGAGTTCCTCTACTGTGGCAGAAGAGGGGCGCATGTAAGCCAATTTCTCTACATCAGCTGCAGTAGATGTGGGGTGGGAGAGGAACCTGCTGGTTATGGGGGACTGATGCACACTCTTGGAGCTGATGTTGCCTTGTCTCTTCAATATAAGTGTTCTATCCTCTCCATTACTGTGTTTTGTTTTCCCTCGGCAACTCCAATACCAAGATACAATGGGCACAAGTGTTGGGACTTCTATTTCCAGTGGCTGCCATCTTGATGATCTTTGCTATCCTTTATGTAGTTAGAATCATTCCCTGGCATTGGAAACCAGTGCCTGCTGTTCTGCTTGATATTACCTCTAATAATATCTCTCAAAGGTACTGCTTCTTAAAACATCATTTAGAAATTATTTCCCTAGATAATCAAAATAGTAGATATTAGAGTGGTCTTGTATTTTTAACATTTACTAAATTGATTAGTCATTGTGGAGTTGACCTACAATTAGGAAATTTATAAAATATGGTGGAATAAATGCTTTTTCTCTTTAATCTGTGAATGTGGTTGAGGACACTGTTCACTGTTTGCTGTGGTCCTCTTTATAATAGAGACTTTTCCTCTTATCTCAATAACACATATAGTTATGCAACCAGAGTAACTCATTTATCTCTCTCATGTATGTAGATGTCTATTAATTTTAGAACTAGAACTTATTTTTCTATTTGTCTCTGTTGCTGAAAACTTCAGAGTTAAATATGTAGCAAATGACTTGGCGTGGTGGCTTATGCCTGTGGGAGGCCGAGGTGGGCAGATCACAAGGTCAGGAGATCGAGATCATCCTGGCCAACATGGTAAAACCCTTCTCTACTAAAAATACAAAAATTAGTTGGACATGGTGGCATATGCCTGTAATCCCAGCTACTCAGGAGGCTGAGGCACGAGAATCGCTGAAACCAGGGAGTCGGAGGTTGCAGTGAGCCTAGATCACACCATTGCTCTCCAGCCTGGCAACAGGGTGAGACTCTGTCTCAAAAATAAATAAATATAAAATAAATAAATAAATAAATAAATAATATGCAGCAAATATCCAAATAAGTTTTACTTGTATCTTCATTTTCATCTCAATTATACTTAAAAGTTTTGCCATATGTATTCGTTTTCTATTATTTCCATAACAATTTACCACAAACTTAGTACATTGCAATAACACAAATTCATTACTTCATACCTCTGTGTTCCAGAAGTCTTTGTATGTCAAGCTTGACTAATCTAATTTCTCCACTCCAGGTTTCACAAGGGTAAAATCAAAGTTCACTCCAAGCTCATTGTGGCTGTGAACTGAATCCAGTTCCTTCTGCTTATAGTACTTAGGTTCCCATTTTTCTTGCTGGCTATCAGCTGAAGATTAGTATTATCTCCAAAACACTTCACTTCAGTCCTTACATTAGGGTCCCTACAGGTTAGAGCTAGCAATGATATGCCAAATCCTTCTCACTTTTGTAATCTCTGATTTTCCCTTCTGCCATATTTTTTCTTCTCTTCTCCCTCTAGCAAGAGAAAGTTCACTGTTTTTGATGGCTCAATTGATAAGATTGGGTCTACCTAGATAATTTAGGATGATCTGCCTATCTTAAGATTCATAAGCATAATTATATCTGCAAAGTCCCAAAGTCATATAAGGTAATATACTCACAGGTTCCAGGGATTAGGGCTTGGACATCTTTAGAGAGGCCCTACCCACATCACTATTATTTTATATGTTTTTGAATATTTTTTGATATGTCATAAATAACATTTTTCAAGTTAAATAATTATCATTCAATGTTTGAATGAACTAAAAACTTCAGATTAACCTAAATGTGAGAAAAATCCGGTTAAACTTTTAAGACTAGAATGTGATTTAGAGTACAATACAACTGTTTTCCTAGTCTTAATTTAAGAATAAGGTATATAAAATCAACATTTATAAACTTTAAACATACATATATACCAAGGTTTTTTTGTCCTATTTTCCTGTTACTGAACAAAGTATATATATGACTCAGTTGTATCATTACCGTAGTCCCATCTTATCTACAGCTTTGCCTTCTGTGGTTTCAGTTACCATGATCAACTGTGCTGCAAAAACATTAAATGAAAAATTCTAGAAATAATCAATTCATGAGTTTTAAATTGTGCACCATTATTAGTAGTCTGATGAAATCTCACACCCTCCTGCCCAGTCTCACCCAGGATGTAAATTACCTTTTTGTCCAACTGATCCATGCTATATATGCTACCTGCCCATCAGTCATCAACATTATCTGCTCCTGACATCCAACCATCAACACTGCCATGGCTTGATGATCCGGGATCACCGGAAAGCAGCTAATCCTTCTGACAAATCTTCAGAAGTTCAATATTAGCCTAATACTACATCACCTATGCCATTTGCCTCACTTCATCCATCAAGTAGGCATCTTCTCATCTCACATCAACACAAGCAGAAGGGAGTATAGTACAGCAAGGTATTCTGAGAGAGAGAGAGAGAGAGACCCCATTCGCATAATTTTTATTACAGTACATTGTTATAATTGTACTATGCTATTATTAGTTATTGTTATTAATATTTTACTATGTCTAATTATAAATTAAACTTTATCATAGGCATGTATGTGTAAGAAAAATAGAGTGTATATTATGGTTTGGTATGATCCATGGTTTTAGGCATCCACTGGAGGTCTTGGAATGAAACTTCTGGTGGATGAGGGGAAACCGTTTTATATTACTATGAGTTTACTCTATCTCCTCTTATCTCTCTCCTTTCTGTTTGAGTTCATGAAGCAGTTTTTTTACTGAATCAGATTTAGTGTTTGCCAGAACCTGAAATCCTTTGACTCTGCAAAATACAAGCACATCTGCTGGTAAAAATTGCCCATCCTTTTCAGGAAACCTAGCTGTTAACATGTGGGTTTTTGAAACAGACAGAAGACTGAATGTGGGCCAAAGTACTTAGTAGTTTTAGAATCTTTGAATACTTAAACAGCAAAATAAACTTCTGTTCTAGTTCCTCATTTGTAAATGAGTTTAATATTAGCTCCCTGACAGGACTATGGATAGTGACTGTAAAATGTTTAGCATTGTGTGTGGAATATAGTTAATAGAAAGTCAATGATGGAAGATGTTATTTTTCCTAAGAAAACTTTTACTGCAGGGGATCAGTGAGAAACATGCCTTTATTGCTATAAAACATCAAAAGAGTTTTCTTTGTGCACTTAAAACTTGTTTTCATAGATATGTCCATGTATTGTATTTCCAGTGTCTTTTTCTGCATTGTTTCTTATCTCTGACCTTCTATTTAGATCACTTTTCTTCTGATGAAATTCATTATTCGGAAATTCTTGGCTGCCAAGTGGTGGCTCATGTCTGTAATCCCAGCACTTTGGGAGGCCGAGGTGGGTGGATTGCTTGAGTTTGGGAGTTTGAGACCAGCCTGGACAACATGGCAAAACTCTGTCTCTACTAAAAATATAAAAATTAACTGGGTATGGTGGTGTTCAGCTGTGGTCCCAGCTACTCAGGAGGCTCCTGAGCCCGGGAGGCAGAGGTTGCAGTGAGCAGACATCATTGCCACAGCACTCCAGCCTGGGTAACAGAGCAAAACTCTGTCTAAAAAAAAAAAAAAACAAACAAACTTTTAGTGAGTGTCTGATAGCAGTAAAGTCTTCAGATTTTGTTCATCTTAAACTAGTTTGATTTTGATTCATAACTTTATTCTCGAAAGATTCCCCCCAGAGTCCCATCCCTTCCCTTGGCAACCTCCCCCTACCACCCCCGCCATGCACTGGGTATAGAATTCTAAATTGACAGCTGTTTTGTCAATTTGATATATTTTGTCAAATATATCAAAGATATATTTGATTGTCCTGTGATTTCCATGATGGCCTTGAGAGGAGAGGTCAGCTCTCATTCCAACACTCAATTATTCAAAGGAAACTTGCCTTTTATTTTCCCCTTGTTCTGGCAACTTAAAACATTTCCTTTTTGTCTTTAGTGTTTTGTTGTTTTAATATTATGTACTTAGGCTTGGCTTTCTTTTTATTTATCATGCTTGGAATTCATCTGGCTTCTTGAAGCTATGAAATGGTATTTTTATATCAGTCCTAGAAGACTTTCAACCTTCTACTCTTCTAATATTGCCTCTACCCAATTATCTTTCTTTTTCCTTTTGGGACTCTAATTACATGTTTGTTAGACTCTCTCAATGATCTCTTCCATGTCTCTTAAGTTTGTTTCTCTTTCTCTCTCTCTGTCCCCCTCTCGTTCTCTTTTTCATTTTTCATCTATTTTTTTCTTCCAGTGATGCATTTGGAGAGTTTCATAACAGCTCACAAATGCTTTCTTCAAGTGTATCTAATTTGGTTTTATAATCTGATATTAAACCCATCCATTTAGTTTCGGTTTTAGTTATTGTAATTTTTATTACTAGCATCTCTGTCTTCTTAAAATATATCACTTTTAACATGATTTTGCCTAAAAATATATTCAAATTATCTTTTGTTTATTTAAATATAGCCAATGGAATTATTTTAGAATATGTATCTGATAATTTCAACAGATCAGTTTCTATTTTCCACTGTTTGTGTGTGTTCTCACTCAAATGCTTTGTTTTCTTGTGAAATGTATTACCTCCTATTTTGTATTAGTCCCTGATTTTTTTAAATTTATACAGCGATATATTAAGGCATAGAATGATGGTGACTTCCTCCAGAGGAAATTTGTGTTTGCTTTGGTCAGGCAGATGGAGGTTTTTACCAGACCAGATGTTTGGTCCACCTAACTGATGTAAATTTGGCTGCACATCTGAGCAAGGATTGGTTTGTGATTGCAGCCTCTTGAATTTTTTTTTTCTTTTTTTTCTTTTTTTACCACCTCTGCTCAGGCCTAAGAAACTTTGTACTAACTTGGTTTTAGAAAGGTGGGATAGGATCATTTAAGGTTCCAGATTAATACGGGGAGGGTTTTCTGTTAGATTCCCAACCTGACATGTTTCCTGGATTTTCACTTATTTTTCTAAGTGAAAATGTAAAAAACGTCACCTCTACTAAAGCACAGATGTCCCCAGCCAAAAAGTAGTTTTTGCACTATATGAGTTCCCATATCTATTTGGATTTGGGGCTCTATAATTCTCTAGTTAGCTTTTCAGTTCTTCTGATATATATATATATATATATATATATTTTTTTTTTTTTTTTTGAGACGGAGTCTCGCTCTGTCGCCCAGGCTGGAGTGCAGTGGCCGGATCTCAGCTCACTGCAGCTCCGCCTCCCAGGTTTACGCCATTCTCCTGCGTCAGCCTCCCGAGTAGCTGGGACTACAGGCGCCCGCCACCTCGCCCGGCTAGTTTTTTGTAGTTTTAGTAGAGACGGGGTTTCACTGTGTTCGCCGGGATGGTCTCGATCTCCTGACCTCGTGATCCACCCGTCTCGGCCTCCCAAAGTTCTGGGATTACAGGCTTGAGCCACCGCGCCCGGCCTCTGATAATGTTTTTTTAATTTAGCATTTTTGGTTTTGCTTTCAGTAGCAGAGTTGTTTACCTTGTGTTGGAAGCAGAATAATGGTCCCCCAAATATGTCCATGCTTTAATTCCCATACCTTTGAATATGTTAAGGTTGCAAATCAGTGACCTTGAGATGTGGAGATCATCCTACATTGTCCAGGTGGGTCCCATGTCATCATAAGTGTTTTCAGAAATGGAAGAGGGAGGCGAGAGAGTCAGAGTGAGGTGATCTGAGAAGGACTCACTATTACTGCTATGAAGACGGAAGAGGGCCATGAGCCAAAGAATGCGGGCAGCCTCTAGAAGCTGGAAAAAGCAAAGAAACAGATTCTCCCTTAGTGCCACCAGAAAGGAACACAGCCCTGCCAACACCTTGATTTTAGAACAGTGAGGCCCATTTCAGACTTCTGACCTCCAGAACTGTAAAAAATTAATTTGTGTTGTTTTTAAGCCATTAAGTTTGTGGCTATTTGAAATCGCAGCAATAGGGTAATAATATACTCTGCCTTACCAGAAATAGAAGCACTCCTTTATTTTATAAAGAATGTAGTTAAATATTCAAAGTATGAAAATAACAAAAATGTAATTTCCAAATTTCTGATTATTTTAGACACATTATTATTTAAAATATTATAATAATAAAATAACATAAGACAGGAAAATAAAGACTTTTTTGTCTGATCCAATTATTTAATTTTGTTTTTTAGTATTAGTAACTGAAACTCCTTACCTTAAATCCAGATTGATTTAAAGCTAAAAGACAAAATTTTCCAAAAGGAAACCAAATGTACTTTTTTCTGGCAAAGGATAGAAACTGAATTTTTTTTGTAGGGCCCCTTACTCCAGAGTTATGAAACTAAGAATGAAATTTTTGCTAAAAATGTTATCTTGATATTTTTAGCAAATAAAAACCTAAATAACCACAGCTTTGATCATTTACTGCATGCGAGTTTTTGTGAGCGCTTTTACATTTGTTTAAATAACATTACTGAATCAAATTATTCTTTAAATTAAAACCAAACTTGATCTCTTTAAACTGTGCCAAGTTACTCAGCCTCACTGCTATGTGTTTGCTCATAGCAGCTGCTAATCCAGAAAGAACTGGCACTAAGCATGCGGGGAGCTTGGGGTGGAATCCTGTGACACACCATGATGAGCAAAGATTTCCTTCCAGAGAGAATATGTTATATTTTTCATCCTAAAATTTATATGAAGCTGAAGGGATATAAACGTATGTAGTGTTAATTTGGAAACCTGCAAATATGATATTGGGAAAATTAAACCTTACTTCTGCTGAAACTGGAGCCAGTATACTTTCCAATAGAGCACATATTTATTAAAGATAGGGAACAATGTTTATTAAATGGCATAATGATCATTGATTGAGGCATATTAGGCAAGCCAGTTAATTTCTCTGGGCTTTATTTGTATTATCTCTAAAATGATGAGGAATAAATATAATAATAACTAAGGTTATTTTCTCTCTAATAGCCTATTTTAGAGAGGGTATATACACAAATCTATACATACATGTATATGTACCTGTATTATTACATTACATAGAAAACACTAATAGTTAAGGACCCATCTTCTCTAACATTTTGCGTATTTCTTTAAAAATAAAATTCAGTGAAAACAACACCTGACTTACGTTGGCTAGATGAGATCTTATGTTGACGCTCAGGGGAAATGGAGAAAAGTACATTTCAATAGGGCACTGGACTTTAAAGTTGGCTTAGTTTTCTCCCACCCAGAAAGTTTGTTTTATAACTCTTTTGATACGGTTGAAGATTCTCACAACACAGGAGCTGTTAAGAAAGTATAAAGTATTTCCCCTCTGCTGATCATCTTTTTTATTGGTACCTACTCAAGAATTTGGAGATGTACTCCTATGGAAAAAAAAAGGTTGGCCCTACTCAGCTTGTCTGTCTGTAAAACTGCTCAGTAAGGATAATGATGGTTCTTCATTCTGTGTGCCTGTAGTTGCAATTAAGATGTTCCCCAAAGGATTTTTAGCAGGGTTTGTCTTCCTATAAAGGCCATGTCTCTTTCATACTGAGCGTTTAATAAATAACTAGTCTAAGGAACTATTGCTGATGAACTATTGCTTGATGTGAGTGATGGAGCAAATGATTTCAGCCCAGTGCCTGAATACTTGGGATAATTGCATGAGTACTAAAGTTGCTTACCATTAACAAATAGTAAGCGTTTAAGTTGTGAATTCAAACCAAATCACTCCATTTGACCAACCACAAGTCTGGACTTTGAAGTCTAACAAATTGGATTGAATCTCAGTTTTACCATACATTAACTGAATATGTTTGGGTAAATTATTTAACCACTGTGAAACTTTGTTTCTTTATCCACAATATGTAAAAAACATTGGTAGCTTCCAAGAGTTATGTGAAAGCCTTTGAGAACTATAAAACATAACGCATTTGTTGTTATATTTTCATTATATGTGCTGTAATAATAATATCAACAGATACAGGAAAATTCAAGAGCTTTGGTTAACAGGAAAGTATTACGTGGTTTCATTGTTTAACATTTTGATGAAACGTAGCTTTTATGAAAAATAATTTAAAGGCATAAATCTTGTTTTTAGAAAGCTTACAGTAAATTGAGACAAACAAATGAGACAAGCAAATGAGACAAGCAAATAAGTTGATACAAGTAAATAAGACGACAGTTACTGTGCATAGTGAAAAACACCATGATGTAGGTAGATAGTAAGCAAATGCTGTAAGAGTATAGAGGTGAAATCTGATATTGGCAGGTCAGAAAAGTCTTCTTAAATGAAGTAAATGAGCAAAACCTTAAAAACAGAAGAGTGGGGGTAAGGTCAGTAGGTGAAAGGGACAAGGAGAAACTTTTTAATGGTAAAAAATATGCAAATTTATAACAAATTGTTTATATTCAGAGAGCAACCAAGGATTTGGATGGATGGTGCTTGTGTGAGGAGTAAAAGTCTGAATGTTAAGGGATAAACATACAGGATAAGCAGAATTTACTCCATTCTGAAATTATAGAACAGACGTACTTTAAATAAAGAAATGACATAAATAGATTTGCTCTTTTGGAAATGTTTCCTGGCAGCCTGTGGGTAATGGATGGAAAACTGAAGGGGTGCAGTGAGGACCAGCAAGCCTGGAGGCATTGAAGCTTGTGGGGAAATTCCAGGTACTTAGAAAGTGGGGAGAGAATAGAGTTAGGTCAAATCATTAGGCATTAGGAACTAATAGCATTGACTTGAGAGAGACATAAAATAAAAACTCCATCACACTTGTTTACTGATTGGTCAGAGGTGCGATATGAAGAGGGGATGGGTCTTATTTAGTCTTGTAAATTTCTGAATTGGTGAGTCCATATTTGCACTGAGATGGAAACCCAAGAAAAAGCAAGGATCTGAAAGGAGAGATACTGAGTTTATTTGTGGGCATGTTTATTGTGAGATATCCAAATCTCAGTTGCAAATCTGTAACTCAGGAAAATAGGTGAGAGCGGAAGGTGTAAATTTGCATGTCAGTTTGAAGATAGTAATTGAAACTACATACATAGAAGCAATCACCTTGGGAAATGTTTTATTGTTCCTTGCTTTAATACAATTATATGATTAGGTAATTATAATGTCATTCCTATAGGCTTCATAAGAAAAAAAATCTAGTATACTTTAATGATTTATTTCAGAACATCCTCATTAGTTTTAAAATAAATCAGTTAGAGTCCTGTTCTTTTAGAGTTTAATTGATTAGCCCATCTAAATAGATATGTTTTATTCACCACTGGCACTGTCACTTTTAGGATAAATATTTTGAACTGTATTTATAAGTAATGGTAAATGCCTATTTTAACTTTTTACCATGTGATAAAATTGGTGATTCAAGGTTTCTTCCAAATGGATGGGCTTGGCTTGAAGACACGTCATGTTAAACAAGAATTCCCACATTTTATGGCCACAGAGCAGTCTGTCGTAAGGGAATATAAATTATATCTTTACCTCTCACAAGACTGTTAAGAACTAGATAACTAGACTGGATAATAAGATATTATAATATATGGATGTCATCATCATTACTAGTAGATTTGTCCTATTAGTGATGGGTGAATTGCAAAATTACAAATGGAAACTTATTTTTTGGAATCACTTTATAATTATTTCATTTTTGAATAATTTTAAGTGTAGACATTTGTAAGCTTTTTGATATTAAAATTCACCAAAATTCAGTATACTTTAATGATTTTTTATTTCTCATGATTGTAATGTATGCATTTAATATTGCAAACTATTTTATACAAAGAAAGAGTTCATTACCTCTGTTATGATGATTACAACTTATTATAATAATATTTTATACACTAACTGTATAAATTATGTTTCTCCAACAGCCCTTTCCAATGTGGCATACTTAGCATAATAAAGTAGAAATCTTAGTTTAGGGACATATTCCTCAGCCTATAAGAACTAGTACAATCTACAATAGTAGGTGAAAATTTAAATTGTGCTAATTCTAAACATTAAAATCTAACTATTTGAAGCATTAACAATCCTTAATAGTGTCATAAATCATATTAACTTTTTAGCAAGGTAACACAAATTGCCATATTTTGTGATGTGTTTTTTTTTTTTTTACACAGTCATATTCTGTTATAAGTGAAATTGGGCTCCAGGCCAAGGAGAAATTTGGAGAACTTTTAAGTTTGAGAGACTGTCTCACAGCAGGAAACCACCCCAAAGTGGATTGATCGCAGAAGAATGTGTTTCCTATTATCCAGTTCTCTACCAAACTATTTTTTTGTAGCTTGAAAATAATAAAGATTTCATAAGCCCCAAGAGGTCTTTTTTGATCCATGAATGAAGTTACCGTGGATTCATATAACAAAAATCTGACTTCCTTTCAGCCATTGAAATTCAAAACCCTTCCATTTATTAGTATGAAATAAAAAAATCCTTCAAAAAATGTCAAAACGTTGCATTTAATGAAGTCAATGTCAGTGCATGCCACAGTTTTGATTCCACTTAAGATGAGTACAATATGATGTGAAAGGAAATGTAAAGTGAGTAATGGCAGTCAGCTAATTAAAGTAGATATTGAAGGATGCAATCAGTTTAGCCTTGAAATTATTCTTTAAAGTTTTTCTTAATCAAAAGATATACTTTTTAAAGTCATCACAAAATTTATTTTACTCATATTTAAATGTTTAGAATTTATGAATTACCAGAAAAAATAAGATATTTGATTTTTTGGTTGCTTTAAAATTTTGTTACCTGGAATTTTAAAATGAAATCAATCTTTAAAAAAAGATTTGTTCTTCTAGTTCGTTCATGTACCCATAGTGCCATTTTACTCATGATTCATTATACATTCTTAATGCCTTTCTGGAGGAAAAAACAAGTACAGTTCACAGAATCTTCTGTATGATTTCTCTAGAATTATAGTCTTCATTTATATTGACACAGTAGAAACGGAGTTGCTTATATAACTATAGTAACCTAATAAATTAGTTGCGTGTCTACAGTAAAATCCAGATCTTCTTTACAAATTCTATATCAGATATATAGCCAAATCATATAAATATATATAGGATTGTAATTTTGAAGTAATTTCCCTCACAGTAAAATTGGAAATTGTTATTCATATTTTGTATAACCATTTCACTCACAGGAAGTAACTACAAAAAACACAAGTTTTAAAAACTGGCACAATCACTCATTTTGCCAGGTGAAAAGAAATTGATGCAACATGTTGAACTTTGATCATTCATGTTTCACCAGTGAACCCAGATGCACGGAAAATACTTTACTCAAATTGCTCACAATAAGTGCCAATCCTCATTTTTCCATATCAAGGAGAGATGGGGATATGGAAAAATATATAAAATTGGCAGATAATCTTCAAATCTTATTTTGGGCAATACTTTTCACTTCCTGTCCTATCAAACTTTTTTTTTTTTTAACCAGACTGCCTAACAAGGTTGCCTTCTCCTTGCCCCTGCCTGCCCTCTGGTGGAGAGCAGCAGGATGGTAAAAGGAAAATAAGGAGAAAATCCATGATGAGATGAATAAGTCCTTAAGATAGGTGCAACCACAAGTTACTGGATAATCACTTCTAGTAACACTTTTATTTATATATTTCAAATATAACTACATATGCTTAATATTAAATTTGGTTTTAACTACTAAATGTCAACTAGCTCATCCTACTTTGAGACGGCAGGAAGGAAACCCTGGGGGAAGGGGGAAGCAAGAGAAAATTGTTATCCAGTGTGCTCTCCAAGATTTAACTAAAGCATTTGTTAGAGTTGACTTTCTTCTTAAACATTTTGTGTTACTGAAATAATATAATAATGCCTCAGATTTTCATGAGAATATATGATGGTGGGCTAGAGGAAGGCTTATCATTTTCCAGTTCTGTATTTTTTAGTTGACTATTTACTAGTAATTTCCTCTCCATTCATGCTGAGAACATCCTATAAAATAAAAGTGTCAGTTTCTTTGAGTTCATTGGACTATTGACAAATCATGGCCCTATGAAGTTTGAATCAGGGACTTTTGAAATAGATAAACCAAACCCTTGACTCATAACGAAAACCTAATAAATAAGATTTTTATTATAAATAATCTGACAAACCCAAATCTTTCCATTTTATCTTCCCTATATTTCTGTAATAAAACTGATGGAACAAACCCCAAATCACCACCATTTAGTAATAACAAAATTGAAAACTCAAAAATGCTCAGTTTTCTTTATACCAACAGATTTGAGATTGTACCCCAAATTTCTGTCCTGGTTTGGCCTTGAATTTCAATTCAATTCTTCCCTTCCACAGCTGTTTGCTGGGTACGCTGTTATTTAAATAATGGGGCTCTGTGGAGAAGACCTCAAGGGAGTTTGAGGGGATAGAGAGAGCTGGAGAAGAGAAAGGGATAAAAGAGTATTTAAAAGATGAAACAAATGTTATGAGTTTATGTAGGTCAAGACATTTAAAGTTAACTTTCATTTGTATTGTAATGGGGGAATTTTTTGACTATTAATGTTTTGAGCAGAAAGCCCACTTATTTCATAGAATTAAAAATTAAGAGGATACCGTCAAGCATTGGATAAAGGCATTGATGTGGTCTTGTTATATGTAAAAGAACTGAAAGTTAGTTGAACTAACACAAGTTTATATTTTAGACTTGGGCCTCTAGGAGTTCATGGAAAATAGTATGGGATATTTTGAGCTATTAAAGATATACCCACAGGCCTATTGTCGTCCAGACCTATATCATGATTTTAACGACAAGTATAAGAGATTATCAGAGAAAGAATTGATCCTCACAATTAAACACAGCAACAAGAATATATGTGTATGTGTTGTGTGTGGGAGTAAGCATACAGGAGTATACTGCATGTATTTCTTTGTATCTTTCTTTTCTACCAAACATTTCTAAAGGCAGGGCTAACTTAATATTTCATTTTTCCATAGCTTGTATCAAGTTCCCCATGCTCCACTTTCTTCTTCTGCTTTTCAACACCTTCATATCCCTCACATTCTTTTATGGCAGAGCACAACTCTCTCACTTTTTCTAACAAGAAACACACATTGCAGTTAAACAGCCGAGGTCATCCCCATGCTCGCGTCACAGGTCAAGCAAGATCACTTACATTTTTTAGGGGGTCACTTCTTCTCACTGGGTGGGATATGACCTTTTTCCTGTTTCTAGAAAAGAAACCACCCCAGATGTTCACCACCCCTTCTCTCTCGCGCTCTTTTTTGTTTCCATTCTCTTCCTTGTTTGATGCCAAACACACACTTGGACATTCATCTTGCTAGTATTTTCCTACTATGTTAAAAAAGATTGATCTGTATTTTTACCTAATGTATCTTAAATACAAAAAATAAGCCAAAAATACTCACAGAAAATCTGACATTTAATTACACTTTAGGGGATAGATACTATTTTATAATTTGAATGTACCATTTGGAAAACTTCTTGGTATTTTCAGCATATTATAAAGTCATTATTAAGATACATTTCTCTCTGCATCTGTGCTGCCATCTTAATATCATCTGTGGGCTGCACTTTTTTTTTTCAAAACCATCTGCATTTTGAGCTGTCTTTTGAGAAATAGCTGTAAGAATACAATTAATTATATTCTCCCTGTGTGGATTGTTCCTCCTGGGTTTTCACTGACCATCCCAGACATTCAGCTTTCGAGATCCTTCAGATTTACTCACTGAATACAACCAAGTTTGCAGTGGTTCTGTACTGATTACAAATATATAGATACTTTTCCTGACTTTATTTTGACAAACATAGTCAAGATGTAATGCCTGCAGAAATTATTACTATCAATAACAATTTTATGGCTTCAGTCCTATCTTCTTTATGAAGCTCAACTCTAGTTGACTGGTCCATGACATACACGAATTGAACACATACTGTATGCCAGCTACTGTACCATATGATGGAGGTACAGCAGTGAACAAAACAAAACAAAACAAAGCCAAACCAAACCGCTTCTCTTCAGGGAGCTTACAGTCTAGTGAAAATAGTCTTTAAATTGAAAACAGCTAATATATTAGAAAATAAATACCCGCTTTGTAAAAAGTACTGCGCTAAAAGCTCTATTTCAGTCTCCTTAATTTATGCATTTTTTAAATTCTCATTTTCAAAGATTTTAATCTTTAAGTAACATTTGCATTTTCATTTCTCTTATTATATTTTGAAGTTTGTTCTTATTAAGTTCTAGAGTTAGAACAAAATAATAAATTTTGAAATAAGAAAATCTGGTGGAAATCCCGTATACTTTTTGTTGCCACACCAACTTTATTATACCCCAACTTTATTCATACCCTGTTAAAAATCCATAACCAATATAATTTTTGAAAAAAGTTCATGGTCTAATTTTTGGTTAGAAGAATAATTCTGTAAATTAAAATCACATTTCTCTTGATATGACACATTTTTTCCCAAAGAATGTTTTTTTCATTTCAGAGGTAAAAAATATTTGAAGACCAGACTAATAGTTTATCTTAAAGAGAAATTCTCAAATTCTATACTTAAAATTCTAATAAGTATCAATTAATTCATTGACTCGAAAGGATGATTAATATTTTGATTGTGAATTATAAAATAAAATAAAATGCTAGCAAAAACAGGCAAACTTGTATGTACCCAAGAGTTTTATCAAATCTCATTATATTATATCCACTTAATATATTTTAAGTAAATAAAACATTATGAAAAAGTTGAGGAGCTCTCTTTACATACTCTCCAGTGATACTACTTCCCTTCTTTCAGCACCAGAAGTAACTTCAGGCAGGATGACATCTTGACTTTCATGAGCCTTAGGCACTTTTGCCTTCTTGAGCCCATTTCTATATAATAAAAAATTATATTATACAACTGTTAAAAAATTTAACCATAAAAATATTATATTATGCAACCGTGTTTATAAAAAGATGGATGTAATTCAGATTGGTTTCATTGTTATATATCCAATATTATTATAGTCATTTTTTCTTCTGGTTTTAAAAGAAATGAAAATTAAAATATTTCCATTATCCTCTAAAAGTATCGTGGACCCTCAGCACTGTGACTCTTGTTCCCAGTGGATAACTCAGCCCTGAATTCAACTCTTAGCATTCCTATGCTTTTGCTTGTATATTCATCTGTATAAATTGTTAAATTACCACTTATTGTATTGGTTTTAGAAAATGTATTGAGAACTAGTTGCATAATTTTGGTTGTTTTTTTAAAAAACAAGCAAACAGTATTTGCCTTTATTTTGAGAACATATTCAGCATTTGCTTTCTTTTTTCTGTTTTCTTTCTTCCTTCCTTCTTTTCTTCCTTCCTTCCTTCCTTCTTTCCTTCCTTCCTTCCTTCCTTCCTTCCTTCCTTTTTTGAAAGAGAATCTCCCTCTGTCTCCCAGGCTGCAGTGCAGTGGCGTGATCTTGGCTCACTGCAACCTCTGCTTTCTGGGTTCAAGTGATTCTTCTGCCACAGCCTCCCGAACTGCTGGGATTACAGGCATGTGCCACCATACCTGACTAATTTTTGTATTTTTAGTAGAGAGGGAGTTTCAGCATGTTGGCCAGTCTGGTCTCAGAACTCCTGACCTGAAGTAATCCACCTGCCTCAGCCTCCAAAAGTGTGGGATTACAGGCACGAGCCACCACGCCCAGCCAGCATTTGTTTTTAAATTAGTATCAATAACACTTTTAATTTCACCCACAAACACACACAATCACTGAAATAACATAAATATAGAAAATATTTCTTAAATGTATGATTGTTTTCTGGAGCATAAAAAGGTGTTGGCTTGTGTTCTCCAGTGGAAAATTCCTCTGTGTATATGTGTGTGTCTATTTAAGAGAGAGACAGATAGATTCAGCTGATTCCTTAGTGTTGCTTGTAATATACAGCAAATTTACACTAAAATGTTGGCATGTTTGGAGATTAATCCCTGGAAAAAAGTACATTTTGCCACGGAGAGAGTGTGTGCTGTTGTTTGGCTTTAGAGTTCAGTGCTATAATTTGTGTCATTTTTTTTGGACAAGCAATACTACAGAATGTCATCCACACCTTTAAGATTTGCTAATTTCCTCCAGGAGTTTTGCTCTTTCTCATGCCAGTTAATGGTAGAAAAATAGCTTCTTCCATTCATCAGATGAGGTAATGCTCTGTTACTATTCACATTTGAATGTAGTATGAGTGTTGTATTTAAATGATACTAGCAAGAAGAAAAATTGCTGCTTTCTTTTGAAGATTATTTCTGTGCTTTCACTCTTTAAGGATTTTAAAATAACTGTAGCAAGCATTTTCTTGAATTTTTTTTCAGTTTTCTTCACCTTTATTAAATAACAATGAATGTGTCAGCCACTTATTCAAGACTTTGAAAATGTCAATACAACTATGATAATCTAATCCCATAATGTAGCTGCTATGTCTAAGAGCATGCTTTGATGTTCAACATTTGCAAATTTGGTTAAGCTCCCAAACCATCAATCTCGACTCTATGTTTGTTGGTGAAAGACACTAACCAATTTTGCTATTGTGAACTTTACTGTAGTAGACCTACTTGCTAGCAACTAAACATACTCAGCACTTCCCTCACTGCACTTTAATTTTTTCCCTTCTATCTGATATTTCTAACTTGATCTCTTGGGTATCTCTTTGTTCCAATCCTAGCTGTCTTTCCAAGTCTTAACTCAAATGCTATAGACTCCTTAAAATCTTCCTTATTTTCTTTCCATTACTTCCACCTCTATTTTTCCTCCATTCTTCCACCCTATCAAGATGGAAATATTTTTCTCTTCTCGAATTCCATGCTTTGGTCACTTTCTATTTAATGGTATTCACAGCTTTCTTTCCTATGTAACTATTTGCCCATATAAGTCTCTTCTTTACATGTTCTTGTCTGCTAAGTAAGAAGAAAGGATATATTTTTTTTTCTTTCAGAGTCTTGCTCTGTCTCCCAGGCTGGAGTGCAGTGGCTTGATCTCAGCTCACTAAAATCTCCACCTCCTGGGTTCAAGCAATTCTCCTGCCTGAGCCTCCCGAGTAGCTGGAACTACAGGTGTGTGCCACCATGACCAGCTAATATCTTTTGTATTTTAATAGTGACTGGGTTTCACCGTGTTGCCCAGGCTGCTCTAGATCTCCTGAGCTCAGGCAATCTGCCCACCTCGGCCTCTCAAAGGGCTAGGATTACAGGCAAGAACCACTGTGCCTGGCCGTATAACACATACTTCCAATCCATCAAACACAGCATTAGCACTTAGTGAATGCTCATGTGAGAAATGGATACCAGTCGTTAGTACTCACAGATTAGGTGCTGAGATAGAGTTGAGTAATTTACTACATATCTTCTCTCAAGGTGTTCAGAGAGTCTGCTCGGGGACACAAAGAAAAAATAAATTATGGCAAACCACTCTTGCCAGTATTACATAAGTATAAACAGTGAGCACAGGTCCGAGAAAAAGACCTAAATATTTTGGGCAATGCACTTTACTTTCATCGAAGCAATAACCTTTATATTATATTGTTATTACATTATCATATTTATTATACAGATGAGATAACTGATGCATAGTGAGGTTAATTTGCTTGGAGTAAATAACTCCTGTGTAGCAAAAATATACTTTGAATCTTAGGTCTAGTTAACCTTAAAAGATGCATGAGAAGAAAAATCCAACTACTGGGGTGTTGATGAAAGAGTGGCTAGAGATCAATTTCAAAAAGAGGTTACACTTGTGCTGAGTCTTGAAAGATGCTTAGTAATCACAAAGTAACGAGACCTGGGGGACAATAAGGAGAACAGACATGAAGTGTGAAATATCAAGGGGAGTTAAGTAAATGAAAATAGTTTACTGTGAGTGAGACAAAGAGTGATGAATTAGAGAGGTGGACAATAAGAAGGTCAGAAGAGACATTATACTAAAACAGTTGTATTCCAAATCAGTAATAATGTATTTCAGACAGAAGAATAGAATGGTCATTGTTACTTTATTAGATTGGAGGCAGGTATGACAATTAAGAGGCTATAGCTTAAAATTACTGAGTGGCTTGATACAGAAAAACATAGACTGGGCGTGGTGGCTCATGCCTGTAATTCCAGCCCTTTGAGAGGCTGAGACTGGTGAATTGTTTGAGCCCAGGGGTTCAAGACCAGTCTGGGCAACATGGAGAAACCCAGTCTCTTCAAAAAATACAAAAATAATCTGGGCATGTTGGCACACACCTGTAGTCTGTAGTCCCAGCTGCTTGGGAGGCTTAGGTGGGAGGAGTACCTGAGGCCTGGAGGTCAAGGCTGCAGCAAGCCATGATTGTGCCACTGCACTTCAACCTTGATGACAGAGTGAGACGCTGTCTCAAAAACAAACAAACAAACACACGCAGACACACAAACGAAAAATCATAAAAGAGGTATGAGATAATTAGAGGATTAAGTTGATCACACTGGTTGAGTGATTGAAGTGGTTTGAAGGCTAATTATTAAGAGGGGAGAAAGCTGATTTAGTAGAGTAGACAATATAGTTAAATTTATGTGTTGAGCTAATTAAATATTCTTACTGTATTTTATATCACATTAATACCATTATAAGGAAACTTGATATTTTATACCAGTATGATGCTTGTTATACACAAGTAGTCTATGTGGTTCTCAGTTTTAAAGATATGCTCTTCAAAACACAGAGGACATCAATTTGTATGGCTCCCTTTATGGGATATGTTACTGACTTATCTAGAATTAAAGTATTGCCTTTAGAAGGGAATGTTCTTACAAATGGACTAAAACATCTCCTTTGAACATTGAATTCAACATTCTTTGTAAGAAGAAATATTTAACCAATAAGAATAGCCTTCCTGACTATTTGGATTTTATGTTAGTTCAATATCTATTATTTATTCTTTATACAAACCTCATTCACTCATGTTTGCCTACTTTCCAATCAACTCATTAAATGCATATACTTCTCTTTCCATACATGACAATGATTTCATGGAAATATTCTTAGAGTAAATACATTCATAATTGTTTGAAAACCTTTCACAGGGTAATGATCAAAGTTTCCCAGGAAGGGTTACGCCAGTTAGATATTTTTCTTTCCCCAGGAAAAGGATTATGCTAGTTAGATATTTTTATTTTGCTAATTTTTATATCTTATTCTCAACTTCGTGGCCAAATGCAACACTAACTTGTCTATGATTTACTCTGTAGTAAATCAAGAAAGAGTTGAACTTTTTCTTTCAAAAGCTGCATGTTTTGGCAAGCACTCAGAAGTCATTCGATGCTGAAAACTTACCAGTGTGCAGTTATAGCCCCATTTCTGTAATGATATTTGACTTGAAAAAAGTCCATTTAAATTTTTATTCCATAATGCCAATAACTACAATAGTAAAGTGTAGCACCACCTAGGATTTATATACTCTTGTCCTTTAGAAGTATTAAAATTATTTTCCATTTTCACTGCTCTACATTTTTTACAGTCCTATGTCAGTAGGGTTGGTCTTTGATGGTAGATTCGGGGGATTTCATACTTATGCTATCTTTCATACTGAAATTAAAACAGCTAAGGAAGGGTAACTGGTGATAAGTTAATTGGAATTCTCTTTAGGTCAGTTCAGCAGGTATTTGTTGAGCAAATATTTTCTTTCTCTGCACTGATTAGGGGTGTGTGTGTGTGTGAGAGAGAGAGAGAGACAGAGAGAGAGATGGCTAGGTGGTATGAGAAATGTGTGTGTGTGTGTGTGTGTGTGTGTGAGAGAGAGAGAGAGAGAGAGAGAGACGGCTAGGTGGTATGAGAAAAAGAGATATAAATAACCATGATATCATACAAGGTAGTGTATAAATTCACATTCAAAGTACATTTGAGAAAAGGAAAAAGAGATTTATTCCAACTGAAGGATCCTAGGAAGGCTATGATGATGTGTAAAAATGGAAGAAAGAACCACAAAACACTAGTTTTGGCTTCTTTAAGACTCAAGGACAAACTTCAGCTTAGCTAAATTTGTAGTTGTGTTACTGCAGCAAGTTATTTGGTCTTCCTGAACACCAGTTTCCTAATTTGGAAAAGAGAAATAAAGTACCTACATTGTGGTTTGGGGTAGAGAGAGACTCTCAGAATTTACATTTGTTAAGTGTCTCCACTAGTTATTTCTTAATTATGTCCTTTTTATAATGTGTTTATATTGCTGTTATTATTACGCTTATTATTACAAATGTTATGTATACTATTAAAGAGGATAAAAACCA
This sequence comes from Macaca mulatta, assembly GCF_049350105.2. Taxonomy (NCBI): domain Eukaryota; kingdom Metazoa; phylum Chordata; class Mammalia; order Primates; family Cercopithecidae; genus Macaca; species Macaca mulatta. The sequence goes on from NC_133408.1 coordinate 112,975,097, forward strand.
TGATGTAAACCATGAGGAAGACTTTATTTAAGAAGGAGGTGAAAAAAGAGTGGCTGTCTTCACTTGAAAAGGATGGCACTGTGAGCAAGGGAATTTAGCTGTGGCAGTACAGGGCATCTGAACCTCAACTATGGTGCACAGGGAAGAAACTATTAATATCAAGCTCTAGTTGGAAAAATTCCATGTAGTTAGACAAATGAGTAAGGCACTTGTCTTATATCCTCCCCTATGTTCCCACTCTGGAACTTGTAATTTAGTCAGATAAACTTGGGGCTTGTAGGATAACATGAAAATTTTGTAAAAGTCTATCTTTTCAGAGAGTGGTCCTCTATCTCTGACATTAGCTAAAGAGTTACTCTTTTTAGGCATTATGTAGAGTGGAACTGTATTGGTTGAGAAGTTAAACTTGGTGATTGTATAGTCCCATTCACTAGAAAAGTCTGTAATTCTAGAAAAAAAAGACTAACATCTTAAGTCAGATTATTTCTATATATTTTACTTTCTGAAATATTTTTGTTTTGCTTGTAAACGTTTCTATATGTAAACATAATTGAAGAAAATTTTATATACAACAAAATTATCTGATTTTTGTTTTTATTTTCCATGTATTTATAGGTTTTGCAGGCATAATTTTTAATGACCACAAAAAATATGTGTATAAGGATGGCATTGAGCTCTGTGTAAATATTGGTGGACATTCAGGTTTCCCAATTCCAAATTTGTTTCCACATTTTGACTGTTAAAAATAAAACTAGGTTGAGCATTGCATTTCTTAAAAGCTATTTCTATAATTCTATTTACTTCAGTTAAGTTTCTAGAATTGGAATTCCTGAGTGAAGGGTTATGAACATTAAGAATTCTGATAAATATACCACTTTGCTTTTGGAAAGAATTATAACATTATACATGTTCGTGAATGATGATTACTCATTAACTTTATTTCCAAAACATTTATGTATTATTTAAATCAAAATTATACTATTAATACTGAGGATTAAATTTTAGGTTACATTGTAATTCTCCAACTATTTATTTGTTCATTGGAAGCTACAGTCTGCCTCCTCCCGCTATCACCCACATTTCTTCTATCTTTCTCTGCATTATTTTTCTCCATAGCAATTATTGTATTCTAATATATTAAACCACACTTTGTCATCTTCTTTAATGTCCATCTGTCCTGCTTAAGGGCACTAATTATTGTTTATTTGCTGCCCTTTCTTCAGATTTAGAACAGTGCTTTGCTTACTTTATAGTTTGTGCTCAATAAATATTTTTTGAAGAAATAAATAGATAAATTTCTCTTTGTAGGCTTTTTTAGTCCATTAATTCTTAAAGGAGTATATATTTTCTTAATATGAATGAGGGTGGTATGCAACAAATATACAAATCATTTCTCTGTTTTATGTTCCAAAATATTTTCCTACTTTGTTGTGTGGCTATTAATTTTATATTTATATGTATATTTCAATATGGCTGTTTTAAATATTTAAATAACTGTTCTTCTTTTCTTTTGCAATTATAATTATGTTCATAGTTTTAAAAATGAGAAATCTATCTCTGATTATTGAGGTATTTAAAAATATATATTTGGTTCCCTATTAGATTTTAGTTTCTTCCATAATTTTAATTATTATTTTATTATTTTATTTAGGCATTACTTAGGTTTATGATGTGGAAGTTAAAATTATGTTTTCATACTCATTGTTAAAGTATCATTTTTCGATAAATTTCATGACTTTCCAATTGTTTATGTTTGCTCTATAATGTATTAAATTATCATATGCAGCCATATTACTTTCCATTTGTCAGATATTCTATTGATCAGAATAAATCTCTAGATACACTTTAGAATATTTTAATAAGTCTCAAACAGTTCTTAATTATGTTTAGATAGGAACAGTTTTCATCTTCCAAATAAATACACAAACACTTGACACCTTTAAAGCAATCAGCCTTCCCCTCGCCTCAAATTATGTTTATCTTAAATTATTCACAATTTCAGGAAAATATTTTGTAGTATTAAGACCTTTAAAAATACATGTCACACATTTTTTTTTTTAGTTTTTCCTATTCAGTTTGTATTTTTGTTGTTGAAATTGAGATTTTATTGTATTTTATAATTTGAAATTATCGGTATGTTAAATATTATTCTACATTTATGTTGTTCTGCAATTTATTAACCAATTTACTCTCTTGCTTTTCTGTGTTTATTTCTCATTTCTGTTTCATGTCTTCTATTGTACTTTTAAGGACCTCCAGAAATATTAGAAGATATATTGCTTTCAATTTTAATGGAATATTTCTAGCATGTTATAGCTAAGTTGTTGTGGGTTTGTATTATATGTGCTAATATCTGTAGAAAAAATCATCTCTTAAAGGTTATATATATATATTCTACTATGATGAAATGCCAACTCTGTTATACTACTAATCTAAACAGTATTTACTAGCTTCTTGGCACATAGTTTGAAAAACCTGCTTTATTTTCTTGAACCTGTTCAAAGTTTTGAACTTCAAAAATTTAATTATTCATTAAATATAAGTACTTTGAGCTAAAACATCTACTTATTAAGAAATTTTAGCCACTGTTAAGCTATAAACTCTCCTTTCTTAAACATCTCTTTACTTAGACCTTCTATTAAATTCAACTTTACCTAATAACATTATTTCTTCAGAGATATTGCACCTCTGTGTGTTCTGAATACTTTAAACTTTACCCAACATTTTAAATATACACAAGTTTTAGAAACACAGAAGTATTTCAAATTGGGGATGATGAAGGCAATGTGTTATTTTAAGCAAGGCACTTGCATAAAATATTAGTTTAATACTCATTGGCAGAAAGGCCGACTACTGCTTAACCACACAAAAATACCAAAAATTAGGCATATTGTATATTGTTGTTATTCACTTATCAAATACTGATCATTCTATGAACACCTGAGTATTGAATTTAATGATTGGTGGGAAGAACAAGAGTAGAAGCTGAGATGTTAACAGTTCTTTGTAACTAGTACTCTGGTAGTTTTCATTGTTTCAACACTTTTTATAACTTACATTAATTATAGGTTGTTGCACAGAGGTAATCTGAACTTTACTAGGATTACACATGCAGAGATGATCTGGGGGCAAATAAATCCTTCTCTCGCTCTTATCCCCCACCCACATGTTCACCTTACCTAACCTGCCCGGTTTAGTTATAGGCTGAAATCCATCAGCGACACGAGAGAAATAGTGCTGTTTAATTTTAGATCTCTCCTTTAGTTTTAGTGTTTCATTGCAAGAATTATCCAGCTTCTGGGTAGGTAAAGCCTGCCCTGCCTCAGCGATGTTTACTAATGAAGGCCAGGGATATAAACGGCCAGAGTCTGGAAGGAAGATAAGCTTTAAGTAAAATTGAAACTAAGTCTTGTCTTTTGTTGAGCCTGTACCATAAAACCTGGCTCAGAATGAATATATGATTGTTTGTTGTAGTAGAAGCTAAATAATAAACAACTCAGGCTAAACAGGGGGAAGAGCCAGGAGCAGTGGCTCACGCCTGTAATCCCAGCACTTTGGGAGGCCAAGAGGGGCGGATCACCCGAGGTCAGGAGTTCGAGATCAGCTTGGCTAACAAGGTGAAATGCCATCTCTACCAAAAATACAAAAAAAAAAAAAAGTTAGCTGGACTTGGTGGCAGGCGCTTGTAATTCCAGCTACTCGGGAGGCTGAGGCAGGAGAATCACTTGAACCTGGGAGGCGGTGGTTGCAGTGAGCCGAGATCGCGCCACTGCACTCCAGCCTGGGTGACAAGAGTGAGACTATGTCTCAAAAAATAATAATAATAATAATAAAATAAAACAAAAACAGGAAGAGGAGACTGTGTTTCCAGAGACTGGAGACTCAGAGACTCTACTGATAGAAATCTTAATATTTAAATTCTTCTTTGTCTTTCTTTTTATTTTGTCCTTAAAGAACCTCTACAATATTGCAACATGCACTTCTTGAAGTTTAAAATATTAAAAATTGAACTCATAATCATGTTGACAGTACTACCCATCCTCGTATTTCCCTCAGTGTTAATGCTGAACAGTTTAGTTCCTCCAGTAAGAATCTCAGGAACCAATCTTACATTTTCTTTGCTCTTATCACCCAAATGCATCAGCCATTCAGCCCACTAGAACCAACAGTGTAACTGCTTCTAAGTTGTGGCTGCACATTAGAATCACCAAGGGAACTCTCAAGAGTACAAATGCCTTGGTTTCACCCCTTTCAGAGATGCTGCTGTATTTGATCTAAAGTACAGTTGGGCCGTTATACTTTTGCAACTCCCCAGCTGATTCAAATGTTTAGCCAAGATGAAGAACAGTGCAGTGGTCTGAATCCTCCGGGTTAAACCCTCATCACCTCTTGCACAGCTTATTACAGCTTCCTTCTAATTTGTATTATTTTCTCATCCCTCCCACCTCACAGTATCACTCTTGTAAAAAAATCTTTGACTCCTCGTTGTCTGCAGATTATAGTCTAAATTCACCTTAGAGATTTTTAATGCATATCTTTCATTGCCTTACTTGAGTCTTCTATAATTGACAGGCGGTCGCATTCATGCCTCTCAACTCTGTCACCACAATCTACACTGGTCAAGTCCAATTCCTGAGCCCCCACTGCTGTATCCGTGAATGTTATTCTCTTTCTTCTCCAGAAGGGAGTTCCTGTTTTGCCTTCATTGTTCTTCTTTTAGGTTATGTCCTTTGTGAGTATTTACCAGATGCCCACAGGCCTCTAGTTTCCTTGGCATTTGTCCCCTGATGTTTCTATGATACATTTATATGTTCATTTTCTGTGCTAGGCTGTGAGTCCTGTGAAGCTAAGTATTCTGTTTCTATACTCTTTTTGTACTCACTGTTCAACCCCAGCAGGATTCTTATCACCAAAAAGATTTTCAGTTGACAAGTTTTTTTGTGTGTATGATAAATAAGTTGAAAATTAAAAAAATAAATTTTAATATTATAATAGTATTCCATGGGTTCTAAAGAGTTTCTTCCTCATTATTTAGGTAAACAAATAATATTTTCCATATTTTAAAAAATTCCATGTTGCAAATATTGAGTCATACTTAAGAAGATCACTATACCTGCAAAGTTAGAAGTGTAATAGAGCTGAAGAAAATGTCTGCTTTGTATAAATATTCATGTTTCAGGAATAAATAATGTGTTTTCATAGAATTATAAGGTTTCCTGTTGGATGTAATGGATAAAAGTTGTTAAAGAAAGCATTAATTTTGTCTATATATCTCTGTAGTTATGTATGTGTGAGTTAATATTTAATGTAGGTATACACACCTACCTTAGACTTAACCACAAACATTTTAATTTTAAAAAGATAAATTAAAAGTTTACATGCCATAAGAAACATAATATGCACCATCTAAGGACCTTAAGGGAAACTGTAAATATCATCAGACTTACACATATTATTATATTTTAAGTACAGAGGGATTACTGCAGCCCAGAAAATTTGTAAAGTTTGAGTTTTATTGTACGTAAGAATGAATAAAATGCGCTTTCAAAAAAACCGGAGCTAAATTTGGCTGACTGGACTTTATTATCCATCCTAATATATTATTTTCTAGCTTTTCTTTTTCTTAATAAGAACCCCTGGAAAAATAAATTGAAATTATATATTAATGGACCCCTTCTCTACAGATTCTGAATCAGGAGGTCTAGTGTAAGACCTCAAAATATCTGTGTTTAATCATCATTCAGTTTTTAAAAAATCATCACGAAAGTTTGGGAAATATTGACATAGATATAATTTAAATAATTTTTTGATGATCTGATAAAATGGAATGTGGGTATATGTGACCTATCCTATCTAAACACTATCCATAAGAAATTCACCAAATGATGTCCAATGATGATATAAACCAACTGCCTGGTGCCCATTCCTCTATGTGACCATATGCAGGCCCAGTCTCTGTTCCTTATGTTCAAGATGGACCTCACTTAAAACAACAGAAAGCACATGAGAGCCATCCAACTGCAGCTAGTAAGAAGATAATAATGAGTATATTTTATTATCTTCTCTTAGGCTTTAAGAAGTCCTTCAGAGAGAAAATTTCAGAGATTCTTATGTAATCCAAAAGTTCCTTAACAAAACGTCCTAGAAAATTTTCTATGCTCCCACACCTTCAACATCTACCAATCACCTATGAGAAAAATGTTTTAAGAAATCTTTGGCCAGGCGCAGTGGCTCACACCTGCAATCCCAACACTTTGGGAGGCCGAGGCAGGCGGATCACGAGGTGAGGAGTTTGAGACCAGCTTGACCAACATGGTGAAACCCCGTCTCTACTAAAAAGACAAAAATTAGCCAGACGTGGTGGTGCGCGCCTGTAATCCTAGCTACTCAGGAGGCTGAGGCAGGAGAATCACTGGAACCAGGGAGGCAGAGGTTGCAGTGAGCCAAGATCACATCACTGCGCTCCAGCCTGGCAACAGGGGGAAAGTTTGTCTCAAAAAAACAAAACAAAAAAAAGAAATCAACTCAAGGTGGATCAAAAACTGCACTCTCCATCCTGGGCGACATAGAGAGACTCCATCTGAAAACAAACAAACAAACAGCAATAACAACAACAAATATATATATATATACACACACTTGGTAAGCCACAAAGTGTATATTACCTAAGAAATGGCTAAACCAGTCATTATTGTAATACTGTTACTTACTAGTAATAGCTGGAATTTTATGTCTATAAGTATATTTAATTAAATATTGTTCTTAAAAATGTACCTACTTTTTCTTTAGAAAACAAACTCGGAATCTTAATTATAGAGACAGCTATACATACATTCATAAATTTGATAATAAATAATTTATCATTTAATTCTATAAAGAAACATAATTAACATTCTAAATAAATTTATTTCATGTAACTTATTGAAAACTTAAAAGTAACGCCCTTATTGAGGGCATAATGCAAAACAAAAAACAGAAATATTTTAATGATTTAAATTGTGAATCAAGTGAATTGCTTTATGTATGGGGCTGTAACAGTAAAGATTTCATTTTTTGTAAATAAGAAGAAAGAAATATCTCTGCCATTACTGTTAAGATTTGAAAACAATAGGAAAAGAAAATACTAAGAGTGGAGAAAAAATGTTTCAAAATAAGCCAAAAATGTCAGGTAATAGAACAACAACGCACTTAGCAAATCTCTGACTACCAGAATTTTGGATCAACTCCCAGGTTTGGGAGTTGGATGAAACTGGTGTGATGTTTGCCAAAACTTATGGAAGCTTTAAATATATATATATATGTTTTTTTAAAAGGCCTCTGTTTAAAAAGATGTGAATGTTCTTTCTTCTCCATACATAGTTTGTCTGTCTTCTTTTTTTGTTTGTTTTTTCAGGATGATTTAATCTTCAAATCTATTGCTATAATATATTCAATCATTTATTTTGAAGGCATGTAAAAGTGGTGATTAAAATTAAACTGAAAAAATTTGCATCAGAATCTTTATAAAGGCATAAGAAAATTGCAGATTTGTAAGACTGAATATAGGATCCCTTCTTCTTTCATGTCTAAATTCTTTAGTGAGTAAATATGTACATAGACTGATTTGGATGTGAAAGACTCTGCCTTTATAAGTTATTAGAATGATTCTTTCATCTTTCCTACTTAAGGAAAACAAAAAATAAAATAAAATATAATCCATATTTTTATGTAGATGCATAATATCATAAGTTCAGGAAGAAATGCCTCGTGATAAGAAATGCATCTACAAACACAATTCCTGCTCACCATAAAAACCTGGCTAAGTAGGATTATGCCTTATATTTATAAATTTTAATGTTTTACTAGGAAAACAATGTTTAGAAAAGTATATGTTTAAAAATTTGTACTGTATTTTCGAGGTCAGGAGATTGAGACCATCCTGACTAACACGGTGAACCCCTGTCTTCACTAAAAATAAAAAATAAAAAAAATTAGCAGGGCGTGGTGGCAGGCTCCTGTGGTCCCAGCTATTCAGGAGGCTGAGGCAGGAGAATGGCGTGAACAAGGGAGACGGAGCTTGCAGTGAGCCCAGATTGTGCCACCGCACTCCAGCCTGGGTGACAGAGCCAGACGCCATCTCAAAAAAAAGAAAAGAAAAGAAAAGAAAGAAATTACTGTTATTTTTCAAAATCATTATCATCTTTAGAAAGTGACAGTTATTCTAATCAAATTAATCTGAGAGTCAAGATTTCCATAGCATCTGAAAAATAAAAATTATGGCTACATTAACTGTTGATTAACTCAAAATGCCAATAATTGAAAAGATTAGAATTCTGGAGAAAATTCTTTTTACATTGAAAAATATTTGGTAAGGTATTCAAAAGGACCAGATTTATCATACAAAAAAAATTTAGCTATGTTAAAATGCATCTAAAGTATTCATGGATGCCAATGTAGACATTTGATAAATCAGTGGAATTATTTCGAAAAGTTCTGGTGCCTACATGTAAGCAGTTTTAAATATATACATATTGACAAATTCTCAGCGTATTTTGGATTAAATTGATACAACTTACTTTTAAAATATAGTACACATACTACAAATATTTTGTTTATAAATGTTCATAAATTGACTAAAATCTATCATTACTTTCTTAGCAAGATAGGTTAAATAATCTACCTTTTGTTCAGAATAGAATGAAACTGTTATTTTTCACAAGATCCAAATAGAGAAGTTCAGAGTAAATATTTTATATTCTTGAGCAGGGTAAACTATTTAATGAAAATATTTCTCTGTGTGGTGAGGAGGACATATCAGTGGCAAAAAAAATAGGAGTGGAAATATCAGATATGAGACATTCCTAGTTACAGAAGTCATGAAATAACATTGCTTATCTTGTTTCAAATTTTTTGATAATTTCTATTAATTTTTGCCCATGGTTTCATGTTTTTTAAAAAATACATTTTATTTCAATAGCTTTTGGAATATACACGGTTTTGATTACATGGATGAACTGTATAGTGATAAAGCCTAAGATTGTACTGCATTTGTCACCTGAGTAGTGTGTATCATATCCAATATGTGGTTTTCTATCCCTCACCTCCCTCTCATCCTCCCGCTTTTATGTCCATCCAAAGTCCCTTATACCACTCTGTATGCCTTTGCATACCCACAGCTTAACTCCCACATATAAGTGAAAGCATATGGTATTTGGTTTTCCATTTCTGAGTTACTTCTTAGAATAATGGCCTCCAGCTCCATCCAAGTTGCTGCCTGAGACGTTATTTCATTCTGTTTTTATGGCTGAGTAATATTCCATGGTGTATATATACCATATATTCTTTATCCACTCATTGGTTGATGGGTACTTAGATTGGTTAATCCATATCTTTGCAATTGTGAATTGTGCTCTAATAAACACATATATGTATGTGTCTTTTTGATACAATGACTTCTTTTCCTTTGGAGAGATACCCAGTAATGGGATTGCTGGATACGATGCTAGATCTTCTTTTAGTTCTTTGAGAAATCTCCATACTGTTTTCCGTAGATGTTTCACTAATTTACATTCCCACCAGGAGTGTATAAGCATTCCCCTTCACCACTTCTGCACAAACATCTATTCTTTTTTGACTTTATAATAATGACTACACTTGCATGGGTAAGATGGTATCTCATTGTGGTTTTAATTTGAATTTTCTTGATGATTAGTGATATTCAGCATTTTTTGATACCTTTGTTGTTGGCGATTTGTATATCTTCTTTTGAGAAATGTCTATTCATGTCATTTGGCCACTTTTTGATGAGATTATTTGTGTTTTTCTTGCTGATTTATTTGAGCTCTTTGTGGATTCTGAATATTAGTCCTTTTTCAGATGCATAGTTTGCAAATATTTTCTGCCATTCTGTGGTTGTCTGTTTACTCTGATGATTAATTCTGTTGCTGTGCAGAAGCTTTTTAGTTTAATTAGGTCCTATTTATTTTTGTTTTTGTTGCATTTGCTTTTGGGTCTTAGTCATAAATTCTTTGCCTAGACCAATGTCCAAAAGAGCTTTTTTCTAGGCTATCTTCTACAATGTTTGTAGTTTTAGGTCTTAGCTTTAAGTTTTTGGTCCATTTTGAGTAGATTTTTATATGAGGTGAGAGATAGAGATCCAGTTTTATGCTGCTATGTATGGCTATCCAGTTTTCCCAGCACCATTTATTAAATAAGGTGTCCTTTCCCCAATTTATATTTTTGAATGCTTTCTCAAACATCAGTTAGTTGTAAGTATTTGGCTTTACTTTGGGGCCCTCTATTTAGTTCCATTGGTCAATGATGCACCTACTTTTATACCAGTGTCATGCTGTTTTGGTAGTATACTAAGATTTGAAGTCAGGTAATGTGATACCTCCAGATTTTTTTTTTTTTTTTTTTTTTTTGCTTAGGATTGCTTAAGCTATTCAGGCTATTTTTGTAATCCACAGACTTTTAGGATATTTTTTCAAATTCTGTTAAAAATGATGTTGGTATTTTGATAGGAATTGCATTGAATCTGTAGTTGGGCAGTACAGTCATTTTCATGATATTGATTCTGCCAATCCAAGGGCCTGGGATATGTTTCTATTTGTTTGATCATCTATGATTTCTTCAGCAGTTTCTTTTAGCTCTCCTTGTAGAAATCTTTTACCTCCTTGTTTAAGTATATCCTAAAGTATTTTAGTTTTTGCAGCTATTGTAAAAGGAATTAGGTTCTTGATTTGATTATCAGATTAATCATTGTTGGTATATAGAAGTGCTACTGCTTTGTGATTTGTGTACATTGATTTTGTAACCTGAGTTTACTGAATTTATCAAATCTAGTAGTCTTGTGGAGTAATCTTTACAGCTTTCTAGTTATACAATCATAGCATCAGTGAACAATTATAGTTTGACTTCCTCTTTTTCAATTTAGATGCACTTTAGTTCTTTCTCCTGTCTGACTGCTCTAGCTAGGACTTCAGGTATTATGTTGAATAGAAGTAGTGAAAGTGGACATCTTTGCCTTGTTCCAGTTCTCAACGGGAATGCTTTCAACTTTTCACCGTTCAGTATGACATTGGCTGTGGGTCCATCATATGTGGCTTTTATTATTTTGAGGTATGTCCCTACTATGGCTAGTTCGTTGAGAATTTTTATCATACAGTGATGCTAGATTTTATCAAATGCTTTATCTGCATCTGTTGAGATGATCATATGGTTTTTATTTTTAATTCTGTTTGTGTGATTTATCACATTTTTTGACTTGCATGTGTTAACCCATCCCAGCATCCCTGTAATGAAACCCACTTGATCATGATTTATTATCTTTTTGGTATATTGTTGGATTCAGCTAGCTAGTATTCTGTTGAGGATTTCTGCATCTGTGTTTATTAAGGACATTGGTCTGTGGTTTTCTTTTTGTTGTTGTTGTTATGTACTTTCCTGGTGTTTGTATCAGGGTGATAATAGCTTCATAGATAGTTAGGGAGGATTCTCTCCTTCTGAATCTTTTGGAATAGTTTCAACAGGGTTGGTCCCAATTTCTATTTGTCTGGTAGAATTTAGCTGCAGATCCATCTGGCCTTGGTCTTACTTTTTTTGGCATTTTTAAAAATTACTGATTCAATCTTGCTTCTTGTTATTGGTTTGTTCAGGATTTGTATTTCTTATTGATTTAATTTAGGAGGATTGTATGATTCCAGGAGTTTATTCGTTTCCTCTAGATTTTCTAGTTTGTGTGCATAAAAGTGTTTATGGTAGTTTCAAATGATCTTTTGTATTTTTGTGGTGTCAGTTGTAATGCCTTCATTTTTATTTTTAATTGATCTTATTTGGAACTTCTCTCTTCTTGGTTAGTCTAGCTAATGGTCTATCAATTTGTTTTTGTTTTCAAATAAACAACTTTATATTTCATTGATCTTTTGTATTGTTTTTCTGTATCAATTTTATTTTGTTCTGCTTTGATCTCTGTTATGTATTTACTTCTGCAACTTTGGGTTTGGTTTGCTCTTGTTTCTCTAGTTGCTTGAAGTGTAATATTAGGTGTGATATTAGGTTGTCTATTTGTGATCTTTTACACTTTTTGATGGAGGCATTTAGCACTATAAACTTTTCTCTTAGCACTATTTTTGCTGTATCCCAGAGGTTTTGATAAATTGTATCACTATTGTCATTCATTTCAAATAACTTTTTAAATTCCTTCTTGATTTCCTTGTTAATCCAAAAATAATTCAGGAGCAGATCGCTTCATTTTCATGTATTTGTCTAGTTTGGGGTTTCCTTTTAGAGTTGATTTCTAGTTTTAATCCACTGTGGTCTGAGAACCACTTGATATGTTTTTGATTTTTTTAAACTTTATTGAGATTTGTTTTGTGGTCTATCATATGGTCTATCTTGGAGACTGTTCCATGTACTGATGAAAGAATGTACATTCTGCAGTTGTTGGGTAGAATGTTCTGTAACCATCTATTGGGTCCAGTTGTTCTAGAGTTTAGTGTAAATTATTGTTTCTTTGTTGACTTTATGTCTTGAAGATCTGTCTAGTGTCAGTGGAATGTTGAAGTTCCTCATTATTAATGCATTACTATCTAGCTCATTTTTAGATCTAGTAGTTTTTGTTTTATAAATCTGGCAGTTCCAGAGTTAGGTGTATGTAAATTTAGGATTGTAATATCTTCTTGCTGAATTGATAATTTTATCATTATACAATGACCTTCTTTGTCTCTTTTTAAAACTTCTGTTTCTTCAATGTCTTTTTGATCAGATATAAGAATAGCTACTCATGCGTACATTTGGTTTCCATTTGCATCAAATATGTTTTTCCAGCCGTTTACCTTGAGTTTATATGAATCTTTACATGTTAGATGAATCTCTTAAAGACAGCAGATATTTGGTTTGTGATTTTTTAAATCTATTCTGCCAATCTGTATCTTTTAAGTGGAGCATTAGGGCATTTACATTCCACATCAATGTGAGATGTGAGGTATTATTTCAGGTATCATGTTATCTAGATACTTTGTTTTCTTCATTGTGTTATTGTTTTGTGGACCCTGTGAGTTTTATGCTTTCAAGAGATTCTATTATGTTTCATCTAAGACTTTTGTTTCAACTTTTAGAACCACTTTTAGCATTTCTTTTAAAGCTGGTCTGGTAGTGACAAATTTCCTCAGCATTTGTTTGTCTGAAAATAACTTTATTTCTCTTCATTTTTGAGATTTAGTTTTGCTGAATACAAAATTCTTAATTGACAGTTATTCTATTTAAGGAAGCTAAAGATAAGACCTTAATACTTCTGATTCGTAAGGTTTCTGCTGAGAAGTCTGCTGTTAGTCTAATAGATTTTCCTTCAGAGCTTACCTGATGCTTTTGTTTCACTGCTCTTAGAATTCTTTCCTTCATGTTAACTTTAGAAATCCCTATGAGTATGTGCTTTGGTGATGTCTTTTTTGCAATGACTCTCCCAGGAGTTCTTTGAGCTTCTTGTATTTGGACATCTAAATTTGCCTAACAAAGCTAGGGAAGTTTTCCTCAATTATTCCATCAAATAAGTTTTCCAACGTTTTTGCTTTCTCTTCTCTCTCGCCAATTATTTGGAACACCAAGTATTTTTAGATCTGGTCATTTTAAATAATTGCATATTTCTTAGAGGCATTGCTCATTTCTTTTGATTCTTTTTTCTTTATTTTTTTTTTCTGAATGAGTTGACTTGAAAGCCTTGTTTCAAGCCCTGAAATTCTTTCTTCTATTTGTCTAGTCTGTTGTCAAAACATTCCACTACATTTTGTAATTCCCTAAATGTATCTTTCATTTCCAGAATCTTGATTGGTTTTTCTGTAAAATATCTATCTCTTCATAAATTTTTTTCATTCATATTCTGAATCATTTTTCTATATTCTTTATGTTGTTTTCCGTTTTTCTTGGTATCTCCTTGAGTAGCTTAATAATCAACTTTTTGAATTCTTTATCTGGTATTTTAGAGATTTCATCTTGGTTTGGATCCATTGTTCAAGAGCTAGTATGATCTTTTGGGGATGTTATGTAACCTGTTTTGTCATATTACCAGAATTATTTTTCTAGTACCTTCTTATTTGGGCAGACTATATGTTCTAATGATTTCTTAATTTATTTTTCATTTTACTGTTTTTTTTAAAAAATTTCTTTATTTCTCCTTGAGGATGTGAATTTAATGTTTATAGTACATTGAAAGCTAATTCTGTTCTTGGTACTTTCACAGGTCAAGACCTTTTATGGGTTTCTATGGTACAGAGGGCCTTTTTGCAATAGCTTTCTCAGATGCTCATTGCAATAGCAATGTATTTGGTGTATGAGCAAGTTCACTGTCTCCTATGAGATTGGAACGGCAGAGGTCTCCTGAGGCTTATCTCATTCTCTGTGGTGTGCACTTATTTAAAAATTTATTTTTCCCCTAGTAATTTATTTACTGAGTTGAATAGTTCAGGCTTCAGGCCAGTAGGAGTGGCGTCCCTGGGCGGAGAGTGGTGTGGCAAAAGCAGGTGCCCATCAATGGGTGTTGCAGAGGTCTCTGCCCTGACAGAGGTGCATGGAGGAGCTCTCAGCAGAATAAACTGAAGTCTTGTCAGGGCAAGAGTGGGAGCCACCTCAGCTCCCCTGCCAGGCCAGCAGGAAAGTGATCCATTTCCTGGACACACTCCTGACCCAGTGTTCTGGCTATTCATCAGAGAGGCACCTCTTTTCATCTACAGGAATGTCGATTTTCCAAATAGAGAGGAATTGTGACTGTACTCCTTGTGCAAACCTGAACCTGGAGGGCCCTTCTCCTGTGGAGATTCAGTCACCCTGAAGTATTCCAGAAAGTCTGTCTATAGGTAAAACCATGCCAAGCTCCCATGGTGCAAGCCCAAGCTGTATCTGCAGTGGTGGACAAGGGGAGAAAGAAGTTTCCTTCTCCGAGACCTTTCATGAGCATCAGGGCTGCCTGATTGTTGGGGTGGAACCACAGACTTTCCTTACTGAGCCTAACATTGCACCTGTGCCTCTGCTGAATTAAACTTTCCACCTGTGGAAAGTTCTGGGACTCAAGTCCTGCCATCTGGATTCTTTTGTCCCATGGGGTGTTCCTATGATGTGTTGCATTCCCCCTTCCCCTAGAAGTAGGAGGCCCTGAGAGCCAGACTACTGTAAATGCTACTGCTCCTCTGAGTCTAGCCACTCAGTGGTGCTGCCACACTCCAGGTTGGTGCTGGGGAATGTCTACAAGAAATCCAGTGATGTGACCTATCCTCACGTATCCCAGCAATGGGCAGGAGAGTGATGTAGACTCTATCTACATTAGAGATCCCTTTGTTATAAATAGCCACAGTGTGTTGGCCTTCTCAGATACTGGTTGCAGTAGTAATGAACTGGTCACATGGACAAGCTCAGGACCTCCTGTTTAGCCAGGTCCTGTAGGCAATGGTGATGGCTGAGGTCACATACAAGTTTTCTTCTTCCTGGGTGCAGGTTATTCTACCCAGAGATGCTGTGATGGACTGTGTTGGTTGGTCTCCAGCCAAGAGGTGGCATTTGCAAAAGGACAGCAGCTGCAGCAGTAGTAGTGGGATGTGTGCTTGCCTTATGTTACCCAGGAGAGGTATTCTGGATTTTCAAGCTATGAGTGGGGCCGTAGAGCTGCCAAAAGTTTCTGTCCTTTGTGTTAAGCTATCAGGGTGGGTGGAGGGACAAAGCCAGATGGGGGCTGGGTCAGGCAGGCCTGCACTCTGGCTTTCTGCCTGCAGGGCAAACTGTGGCCCCTGTGGTGTGAGGGGGCGATTCTCTGGCCACTGGGGTCATGTTCCGGGGCGGAATGCAGCTGCCTCTGCTGTGAAGAAGTGTTGGAACAGGTAGTGGGGAGTAAGCAGGCAGCATTAAGCCCCACCCAGCTTCCATGCACTTGGCAAGGCAGGTCACACACCCACACTGCTCCACCAGCTGCAGCTAGCTAAGTTTCAGGCAGTCTGTGCTCAGAACTAAAATCTGGCCCAGGCCATAAACCTCCCTGGTGGAGACAGCAACCACAACTTTCAGTCCATTCCCCTCCCAGTCCACCTGCAAACCTGGGGTACCCAATTTCTGTGCTCGTGGCTACGGTAGGCTTCTCCCTCACCCCCTGGTTCTGGCCAAGGGAGTTCATCCCCAATTGAGGTTATATCACGAATTTCAGTTGGAATCTTGTTTCAACCTGTGACCACTGCTTGAGTTAGCTGGCAGACTTCTTCAAGGCCCCTGTGAGGCAGGATCAGGAATAACTTCCCTCGGTCCATGCTGGAGACTGAAAATGCACCCAAGGCTCTCCCCACTGTTGCTTCTTCCTTGATATTCCCCAGTGCTCTCTAAATCAGTTCCAGTACTGGGTACATTGAAAGCCTTCTCCCTTGGCCTGGATTGACAGGTTCCCCCAAGGGAGTGTAAATACCAGAGGCAGTTTATTCCCAGCTCTTACTCTGGAGACTTACAGTTTTCTGCATGGCTCATGGTGTAGGCTGCAGCCTGCTACTTCTTTCAAAGGGTCTGTGGTTTCTTTCAGTGTTCCTGTTAAGTTCCTGCATTGTTTCTTGGAAAAAAAAGTTCACAGAGTAAATCTCTATGCACCACTTTGTCTTTCCAAGTTGGAGAGACATGTTAGCATTGCCTCCAATCCACCACCTTGAGAACAAAACAAAACAAATCAGTTTCATGCTTTGAAAAAGCTTATTTAAAAAAAAAAATTAAAAAAAAAAACCGTGTTGGTTCCAGTTCAAGATGGATGACTGGAAGCAGCTGGTGGGCACCTCTGTCATGGAGAAGAATCAAAACAGCAAGTAAATGTTAACAATTCAAGAAGATCTTCTAGAGAGCACACTGGAATTCATCAGACAGGCAATGGGAATCAGGGAAAGCGGAAGAGAATGAAGCCAGGCAGCCTGCTGAGCTGGGACCAGTGCACAGCTGAGAGAGGACCCCTAATGCAGGGAAGGGCTGAGTGAGAGACCCCCAGGGTTCTACACTTCTGCCATGGACCTTTACAATTCCAGACAGGGGAGAGTCCTCTCCCCCAAACCTGGGTCTGCAGAGTAATCAAGGAGCTGCCTGAAGACTGTACACAGGCATTGCTAGAGGTCATGTGGAATCTCACAGGTTTTTGTTCCCCGAGCAGCCTAGCACCAGCTGCCACTTCTCAAAGTGGGGAGATTAAGCACTTTCATGTGCCCCAAAGACAACTACCGTAGCCATCCACAGAGGAGTGGATAAACAAGGGGAAAATGACACCCTATTCACTAAATGGTGCATGGAAAAGTGGCTACCCATATGAAGAAGAATGAAACTGTACCCATATCTCTCACCATTTACAAAAAGTAGCTCAATACTTAAACATTAATTAAAGACTTAAAAATAAGATTTGAAATTATACAAATCCTATAAGAAAACCTAGGAAAACCTCTTCTGGACACTGACCCAGGCAAAGAATGTATGAGGAAGATCCCAAAAGCAAATGGAACGAAGACAAAAATAGATAAATGGGACTTAATTCAACCCAAAAGCTTCTGCACAGAAAAAAAAAAAAAAAAATCAACAGCTTAAGCAGACAACCTACAAAATGGCAGAAAATATTTGCAAATGATGCCTGCAACAAAGGACTAATATCTAGAATATGTAAGGAGCTCAAACAACTCAACAAAAGAAAAGAAATAACCTCATTTCAAACTGGGCAAAGGACATGAATAGACATTTCTCAAAGTAAGACATACAAGTGGCCAAAAAACATACGGAAAATGCTCAACATCATTAATCATCAGAAAAATGTAAATTAAAATCTCAATATGATATCATCTCACACCATTCAGAATGCCTATTTATATATAATGATAATACGAAGTCAAAAAACAACAGATGTTGGCATAGTTGCAGAGAAAAGGGAACCCGTTTACACTGTTGGTGGGAATGTAAATTAGTACAACCTCTATGAAAAACAGTGTGGAGATTTCTCAAAGAACTAAAAGTAGAACTACCATTTGACCAAGCAATCCCACCATGGGGTATCTAGTCACAGGAAAAGAAATCATTATATGAAAAAGACACTTGCACTTATATCTTTTTTGCAGTACTAGTTACACTAATGAAATCATAGAATTAACTAACGTGTCCATCAATGGTTGACTGGATTAAACAATGTGGTATATATACACCATGAAATACTAATTTCATAATAAAATTGAATGAAATAATGTATTTTGCAGCAACGTGGAGGTAGCTGGAGGCCATTATCCTTAGTGAAATAGCTCAGAAGCAAAAATTCAAATACCACATATTCTCATTTATAAGTGAGAGCTAAACAGTCAGTACACATGAATGTAAAGATGGAAATAATAGATACTGAGGACCCTTTATGGAAGTAGGGTATGAGAGGGGTGGTGGTTGAAACCTTACCTATTGTGTACATTGTTCACTATTTGGGTGACAGATACACTAGAAGCCCAATTCCCACCAATATGCAATATACCCATGCGACAAACTTGCACATGTACCACCTTGAATGTAAAATAAAATAAAATTAAAAATTATCCTTCTGTCCATGCCATTTCCACCACCTACCCAATGGACCTTAATTACCCTCAATAACTACCCCCATCTCTGGAAAATCTCCCTTTCGTGCACCTCTCTGTCTAACCTTCACCTCTGCCTCCTGTTCTTCCAGCTCACTGAGATTGGTTTCCTGATTCTATTGGGACCAGGAATCCTTGTCCATCATTGTTCCCATGTGCTCACTTCCCTTTTTACCTTACTCATTAAAATGGATAGAAGCTGTGTGCCCTTGGAGTCCATAGTACAACACATCTACCTAAATCTTTTGGAAACACCCTTAATCTTCTTGCACTTCTCTCATTGCATTACACTCACTGGGAGAAAAGACTATTGATATCCATATGTCTTCCACCTTCACTTGCACACTCACGCTGCTAAATCAGGAGTCAGCAAACTATACTCAGTGGACTACTGCCTATTATTATAAGTACAGTTATTGGAATACAAACACTTTTAGTGATTTCTGCATTATCTATGTCTACTTTCACATTACATTGGCAAAGTTGAATACTGGAACCAACTTCAACACCCAACTTCAACAGTCATGACTACTGCATGTCCTAGTAAGATGGATTCCCTTATTCACCTAATGACCTTACCACAAAATAGAGAAAATAATCTACATTAACAAATAAAAATAATTTCATCTTTACATTGTCTAATCCACCTGCCTCATGCAAATGCCTATATTATCCCCATTTCTCTCTTCTCTCTCTCTCTTATATTCTCCCACGTTTGCAGATCTTATTTTAATATTATCCATCTTTTTAAAAAAAGAATAGCTTTATTTGACTATGCATCCTTTTCCAGCTCTTTACCACTTCTATTTATCTTCATAGAAGATTTCTCCGTGTATCCACTCTTTTAAAATAAAGTATTAATCAGTTTACTATTTTTTATTATTTGACAACCTCACACTGAATTAATATAATTCCAGACTCCTTCACAACTAAACAATAAATATAATTGCATGATCATATGGAATGCATGCATACATTTTTCTTTTTGAAATATTGACAACAGCCAGTAGATATCTGTTTAAATCTTCACAGACTCCAAAAGGATTTTGGGCTTCATGTTGGGAATAATATGGTATGAGATGGGGGAAGAGGTGACAGTGAGGGATTAAGTAAAATTTGATTTTGAAAGAAACGATCTTGAGAAGTAATAAAGGAAAGGCTTTTATAACTTAGAGTATTCCTTAAAGAAATGCAGAAGGCAATCTGTATCCAAATTCTGGTTAAACACATAAGGCGACTGAGACTTCATAAGATTATATTGATTTTGTTTTTTCATTACATTAATAACAGGTAATCAGAAAGGGAAACTAGTATGCTTCCTGTTATCAATTACAGATCCTGAAGTAAGAATAATTCTTGGTATCATATCAATGTTTCTCTTAAGAACAAATGAAATATTTCTTTATTATTATGCAGCCTATGTTTGGCACCCACAATAGTTGTTCACTAAATGTTTGTTAACAGTTTTGAGATGGATAGCGAAGAACTTTAATTTAGAGTAAAATTTAATAGATTCATTATATTTTAGTACATAACATTTTCTCTGGCATTACTTGGAGTTGTTATAAATCGCTTTGCTACATTTCTTAGAGTTGGAAATATTTCTACTATATTGAAATACCCTGCTTTAGCATTTTGGGAAATAAGGCATAAAGTGTTGACTTTCCATTTTGATATAAGTTTGTGCCTTCAGCTTGTGTAATCACTGCTCTTCAATGTTGTCAGTTTCTGTTTCTGAGCATATGTGTACCCATTTTTATCTTCCATCTTCTCTTACTCATTAAAATGCATAGAAACTCTGTGACCTACTAATTGAGAATATAGTACCATAGTAAGCTACAAAGGAAAGATGGATGTGGAATAAAAAAAGTGTGAACTGTTGTTCAGACCAGCGTAATTCAGTTTGTTCCTGAATGACTGTTAGGAACATAAGTAAAATATTGAATGAAGGTAAATGTAGATTGGATTGGATAAAATCATTTTTGGAGCATGTCAATGTAATCATCCTGATGCCTTTTGCCTTTAAAGATTATTATCGTTTGAGAAGCTCACTTTTTTATGATGTTTAAAAATAACTTGAGTTTTTATTCTGGCTTTTTCACTTAATTCTGATTCTAGCTATCATTAGACTAATATATAGGACATTTAAGTTTAGTCAGTATATCTCATTATAATTTTACATAGTATATTTTCCAAGAAACAAAATAGAAATCACTGGAAATAATACTTTTTAAGCAAGGAAATAATGAGGATTCATTCAAGTACGTAAAATCTCTGCCAATTTTTTGCAAATGTTTTTAACTAAGTCACAAGGGATTTCCCCTTAATGAGAAGCAACCTATCATGAAAATTCTCTGAAACAAAGTAGACGCCTCTAATAAGGAAGATTTCATAAGGAGGTCAAATAAAGTAGTTTTTCATTTTCTTTATGCTCTCTCTTCCACTAAGTGGCCATTTTAGCAAAAGTAAAGGAAGTTATTATCAAGTTATGTCAATGTTTTAGAGAGTAGATTGCCTTTTCTGTGGAATTTCTATAATTGACTAGTCTAGTTTGAGATTACTGATAGTAGTAGGTCCTTTATTTTGTTTCTGTAAATGTTAGGTGATGTCATCCGAATATTTTTGTTACATCATTCAGATACATGCAATTTCCTGAAATTTTAAGATACTGAAGCATAGGTGAGGCAAATATATAAAAGAATATAGGAATAATTTTATTTGTAAAGTTTATATCAATGAGGAGAATAATTTAATGAAAACTCATTAAGAAAAGCTCCCTACGTTAAATAAAAAGCTTGTGTCTCCCTCTTAGCCTTTACTAGGATACTTTTCTGATACTGTGGGCACCTGAGAAAGCAGCTGAAACTGACAATCACTGAGCAGAAGACAAATGGAAATAGAAGCAGCAATAAGCCATATGGGTAGAGAAATGAATCATTGTCCAGGGGGAAACAATTTCATTTAGTAAAATTTTAATGTGACAAAGTTATAAGAAAGAAGTATTTCACATGAGCCCTTTGAAGTTAGTTAAAATTACTTTTTTTTTTTTTTTGCTTTTTCCATTGTGGTAAAATATACATATCACAAAAATACCATCTTGATCATTTTTGTTTATTTCAATGAGAGGATGTACATTTATAATGAGCAACCACCTTCACCATCCGTCTCCAGAACTCTTTTCATCTTGCAAAACTAAAATTGGATTAAACAAGAGAATTAAACATTACATATTAAACAAAAACAGTGCCTATTTAACAATAACTCCCATTCCTTCTCCCGGATACCCTGTCAACCACCATTCTCCTTTCTGTCTCAGTGATTTTGCCTACTATAAATAGCTCATATAAGTGGAATTATATGGCATTTGTCTTTTTGTAACTGGCTAATTTCACTTAGTATAATGTCACCAAGGGTCACCCATATTGTAGCATATGTCAGAATGTATTGCCTTTTTAAAGCTGAATAATATTCTATTGTATGTATATACCATATTTCGTTTATCTCTTCATCTGTTGATGGACACACACTGACTCTGTGTTTTGGCTATTGTGAAGAATGCTGCTGTGAACATGGATGTACACTATCTCTTCAAGACATGGCTTTCAATTCTCCCTGCAACCTCCACCTCCTGGATTCAAGCGATTCTCCTGCCTCAGTCTCCCAAGTAGTTGGGACTACCGGCACTCACCACCATGCCCAGCTAATTTTAGTATTTTTAGTAGAGACGGGGTTTCACCCTGTTGGCCAGGATGGTCTCAATCTGTTGACCTCGTGATCTGCCCACCTCAGCCTCCCAAAAGGTTGGGATAACAAGTGTGAACCACCACACCCAGCCGGAAGTGGAATTTTCAAGAGCACATCAGCTGTAGTCCTATAGGGAGGATGCAAACTTGCCGTAGGTACACCTGGTTAAATATCCAGGTTTCTCAGGCAGTGGGCAGGGCCATAAAGCTCCCAAGGAATGACCTTTGTCTTTGGCTGCCAGTGTGGGTAGAGAAAGACCCCCAGGTAGAGGCGGGGATAGGCGTGTGTGAGCTCAGCCTCTCCTTGGCCAGGGCTTGCTGTGGTTGCTGTAGGGGCCAGGGTGTGGTTCCCTATCCAATGGAGTTATATTCCCAGGGGGATTATGGTTGACTCTGCTGAGTCATACAGGTCACGAGGGAAGGGGGAGAAAGCTGACAGTTGCAGGCTTCCCCCTGCTCCCATGCAGCCTGCAGTCCTAAAGGTCAGTCTCATTCTCACCGTGCCACCCCAACAGGATGGAGTCTATTTCCAGGCAGCCAGTGGCGATGATCAGGGCTGAGAACTTGCCCCAGACCAAGAGCTTCCCCGGTGAGAAAGCAAGCAGACTCAGACTCAGTTTTTCAGCATCTCAGAGAGCCTGCAAGCAGTGATCCAGTTCCCTTCAAAGGATCTGTGGATTCTCTTGGGTTTCCTGGTATGTTGCTGTGGTAATTCTTGGAACAAAAGTTCACTACTTGAGTCTCCACAGGCTCCTCTGTCCGTAGAGTGGGAGCTGCGAGCTAGTCCTGCTTCCTCTCTGCCATCTTCCCCTCTCTTTTCTAATATTTTAAACTGCTATTTGATTACTATTTCTTTAAACTCTTTTTTCTTATTTCTTATTTCTTTCTGTGAGTAAATTACCTATATGGCAAAGTATTACTTCAAGACTTTATTCACAATGTCTGTGTTTTCTTGATGTTATGCTTTTCAAGGAAAACTGCAAGAATTTTCTAAAAGTATTTATGTCAAATTTGTTACAGTCTCATTTTGTTAAATAAAGAAATAAAGATGGCAGAAGTTTTACCAGTTGAACAAAGGGATTTTGTAACATCCTAAAAATATCAGAAACCTCATGCTAAAACCTCAGTGGAATCAATATTTTTAAATACAGACAGTGAATCAACAGATAGATAGGGCCATGTAGGTCATTTGATTATCTAAAAACTAAAGGAAAAAAAGAGAGGGAAAGAAAATGCACCCCCGCCCCCACTAAAAAAGAAAAGTATACAGAGCCTATAATTAAAAAACAATTATCTTTGGCCCCACATAAACTTCAAAACTTCCATTTCAAGCATTTATTTCAGGTTGTGTGCTTTGAAATTGAAAGCCATAAAAAGTATTAAGATATTGGCTCATAACTAAAGATGATAGCTTAGCTGTTATAAAATTATAACCTAAAATAGTACCTTGATACTAGGAATTTATATGGATAGTGTAAGTCCAACTGTTATAAGATGGCAATCCGGTTGAGAATGTTATCAATTTAATGAAGAATGGAGAATCATGTGTTTTTAGTTTATTGTTCTGAGTTTTCATACTGTGCTAAACAGATCATTTAAAATACAGTTTTGGTTAACTACAAAGAAGGACTCCATAAAATAAGTCTGTTTGGGATATGTGATTGGGTGTGGTGCTAAGCAGCAACTTTATGTTTTAGCATAAATTATTAAATGGGTGGTAATCTCCACTGCCCACAACAGTTGCACACAGAAGTTTTAAAAAGTAGTGTGAAAACATATGATTTCATTTAGATAGAGTAGCTATTAAATCCTTTCTTCCCTATCTCCTACCTAGGTTTTTAATTATCTTTCTTATTACTATAACTTCCTAAACAGATAGTGTTTCAGGTGAATTATGTTTATAAGTAATGTGTAACATCTTTTAGCTCCATTATTCTTGTTACTTTGGATTTTTGTGAGAATTTATTTGCCCCAAGGCAATTGTATTTATAATCATCAGAGGGGGAAAATTTCAAAAGCATCTACTCACTTATGTAAAAGTTTATCTTTTTTTATATTTGCAATTAAGAAAGTTGATATTCAATTAAATTTGCTTCTTTGCTATGGCCCAAATGTCAATGCAGAATCGATAATAAATATCTCATTCTTATAAGAAGAATATAGATGAATTAATATTTCAATAAGGTAATACAATATTTTATTCTACATTAAAATAGCATTAAATCATCATAATATTAATATGTACATAGTAGGTATCGAGTTCATACCTTATTATTTGGATTATATTAAAAATATGCCTGAGATAGTCTTCCTGTGTTGTTTATAGTTATCTTTCTTAGCCACTTATTCCATGTTTGTTTTTGTGGTTTACGTAAATAATGCATTTGAAGCATTTTTCACCCCTTTAGAGCACATAAATTATTGTCCATGTTGCTTGAAACTTTGTTTAAAAAAGCAAAATTTATGCTAAAACCACACCATGCAGAAACATATGCCCAAAATAACCACAATTGCTTTTATCATTCTTTCATTTTAGAGGTATAGAATCTTCAAAATACAAATGTAAGATTCGTAAAAGAAATGCCCCTCTTTAGTTAGAGGCTTACCAGAAGAATACCATGAAATGCCTACCTATTTATTTGTGTATTTTCTCTGATATCTCTGTAGGAATTTCTTGGATACAAGGCAGTTAAACAGTTTATGATTTTCCCATGCCATCTTAGAATTGTTGATGAACATCATAGAGTGTACAGTATTTACACAAACCTAGATGAAATAGCCTACTACACACCTGGCTATATGGTTTTGCCTGTTGCTTCTAGGCTGCAAACCTGTAGAGCATGTGTCTCTACAGGTAGAGAACACTGTAGGCAACTGTAACACAAATCACTAGATGGTAGAAAATTTTCAGCTCTGGGCCGGGCGCGGTGGCTTGCGCCTGCAATCCCAGCACTTTGGGGGGCCGAGGCGGGCGGAACACGAGGTCAGGAGATTGAGACCATCCTGACTAACATGGTGAAACCCTGTCTATACTAAAAATACAAAAAATTAGATGGGCGTGGTGGTGGGCGCCTGTAGTCCCAGCTACTGAGGAGGCTTAGGCAGGAGAATGGCTTGAACCCAGGAGGCAGAGCTTGCAGTGAACAGAGATCGCGCCACTGCAGTCCAGTCTGGGCGACAGCGAGACTCCATCTCAAAAAACAAAAAAAAAAGAGAAATTTTTCATCTCTGTTATAATTTATTGGACCACCGCTGTATATGTGGTTTGTTACTGACTGAAATGTTGCTATATGGTACATGACTGTACATGGAGATGTTCTTTACAAAATTCTGGCTACTCTCCTCCAGTGATTCAGTCATACTTCCTACCTAAACACTCTCATTTCCTTGGATATATCAAAGATTCTGTCATTACTAATAACTGCTGCCACCTCCAAAGTCTGATTTTCATATAACCCCATCATTGGTCAGCACATCCTATATTATGGGTTTACCACCTCCAGTATTTTAGTTATAACAATCTTTTCACTGCACCATGGCATTTAATTGATGGAGTATTTTTCTTTTCATTATCTTCACCCCCTGATATCTATTCTTCTCTCTTACACAGATTGAATCCCATGATCAGTCATTATAATCAACACTTTGTGTATGTTTTCAACCCTCTTGCTATCTTTATTTTACCATGGTGCTTTACAAAACCACAACCGTGGCCAATTTCAAACATTCACCTATGCCTTGCCTGTACCTACCTATCTACATTTGAACAGAAAAAGCATCCGCTGAAATGATATCGCCTTTATCTTTTATTCTGTTAATGCAAGGTATCACATTTATTTATTTGCATATATTTAATCATCTGTGCATCTCTGGGATGAATGAAATTTGATCATTGTGAATGATCTTTTTAATGACCTATTGAATTCTGATTGCTAGTATTTTGTTAAGAATTCCTGCATCTGTGTTCATCAGGGATATTAGTCTGTAGTTTTCTTTCTTTTGTGTGTGTGTGTGTGTGTGTGTGTGTGTGTTCTTCTATGGCTTTGGAGACAGGCAATGCTGGCCTTGTAGAAGGAATTTGGAAGAATTCAATCCTTTTCAGTTTTTTTGAAATATTTTGTAAAGAACTGGTATCAGTCTTTCTTTAAATGCTTTTTACAATTCAGCAGTGAAAATAACAGTTTCTGGGCTTTTCTTTTTTCTTAAAAAATTTCTTTTATTATACTTTAAGTTCTGGGGTACATGTGTAGAACATGCAGTTTTGTTACACAGGTATACACGTGCCATGTTGGTTTCCTGCACCCTTCAACCTGTCACCGATATGAGGTATTTCTCCTAATGTTATCCCCCTCCCTAGACTCCCTCCCCTAGACTCCTTTTCCCGATAGGCTCGTGAGAAGGAGTGATGTTCCCCTCCCTATGTCCATCTGTTCTTATTGGTCACCTCCCACTTATGAGTGAGAACATGCGGTGTTTGGTTTTCTGTCCTTGTGATAGTTGACTGAGAATGATGGTTTCCAGCTTCATCCATGTCCCTGCAAAGGATATGAACTCGTCTTTTTTTTATGGCTGCATAGTATTTCATGGTGTGTATGCGATGGGTTTTTCTTTGATTGACACTTTTTATTACCGCTTCAATTTTTTTTTTTTTTTTTTTTTTTTTTTTTTTTTTTTTTTTTTTTTTTTGAGACGGAGTCTCGCTCTGTCGCCCAGGCTGGAGTGCAGTGGCGCGATCTCGGCTCACTGCAAGCTCCGCCTCCCGGGTTCACGCCATTCTCCTGCCTCAGCCTCCCGAGTAGCTGGGACTACAGGCGCCCACAACCGCACCCGGCTAATTTTTTGTATTTTTAGTAGAGACGGGGTTTCACCGTGGTCTCGATCTCCTGACCTTGTGATCCGCCCGCCTCGGCCTCCCAAAGTGCTGGGATTACAGGCGTGAGCCACCGCGCCCAGCCTTACCGCTTCAATATTTTTATTCATTATTGGTCTGTTTAAATTTTCTATTTCTTCTTGATTCAATTATGGTAGGTGTCCAGGAGTTTATCCATTTCTTCTATGCTTTCTAATTTGTTGTTATAAATTACTCACAGTAGTTTCTTATGATTCTTTGTATTTTTGTGATATCAGTTGTAATGTCCCCTTTTTCATCTCTGATTTTGTTTGAGTCTTCTTTATTTTCAGGCTGGCTAAAGGTTTATCTATTTTCTTTATCTTTTAAAAAGACAACTCTTTGTCTCATTGATCCTTTGTATTTTTTAAATCTCTGTTTGGTTATTTTGCTCTGATTTTATTATTTATTTAAAGGGAAAAGCACCCAGATTTTATAAGAAACTAAAGCATCTCAATAGCAAAATAACATTTAATCTGATTTTAAAATGGTCAAAAGACTCCAATAAACATTTCTATAAAGAAGACATGCAAATGACCAATAGGTGTATGAAAAAATACTCAACATCACTAACCATCAAGAATATGCAAGTCAAAACCACAATCAGATATCACCTCACCTCAGTTAGAAGGGCTACTATCGAATAACAAAAAAACTAATGATGCTGGCAAGGATGTAGAGAAAGGGGAACTCTGATATTCTGTTAGTGGTAGTGTAAGTTAGCACAGCCATTATGAAAAAATGTATAGAAGTTCCTCAAAAAATTAAAAACAGAACTAACGTATGATCCAGAAATCCCACTACTGTGTAAATATTGAAAAGAAATAAAACCAATATGTTAGAGAGACATCTGCACTCTCATGAAAATTGTAGCACTATTAAGATAGCCAATATATGTAATCAGTCTAAATGCCCATCAATGGATGAATGGAAAAAAGAAAGAATAAAAAGAAAATATAGATATTATACATATCCACAATGGAATATTATACAGCTATAAAAATTGATAAAATTCTATCATATTTGCCTGTAATTTTGTGACTACATGGTAAACGTAGAAGACATTATGTTAACTGAAATAATCCAGGCACACACACAAAAAATACTACACGATCTTACTCTTATATGGAGTTGAAAATATTGTTCTCATAAAAATTGAAAATAGATTAGTAGTTACCAGAGAATTGGGACAATAAAGGAGAGAAGGAGACAGGAAGAGGTTGGTCAATGACTATGGTGTTACAGTTAGATAGGAGGAATAAGTTCTGGTACTCTATTGCACAGTAGGGTGACTATAGCTAACAATAATGAATTGCATATTTCAAATAGCTAGAAGAGAGAATTTTCAATTTTGTCACAACAAAGAAATAGTAAACAGTTGTGATGGCTATACTATTTATTATGACTTGATCATTATACCATGTAGACACATGGAAGCAACACATGGTAGTCTATAAATATATATAATCATTATGTGTCCATTTTAAAAAAAATATGTAATACCATCCTGAATCATCTCACTTCAAATTCATGATTAGGAAATGCAAGCTGGCCCTGTACCTTGCTCAGAAATCATTCTCTTCTTCCCATCCATTCCCTTCTCCAGATAATTATTTTATATCCACTTTCTACTTGAATGAATAATAGCCTCCCTTCATCTTCATTTTTAGCTGATGGTCTTACTCCTTGTTTAGTTGGGAAAGTCAAAGAAATAAAAGAAAGAACTTCGGTAAATTCACATGTGCAAACATTAACATCTCCATAAATAGCTACCTCTTCTCTTCTGAAATGAACAGTTTTTTTTGTTCCTACCCAGGCCTTTGCTTTTGAAACAGCCCAATTATTTCTCATCTACACAAAAATAGCACTCCAGAAATTCTGTCTCTATTTCATATTGTAAATTTTTCTATGCCATTATTTATTTCACCTCAAAACAATAGCAAATGAATATTTACAATAGCAAAAGAATCTTTGTTCTTCATCCCATGAGCTAATGCCCATTTATCAAGTTTAATTTCGCTACTCATTAGAATCTGTTCTTGTATAGTGTATCAGTTACTTCTACTGAATCTAGTGGTTCTCAACTTATTTTGTCTTCTACCACCATTTGACATAGTGGATCGCATCCTCTTTCTGGACATATTCTCTTCAGTTAACTCTCTGTATGTCATGATCTCTTGGCTTTTCTTCCAACTTATTGCCCTCACCCACACTTTTTCAGTATCTGTTACTGATGCTTTCTTTTTTTAAAATTGCTTAAGTGTAGAGTGTTACACAGCTCAGTCCATGCAACAGTTACAGCTAGAAATCTAATAGACATTTCAAGAATCACAGGTTCTTAACTGAGCTGCTGACAGTCATCACCATGGCTTTTTGTCCTCTGCAAGCCTACAATCAAGCATCCAGGGCTGTGGTCAGATCTGAAGCTTGACTGGGGATGGATCTATTTCCTGGCTCACATGGTGTTTGGTGTCATTCAATTCTTCATAGGATGAGAGTAAGAGCCTCTGTTACTTGGCAAGAGTTTGCCCTCAGCTGCTTTCCACATAGGCATTTCCCAAATGGCCACTTTCCTCAAAGCCAGAAAGGGCTTTACCTTACAGTCATATGTAATGTTATTACAGAATTGACATCCTGCAGCCTTTGCCCTATTCCATTTGTTGTAAACAAGTCATGGCCTCCGCCCACACTCAAAGGGAAGGAATATCACAGGGCATGTTTACTAGAAGGCAGGGATCATGGAGCCCATCTTAGAGTTTTCCCATCACACTTGACTACCCTATTTAAGATTGTAACCATCACCACTACTAATCCTTCTGATCCTCTTCTAGTAATACTTACCAATTTCTAACATACTGTATAATTTATGTTTTTAATGTGATTATTGTGGGTAAATGAGTTAATAAACCCCCTTTCCTCACTGCATGGGAATCAGATCTTCAGTTAAGCTTCTGGCTCTGTTTTCCTGAAAAGACCTAAAGATGGTGTCAACTGTGTTATGAAGCACAGTCGTCTGTGCTAATAATGACCCTTGATTAGTAAATTCCAACAGAATGGGAGCGAACTATGAATGAACTACGGGTACCTGGCAGACATATTATATTTTGGACTTATCTGAATGTCTTGAGTCTTATAACTAGCATGTCTCTTGCAAGAAACACTGAAAGTTATGCCTATAGAATTATTAAAGGCAACATTCATTCCTGTGGGGCATGAAGGTTTTTTTTTTTTTTAATAAAGTTTTAAGGCAAAGCTGTGTTGTCCAGTAGTTCTTGCACTTGCCCCACGTGCCTCACTTTGCTACTTCTGTTATCTGCTATGTAGCTGCTGCAAGGACTCAACTGGGAGGAATATCTAACACTGGCCTTCTAGTAAGCTGTGGTTTCTGTTCTAGATCCTTCTTCATAGACTGTGTAGTCCATTGAATCTAAATGCTTAGTAGAAACCAAAAAGTCACCCTAATAGACTTTATAATGGTTACCTATCTTCCTTTCTTAGAACATGAACTTCACTAGGATAGGGACTTTTGACAGTTTTGTTTCCCAGTGGTGCTGGTAATACCACACCCTCTTTTGTTCTCCAATCTAGAAATGTAGTTGCTCCCTTTCTTCATTGACTTACTCTCTCCTGTTTGGCTTCTTAGCTCGTTCATCACAGATGTAACAAATTTTCTGCATTAAATTATCTTGTTTTAATTATCCAGGACAGTTTTTACTTTCCTGGTTGGTACCTGATTGTTATAGAGACCCCAGTCTCTGATTAAGTTCAAAATTCCAAATCTCTAGGAGAGTATGTAATTGGCTTATATTTGGTAATGTGTATACTCCCGAATTTGTGAGCTATGGACAAAGAAACAGCGTCATGTAGTAAAGGTATAGCTTATGGGACCAGTGAAAGGCTGTCCCAAAGAAAGAGGCAGCATTTTGAGCTAGGCTAAAGTATTTAATATTCTAATTGTGCTATCAAATATTATATTAATATATTTAAGCAAAACTGGCCTGTATAAAAATACATATGTATTTTATATATGTATAAGCAAACTTTGTTAGTTCAGAAATCATTTTTTTCCTGCTAAAACATTCAGGTCTAATTTTTTTTTTTTTTTTTTTTTGACATGGAGTTTTGCTGTCATTGCCCAGGCTAGAGTACAATGGTGAAATCTGGACTCACTGCAACCTCTGCCTCCCAGGTTCAAGCAATTCTCCTGTTCCAGCCTCCCAAGTAGCTGGGATTACAGGCACCCGCCACCATGCCTGTCTAATTTTTTTTGTATTTTTAGTAGAGACAGGGTTTCACCATGTTGGCCAGGCTGGTCTGGAACTCCTGACCTCAAGTGATCCACCCACTTCGGCTTTCCAAAGTGCTGGGATTACAGGCATGAGCCATGGTTGAATATTTTCCAGTGGTCATCTCCAGAGTTCTTCAATTTCATACTTAAATCTGCAAATTAATTTAGTGATATAAACCAGAATGTTTGTGTGTGTTTAGTGTGTATGTGTGTGTGTACTTCAATTTCCATTTAGGCTCAATTCCTTCTGAGACTTCTATTTACTGTAATACATTATCAAAGCATCAGATATTAAGAATAATGCTCGAACGCTACCAGACTGTGGTTCTACCTAGTACAAAATAAATGGATTATTCGTCTTAGTAATTACACACATTTTGCTACTTTACTATTGCATGCCTTAATTTTTCACATATATGAATCTGATTTTCTTAACAAGGAAGACTAATTGTCTAGTCTTGAGTGTATTAGGATTCTTTATACAGTAGTGGGAACATCAATAAATACTTTTTTGATAACCAGTTTTATCATTAAGAAAAATTAATTGCAGTGGGTTTCATAGACATCATTTATAGGGATCATCTAGGGGACCTTGGGTCAGCCAAAAATATGAATGTTGGGTTTTAGCTAATCATTTTACAAAATGTGATAACAGCACAATTATATTAAATTGTTGAAGATTTCAGCCACACTTACTAAAAGATTAAGGATAAATTCACAATGGAATATAATCACTTGTCTACTAGCTGGGAATAAATATTGACAGGTGCAATGTTGTGGAAAGATTGTTTATCCAACAATACTTTCTAAGTAAGGATTAAAAACCTTTCTTTAGACATTCTTCCTAAGATAAATTGTATAAACCTAAAGTTCTCAAGCTAAATTTAAGAAACCATTGAGCCTATGATATTGTCATAATTCTTTCCTGATTTCAGATCTGGGGAAAGTATTTTGAGAGAAGAGAGTTTCCTACCCCTCTCCCAGACATGACTATGGATCTAGAAAATTTGGGGAAATAGATGTTCCTCATCTTTCAAATACCACCACCCCTTTTATGTCCCTCCCTCACATTCTTGTAACTCTGTTTCTAAATATTCACAGCCTTCATATTAACCCAAGACTTGCTCTAACAAAGTCTATTCCATACTCCAACCAACCAGGTGAGAATGACTTTTTATGGAAAAGAGTGTCATACTTCAGAATTACCTTTTTAAATATCCTTCTGTCCTGATTAAAGCTATCATTTCTTCAAAACAAGAGATATGGGATAGCAGGAAAACAATGACAAATTAAAATGTCATACATTCTAAATAACAAAATATTTTTCATTTATCTATAGGTATTTTAATCTTTGGGAGATTTTTATTTATTCTAATAGTCTTATCCTCAACTTTTTATGTTTCCACAGTTACTCTTCTCCCTCTTTCCACACTTACACACAAGAGCAGGCTATATTCTGTCAGCTACTTCTTCACTCCTAAACCCACTGCAGTTTGAATTCCACATACATCACTAATATTCTATCCTTAAAGTCAGATATACCTTCCATTGTTAAATTCAGCAGCCATTAGTCAGCTCTTCATGTGATTGTTTCAAAAAATTTTACACATTAACATTATTTCTTGAAAAAATAGGGAAACAACCCTACCTTCATGGTATCTGTGGCACCTAATGCTCATCCTATTTTTCTGGCCAACTCTACATAGTCTTGTAGGTTCTTTGGTGTCTTTAAATATTGGAAAGGAAGGTTATCTATGCTCATTTGTTAAACCGTGTTTTCCACTGAGCATACCGATTTGTGTATCCTCCCTTTTTATCAAAGAAAGAACTAGAGTCTTGCAAAGAAATCAGAGAGTAAAACAGGACATTTTCATACATTGCAGTGATTGGCATTATAGAAACAAGGATTATCAGATTGCCTCCTCACTTTAAGCTCTTGAGTGACTGCACTTTGCTCAAGTCAAGACTCCTGAGAATAGCAGAGCAACTTTCTGATGGCTTCTACATGCCCATTCAGCATGATTTCCTGTCATTCTTCCAAATACAGCCTGTGTTGTAGCCCAGAAATAGCCATGGGACAATATGTGTCTTGTGTGTCACCACTCTCAAGTTCAATGTTTATAACAAGTGTCATTAATTGAATGCATCACTCATTCCCACAGAACTTGGTTGAGGAGCAGGTAGAAATTTCTACCTTTTGAAGGGTGGAACAAAAGACTCATAAGTGTCCACTTGCCCTTACCAATGGTCTAGATGGGAATGGGAATTTTTCTTTACTCAGGTATTCCCAATGAATAGAAATTGGCCTTATGCCACAACAGCTAATGATTTTCTTGTCTAATCTCACATCAGCTACATTAATCCTTATAGTTTCTTCTGTTTGAAGCAGTCTGTTATTCTGCATGCTTGACTAATTCCTTTCTTCTTTTTAAGACTTCACTTACTTCAGTTTCTCTAAGAGGCTTTATTTGATCTTCCTCTTCCCTCAATACATTCTCTGACTAATATAGGCATTCATCCTCTGTGTACTTCATGCACTCTTCTATCAGAGAACCCTTTGAGTTGTCATTCGTATCTCTGCCTCTACCACAAAGTCAATTTTGAATTGACTTATCTCCAGTGTCTAGTATGGTTTGGTATATATGGAAATTTTTTATTCAATGAAAAAATGAATAATTTTCATTCACTGGTAGTATTTAAAGCAATATAATAAAGTGATATAATTTGGTCATGTTGGGGAAAATATTTTGTTATTATTTTTCAGAATATGCTCCTTTTCTATATTTTTGTCAACAGTATATTGCAATTGAAATGGAACTGTTTCACTGTGAATGTGTCTGTGTATGTTTGAGGATTGTCAGAAAATGACTTTGGTGGTGAATGCTAATGGAGCAGTGGCTATTCATATGTGTAAAAGGATATGCTGTCTCTCTCTCTCTCTCTCTCTCTCTGTGTGTGTGTGTGTGTGTGTGTGTGTGTGTGTATGAACTCTCCAAGTCATATATTAACAAAATGTAACTATAACTTGGAGACTATCCTTGTTTTATCATATTTTATCTTTTTAGCATTTGAAATTTTAATGAATTTTAAAGAAAAAAATATCCACTTTCAACTTGAAAATGTATTGTAAATATAATTACATATAATTATTTGCATTGTTTTAAATAGCTATTTATCATTTATTAGTATTGATAAACATATC
Organism: Macaca mulatta; assembly: GCF_049350105.2. NCBI lineage: Eukaryota > Metazoa > Chordata > Mammalia > Primates > Cercopithecidae > Macaca > Macaca mulatta. The sequence goes on from NC_133408.1 coordinate 113,009,799, forward strand.
TTTCTCTACTGTTGGACATTTAATTTGTTTTTCAGTTTTTTTGTTTTGTTTTGTTTTGTTTTGGGGGGGGATAACCAGTGCTGTGAGATAATAAATAAATTTTTTCAGGCTGGGCACAGTGGCTCATGCATATAATCCCATTACTTTAGGAAGCCAAGTTGGTGAATTGCCTGAGCCCAGGAGTTTCAGACCAGACTGGCCAATATGTTGAAACTGTGTATCCACAAAAAGTACACAAATTAGCCAGGCATGGTGGTGAATGCCTGTAATCCCAGCTACTCAGTGGCTGAGCGGGGAGGAATGATGGAAAATAGATTCCTAGTGTGGGCTGAGGAATCAATGGGAAGCCAGAAAATAGGTCAATTTAACTATGGAATATGCTTTTTAGAAGCTTGACTTTCAAAAGGAGAAAAGGAATGCTAGCTGGAAGCAGGATGAAAGGGGAGGTTGAGAGAATCTGAAGCCTATTTAAAGGTAGAAAGTGAGAAGTGCTAGGTTCAAGAAAGAAAGAAGGCATTTGACATGAAGCCAGGTATATTATGAAGGAATGTGATATTGGGTCTTCAGTACAGGAGAGGAATCATCAACTGAAGACCCCCTTACCATGGAAAGCAGACATAAAACAGGAAAAATATGAAGTATGGGGATGCATATATATATATGTTTGGGGCTACAAGAATTTGAGAAAGCTCTATTTTATAGCTTCTATTTTCTATTGAAGAATGCAACATCATTTGTGGAATGTGAATAAACTTCAAGTCATTTTCTATGAACTTCAATGACAATTTTTTAAAAAATCTACCTCATCAGAGAATATAAGAAACAGGATTTTATCAGTAGTTGTTTCTCCAAAATGTCAATATATAAAACATCTCTTGGAGACTGTTTTAATAACAGCGGTTCATCGGAACAAATGTATTCATTAGTTAAACAAATTTCTATTGAGTACCAAATACAGCCTATTCAGTTTGGAAAAAATGCTTATTTATTTTAACCACCTGAAGCTATTATGTAAAATCAGCATCCTTAGAGAGCTAACGCTGGAATGTGTAATCACTTTGGCATAAAACTTAGTCCCAAAAATTCAGTTTGAATTATTGCATGATTTCTTTATCTTTAGTAAAAGAGAATTTGTGATGAAACAGAGGAATCATTTAATGAGCTTTTTTTTAAGCCTTCAGTGATGTATTCAAGGAACATGCTTTTGTTTTCCATAGTAAGACATCTCTTAATCATACTGGACAGTTTCATTGTATGTGCAATAAAGGAAATGAACAATGGAAACATTTATGTAGTGTCTGATTGTCTGGGGATGATGACCTAGAATATGCATACCTATTATTTAATGCTTTGGGGAATTCCCTTCTTTTCCTCCATTATTCCTTTAATCTCTGGTTTCTGTACTAATCCTAAGGAGGAAAATACAAGCATTTGTGCTATTTCTGGATTGGCAAATTAGACTTGTACTTAGGAATTAAATAATATTTTTAATTAACTAAAAATAAAAGTGGTTAAATTATCATGAGTAATCATTGTAGCATTTTCTCATTTTTAATAGAGAAAACTGTTCATAACTTTGGGCACTCAGAACATATATATGAAACTCCCCATTTGCAGGTTTGTGATGGTAGTCTTGGAATATTTATGGTGCACAATATCTCTATGATGCTGATTTATTTTTACTGAACCTCTTGGGTTGCATATTGCCTTGCCAAGTTGAGGGAGGATCAGAAAAAGGAAGGAAGACTGAATGCAATTTTGTTCCCTGTTGAGCTAATTAGGAATCCAGGACTAATTTAGAAGTCTGCAAATCTCAAACTCCCTATCAGCCAGTTAGACTAGCTTAGGCTCTAATTTAGACTATCCTTAGCATTTCCCCTGATCAAAGGTAAAGAGAGGTATATTATTCCCAGACCTCAGGGAAAACAACAACAACAAAAAAAGAGATAGGTAGTGATGACGACATTGGGAATCTGGTAGAGTAGAAGATTAGTTGGTGCAGTGGACATCTTTCATTGTAGTCAAAGAAAAAGGAAACAAAAAGTTTGTAGTGGAATGTATCATATAATATACAATAACCTAATCTACTAAGGGACTGGAACTTCAAGGTGATCTGGAATACATTCTTATCCACAGGCTAACCTTTAGTTTTAATTTCCTAGACTTGAAGATGCTTTCTTTTATAGTCTAAGAATGAGATATATGTTTTTTTCAAGATACTAAGTAAATTAAAATTAGTTATACATTTATCTCTTTAAGAATGAGTAAATACTGCCCAGGTGCGGTGGCTCAAGCCTGTAATCCCAGCACTTTGGGAGGCCGAGGTGGGCGGATCATGAAATCAGGGGATCAAGACCATCCTGGCTAACATGGTGAAACCCCATCTCTACTAAAAATACAAAAAATTAGCCGGGCGTGGTGGTGGGCGCCTGTAGTCTTAGGTACTCAGGAGGCTGAGGCAGGAGAAAGATGTGAACCCAGGAGGAAGAGGTTGCAGTGAGCCAAGATCATACCATTGCACTTCAGCCTGGGCGACAGAGTGAGACTCCATCTCAATAATAATAATAATAATAGTAATAAGCAAATACTTTATTGTCTTTGATTAAGTCAGGAAGAAAGTACTGGTCTCATCATCAATCTATTTATAGTACACCATTATTTCTATAGAATATAAAGATTTGCATTCTTTGCATTGACATTTATTAGCTTTTGTTCTAGACTATACCCTTATGGGAGGGATTAGGAGTGGGGTAATGGTGTTTTGCAGTGCTTTTAATGCATAAACTATACAAAGTCAGATGTGAGATAAAAAAAAGATAAACAGTCTATACTCTCTTTTTTAGAGGAACTTACAAAAAAGGGAGAGAATGTTCATAAACAACCAACAAAGATGCAAGGTGGTCTTTTATATATTCAAATATAGTTTGAACAGATCATTGCCTGATTCTAAAAATCAAGTGGGCAGACAAAGGTAGACATTGGGAATGTTTATTTTCTCTCACATTTTTGCATTATATCCTTCTAACTATTATACAAATTTAAATTATATATATGTATTTTATTTTCCCTTCTTTCTAACTCTCACGATAACTTACTATATATACACCATTTTGTCTCTCAGACAAGGTTTGCTAGGAGATCTGAATAAAATGTTTTTACGAAAGGACAAAAGAACAAAATTACTTCTAGCTCAGAAGAGTGGAGGGAGGTTTCAAGGATGAGAGGTTGTTTGATTTATGACCTAAATTATGGAGATGCAGGGGAAGATTATTCCATATTAAAAGAATCAAAATCTCATAAGCAGGAAAGTGGAAGTTTAGAAAATGATTAGAAAGTATCAAGTGGTTGCCTAGACTATAAATGGAGAGAGTAGTGTGAGATAAAACTGGACAAGTGGCTTAGAGGTAATTGTGGGCATTTTTGTTTATTACAGCCCTGAAATTTTCCATGCTTTGAAAAAATATCCAGATTGCACATTTTTGGAGTTAGTATATTTCTGGTGTTTGATGACTGCTAAAAATCCCCTTATTTGACTAAACAACTCAATGGTTTTTATATTACTACTTTAAATATTTAAAATCTATTTTAAATCTTAATTGGCATGTGTTTTGATCACTGTGTAACTTCTCTCTTTGAATCTCTCCAGCCACGATCGTGCAAACTCATCTCAGCTTAGTGTCAAATGACATTTACATTATCCATAGCTATCAGTCATACGCCAACACTAGAAAAACAGAGATTCTTCCAATTCCCAAACAGAGAATAAAATAGATGGATCTGGATTGATTTAACTTTTTGCTCTAACTTGTGGTAAAAAGAAAATCTAGCTCATAAGATTTCTAAGTAACCAAGGTCTATGAATTTTAACCAGATGCTCTTTTGGGTCTACAGATATAGTAATAGAAGAGTCTAGAGAATAATGCTGTAGCTGCTTAGAAGAACAAAGAAACATTGATAAATATTTATCACCCAGCTCTATAAAGAGCTTGGATTTAATTTGAAGATGTTCATTTTCCTGATGATTTGGATTTACTGAGTAGGATTATAAAAGCAATCCCTTGATATCTGACCTATGTATTTTAATAAGTTATATATTAATATGAAAGATATTTTTAATATGTAAATCCTTATATTTTAATGCATATATAATTATTAATACAAAATAATAGAATAACCATTTAAAGTGATATATGAAATTTCTTTCAGCTGCCCACACTCACATATTCCCTCAGTTCTTACCAATAATGCTTATTTTTTGACTTAAAATCTGTCTCATATCTCAGATTAATGAACTTGGTAAAATATTGCAGTAGTGTTCATCATTATGTACACTTAATGTCATTTATCTTATTTCTGTATTTCTAAAGATTAAATCATTTTATTGTTTTAAAATAACTAATATAATTATCAGGTGACATTTTTTCACATATTTATTTTATATTTTATATATTAAGATTATCATGTGTTTTCCCCTGAAGTTTTTTACCCAGCAATGGGGAAAGTGATAATCATGTAAATATTTAGGTCCTTCTCTATTTCTATCTCAGTTTTATTGATTACTCCTAGAAATGCTTAACTCCTTTATCCGATGTAGTTTCTAACTTAATTATTTGGTGGTCAATTTAACAGTCGTGGTTTCTGGGACCAATATGCCTAGGTTAGATACTGGATCTTTACACCCAACAGTTAGCAGCTTAGCCTCACCAATCTTTTGTATTCTTCCTCCAGCATTTAGTTTCAGACTATTGATGTTACCATTTACCAATGATAATTTGATTCCAAACACTGTGGTTAAAAAGTAAGCCCAATTTTACCCTACAATCTTGTGATGTGAAGTACTTGTCTATGGATGGAATTAGGATTTAAATTTAGCTCTCACTATCTGGAAGATCCATCCATTAACTAGATGATCTTTAAATTTCTTCTAATTCTACTTGAGTTCAAGAGATCATGTGTAGTAATCAGAATCCTAAAATGGTCCTTCATGATTTTCTGCCCTAAACTTAGATTTGTGAATATAACATATCATGCCCTGAATATGTGTGACAAAGATGAAACTAAGGCTACTGATAAATTGATTTTAAATTAATCAAAAGAGAGACATTTTTAGGGCAAAATCTAATTACACTCTTGAAGAGCAAAAGGTAAGGTTTTCTCTGGTAACAGAAGAGGATGTCTCAGAGATTCCAAGTTTAAGAAGTATTACTTGTGGCATACTCATAAGATTGAGGGAGATGAATATGTGACAAGGAATGTGGGCATCCTATAGAAGCTGACAGCCAGCAACAGGAAACTCAGTCTTAACCTCAGGGAACTAAATTAGCTTAGAAGCTGATTCTTCCTCAGAGCCTACAGATAAGAGCCCAGTCTGGTCTATAACTTTTGACCTTGTGAGACCTTAAGCCAAGAACTTGTCTACGTCTACCTGGACTTCTGACTTATAAAACTATGTAACAATAAATGGGAATTTTTTAAGCCATTAAATTTGTAGTATTTTTGTTACACGGTAGTTTTGGGGAAACTCACAGTCAAGAGATAAAGAAAAAAATTATGAGAGTCCAGTAAATGTCTTCATCTTTGACTCATCATGTCAGTTGTCTTCTTTTACTAGGATGGAGGGAAGGACGCACTAAAGTCACAAGAAGGGAACTTTGCTTTCCCATAGTGATCATCATTTCCTGAAGACTGTCTACTCTGTGTCTTCCCTAGTCTTTATTTGTGTGATAGATGTTACCATGTTGGCTTGATACCAAGTCCTAGCAAAGTGAGCTCACTCTATCTCTGGGATATTGACTTTTCCTGATAGGAACTGACTGATTTTCCCTGATACTGACGATTTCTTCTTTCAGCAACATGTATTCAATATAGCAGTTAGTTAAAGCTCATTGGAATCTAGATCCAGCTGATATAATGGACAAAATGTGTTTAATAGATGGAGAAAGATCTAGTTCAAATTTTGCTTTCACTATTTGCAATTCCTATAGTCTAAGGAAATCAATTAACTCCACTGAACTAGCTTTCTCATTTTGGAAAAAAATCACATAGATGTTATAAGAATTAAATAATAAAATGCTAAAACAATGTCTTGAGGCTTCTAATGTGGATCTGAGCATATTGCATATGTTCAGGAATTGTTGGTATTTATTTCTTCATTTCTTTAAAAATGTCTTAGATCTCTGAAAATTACCCTATAGATTATAATTTTAAAAAGGCAGCATCTGTATTTATTACAAATGTGGAATGTGAGAGAGAGAGTGATTGCAAAAGTTATTAGAATATAGTATTTATTTTATATAACATTATCAGGTTGATTTTGCTTTTTAACCTTAAGAAAGACTAAGTTACGTCCATGTACAAGATAAAAAAATACCAAGGATCAGTCTTCATCTCTGCACCTAAGTGCAACTGGCAGCCTATGTGTATGAAAGAAAATCATAAAAGGAAAATTTGTAGAACAAAATGACTGAGATAGAAAAATGTGTCCTCAATAGGTTCAACTTCTCTCAATTCTTGTCAGATGAAGTCTGGACACTAAAAATTATCAGATAAATTACAAAAACTCAAATTTAAATTTCAAACAAGCAATTAATTTTTTAGTATATGTTCCAATATTGCATGACACATATTTATACTAAAAATATATTTATCATTTATCTGCAATTCAAACTTAACTTATCATCCTGTATTTTTATTTTTTAAATATGGCAAGCCTAATATGAAGAGACCTAAGGCACCAGGTATTTAGCATATACTGAATAAATAGATGTTTATTTCATTATATTACCCCTTTGATGTAGCTTGATTGTTAGGAAAAAGCATGTTATTCTTTTTGAAATTTCTATTGGCAGCAGAAGTTATTATTTCATAATGAGTTGCAGCAGAAGTTATTGTTTCATAATGAGTTAAAACAATGACAAAAGATAAAGCAACAAGGTACTTTCAAGGGAAAATGTTAATTTTAAAATGCATGGATAAGGAAATACACATGTGGAAACAGCCCCTGTTCTTACATGTCCTAGACAAAATCGTAAGGTCTGCATTTAAGGGTAAAAACCAGTGAGGCTCATTAAACAGTGTCATTCAGTTCAAGAGTGTTCAAAATATATTCACCTACATATTTTTAATATGTAAGTGTACTTAATAAGTGTACATAATAAGAAACACCTACATAGAGTTGGTTGATAGCAAATGAAATTATAAAACACTCTGATTGATTTACAAATTATCCTCATTGGCTTACTGACATAAATGGTGTTTTAAACTCATACTGAAATGTCAACCTTGAAAAGGTAAATTATACAGGCACACTGCTTTCAAATAACAACACAAATTGCTGTAGGGTTCTTTTGAGCGATGTAGAGAACCACATATACACTATTGGATACTGAAGAAAGAATTATCTAACCTCCATACAGATTGCTAAATATGGTAACATGACTTAATTATTCCATTGTTTTCTTCAGCATGACTTTACTATCCCTGGAAACTCTAACCTAGGCAATTTGCTTAATATTTCATAACAGGAACTTCCCAGTCAATCCATCTGCAATGAAACTCATTAGCAGACACTATGTACGCTAAGTTTTTAAAAATATTTTGCATCAAATATTATCTAACGCTTTCCATGGATCCTATACTGTTTGTTGCATCTTGAGGTTTACCCAATCCTAGCCAAGACACTACTGCCAAACCTCTCATTGTGATATTTTCCTTTTGAATAGTAAGCAACAAACTCAGGTTTTTCTCATCAACAAGTTGTGTTGATGGTGCTTGGAGAGCAGGCATTCAACAACATTTAGGGCACAGATCTAGAACCAGACTTCTTGAATTTAAGTTTTAGCTTTGCCAGGTACTACCTGCATGACCTTGGAAAGGTTATTTATTCTCTCTGTGCTTCTATTTCCTCATCTGTAAAATGGGGCTAGATAATATTACCTACTTCAAAAAGTCATTATGTGCAACAATAAATTTACATATGCAAACAACTTTAAATAGCACCTGCACCTGGTGTATAGTCATGGGGGTACATATTATTAAAAGATATGTTGTCGTAGTACATGTAGAGTATTTTTTTATATTTCAAATCTAACTATACTTATCACTTTCTGTGACATTTTATTGCATAAAAGGGATGCATTTTATTTATTGTAATAGAATGTAAAATTGGAAATTTTCCCTTAATTGGTACAATTTGAACTTTCTCCAATTCTCTGAACATTGGCATTAGAATTTCCTTCATTTTCCACAGATAATAATTTTAATTTATATAATCCTTTTTGCCTTTGTGTTTCACACTATTTCTATAGCCTTTAAATTATTAATAAAATCAAAACTAAATAATTTTTTTTTTTTTTTTTTTTTTTTTTTTTTTTTTGAGACTGAGTCTCACTCCGTCGCCCAGGCTGGAGTCCAGTGGTGCGATCTCGGCTCACTGCAAGCCCTACTTCCGGGTTCACGCCATTCTCCTGCCTCAGCCTCCCGAGTAGCTGGAACTACAGGCGCCCGCCACTACGCCCAGCTAATTTTTTTGTGTTTTTAGTACAGATGGGGTTTCACTGTGTTAGCCAGGATGGTCTCGATTTCCTGACCTCATGATCCACCTGTCTTGGCCTCCCAAAGTGCTGGGATTACAGGTGTGAGCCACCCCGAGGAAAAATAATTTTTAAAATTATTTTAATTGGTATATTAATATTATAGTGGTACGTATTTTGGGAGTACATATAATATTTTGATACCTGTGTATAATGTGTAGTGATCAAATCAGGATATTTGGGATATCTGTCAACTCAAATATTTCTTTTCTTTGTGTTGGGAATATTAAACACAATTTTTTTTCTAGGTATTTCAAAATATACAATAAATTATTGTTAACTATAATTTTCACCTGGTACTTTTGAATACTGGAACTTATTCCTTCTGTTTAACTGTATTTTTGTATCCCTTAACAAACTCCTAATATAAATAATTTGAAATATTATTTTCTTTAAAAATACACACACAGGTGTGTATTGAAGAAGAAAAATTGCTCCAGACACTTGTTCTAAATGCCTTTGAAAAAGTTATTCAAAACTATTGAAATAAGGGTCAATACTGCTGAAATAAGGAGGGAAATTGACCTCGGCTCCAATGGAAAAAAATGCAAGTGGGTTTTAAATGCTGGGATAAATTAATAGAAATGCACTGTAGGTCATTAAGGGAGAGGCTGGTCAATGTGATTAGGCCATCTATGTTTGCTGATGTGGGACTAATCAAAGTTAGGCTTCTACCCTCCCACAGAAACTGGGATAAATAAGGGCCCTGTCTTTCCTGAGGTACGGATTTCTGAGAAAGACTACATGGAGTTGTAAAATTGGCAAGAAGCTGAAAGAATATTCATATTCAGAGGGGCAGAGAAATAATTTACAATTGTGTTTTCAACCGTAAATAAGAAGAGAAAGGTTAGGAGGGAGGTTGAAGCCTACAGTCAGGGAGAAAGGCTGTCTACAGTTTGGTCAAGCTGAGGGGAACGTTAAGACTGTCTTGGTCAATATTTGTGTATTTGTGTCTGTGTATTACTATCATTTAAAGGATAATTATAGATATATTAAACCCACAAGGGAAATGTTCATTCTAACTTTTATCTTGATTTATTCTTATAGAAACATATCTTTTAGTTTCCCTGCCCTCTCATATTCTACCTTCTGAAACAGACTTTAAATTCAGTAGTTTCATGTGGTAAGATTCCAAATGTAAATTATTCTATTGGAAAAAAAAAAAAAAAAACACTCTCTAGATTTAACCCAAATATGTTCTACAGACATTGTAACAGAATTTTAGGCAAAATCATAAAGAGTAACTAGGCCTTTCTTATTCCATAAATGACAGAAACACAGGAAATATAAGGAAAAGAAAGCCTGCATAAACTTCTTACCTTGCTTTGTACTACTTTCATCTGTTCTGGTGAAAATGTTTCTGAAAACATTGACACAAGCCTGACCCTCCGAAGAAGAAAGAACATACAACATGGTAAACACAATTTCTCCACCCACACTCTCTGGTTCTCAGCTGCTGCTTCTGGAATCTACTTCCTCTTGTTCTCTGTCTACTGTGTGGTGTGAATATGTGCAGATACGGAGCTGCGCAGCAAAATAATCTTTAGGGAAGTTCCAAGAATTGCAAAGCACGTTTGAGACTGAGTTCATTCACAATGCTTACTTTAAAAA